>NC_134459.1:110164065-111364065 GCF_047948215.1 Lycorma delicatula | reverse complement strand
AGCAAAGGAAGAGTTTCAAGTCTAGCGATAAGGAGAAGTCGGATCCAACTAAGATTCGAATGAAGAGTAATACAGCGATTCCGAAATATTTGGTTATTAAAAGAGGCGAAGATGACTTTAGAAATTTAGCTCTTTTGTGATATCGCGAAGAATTTAACCAATATATATATATATATATATATATATATATATATATATATAAATTATATATTTATATAAATTTTTCAACATTGGAGGCGATTCATCAATTTCACCGGTAATTATACATAATCACAGGATTAATCAAATTTCCTGAAACAATATATATATATATATATATATATATATATATATTTACTATAGTACTACAGTTTAAAATGTAACAACTTTGTTCTCAAGCAATCATTTAAAAATTTTCCCGGATTCCTAATATTAAAAATAGGATGCATGCGTTACCGAAGGCGCATATAATACGAGTATAAACATAAGCTAAAACTTTGTTTTTGTACATTCCACTATTCTTCGTGCAACTAAAAAAAGCTTCAAATTTTAGAATTAAAAAAAGTGCATAAATTGTTTATCCGTAAATTCTTTATTCTTTATAATCTTCGCTTTGTATTTATTCTTGAAATTTTTTTATAGATCTTTAAATTATCAGGAAACCCCATAGTAATTCCAAAAAACAATAATATTCCGAATAAACTCGGATAGTGTACAGAATTATCATTCACTAATCTTAGACTGATCTAGACCAACGTATGAAAAATTCAATAATCAAGACGATTTTTATGATAAATAAAAGTAAAAATTAATAGTCAGAATTTTTTTTATAAATAAGCACTCGAGTTTGTTAACTGCTAGTTGTACTTACAGCGAGTTGATGGAGATTTTGAAGGAGTTGACTGTGTCGCACCTTGCTGCAGTCCTTGCAATGTTCTTGTGCTGCCCACTTCATAATTGTTTCCACTCTCTTCTGAAACAATGACAATGGAAATATAATTATGTTTATTATAAAGTTATGATTTAATCGGGAAAAAATGTATATAATTTAATCCATTCGATTCTTTGTTTTTGAATAAAATTACATTAGTTACGTTTTTTTACTTCATTGTATTTTGTAATCGTGAAAAGTTTCGGTTTTCAGATTTCAACGGAAACATCCATCTTGAAAATCCCTGAATTCATTTTGACTAGTTCCGGCGTGACGTCTGTATCTCACATAACTCAAAAACGATTAGTCGAATGATGTTGAAATTTTAGATTTAGGACTGTTGTAACATCTAGTTGTGCACCACCTCCCCATTTGATTGCAATCGACTGGATCAAAAGTGACCAAAATCCAAAAAATTGGATTTTGGACTTTTTCTTAACTGCTGTAATAAGCCCTCATTGAGAACTTTTCTACGATATATCATAATTTGTACTTATTTTCATTGGTTCCAGAGTTATAGACAAATAAAATTGTAATTAATGAAATACTTGGATCTTAAAGGGGAAGGCACATCGGTTCAAATCCGACTTCATTTCCTTTCTTTTTTTCTTTTTTTTTTAATTTAAATTTATTGATTTATTAATAATTATTAACTTCTAATTTAAAAAAAAATCTTTATAATAAATAATATTCAATAATAACAATAAGAAAAAATTGAAAAAATCACAATTTATTAATGAAATAAAATTTTTCTTAAAATTAGGAAATGAAATTACTTCCTTGTACTTTCTGCGAGGAAGTAAAAAGAAAATCACATTTAATTAGGAGTTAATAAACATTAACACTTAATTTAAAACATTAATGTTATCATACCATCTTTTTGAGGACTTTTCTTATCTAAAAATTAAATTCGAAAAATTATTAAATTAAAATTTGTAGTCAACAAAATTTGTACAGTACATTCGTGTGTTTAATTCGAGTTGAACTCTGTGTATTTTCTGCGAGCGTGTTGTGGTGTTGTTTGATCAATTTTTACAGCACAGAAGTGATGTCGAGTGTTAAAAAAATCTTACTGTTTGCGACAAATTAAAAATTACTGAGGATTTGGTAATCCGGCGTTCTAATTCTGCCGTCTCTAAAACTCATAAGCTATCTACTTCCTCTGTCTCAACGTAGAAGAACCGTGATAAGCTAATGGCATTTCGTTAATTAAACACTGATTGAGTACGATGATTGGGTTTTCAGATCCCCATTTCACAAAATTCTTTTCCTTCATTAAATCATAAATATTATTGATGATTTCATGTGCTTGATTATGAAGTTTTTTATTCTTAATTACAGATTTAAATTCTGCCATAACAAGCAAAAAACAAGAATATTGCTAATAATAACAATAAAATGCAAAACCAAGCATTACTGAATATTCTTTAGCGTTTAAACCAGAAAAAGATTCATAAAAACTACGAAACGTAAAAAAGAGTATGTAAGTATTTATGCCTCTTTAAAAGACGGATTACCTTTACAGGACACTAAAAAATGAAACTAAATTCGTTTATTCACAATAATTTATGGAAGGTTGTGCTACCGCGTTTTTATTTTCTTGTTCAGAATGATTCGAGGTGAACTGGTCCACAATCTTATAGCTTGTCTAAAGCATTTATCAGTGTTAAATTAACCGTGTGAAAATATTGTAACAGGACCAGGGTAACGGATTCCTTTAAATTAAAAAGAAAGTATGAGAAAATAATAATGAAAGGAATCCAGGAGGAACTTAAAGGGATCCTTTTTTCAGGATAACAACCGTCCGTTTAACAACCTGTTCTTTGTAGTACCAACTACGTCACCACCAACAGCTGTTGTTCGATAAGAAGGGTTATCGGACCGGAATAGGAATTTATGGGATAACTTAAGGTCGTGAACCATGAAATTATAACGCTTCAACAGTTAAGGAATAAGGTCGGTACTGGTCCTGCTGAATGTAGTATTAAGTATTAATGTAAGCGGCAATTATACTGTTTTTAGTAAATTAGACTGTATTCTGGATTTTATAATTGTCTGTAATCAAATCTTGCCCTTATGTGAATTACCATTTTGTATGTCATATATCCTTTATAATTATTATTATTATTGATTTTATTTTCTATTTTTAGAGTAATAAGTTGCACTTAGAAGAAAGTTTTGGTTTGTTAGTCTCTCAACATTCTGATTAAGCCGCGAACACACTACAATATATTTGGGAAAATAACTTGCGTGAATCTTTTTTAATCCAAACCGTAGAAAAAATTATTTTTTATTCTTAACTTTTTTTATATACGTATATAAATTTGTGTGTGTGTGTTTTGTAATCGTATACAATCGTGTTTTGATTACACAAAAACGTACGCTGCAAGTACCCACAGAAGCCATCTCTTCTATAGGAGATATAGCGGTTGTTTAATTTTACTTAAATATATAAAATATCTTTAAATTGTTAATACTTATTCTGATTTTGGTTTGAGATAGGAACAAATAGTACCGATTAATTACTAAAATCTAATTCTTATATAAATCATCGAAATAAAATAATTAAAACACTTTTCAACAATAAAAAAATCGGATAAAAATAAATTAACTTTGTTGCTAAAGAAACGTTGTTAATAAATTTTCATTTATAACACAGGAGTTACAGATGTCACACGTAGAATTGCTTTTGTCGTAGGAATGAATTTTAAATTGATATTACAAAGGGTACCTCCACTCCGATCCTGTTATTATGCCAAAAACATAACGCAAACAAGTTAGACTCGCGAACATGGGTGGGGATTTTTCACGTTTTAAATATGATCTTTTTACGAAGCGTACGTTAACTCACTTTTCTATTGTAGGTAGATCAATCACGTTTCCATGTATACACCGATTTGAGCTCACGTAAACGAGTGGGTTTTAATCACAGATCATGCATTGATCATTTTAAGCGTGCACTTCGGAAGGGAAGGGAGGAATAAAGGTACGAAGTCTCTGTACGACTTAGTACGATAAGGTAGGGTCGCACCTCACACGTCTTGTAGGCGTAGATTAACACATTTCACTATGCAAAGAAATCCTAAGCTAAAATTACACTACAGGGTCGCGAGACGGGAGAGTATCGTACATACTTTACACTTATATGATGGAATACAGTAACAATTACACAAGTAGGAACTCACACGTAGGGACTCTCCTGTCAAATGAATCTAGATACCACGTGTATTGTAGCAGGAAGGAGTGGACGTATCCCTCACAATAACTTAATCTATGTTTTGTTTTAAGAAATTCAAAAATCAGTAAATAGAAAATATTTAAAGAATATAATAAAGTTGCACTAATGTATTAATTACATTTATAACGATAACTTATAAGATAAATGCTTTTAATTACTATTATTCAAAATAAATAAATAAATAACATTTCTTATTCACTAATGATCCAATAAAAAGCTGAACAAAGAAAATTATCTTCATTTTTCAAATATTTTTATTTATTACTAAAAACAAAATTACTCATGAAAAACCCACGGTTTATGTAGGAGTACAATGTTACCGAAAAGTAGTATAATGTGTATCACAAGAAGCGCCTGCCTCTTTACAGCAAAGCTTGTGTTTTCGTTCTGCCCATGTACAAATAACTACAGTACGTATATATATACTTTTTTTTTAACAATATTTTTTATTTTGTAAAAAAATTATTACATTTTTTTTTAAATTTACAGAATAAATCAAACTTTAGAATATTAATACAAATAAACATAATATTGTACTGCCAGCAAAAGAAAATTTTTAACGCTGACAGTTAGAGATGTTGGAACGGTTAGAAATGTTCTTATAGTAATCAAGTTCACCGTTATCTCAATAAAAAGTTGTATAAAACACAAAAAGTGTTAGCTAATATTATATCAGGTTCAAAAATTCTAACTCAAAAAATATATTTGTTCTGCTTCAAGAGTCCGTAATTTTTAGTTTTTTATTTTCATAATCTCAAAGAAAGAAAAAATACGGGAAGGAAAAATTTTAAGTAATACAGTTGCTATATCATTTCTCAGTACGTCAAACTAGAGTTCATATATACGTGCTTTCTTATCGATTAATTTTATCTAATTAACGTTCCCTCAAAACGTTTCTGGGAATTAAGTGACCGAAGTCCATGTGCGTTCATTTGATGCCACTTGACGTGGACCCAAACGAACTCTGTATGTTAGTTAGTTGTTGTGATCTCGATTTTAATGGCTTTGAGTATGAGAAAAGTTATGTTCCCTTAAAATTACTCTCATAATTCAGTGAGCGTAGTCGATGCATTCTGGTTATCTGTGGCCTGACGTAATGAGTGTTTGAAGACTTCCCCCAACGGAGTGTGTAACTAAATTAGTTACTGAGTAATTGATGAAAAACTAAATTTTTTCAGTTTTATTACCTTTTCAATATATAGATGTACAAATTGCTTATTCTCCACTGCTTCTCATCAAATATAATATTTACCATATAAAAATAGCGCATTAAAAATGTCACATTTGTACCTTCTCGGATGGTCGATATGTGAAAGATTTAATTGATTAGGTTTATTAGATTAGGGCCTAATATTTTAATTTTCTTCGAATTTGCATATAAGATTAAATAGTATAATAGAATAACGACAAGAAACCTCGGTTTCATTTGATTATATTCAGAGCGATTATATAGTTTGGAAAACTTGTAAAACTAACTGCCAGATAAATTTTCAAATATTTGTAGATCTGCTAAATTATTTATTGATAATTATAATTAAAATAAAGGAAAATAGGTTGGAAAGTAATCAGTCTAATTTTTATGATCTAGTATTGTATTCGGTACTGAATAATTTGGAAAAAAAAATAAATTGTGTTCTTATTCATCACCAAAAGTAGTGTACAAGAATATTTGATTCATATTTTTTAAATATTTAAGTAATTCAAATTTATATACAAACTATCGTACATTTAAAATATATCAAGCAAGAGCTTTTTACTACTTAAAAATTAAGTTAAACTAAAAAATATAAAATGAAATCAAGGTTAAAATAGATTGTAAATTGGGCAAAGCTAAGCTTTACCGGTATAAATAAATGTTTGATTATTTAGTAACCTTTATTGGTAATCATTACAGTATGTAATTTACAACAAAATTTAGGAATACAGTATTAATTAAATTGTTACTGTATGAAAATTGTATTGCATTACGTAACAGCATGTTAATACACCCTCTTATATGAATACATTACCCTACGAGTAAGCCCAGACCTATTATTAATATTTAAAGTCAAAATCTAGTCAAGAAATGATCCCCTTATGATCCTCATTATCATCTCTCCTCTGAGACCTCGACTCCATATTTGGCATGTCTCACTACTTGATCAACCATGGTAAATTTGAAGATTTTTGGTCTAACCAATCCCAAAAGAGTAATTATTAACACAAGAAGACTCCTCTACACACTTACATACACGTGAACGAATAGTATTTAACCTTGCTTTTTGCATTTCTTGATGATTTGTGATCTCCTGAGCCCATGAAACCATTAACAAAAAACCTGATGTCGACACCACATGACTTCCTTGTACGCCTACTAATTTGGCAACGGCCATACCATGTTGAATACACCGGTTCTCGTCTGTACGCCTATTATTAAATTACATATGAATATTTTTTGCTGCAGTTCACTTAAACTTATTTCATTTGAAAGTGAGATACGATCCTCCAATTCTTTAATGAAGTGAACAGTTACACAATTGCATTGTGATCGACACCACATGCATCACATTTTTTTTGTGGTGTCTGTATCAGCATTTTATATTAGTTTATACATTAATTTTTTTCATGTCGCTCAAGTAGTTATGTGGTGTAAGTGAGAACGTGTCGGATCCGTAACTATGCACACATCGATTCGAATACAACTTAAAATATACGTATTTTTTTAAAATGTTTTTTAAATTTAAATTATTGATTTATTAATAATTATTAACTCCTGAAAAATTTTTGAATTAAAATGAAAAGTATATAAAAAACTACATCAAATTTTATTTCACTAATACTTGTGATAACTTCTGATTTTTTTCATATTTATTTTTTTTTTTTTGTTATTATTGAATTATTGTTTATTATAAAGATTTTTTTAGAATCAGAGGTTAATAATTATTAATAAATCAAAATATCTAAATTTAAAAAAAATTAAACAAAGAAAGCAAATGAAGTCGGATTTGAACTGATGTGTCTTCTCCTTGTTAGATCCAAGTATTTCATTAACTAAAATTCTATTTGTCTTTTACTCTGAACCAATGAAAATAAGTACAACTTGTGATATATCGTTGAAAAAGCTCTCAATGAAGGCTTACTACAGTTAAATTAAAGCCCAAAATCCAAATTTTTGGGATATTGGTTTTTTTGGAATTTTTGGTCCAGTCGATTCCAATCAAAAGGGGAAGTGCACAACTAGATTTTACAACAGTCCTAAATACAAAATATCAACATTCTACGGCTAATCATTTTTGAGTTATGCGAGATATATACGTACGTACGTACACACGTCACGCCGAAACTAGTCGAAATGGATTCAAGGATGGTCAAAATAGATATTTCCGCTGAAATCTGAAAATCGAAATTTTTCGCGATTACAGTACTTTTGTTACTTCGTACAAGGAAGTAATAAACGACAATTTGGTTAGATCAATAATGGTTGGTTCTTACCAAAAAAATGAATTTATTTATATGAGAATTTGCTTATTATTAGCCTTTTAAGAAGTCATTATGGAATTTGTTTCTGAATATTGAACAAAATTTCATTTTGATGTATTTATCTGTAGATGTTATTAAATATATTATAGTGATTTTATCAGTAGGGTTGAGTGTTCAATGTATATTTTGTTAAATATTTAGTGCATTAATTTCCATAAATGTGATTGATGCTGAAACCAGGTGATCTATGTTATTCAGAAAATAAGTAATGTATATTGTAAGTACAATATGAAAAAAGGTCTGATATTTAAAAATATACGTACTATAAAACTACTGTTTTTTTTTTTACAACTTGTTCCATTTCAACATTTTCTAATAATACTGTATAATGATCTTTACTTTTTATTTCTTTTACTTGAATTTTTTTTACTCAGAACAAAGTAATTAATATCAAATTATGATTACCTAACATTTATGTGAAAGATTTGTTCTTTTTAAAAGTTTAATACTGTTTGTGGAAAAAATTTCCAACTATAGAAAATTGTGTAGCATTAGTTACGTAGGTTTGTGTATATTTCATGCTTTAACATTTATTTTACTTATATAAACATTAATTTATAAATGGCGAATAAATTTAATCTCATATTGTTTCAAAGTATATTTATTTCTGTACGACAGTCTTAATTCAATTTCTGAAAAAATGAAATTTTAAATTACTGGAAATTGTCTGTTATTATTATTGGATTTCACATATTTTGGTTTTGAATTCACCCGTCTGGGGGTAGGTTATACAGTTTATTTCCTTATATGTTGTTTTTTCTCTTATTCTTTTTCATTTTTACTTCCTTGTACGAAGTATAGGAAGTATTGTGATAGCGAAAAATTTAGGTTTTCAGATTTCAACGGAAATATCCATTTTGACTAGTTTTGGGGTGACGTCTGTACGTACGTATGTATCTCGCGTAGCTCAAAAACGATTAGCCGTAAGATGTTGAAATTTTGGATTTAGGACTGTTGTAACATTGTGCAGCTCCCCTTTTTTATTTCCATCGAATGGGCCAAGAGTGTCCAAAAAAAGCCCAAAATCCAAAAACAATTGGATTTTGGACTTTTTCTTAACTGCAGTAATAAGTCTTCATTCAGTGCTTTTCAACGATATATCATAAGTGTTACTTCTTTTCATTGGTTCCAGAGTTATAGACAAATACAATTTTAATTAATAAAATATTTGGATCTTACAAGGGGAAGACACATCGGCTCAACACCGGTACCCATGACCGAGTGGTCATGATGTATCACCTCCAATCGAATGAGGTTGTATATTGAACCGTATATTTTATTATATTTTTGATTTTTAATAAAAATAAATATTTTTTAGGAAAAATTTATGATGTTATATATTTTAAATTCACTAATTCACTATAAATAGGTAATGATTCTCTTTTGCACTTAATAAAAAAAATTTATATTTTAATACTTTTATTCTAATTTTAAATATTGCTTATAAAATAAACATGTAAAATTTATAGTTTTTAATTTTTATTTTGAACTATGAAGATAAGTCGTTGGTGATGACGCCTTTCTTTAATAATGTTTAAAGTAATAAAAACTGTTTAACGATTTAACTCTATTAAATACACAATAAGATGCAGTTATGAAGGACGACATGAATAAAAATAATATAACAGCTTTTTTGAAATCTGTATAAATTAGGTATTATGAGTTCATAACTATTTATATCATCTTATATTTTTTATTTCACTAAAAAGTTTTCGTTATTTTTGATAACTTTCACTAATTCTAATAAATATAAATAATAACATTTTTGTCGCATTCTTTTCTAATAAAGAAAACGACTTAGACTATAAATTTAACGGTTACATAACGTTAAAATTAACATATTCTAAACCTAATAAACTAATGTAGTAGAAGATTTGAACACGTATTTAACTGTCAAAATTATAGTTTTGCTATTATAATCATGTATAAAAAAATATATATTATATAAAAAGTTGACTGTCATCTTATTTCTAAAAATAAAAATTTTTCAATGCGACCCCGCTTTGCGTATACGTATATTCGTGAAAACATGTATCAAATATGATATTCATATTGATAAACCATGTATAAAACTTCAAAAGTTTTTATCTGATTATAAAGCAGCATATTAAAAAGAACTTCCGTAATTTCTCCTGATTTAAAATACGTGGGTGTCATTCTAAAGAGGTAAAAACTTTCATCTCAGCGGGCGGGTATTAATGAAGTAGCTACAGTATAAAGATATAATATTTGTTTTTGAATAATATGAACATACTCTTCCAAAAGTAGTATCATCATGAGTTGTCAGATGATGGTAATATAATACATTAAAATTTCATTTACCGAATCGAAAGTTACAGGTAAAACTCATTCAAATGCACATACACAAGTATTTATTATTTTTATACGTTATTTTAATTTATTTGGATATACAAAACATGATAGTATTTTTTAAAGAAAAGTATAAATTAGTGTTACATCCTCGGTAACATTATATAATTTAAATATTAAGTTATAATTTTCATTCGTTTTAATATTTTATAATTTAAAGTTATGGATTTATCCCTTGTTTAAGTTATATTTATTTTTTTTTTTTTTTGTTGGTTTAATTATGGTTATGTCTATGTCATTAATTGTTTGTTTGATAGTTTTTATATTAGAATATTTTGTAGAATATTCCATATATTATGGAAAATGTTATGTGCATTGTATTTATGTAATTTAGATTGATTCGTAATGACACGAGATAGATAAACCACAAATAATATTTGTAATTTGTAATTTTTATTACAAATATTACGTGGGTTTTGTTTCATTACACATGGTTTTGTTAAATTTTTTTGCCAGTTTCAACTAAACAACAACGTTCATGAATTTAGTTTATTAACAACCACAAAAGCTTTTACAACGAAAAGCTTCAAAATCCTGAGAAATTTTTTAGCTGTTTCTTGAGTTTTATTTTTTCAACACAGCTCTAACCCCAGTATTTTCCTTTTTTATCCCCAAAACACAAATATTATTTTAGATAAATCAATCGTTCGTATAAATAAAGTATGAATCATTCGAACGAATGAATCATTCTAGAAGTATGAATCGTTGCAGAAGTATAAATCGTTGTGCGCTGCGAGCAACCGCCCGGCGCACCACAATTGGTCCACTCTGCCCCAATAACAAACATAAAAATGTGAGCAGATACAACAAATCCACGCACCATCCTTTATTATGGAGAGTGAAAATTCTGTTAATAAAAACACATTTTACATATTTTAGTATGTATTTTAGATTATTGTAATGAAATTGATTACACAGAGCGTTCAGAAAGTTGCTATGCAGTATCTTTAGAATTTTGTGGTACATTCTGTTCTTTCGACGTTAGATTGGTTGCTCTGTGGGTTCGTTATAAGAGCAAGATATTGAACTTGCACTAAAGGTGTAAGAAAAGAACTGAAACTTTATCCCTACAAATTAATGTGTGTTCAGAAAACTGAAACCTACATCATACCAAAAGACTAAATTATTGTCAACAGTTTAAATGTTTTATCGATCAAAATTTCCTAAGTATCCTCGACATTATGTTTTTTACAGATGAAGCGTGGTTTCATCTGGGAGGGTGTATTAATTCACCAAATACATGACTGTGGTCGACAAATAAATAAACCTCATGGATTCATGAATGATACACGAACAATTTTTACACGAATCGAAAATTGGAGTCTGGTTCGATGAGAGTAGATCGCGCATTGTGGAACCAATATTTTTTTAATACAGTTAATAGTAATCGTTATTGTGGTGTTTTAAACTTCAGCTGAAATTAAAATCAATCACAGTTCGTCCCAACAAGATGTCGCCTCATTGGACACAGATAACAGGAGTAACTTTTACGAAATATCTTTGTTGAATGAATCATTTCGAGGGGTTTGATAGCCTGCACGATCGCTCGATCTGACTCCCTTAGATTACTTTCTGTGGGGGTGGGGCAGCGAAACAAATAGCGTATCGCAACAATACCACCCACGATTGACGAACTAAAAACCGCAATAACGGCATACGTACGAGACATTCCAGTACATCTGCTGGTTGAGTGTTTGAAAACAAACTGAAACGTGGTTCAGTGTTGCATTGATGTTGGAGGAGGTCATTTCCAAAACCTTCTATAAACTATTCCAGTTATGGTAATATCCGTTTCTATTATATAATGAAATAAAATATACTTCCACAATTCCAGTGCACAGCAAATTTACGAGCGCACTGATCGTTAAATAACAATTTACTGAAAATTGTTATTATACGTCATAATTACATATAATATTATACATAAATAATTACTTTTCTTTTAGTCATGTAAAGTAATTAACTTTTCGTAAAAAGAATTTTAATACTGATAGGATGATAAAATAAGATTTAAAAAAATATTCAAGAATTTGAGAAATTTTATCATTTAGGCAGTTAAATTACAAAAATTACAGGAAATAATTCTACCGATTGTGTACAATGTAACAGATTTATTCAAGTAAATTTGTGCATTTAATTTTACACTATCTATCCCAGTCATTCTTACGGCTGTAAAAAGGGATAAATCATCTGAGGTGTAAGAGGTGCTTTCTTTGAAAGTAATCATGTACACTATACAGAAATTCTCTGGTGAACAAAAATAAAATTTCTCTTTTAGTGCTGCATACCAACTGAATTTCGGTGGGTTTGGCTTCCTTACTTACAAAAGTATATTCAGTTCGATTAACAAGTATCCGGTCAAGTTATATAACGAAAGAATGTTTTGAGCATATGACAAAAGCTTTCATAACTATGCTATCATACCAAATATAGATTTAGGACATAGACTTTTTAGGACATTAAAAAAATTTGCAATGAAAACTGTATTAATAAAAATTTCACAAAAACATAGCATGTGAAAATTCTTAAAATAAGTAAAAACTAGATTTAAGGAAGTATACAGGGTTAGTATGTTTCTAAAAAATTAAGCTGAATTGCTTTGTACATATTACTTTGTACGATCCTTAAATCACATTTGGCTAAGGGTTTTTGAAATCATTAACGAAACCCCATAAATAGGTCGAGTATGTAGAATTGATTTATAAACGAAATTAATCATATTGCTCTATCTGTAAAATCGTTGTCGCAAATTAATTGTTTATCTAGTTCAAATCCTAATAAAGTTAAGTTACTTATATACGGATTTGAATACTAAATAGTGGTTACAGGTGTAATTTGGTGGTTGGGGTTCAACTAACCACATATTTTAGGAATGTTCAGCCTGAGTCTGTAACTGGAACAGAAAAACAATTATGAAATTATAAAATTTTCGGATGAGTAGTGTGATCGTTTAATAAACGGTGCTGGTTCAAACACTTAATACGCAATGTTCACTTGTATTTATCCTTTAATGTTTTAATTAATGATACAAAGATTATGATGTTAGTGTACTGACTATATAATATGCTTAATTTATGTATTACATTGCTAAATATATATGTAATTTTCAGTATATACATGTTAATGTGATGAAATGTAAATTTGGACTAAATTTGCCGGCCTCCGTGGCACGAGTGGTAGTGTCTCTGCCTTTCATCCGCAGGTCCCGGGTTCGAATCCTGGTCAGGTATGACATTTCACACGCTACAAAAATTGTCATTCATCTCATCCTCTGAGGTAATACCTAACGGTGGTCTCGGAGGTTAAAAAAAAAAGAAAAGAAAACAGTTAAGAAAATTATTCAATTAATAATTATATTAAAAACGTTTAATCTTATTAATTTGAGAATACAGACTCCATATAATGCAATCAAGTTGATTGTTACACATTTAATTTTATGACTTGGCATAAGGAACGTATATAATTAATTATTATAGCGTATTTTATTTTTTAAATGAAATCTTAACAATATTTATTACAAATTCTAAATTTATTTTTATTGTAATTTGTTTTATAACATGTAAATAAAATTATGAAAGGAAAGTCAAATGATTAATTATTTGCTTTAAGAAATGGGAAAATGAATAGAGAAAAAAAGAAGCATAAAACATTCATATTGTGTTTACTTTAGTAAATAGTAACTAATCTGCCTTTCAAATGAATCAGTAATTGCACTGTCAGTCACTCACTATAACCAAGGTCATTTTATCTATTATTATTATAAAATAATGAACTTATATCGAAATATATTTCTTTAAATCTTGCATAAAGGTCTAAACTTAACAATAGAAATATTTTATACATTTACTACAATAATTATTTTTTTATCTATTTTAAATGTATTACAATTAAATTTCAATTGATTTTAACGTCTAGAATTATAGTTGCACATATTTATGTAGGAAAATTTTATAAATCTTATACACAGAAAAGATACAAACACATATTAACACGTTATAAAGTAACAGTACGGAACTTATAGTTTATTTATTTGTACTCCTATGTTGACTATCATTTTTCATCCAAGGTTGAAAAATACGTATGAGGTTATAATACAGTATAATGGACTCGACGTAACTTATAAAATTATTATTTATATACCAACCTGTAGAAGTAAATTGTCCTGATTTACTGTCAGACTGATATCATCGAATATTAAAAAAAACTGTAAAATGAGTTACCGTAAAATGTATATACTGTAAAATGTATATATTTCAATATCTATCGCCCAGCAAAAACTGCTGAAGATAAATTGATGAAACTTTGTATATATGTTTTTCTTAAGGTGTAAGTGTACACTACAAAAGAGTTCTTTGAAATTTCGAATCTAAATAGTTAAAATAGAGTGAAAATGAAATTTACTAATTTTTTTTTTTAATTTCTCGGTAATAAATGAGGATATAAACTTGAATTTTGTTTTATGTGAATATCTTTGTGTGAATATCTAAAAACTAATTTCTAGATTTTTTGAAATTCTGAATTTACATGGTTAAAATGATTTTGATTTTTTTCTTGAAACTCGGTTATTTTATTTGTTCACTTGCTCATAAAGGACATAGACACCCTTACCGCTGAGGTGGATTTAGTGCGTGATATCCGCAAGACAGCTGGTGACTCAGTGACGATAGATGTCTTCTCCCTGCGGCCCTCATTTGGGATACAAAAGTGGCGACGGTGGCGGTTCCGCCTCTGCTCGCGGTTAAATTACTGAAGGAGGACGGCCGCATCCGCGTTGGCTGAGTGTCTTGCCGGGTTTCAAGGAGGTCAGCTGAGAAGCGTTGCTATAGATGTTGGGGGATTGGGCACCGGGCTGTTCTCGACTAGGCAGTTTGAGGCGATGACATCCCCTGCAACTGTGTTTTATGCTTGATTGCTGGTCCGGCAACAGCGGAGGGGGGGATAAACACTGATGAATTGAAAAAATTAAAAAAAAGTTAATAGATGATAGTTAAAGTAACAGAAAAATGAAATTAATTAATTTTTAAAACAATTTATTTTTATTTTTTTTTTAACGCTTGAATAAAAAATAAAATCATAAATATTTAATTTAAAATTATGAAATCGGTAAGAAACTGTACATAGCAGTTACTATTCAGTATAAAACAGAAGAAAGTTACAAAAAAACCTATCATTAACAGGAAACAATTGTTGTCTTGAAATAAACTTCTACCCAAATTATATAATATACTAGAAGAAATAAATTCATAATGAGTTAAAAGGAATATTAAACCTGCCGGATGTGATTATTATTAATATTTTTATTGTCTTAAAAGATATTTTTTGTTTTTGCTTACATATAAAAACACGGAAATACGTATTACATTTATCGTATAAAATATACTGATATTCGAGTAGTTAACTGTTATAAAATAAATTTAAATTGGATTCTAAAAAAAATCATAAAAATCAAATAATTTTACAAAAGATCAAAAAATTATCCACGATAATTTAATAAAAAAATTAATATAACCTTCAAATAATTAAAAATATAAACCTACTGTGAAAGAAATTGAATATTTTATTCCAGCAATATAAGTAAAATGTTATGCTATTTGCAATTTGTTGAACTAAATAATTTGTTTGTTATGCTTTGACCTCCCTCAATATTTAATCATGCATTACATTTGTTTCATTTTGGAATTATAATATTCCACGCTCATAAAAGAGGTGATAATTAAATTTACTGTATGATTTTACCGAGAATGCTGTTAGATTTCAATTACAATTCAATTTATTTGCCTGTTTATATCGTAAAAAAATAAAAAGTTCAATTATTTTTTTTGTAAAAAAAGCACGCTGTTTTAAATGTATAAATATATATTTTTTAAATATATACTTAAAAGATTGACCTATATCGTCTTAATAATTTCATTTTTATGCCAATTACCCAATTTTAAGTGAATCTCGGATATAATATTTCAATAAATCATTTTTAACGGAGGCGGATTAGAAGTTTTATTTAGGTGGCAATAATTCGATTACATTGAGAAGCTACGGTATGGTTGCTTGGAATATGGCTAAAAGTCTTGTGCAAGAATTTAGTTATACAAATAATGAATAATGTTGTCAAATACTTTAATATAAAATATTCTCAAGTATTTACTTTTATGTATGTTTGCTAAAATATACATTTCTTTTCCAAATCGCATTTCTTAAGACAGTCATTTATTCATGAATAATATTTATTATGTTTATAAATATCGTTTATTTCTTATTGTAAATTTATGTTCAATAAAGACAATTCTGTTGTTGTTATTGTTAATAATCATTATAACAACTCGGCCCCGGTTTACTTACGCCAAATAAAAAAAGTAGAAAGTTTTAGAAAATTTTAATTTTTTAATAATTACCCGTAAAAAAGTTAAAACCAGGTTTCTTTGTTTCTTTTACACAGATTTGAATACTAGATCGTGGATACCGGTGTTCTTTGGTGGTTGGGTTTCAATTAACCACACATCTCAGGAATGGTCTACCTGAGACTGTACAAAACTACCCTTCATTTACATTCATCCTCTGAAGTAATACCTTACGATGGTTCCGGAGGCTTAACAGAAAAGAGAGAGAGAGACAGAGTGCGAGAGAGATTTCTTTGTTTAAAAAAATAAATCAAAAATAAAGTGCAATAATATTAATAGTAATAAAAGGTACAATGAAGAATTATTGGAGTACATTAGAATTTAAAAAAAACAAAGTTTTAATTTGAGTTGAAATATTATTCTGAGTGTAAATTATGAGCTAAAATGAAATATTTAATCATTAGTTATAGTTTTAAAGAAATTAGTAGAAATAATATGAATTCAAAAAAATAAAAAGCACAAAAACCAACATTTTTAAAAGCATTTTCAAAAAAATTAGTAAAAGTAGCAAAAACTGGAAAATGAAGGTTTATACAATCTCGCAGTGATTGCAACCTTATTTCTCCGGTAAAGTAACCTTTTGCGCTCCGTTTTTTCCTACTGTTTCTTAATTATTATTTGTTTTATTTAATTTTAGTTCCAGATTTTTGCTTCTTGTAAATTGTTCTTCAGAGTTCTTTTTTCTTATTTTATCCTAATGACTAATTAGCAGATATCATTCTTTATATATTTTCTTCTTTTTATTCTTTGTATTAAAATAAATATAATGATTAAAAGTTGATTAATTCAGGTACTCATTTGCCTTGGAGAAAATTATGCTGATCCAGAATTTCAACTTCTAAAAAAAATTTTGAAAGTATTATTTTTGATATCATTGTTAATATCATGTATTTCTATTCAGAAATGTTTTTTACCACTCATATTTTTATCTTATTAGGCTATTATTATTCTGTTAATAATCTATTATTCATTAAATTTATTTTTTATCTAAACAAAAAAACAAAAATCTGACATAAGATTGCACGACGCAAGTCGAGTCATGGTTTTTTTATAATTTATATTTTCTTAAAATATGAAACCGAGAGCGTAATGTGTTTAATATGTATCTTTAAGTATACCTGTTTGTAGCTTATACTATTGGATCAGTTATTATGAAACAAAAATATGATTTTTGAAATGTGGAAACTATGATAATTTAATCCGAAAGTAAGGTATAATCGTTGTTTTTTACCACAGTTTAAGCGCATTACTTAAGTGCAAACGGAAACTTATGTAGGAATTATGTTAAAAAAGATTGAAGACCAGTATAAAATACCGGTTTAAATTGTTTTCCTGTTCTTTCATAACAAAAAAATGTATAATAAACATAGATTATAATAAACACGTAATGTAACTTTCCGTAGTAGATATTTTTTTTTTTTTTATTGACGTTTCCTAGAAGTAAAGCGTTTAACTTGTTGAGGAGCTTGATAGAACAGAGGAATCGAATGAAAGTGGTAAGAGAGAAAAAAATAAAGGAAAACCAATAAGATGAAGGTTTGAAATATTTATAGATAACAAAGAAAGAAGTTTAGGAGAATGAAACAAGATACTTAGGATCGGGAAGAGTAGAGATCGATCAGTTGGTATAAATAATAGAACCGATTTAAAAAATAATAAGATTCAAACATAACACGTTATGTTTAAAATGCCTCAAATGTCTGTCAAATAAGATTTTATTTGAAAAGGCGGTTTAAGTTAAATTTCTGTAATCTGTTGTAAAATATTAATGTCAACAGACATATATCTAATGATATGCGAACATTTTAAAAGGAAGGAATTTAAATTTAAAATTGATGCCCTTTCTTTACTCGTGTTGTATGTATATAACATTGTAAAAATATTCGATGATACACTTTATCAGACACAAAAGAAACCAATTTATCCAAATTAATTATTAAAAATGATTAAGATTGGCAATCATTTTTTCATAATTTCATTAAAAAAATTGTACAGCATATCAAGGGTTCAAGTGCTCCCATGCTTTCTCATTCATCCTTCTTAGAAAATTGTAAAACATGAAACTATTTTGTGCTGGTTTTTATAATCTAAAAAGTATTTTTTATAACATAAAATTGAAAGTCTGGTTAATTTTTAAACTTTACATCCCACAACATTTTAAAATTCGTATGAAAACTAAAAAGTATGTTGCAGTAGGACTTTTTATTTTGTTATAAATATTTTTCAGTTTTATTTTACTTTTAATTTGAGGTGGACGTAAAGAAAAAAAGTATTATTAGCTAATAGAATCAATAATTAATTTTTTTTTAAATGGTTTACATTCCTTTATTTTAAAACTATTTTTATTAAGAATAAATCTAATATGAAACTGTAAATAAATTTACTTTATGAAAATATCCAGCAGAATATTCTTATAAATAAAACTTTTAAATTAATGAAATTAAAATAATTTATGTACCAATGTATTATTATTATTAAACAAGGTTAATAAATATTTATAAAACTTAGGCCTCAGATTAATAGTAGAAGGAAGATTAAAGAAAAACAAACCAACATACTTGGCGTTTATAGACCTAGAAAAGGCATTCGATAACGTAGACTGGAATAAAATGTTCAGCATTTAAAAAAAATTAGGGTTCAAATACAGAAATAGAAGAACAATTGCTAACATGTACAGGAACCAAACAGCAACAGTAACAATTGAAGAACATAAGAAAGAAGCCGTAATAAGAAAGGGAGTTGAACAAGAATGTTCCCTATCTCCGTTACTTTTTAATCTTTACATGGAACTAGCAAATAATGATGTTAAAGAACAATCTACATTCAGAGTAACAGTACAAGGTGAAAAGATAAAGATGCTACGATTTTCTGATGATATAGTAATTCTAGCCGAGAGTAAAAAGGATTTAGAAGAAACAATGAACGGCATAGATGAAGTCCTACGCAAGAACTATCGTATGAAAATAAACAAGAACAAAACAAAAGTAATGAAATGTAGTAGAAATAACAAAGATGGACCACTGAATGTGAAAATAGGAGGAGAAAAGATTATGGAGGTAGAAGAATTTTGTTATTTGGGAAGTAGAATTACTAAAGATGGACGAAGCAGGAGCGATATAAAATGCCGAATAGCACAAGCTAAACGAGCCTTCAGTAAGAAATATAATTTGTTTACATCAAAAATTAATTTAAATGTCAGGAAAAGATTTTTGAAAGTGTATGTGTGGAGTGTCGCTTTATATGGAAGTGAAGCTTGGACGATCGGAGTATCTGAGAAGAAAAGATTAGAAGCTTTTGAAATGTGGTGCTATAGGAGAATGTTAAAAATCAGATGGGTGGATAAAGTGACAAATGAAGAGGTATTGCGGCAAATAGATGAAGAAAGAAGCATTTGGAAAAATGTAGTTAAAAGAAGAGACAGACTTATAGGCCACATACTAAGGCATCCTGGAATAGTCGCTTTAATATTGGAAGGACAGGTAGAAGGGAAAAATTGTGTAGGCAGGCCACGTTTGGAATATGTAAAACAAATTGTTAGGGATGTAGGATGTAGAGGCTGAAATGTACACTGAAATGAAACGACTAGCACTAGATAGGGAATCTTGGAGAGCTGCATCAAACCAGTCAAATGACAGAAGACAAAAAAAAAAAATTAATAAATGAATAATATTTAAAAAAATACTGAGTATGTAAACATAATCAATAAAAAATAATTAATATTGAATTTAATCTCAAATTTGTGAAATAAAAATAATTTATTAAACCGTTCTATTATTGCAGTGCAAACTTTCTATTCGTATGTCGAATTAATTCATTTAACCTTACATTTAACAGTATGCTAATACATCGAACAGAAACATTCCGCGATGATGATATTTCAAATACCGATTATCAGCGAATCCACACTGATTGATTTAAAAAAATAATAATGTACCATATTAACTGTTAAATAAATCTAAAATAAATTTAAATACGCTGAAATAAAAAAAGGGTCAAAATTTTCCTTGTTTTCAAACAATAAACTTCGCTTCTGAGTTCGAATTTTTAAAAATTCTTTCAACATTTGTTTTCCTCAACCTGTACTTTTATGTATTTTTCATTTAAAAAAAATAGTATAATTTAATAGGAGTACAAGGAAGTTATATAGTGTCCACATCAGATTTGGTGAAACATCTGATCCTTTAATATTAATTGAAAATTAATTTATATCGTATTATTTAAGTATATTGATTTATTAATAATAATTATTTACCTCTGATTGTAAAAACATTTTTACGATAAATTCAATAATAATAATAATAATAATAAAAGAAAAATATCAGAAGTTATTAATGAAATAAAATGTTATGTAATTTTATAGGTGTACAAGTAGTGTCCACATCAGATTTCTTACTTTTTTTGTAAATGCTACTCATTTATGTTTTGAAAATTTTATTAAATTAATATTTAAAAAGGCATATGTCAAATTTTACTTAAAAAGTTCAATTCTAGAATTATGCAATAAAATAAGTAATAATACTGTATTAGTAAGTCGATAGAATCTTTTTAATAGTCCGTTCGTATGGAATTCAGTCAACAATTCATTTTATAGTTTAATTAACTAGTTAAAAAAAAAAAAAAAATTAGTTTTATACAGGAATAAGGAAGTAGGTTATTATGAAATGAATGAGATTCTATTAAATATCTATTATTACGGAATAATAACTAATGTAATTGCATTGTATAATATTTTTTTAAAATAATTAAAATAGTAGTCAACAAAATAAACTTTCTCAAAATCATGTTTCAAAAAAAAATTCTTTCTAAGTACAATGAATGTAATAAAATATAATTTATTTTACTTTATTAAAAAAACTAAAAAGAACGACTTATAAGCCGTACTAAGTTTTGTATATTATAAGCCGCTAAGTAAGGCTTATTATGAATGCCAATTTAAAATTAAGCGCTAATTCTTTTTAAAGATATTATATTTGAAAAAAAAATTATGATGCAATATAGTTTTAAGATATTCATGTTGCCGGTTTAATTTTATATTATTATATATTTTATATTGTAGGGTTTAATTAATGACACTATCTTAAGAGAAGATCGATATGATTCTACAGACCTCACATGCACGTCAAACACGCTACATTCAATTTGCACTGTTTGAAGAAATTACTATTTTAAGCCCCATTTTTCCAAAAATAATAATGGAAAATAAAATTGTTAAAAAAAATCTGAGATTGATTTTTTTGTCTACGATTTTTACATTTTTTATTTTGAGATTGCACCCTTATAATAAGTCGGAAGTACAATTAAATTTTAATTTAATTTTTTGCAGTTTTGCATCTATCATTACCGAAAAGTTGCCATTAATTGTGTACCAAAGACAAAAATTACCGATTAAACATAGTTTTATATAAAATCATTGTCAGATTTATATCTTGTTTTATATTTTAATATTATTATTAACGGATCTCCTAATAAATAAAACTACGTAACGTCTTTATTTGCTAAATTATAAATTATTATTACGTCACTTGTAATAAAGAAATTTATCGTTCGCTTTAAACATGACATTTTATGTATAGCCTCTAACACGCAAGTAGTGGTTTTTAACGGATTTAACTAATATGAAATTGGCCAACATAACATCTCTTCATTTCATGAATATAATTTGTTGTAATAAGTAGTTATTGTAGAAAAAGATTGACTTAACGACAAAGATGCAGCGAAAAAGAAAGGAAAATTAGTTTCAAAATGATATAGAATAAAAATCCGTTATGCAATTTATGTTTGTAATATTCTCAAGTTTATGTCTGTAATTTCATTTCATAACCGGATATCCGTAAGCATGCTGCTTGACGCGCACAAGGTAGAGGTTAGGTAAATAGCCTACTGTAAAAAAAATAAACAAAAATACTTGATGAAATATAATTTTACTTAAAAAAACAATTTTGTGCATGCTTTTATTTTGTTTATTATTACAATAAAAACGGATTAGGTAAAAATTGTGACATCAGAAAACAGTATGAAAAATTTTTATATACTCCAGAAAATCATTTTTAATTTTTTTTAAATGTATTAAACAGGCTGATTTATTACGATTATTTTTTATTAATACTTTTATTTATAGTGGCATCAACAGTTTAAGTCATTAGCGATTTATCAGTGTAACGTAACTGTACCGGTAAATGTGTAGTCTTGAAAAAACTCAGGCTGACCATTTCTGAGACGTGTGGTTAATTGAAACCCAGCCACTAAAAAACACCGGTATACACGACTCAAATCTGAATAAAAGCAATTACTTGTATTAGGATTTGAACCAGTGAACTTCGACTTCGAAAATCACCTGATTTACGATGACGAGTTTACTACTAGATCAAACCGGTAGGTTAGATTTTGGTAAAAAAAGAGCCTTTTATATAAAAGTTTTTAACGTAACGTGATATATTTTATGAGCTTTTATTACGAATTAAAAAAGTATAAAAATGAATTACTTTGTTCATAATTTTTTTTTTGACTGGTTCACCTTAGAAGAGCTTAAAAAGAAAGCCTGTACGTGGGAATATGAAAATAGAAATTTTTAATTTATGAAAAATGCCATATCTGATTGGGAATCGAACTCAAAATCGTAGGATTAAAGGTCGAGATACTATTCACCACAGAATTTTCCTAAAAATTGTTAAAATCATCTATATTTAAACAATATTCTTAGATGTAATGATTATATAATATATTTAAATTCCGAATAAGTAACAAATAACAGACATTTTACGTTAATAGACAATTTTAAATATTGGTTTTATGGTTTTATCTTATTTTTAATTATATAAGTTTTTATATATATATTTATATATAATTTATATATAATACACATGTAACAATAAATGTAAGAGAGCTTTTGTTTCAGTGACCTGAACTTCAGAATTCGTATTTAATAGTTTTTATATATTTAATACTTTATATGTATATATATATATATATATATATATATATATATATATATATAAAGTAAATAACAATTTGAATTAAATAATGTGGACGTTTAAAGTTATTTTATATTTAAAAATTACGTAACGAATTATAATAAATAAATATTTCTTAGTATTCTTAATGTCTAATTTGTAGAACATATAAACGTTCAGTTTTTACAATAATACTGAATGATTACTTTATGTACTATAATTTAAATTTTGTTATTAAAACACAGAACAAATTATTTTGATTCTTTTTTTTGTTACAATAAAAATCATCATAATTACGTCATCATACTGATATCATCAGTTATGAATAAAATAAATAAAGAAAACGAGATTCAGAGGTGTTTTGAAAAAAAAGTTCTTAAAGATTTTTATGTTTAACCTATGTATAATTTATACACAGTATATAACTTAAGTTAGTAATATATACACATGTAACAATAAATGTAAGAGAGCTTTTGTTTCGGTGACCTGAACTTCAGAATTCGTATTTAATAGTTTTTTCTTCCATGTGTCTTTTCTTATTTGTTATTTTTGTTTTCTTGTTGTCTGTCATTAAGATGGAAAGATTTGTCGACTACATAAGTAATGTTCTCAACTAAATTACACGCTTGAAATACATAGTTGACTGAATACACAGTCAACATAGTCATACAAAAAATGTAATACATAGTCATAGTAAAAAAAAAATATTATTCTAGCAAGAATCATCATCATCTTCTACACTTTGTTAATATTTATTCTAAATTACATTTTTGTTAGGTAAAATTTAGATTATTTTTCTTAGTAATGATTATTAAGTTATAGGTTAGAATTCAGAATTAGTTTAGGTGTGAATTTTAAGAATACACAAAAAAACTAATAAATATAATTAAAATAAAACATCCCAGTAATGTACCATTAAAAAAAACCACGTTCAACTCGTTCCTCAAACAATATTTTCTGTTTATTTAATTTTTTTGCTTTTTGTCCTACCATTTACATCCTGACCCACGCAAGAGAAGGCTTATGACGATCCCGGTCGCCAAACCACCGTCTCCGTTCATAGCCCTGATGGTCTTTACCGGAGGTCGTCTCTTAGATCCTCTAAACTTGACAACACAACAGTCATCAGTTTGGTCTCTGTCAAGATGCTACCGATACAAATGCTTCTGAAAACATTTTCATCATTGTATTTACTGAACTTAATATCGTCTTTGTATGGCATCTTCAACGACGACCTCCATCCAAGTATTTACACAGACAGATTATTTTCCTCAGTCAGATTATTTCACGTATCTCTCTAAATCAATTCACTTATTTCTCCCTTGGGTATAAATCTTCCAATAAAAAACTCGGGCAATCTTTAATACCTTTTCCTACTAATATTAATAGTACTCTTTCCTTTAAAATAACAAGTAGTTAATGGACCAATTCACCATTAACCTTGTCTGAAAGTAATTCTATTTTTCAGTTATTAGATTTTGCATAGTTGAGTAACCATAATCCTTAACGGTTATTTAATTAAAAATGCCTTCTTCATCTTCGTCTTATCCCATGTACTATGTAGTTTTTCCCATCCTGCTGGGTTTTCTCACTTTTCCAACACCTCTAGGTCATCTATTACCTTTTTTCCATCTTACCATGTTTCTATCCTTTTTTCTCCCGACTTAAGTAACATCTGAATTTCTTTTCCAACATAATTTTTACTCCTTTACTCTATATGCTAAAACGAACCGGGTCTCTACAATTCAGCAGCTTTCTGTTAATAGGATTTACCTTGGCCATTTATTTAATGTATTAATTTCTTATCTTGCTCCCTATGGTTATTCCACTCATCCATCTTAATATTCTTACCTCTGCTAACTCCAATTTTTGTTTTTATTTATGCTTATATCATTGCCCAAGTATCAGATACGTACATCATTATTGGTTCTACCACAGCTTTAAATATTTTCCCATCATATTTCCTCGTACTTTTCTTATCACTAAACACTCTAATTTATCATTCACATTGTATTCTATGCTTTATTTTAGCTTCCTGCCTTCATTCTCCTCTACACACACACACACACACACACACACACACACACACACACACACACACACACACACACACACACACACACACACATATATATATATATATATATATATATCTCTAGAATACAAGTATCTCTATACTAATTATCTTCAAGAATTTTTAGATTTTATAAATTCACTTGATGCTTTCATTCTTACAGTTTTAGCTAAATTTCATTTACTAATTTCTACAGTGCAAAATATCATTTGTAATTAGCGTACTCAACGGTAACATTTTATATAAGTTCCTCACCAACAACAAGATTAAAAGTTGAATAGATACGAGCTAAGAGTTGAACACACATCACAGCTCAATTTTCATTGAAAAATCCTCCGTCATACCTTCACTACTCGGCCTGAGTTAACATCTCTTACCCAATTTTCACAATTCTAACATACATGTCCGGTGTTTCTAATAAAAACTGCACTTGAATCCAGCTTCTAACTTTGTAGTACAGTTTTTTTTTTTTTTTGAATTTTTATTTTTTCTTATTTAACGTAGTTAATATTAATTTTTCACAAGACCGTCATTACTATTTTTTTTTATTTTTTATTTTTATTTTTTATTATTATTATGGGCATCGACTAAGAGCTAAGCCGTCGTCACAATCTTTAAAAGAAACTACTATTACCATCTGGATCGTCATATGTAAGGGTGTAAAGGGCCCTTACATTTTATTTAAAAGCACAAACTACACAAAACATTTAAGACATAAAGACAAGGACAATCACAAACACTTATGGGGTGTAAAGGGCCCCAATATTAAAATTTGAGATAGGTTCTCAAAAGACCATTAAATTAAAATTAAAATTAAAATTAAACTTTCTTTCTTTCTTCTACGAGTCTCATTTATAGTTTGTTTAAGCACCCTCGGGGCGACCAGAACCGCCGTTGAGCAGTATATCAGTCGCGCCAGGGTGCCGTGGCAGTTGAATCCTTCTTATAAACAGGCTATAGGCATGCACAGCGTACACCCACAGCCTCGCGCCCTCAATCCACCCTTGAGGGTCCCCCATGCCATCATCGGGCGCACCCCGACTCACTGCTCTTGAATGCTAGTGAGCCAAAATGGCCTAGGCAAGAGGGCTACCTCCCGTCACTATACGTGCCACGTTTCGAGACTCCCTTATATATATATATATATATATGCATGTATTTGAAATTACAATTAAACTTATCAATACCATTTTTTCTTTATATATATATATATATAAACTACCGCTTAGAGTTTCTTTTGTCACAGCTTTAAACTTTCATTTTATAGACTTTTAAGAAGTCCACTGGCGTGTAAAAATGCAACTATATTTTCTTCATTTCCATTATCCAGATCAGCACTAATATTATTTCTAAGACGGAACCTCTTTCTGAGGTCCTCATATATGGTACACTCTTCTATTAGATGCTTGATTGTCAGTGTTTTATTACAAACGCCGCACATTGGTCTCACTTCGCCGGTTAACAAATATAAATTTGTTAATCGCGTGTGACCGATTCTAAGTCTGGTCACCGCTACTTGTTCACGGCGAGTCAACTTAAAGTCGCTTTTCCATTTATAAGGAGAAGTTTTAACCGAGTTTAATTTTGTATTTAAACTCCTCCATTCAGCGTTCCACTTGCTTCTTACTATGTTTGTTAGACGGTTTTTAACATCTGCCACTCTTACAGGAAATGCATCCAAATCATCGCAGACTGTTGCCTTTCTGGCAGCTTCGTCTGCGATTTCATTACCTGTAATACCAGCATGCCCCGGAGTCCATACAAATACGCATCGCTGTCCTCGTTGTTTTAGTATGTATAAAATGGACAGGATGTTTGCAATTAGGTACTTATTTCGCACAATTTCGCACTTAATGAATCGGAGCATATTAGCACTCTCTCTTCGCAATAGTGTTCAGTGTAGCGAAGAGCTTGCTGAATTGCAGTGAGTTCTGCCGTGTAGACACTGGCCACATCTGGCAGTCTCCAAAAGTGGGCTTCTTCATTTACATATATCGAGCATCCAACACCATGTTCGCTTTTAGAACCGTCAGTATAAATTCTAATATATTCTTCGTAACTACTGACGGTTGCCAAAAATTCCTGCTGGATGATCACTGCTGGTTTTTTTTTATTTCTCCTTGAGAGAGATCCAAACTTGTATTAACCGCTGGCAAAAGCCATGGCGGTATTTCTCTAGTAGAAATCGCTAGTGTCTCTGGTAAAGCAATTTCATATTTTCTTCTTAATTCGTGATACCTAATTCCGGCTGGTCTGGAATAGGTAGCACGATGTTCATATACTGCAGCCATAAGATGATTCGTAAACAATTTATTATTTATATGAGCAGGGAAAGCCCATACATTTGCTGCATATCTTAACAAAAGGATCTCTCTTCTATAATGTAGTGGCATTATTCCGGCTTCGGACATCAGACTAGCCGCCGGACTTGTGCGGAAAGCGCCTGTTGCGTATCTTATTCCGCTGTTATGAACTACGTCTAACTTTCTTAAGTGCGACTTTCTAGCGGATGAATATACGATACATCCGTAATCTAGTTTAGATTTAACCAATGCTTTATACAATCTCAATAATGTTCTTTGTTTGAGCCCCAATTTAAGTTCGATAAACATTTTATAATGTTTAGGGCTCTTTTGCATCTATCACTCAAGTCCTGTATATGTAATCCCCATGTAAGGGATTTATCCAATACTAGTCCTAAATACCTTACGCTGTCTTTATATTGTATTGGATTATCATCAATTGTCAACGCAGGACTTTGATGAGGAATTCTCTTCCTACAAAAGTGTACACAGCACGTTTTTTCTGGTGAGAATTGGAATCCATTATTCCTTGCAACTTCATTTAGAGCATTGATCGCTCGTTGCAATTTGTACCTCACCATAGCAGTCTTGTTGCTGGCATACATGATTGCCAGATCATCAACATAGACGCTTTTGCTGATTTCTACTGGAATGGCTAATATCAATTTATTAATGGCAATGGTAAACAAGGTACCGCTCAACGGCGAACCCTGCGGTATGTCATTTTCCAAGATTCTTTCACATGAATATTCATTGTTGACGCGTACTTGGAAGGAAGGTCATTCATATAGTTGCTGAGCAGTATGGGCAGATTGCCATGAACGCCCCATTCATGTATCTGGAGCATTATACCATGACGCCAGGTCATATCGAAAGCCTTCTGAAGATCAAAGAAGACTCCGAGACAATGTTTCCTTGTAATAAACTGTTATATATAATGTCCTCTAAGCTGATCATTTGATCAGTGGTAGAATGGTATTGCCGAAAACCTGCTTGATATGGTGATATCAGGTTTTCTTTTTCCAAAACCCAGACGAGTCGATTTATAATCATTTTTTCCAATATTTTCCCCATAGCACACGTCAAAGAAATAGGACGATAGCTATTGGGGTCTGTTAAATTTTTATTTTTCTTTGGTACTGGAACAACATGAGCTTTTTTCCACTGCTGCGGGTACGTTCCATCCCGCCATATTTTATTATAAAGTTCTAATAATCTACGCTTTGCAGTGGTATTCAGCTGCCTGATCATATTATAGTGGATTTCATCCGGACCAGCAGCTGTGTTACCTGATTTTTCCAACGCTTTCGCGAATTCTTCCATTTTAAATGGTACATTATATGAGTAATTATACTCAGTTCTAACATTTAGTAGACCTTCGAGTTCTTCTTTTTTGGTTCGAAAACCTTCCTCGCAGTTGGCCGTTTTGCTGGCCTTTTCGAAGTGATTGGATAACAGCTCTGCAATTTCATATGGAGTGTCTTTTATTTCATCTTCATCTTGAAGGCTAGTTATGGGAGCAAAATCATTACACCCACAAATCGCCTTCACTTTCCTCCAAACATCTGATGCAGTAGTAGTTTTGTCAATGGATGACACGTATTGCTGCCAGGATCGTTTTTTCGAATCTATCATAAGACGTTTTGCATACGCCCTGTATTTCTTAAAGGCAACAAGATTTTCTATACTAGGACGCTTCTTAAAGGCGTTATACGCCCTTTTCTTTCTTTTTATAGCTTCACTTATTTCATCGTTCCACCATGGAACGGGTTTTTTCGTAAGTTTCCCAGATGTTTTGGGAATATATCTCGATGCCGACTCAATTATTGTATTTGTTATGGCGTTGACATCGTCTCCGATAACTCCGGTTGTTTCTGGGAGTATCGTTCTAGCTGTGAAGCTCGTCCAGTCTGCCTTTTCAAATAACCATCTTTTAGGGATGGGATATATTGTTCTTGTAACATCAGTTACAATTTGCACCGGGAAATGATCGCTTCCATGCAGATCGTCTATGACATGGAAGCTGTACCTCGGTGCTATCGATCCACTTATAAGTGCAAGATCTATACAGGACGTCGATCCATCTCTGGCATTGAAAAAGGTTCCTGATCCGTCGTTTAAAATAATAAGTTCTGAATTCATCAGGAACCCTTCCAGTTCTCTTCCACGGGGATCTACTCGATCCGATCCCCAAAGAGAATTATGAGCGTTAAAGTCACCCACCAGTAAAACAGGTGGGGGAAGCTCGGAAATTAGTCTTGCTATGTCATCCTTATTCCAATCAAAATACGGCAAGTATATGCTGCAAATAGTGATCTGAAGCGGACGCTTCATTCTAACGGCGACCGCTTGTAGGTTTGTGTTTAGAACAACCGCTTCGGTGATAGCTCTAGTCGATGTTAATATAGCTACTCCACCTCTAACTCCTACATTTGGCGGTTGGTCTCGCCGAAATATATCGAATTCTTTTAATTTAAAATTTTCATTTCGGCGGAAATGCGTTTCTTGCAGACATATACAAATCGGGTCTACATCATGTACCAAGCGTTGGAGCTCATGGATGTTTGAAAAACATCCATTGATGTTCCACTGTACTATCGACTCACTAATTTTTAATTAAATTATTGTCTGGGTTTTCCTTTCGGCCGTCCTTTTTTTCGCTTCTTCTCCATATTGCGAACGGCAGCATGTTCGCAGAGAACGTCGTCGCTGGTGTAGCTTCCGGTCTCCGAATCGGAGACCACCGAAGCCGCCGACGACGACGGACATGGATCGGCGCCGGTTTCAGGCGCCGATTGAGAGACGGTAACCTGGCCGCTCCCCGACACGGGGGTAGCACCGATCACCGCCTGTGGGAGGGGGGACACTCGTCCCCGCTGTGAACTTTTTCGTGGCCTCTGAGGCTTAGAGGCCACTTCAGTTACAGGAGGCTTGGGAGCCTCCATAACAGTCTCTGTAGGTGTCACCTTTTTCTTTTCATCAAGAATCTCACTGAGACGGACTTGGCATTCTGCTTTGGCGTCCGTTTTCTTCAGAGCAAGAGCAACTTTCGGTGTTTTATCTTCGGGAGGAGGCTGTACTAATATTTTTGGCTTTATAGGCTCTTTACTATTGAAAGGTTTCATTTTATTGTCTATAATTCTTTCAATCATATTAGCCAAGGTCGGAGCAAGTTTACTGATGAGTTGACCCTCATCGACAGCAACTGGAGCAGGGATAGGAGCGGCAGCCGCAGCCTGAGCGTAAGTTGTTGTTGCTCTAGGCTTACGGGCGATAACTATCTTCTTTGCATCGAAGTAGCTGACCTTTTGCAGGGTTTTTACTTCCTGCACAGCTACTTCATCTTTGTAGACAGGACAATTCCTTGATCTACAAGAATGCGCTCCTTTGCAATTGATACATGTAGGAGGCTCTTTACACGGCTCTCTCTCATGCACCTCTTCACCGCAAACGCATATTTGCGGTCTTTCGCATCTAAGAGCGGTGTGGCCAAAGCGTTGGCACTTGAAGCACCTCATTGGCTGTGGGACAAATGCCCGCACATCCAAACGGTGAATCCCTGCTCTTATCTTTTCCGGCAAAATAGGCCGGTTGGTCATTACTATTATTAGGATCCATTAATCAAAATACCTTCACTTCTAAAAGTAGAACTGGATTAGATTTAAATGTATCTTAGTTATAATATAACAAAAAACTTTCCATTATAATTTTATAATGGAATGTTAGCTCTCCATTTTTAGATATAATTATAATAAGATTATAATTTTATATCTCTATTTTAATGATATTTATAATATTATCTCTGGTGAAGTTTTTTTAGTGAAATTAATTAAGTTGCTTAACCGGTATCTTTCTTAATATCCAATTAAGATTTTTTTAGTTAGCCATCATATATATAGTTAATCATTCTAAAAAAGTATTTAAAGTTATAATGTTCTAATTTTCTATTTACTATTATTTGTAGTAAAAATTTTAATAATGTCATTATTGAATCGACATAGATTTTCAATATTATATTAGTTTCTTAATGAGCTTAAAAAATATTATATCACGTGGTTTTAAATGAAGCTTAAAAATGATAAAGTTTGATAAAATATATATTCTTTTAAAGTATCTTTGAGAAAGTTCAAATTAAATCTGATAAAGATTTAATCTAATATAGAATAAAATGAGAAAATTTCAGTTTCTAGTTCAAAAGATATAATGTTTTATTGAATTTTTTGTAATTTATGTTATATTCAGTTTTAGCTTATTTGTATCAGTTATTATTATTTGTTAGTTTTATATTATCTTTTACATAAATTTTATTTTTTATTTTAGTTTATAATTTATTTATTAGGTTTTCATTGAATCCATTAGTTATAGCTTTTTATTTGATATTATTTAATTCAATGTTTAATTTTATTGCGCTGTATATTAATGAATTAAACGTCAAAAGTTTTTGATTCCAAGGATGAAACGAATTATAATGGATTATGGTGTCCTGTTTAGTGGGTTTCCTTTATATGTCGATATCAAGTTTATTATTATTATAATTTTCATATCCAAAAACATTTATGCCATTACTATTTTCTCGACCTAAGGTGAATCTAATGTCATTATTTAAGGAGTTCATTTCTTCGATTATTTTCTTCGATCAATATGCCATCCACATATCTTTTATATATTAAATTTTTTTGTTTATTTAATATATGATGTAGATTATTGTTCTCTAATTCATTCATGAAAGTGTTGTGATCCCATAATGAAACTTTTTTCTTGCTGGTAACACTTATTATTAAATTCGAAATAATTGTATTTATTACATAATTATTATTATTTGTTCGCTATTTAACAATAAATATCCAATGCCAGGGGTTTGGAAAATTATTATGGATCCTAATGATATAGCGTGACTTAATATGGGTGATAAAATGATATTTGAGACAATTATATATTTTTTTTTAAATTCAGTAAGTATTTTAATATAAAATTAGTTTTGGACACTAAAGATGATTATTTCTTTACTGATTTTGTTTAGATAATTTTTTTAAAATTATGATTTACAAGATAATTGTTTTTTTTTTAAACTATCTTAAACATTTTTACTTAGGATAATTATTTATTTTTTTGGATTTTTTTTCCTAGGGTTGTTTTTATTATTTATTATTTTGTTTGGGTTCGTGGGTCTTTTCCTCGTTATCGTTATGATAGGTTGATGTATTTATGTTGAAGGAGTTATTTACCTGTTACTTTAAATTATATTTTATTTCTTATTATTTTAGGATTTTTTTGTTTTTCATTATTTTAAGGTGTTTCGAAAGTTAATAGTATTTTATACGTATACAATCATTCAGCTTTTCAATCAGGCAGCTCTACTCTTCTTTCTACTTTTACGATTAAATTATAAAACATGTTCGGATATCCGCTTTATTACGGCATCATCTTCGTATAAAAAATAAAATTTTTAAATCATCCAGCCAGAGATGACTGAGTGATGACTACTTTTAGAATGTATGAAGAATAAATTAAAACTGGAATGATGATGATATATCTAAACAATTGGATTTATTTTATATATAATCCTATGCAGTTAGGCTTTATAAAAAATAAAAGGTACAGTTATTATGATGCTGTTATAATATTCCTTTTCAATATCTAAATAAATATCTCATTAGTAAACTGCTGTTATTTTATATTAAATAGTGAAATTATTTATTTCTTTTCTTTTAATTTCTTTAGTAGAATTAAATTAAAAAGATTTATATATATATATATATATATATATATATATATATATATATATATATATTTCCTGTATAATTTTGGTGATATATAAACCAATGAAAGGTTATAATGTATTCCGCACTCGATCTTGATAATATATGATCAAAGAAAAAACATGGTCACGAAACATGAAGATCAACCGGAAGTGGGCCTGCTTCAGTAAATATAGTACGTGATTGTTTTTATTCTGTTATTGCAACCGTGGAAACGTTTAACTTTCTCGGAAGCAGTTGAATTGATTATACTATACAGTATTTACGTGAAATAAATATTGTAAATAAAAAGGTATTCTAAAAGGTAACTGTTACAGGATATATTTACCCGTAATCATTTTTTAATCTTTTTTTTCGTACCATAATCGATCATCTGAAAGTGATAGTGAATTTAAGTCATCCCTGAAGTTTGCAAATCTCTAAATAAAAATAGAAATTCCATGTCAAGCTTATCTATGAAAAATTAAGCGATTTCCCGTGGCCTTCTTTTTTTACCGAGTCAAGTTAAAACGTGGTTGCACATCCACGAGTCTACCATAATTAATTTGATATTAATACTAGAAGTAAAACTTTTTCTCTGCTCGCCGAGAGACCAGTCTGTATAATAAATATCATTACTCTTGGAGAAAGTAACTTTGGCTTGCAACTGTTGCACCTCAGGTACTTTACGTGAGTTATAGCCGTAAGAAAGAGATGGTTAGATAATTTAAAGGTAATAATAATCTAAAGGTTAATAATTAATATCTCACGTTCTATTATGAAACAGTGTGTTTATTTATCATATTGTTTCAATTCAGCAGATTTCCACATATGGTTTGATACTAATTTTTGCCTAAGTATTGTTTTTAATATGTAAACAAGTATAAGTATTGACCTTTTTTAAGTACTAAGTTGTGAAGGTTGACAATTTAACATAATTGCAGTTTATTGATTCTGCACGCGTCATTAAAATATGACTTCTATAATATTTTTTTTATTATTATGAAATATTCTTTAAGTAAAACAATTTTTTAAGATCTGTTTTAGATTGTCTTTATATTTTCTTTTCCTTTCGTAATAAAATTATAAATATTTTATGTAAATGTATAAACATGTTTCTACGTAAAGGACTTTTTTAAAACTTTTAATTATTTTTAATGTAAAACGAATTTATTTATTTTAAATTCTGGTTTAGTTATAATTTTTATTTTAGGGTATTTTTCATTGTTGTTTTAATTTGTATTTATTTTTTATGTAATCTGTAATATATATTCGCCAAAATTATCATCAATTATTTTTAATTACGTCAGGGGTTTCAATAAATGAATATCTCTTGAGAATTGTTAATTTAATATCAGATTAACTTTTGAACAGTATTTTTGATTGTAGCTTGTTAAAATATATTATAATGTATTAAAAAAAAAATACATAAAGAAAGAAAAAAACATCTTTCTATTAACTTTTTATCTTAATTATTCAGAGAAACCGAAAGTTATGACTAGATTAGATTAAATTTATAACCGACTTAATTGAATATGTAAGGAAATACTGTTGACTTTTATTGTATTTCCACCTACTTTTTTTGTTAATTTACATGTCAGTTCATTGAATTTTGAAATAAATATCGTATGTTTTGAATGAAGCAATGTTTGTTTTTTGTGTGGAATTTTATAGTATGTTTAAAATCTAAAAACTATTCCATTTAGATAGAATCCTGAGATAGGGGTTTAAACATTATCAAGGAAGAGTTTGTTGTTAAATTTATTCAAATGTTACTGTAGTAATAGATATGCTTCAATTTTTATGATATACAAATATTTTATGTACATAAATATTAATTAAAGGGAAATAGTATTTATCTGTTATATTTAATACACAGGTCCAAATTATTGTATAAAAAATAAATAGATTTTCATTTATAAATATAGTTAACAGTACAAGCGTTTTATTTACGTAAACACTAATACTTTATATTCACACACACTCACAAAGGATTTATTTACATACTAAGGCATGATACATACCGGTATGTAAGATAGACTAATTCAGTAAGAAATACTATCCGAGAGAAATTTAATCCATACAGGGAGAAATTTTTAATAGAAACGATATGAAGTTGTTTTAATTTAAGGTAACTTTTCTTTGTAAATTTTATAGAGAAAGTTATACGATTCTGAAGTCACTGCAAAAATTTTAAGGTGAATTCGGGATGTTAAATTTCGTAGCCCATAAATTTATTTCTAATCAAGATCCAGAAAACTGTGAAAAAAAACTTACTTAGCCCTAAGTAGAACTTTTAAAACCTTTACATATAAGTTTGAATATTTGTCATAAGCCAAATGTTTTAAACTGAACGATTATACCGTGATTTTGAGCTAGCTCGGGTAAATGTTTAATTTTTTGTGGTTACAATTTTAGAACAAGAATTTCCAGTAATTGCAATGTGTGTATCATGAAATTAAGAACATCACTTTTAAGGAAGGGATTGTTATATGGCTAGGTTTCGAGTCTTTATTAAATTCATTACAAATAAGAGAAAATATATCTCTATAAATCATTTAAAAAATAAATTCAAATTATTTTATAAATTTATATATCTTATTTAAAATGAACTTTGTTTTCAGGTATTTTTTCAGTGTGTAGCTTTTAGACTTTAGCATTACAATTATTCTTTCGTACTTATTTATAATTGATAATAATTTATAATGACAATAAGGAATATAATTTTCATTGATTTTATTTTAATAATTTTTACTTATTTAAATTTTTACGATTGCTTTCATTTATTTAGCAATTTATGTATTTATAACATATATACATTACTGTAACATTAACTCCCATGTACTAGCACATGTTTTTGGACTTTTGGTTTTTAAGAGCAACATACGAGTAAATAACTTAACATGGTAGTTCGATTGATTGGAAATTATGTTCTTGTTTAGATAACGATGTTTTTGCGTGAATTTAATGTTAGAGAATATTAATAAAATAAATATTTTTGGTAGATTATTAAGATAAAAGAATAATTACTTTTTAATTACAGCCGAATAAAAAAAACTACGAAGATTTACTAAAAACAAAAAAAAAATTATGATAAAATAAGGAAAATTTATTAAACTTTTTTTTTCATAAAAATAATGGTACATTATTTAAAATGTATTAAAAAACATAAATGCTAGTTTGTCACGTGATTTAACGGAAAGAGAAAGGACTTCATAAGAGTGATAGTTAAGTACCAAGCGTGGTAGAATATGGTATGAAGTAACCTAGCGGTCAGAGAAAGTTATGCGCTCTGTCTACCGTGTTGGGTCGTTGATTGCCAAGGTTATTAGGTCCCCCTACTTTTCCGTTACTCCCGCTTACATACTTTATACCATTTATTTTAAAATCTGCAAGACAATCCGGAAGTACTATAGACACGTTCTAGCTGTAATTTGTGATGCTAAGTTTAACTTTTTTTAATAGCCATTTCATTAATTAATGGTTCTATAAATTATTAGGTTTTACATTATTTTTAATGAAAAAAATTTATCTGGAAAAATTGTTTGATCAGAAAGGCTGTCCTTAATTTTTATTACAGTAAATTATGGTGGCATTGGATTATCTTTTTCCTTTTATAAGAATATATTATTTCTGAATATCAAAGTACTTAAGAACTATTTTTATTTGAAGATAAACAAGCAAATTAAAGTGTTCGGCATGCTGATTTATAATGTTGAATTTTGAGCAATAGAGCGCAGTAGTAGCTGGGAGTTGGAAATTTAAATGTGATGAAAAGGAAAGAAGATCGTTTTAGTAGTTTGTGTTGTGGTTGGTCATTAAATATTAAGTGAAACTAAAAAAAATGGCTTGGTAAAAAAAATCACTAATGAAATAAAAAATACCTTAAAAAATAAACTAATAAAGATTAAAAAATTAATTAAGAAATAAACTTCAATAAGCATTGCCTTCTCGTTTTACATTCTAAAAAGGACACGGGGTGGTTAAGAATCTGTTAAAAGTTATTAAAAAGTTTCATAGTACAATAATAATTAATTCGCTTAGGTTAGATTAATTACTCAAAGAATAATTAAATAATTTACTCATATATTTTATGTAAACGTCTTCCCTATTATAATTTTTAAGTAAATAGATTAAATGTAGTGAATCCCAGAAATCAACAGCTTAGCCACCTTGTTTGCACTGTAATCCGTGCGCTCAAACGTTGCCCTGCGCTTAAGTAGAATTAAGCCCAACTACTAAACAGTAACAACAGCTTGCCTTAATGCATGAGGTAGCCGCCACTATCTCTAATTTTTCCTTGTACGGTTGATATTGGAAGCTTGTTATTCTTTATAAAATATATTCTACTTCCAGAACATGAGTTTCTAAAAACTATTCCGAATCAAAAACGGTTCGTTTATGCTAACTTTTAACGTTAATTCTCAGACAGGCTTTATTGTATTATTTTTTACTTCCTTGTACAAAATAAAGGAAGTATTGTGATCGAGAAAAATTTTGGTTTTCAGATTTCAACGAAAATATCCATTCTCACATTTCCTGAATCCATTTTGACTAGTTTCGGCGTGACGTCTGTACGCATGTATCTCGTATAATTCAAAAACTATTAGCGATAGGATGTTGAAATTTTTTATTTAGGACTGTTGTAACATCTAGATGTGCCCTCCCCATCTGATTGCCATCGACTGGACCAAGAGTGTTCAAAAAAATCCAAAATCCCCCAAAAAATGGATTTTTGATTTTTTCTTACAGTAATAAGTCTTAATAAGCCCTCATTGAGAGCTTTTCAGCGATATATCATAAGTGATACTTATTTTCATTGCCAAATAAAATTTTAATTAATGAAATATTTGGATCTTACAAGGGGGAGGGGGAATTAGACTTCTTTGCTTTTTTTTTTTAATTTTAAATATATTGTTTTATTAACCTCTGATTGTAAAAAGTTTGTACAATAAATAATAATAATTCAATAATAAAAAGAAAAATATGAACAAAAATCACAAGTTATTAATGAAATAAAATTGTATGTACTTTTAATTTTTTTTTAATGTGTGTAATTTAATAGGCGTACAAGGAAGTCATGTGGTGTTCACATCAGATTTTTTTTTAGTATAATTTAATTATTTATTTATTCGCCTAATTGTTTTTAAAAATTGTATTAATTGTGTACTTTTTTACCATAATTTGGCGTGAAGTATTGTGTTTTGAATGCTATTTAAATTGTTTTTTTGTTTTTTTTCTATTTGTTTTATCTGTAAGTGAAATCCTTATCCAATTGTATTAAGAAGTTTACCAAGACATATTTAATTTTTTTAAATAAATTTAAAAAATTATTTCACTTTTAAATGATTCATAATTAAGGGTTAAATAATAGAATTAGGAAGTATAACTTTTTGTCTCAATTATTATGGATGACTATTATACGCTTCTGGTTTTTTTTCTCAAATTAATTGGATGGAGTTCAACTGAGATTTTTTAAAAACCTATTGTGTTTGTCAAGGAATATTTCTAGTTATCTATTAAAGTAGAAAATGAGTCGAGTGCATATGGGATATGTAGTATTGAATTGGTTGACTAAATTTGGAAAATGTGGAGAAACACAGACTACCTAGGACTGATTTATCGAATTATGACAGAATGATTGTGGGTGATAAGATAGCGGATTGGAATTGGTTTACAAAACTTGAAATCCGTATTTAAAAATATGTTTAAGACTTGAAAATCGAATGGTAAAATTACAGAACAGTGTAAATTTTAAGGAGTTACTGGAACGGACTCATAATTTTTTGTTGGAGGTGAATGTAGAAGTTAATTTTGTAACTGTCTGGGTCAAACAATACCAAGCATACTTATAAAAAATGAAATAACGGAAATTCTCAGGTTATCAAAGTTATTTGAAACTACGACATCCAATTTAAATATTTAAGATTATTTTGTCAATTTATGCTTGCTAATAAATACTGTGTAAAATTTAATGTTTAAAATATTCCGTAATACATAAATCCAGATAAAATGTGTACGAATGCAATAGATTTGAAAAAGAAAATTTGGTTGATATAACTGTCTGTTGTTCAGTATATGAAAAATTTAGATATATATTGAGATATATATCTAAAATTTAGATATATATATATATTGAGATAAATATAGTCATGTTCCTACAGTAACAAATAACTGAACTGATGTATAATCAGGGGCCTTTTTTTATTGTTTATTAATATTTAGCTAATTACATGAAGATGTGATAGTTTATTTTAACTGAATAATATTGTGTTATATTTTTCTTTTTTACCGACATTTTGAAGAAAATTACGGTATTACTTTCGGTCACATGGTGGGAATGAGGTGAAAATTTTACTTTTTGAGGTATGAGGAATACAAAAATACAATTTTTTCAAAATCGGGTTTCCTTATATTAGGATTTCACTTGCAATCTTCGTAACATAACTAAATTTTTTTTCGACATTAAATTGATTATAACTGAAGAACGGCTCAATTAATCTTTATCAATTTTTCAAATGCACATCTTCAGATACTACAAATTTCAGTGAAACTGATCAAATAGTTTTGGAATTTTTGATCCAAAAAACCTTTTACATAGGCCTACACACACACACACACACACACACACACACACACACACACACACACACACACACACACACACACACACACACACACACACACACACACATACACACGCACATATATATATATATATATAATATATATACACATAAAAGAAGTTGTACATGTGAAAATTTAATGAAGATTGATTGAGTCGTTGCTGAGTTACGCTCAATTTAATGTTGAAAAAAAAGTTGTAAGTTATGTTGACTGTGTAGTGGTGTTGTTTCATACGCCTTTATGCATTAAGTTACAGTGGTGAGTTAGTTGAATTTTGTTTTTCTTTTTCTGGGGTTTTTTGACGTGTAACAATTTTTGTATAAGCGTTTATGTATGGAAGGGTTGTTTTGCAAAATTTTATGTTAGAATGAGTTGAGTATACTTTTTTAAAAGGAAACAAAATAAAATAACGAAAAATTGGTCTTGCGGCAGAGCTGCGCAAGAATTTCTTTCTTCTATAGTAATTGTTAACTGAAATCTGAAAAAAATGCAATATGAGAGCATTTGCTAGATAATGAATGAGTTACGTTTTTATGTTTCGTGTTGTGTGTTGAACTCACTTTACCTTCTACGGGTAGGTGGTACAATTCCTTTAGTTAAGTCCTTTCAGTCTTACTTAAGACTCGGTGAGATGTGTTTTGTTTTGAGTTCATTAAATAGTAATACACCGATGGGAATATCACTCATGACATTCGCATCGGTGGCATCCTGGACGAGGCCGACTGGAATATGTCAAAAGCCGAGGTTTCGAAGATGACCTCCGGTAAAGCCCGTAAGAGCTCGGAACGACGAGATTGACAGAGGATGTCTTCCCCTACGGGGTCAGGATGATTAAAATTAAGGAGTTTTTAATTGTTTGATTTTTATTGTTAATATTGGAAAAGTATTTTATTGAAACTTTACTATAACTTCTTCGTAACAAGCTACAATGCTTCAATAAAGAGAAACGTTTTATTCTTGTGTTTTTATTAATTAATTCACTTCTTAAATCTTTTAAGTAAATTTTTTAAATACTTTTAAAAAACTTTCTGAAATTGCTAGTGAATTATCTATTTTAAAAATTAAAATTAATTACAATTTTTTTTAACAGTAAATAATATGTAAAATAAAAAGAAAACTTTAGCATTTAGTTAAAATTCTGAATAAATTGAAGTACTTATTCTTTTTTTAATCCAGTATTGAAGGACAAAAATATGTTGCAAGACTGATATTTAGCAATGAATTTGTTAGAGCTATAACTGCAATTTTCTCTTTTTTTATTTAGTAACATTTAAAGCAATAACGTAAAACCACTCTTGTTGCGTATAATAAAGGATAAATTTATTATTAATTTTTTGTGGATGTAAAATTCAGTTTACGCAATAAAGGAGCTTAGAGTTACTTTATGATCTTGTTTACTATATTTTTTACTATGTAACACGGATGTTTAAAAATAAATAAAGTGAGTTTCTAAAAAATAAGTTTATTTAAACATAATTGAATTACAAAATCACTCTTTTCCATTAATTTTAATAATTTCATTGATAATTTTTTTTTGTCTCACAAATTGTGTGCTTACAATCTGTTCCCATTAAGGAACCACAAAGAAATTATATTAAACAAAGCACGTGAAGAGGGGGTTTTCAGTGAACACCCTCATTAAAACTTACGTACATAAATAGACTACATATTCATAAAAGATCTATATAAATAAACACACTTGCATTAATTGGGATCACAAAGATTCAAGAAATCACAATAGTCTAATGAAAAATCAAACCAAAAAAGTATCCACATTATTAAACAGTAGACAGGTATAAACAAAATAGTAGCATAATAAATTCACGGAAAGAAATAGAAAGGTGCTAGACTCCTCAATAAGACGTAGTAAAGAAGTTTATCACATAATCTGATACCTTTCTTTTTATGCTTAGCCTCCGGAACCAGCGTAATGTATTACTTCAGAGAATGATATGTATGAATGTAAACGAAGTACAGTCTTGTACAGTCTCAGGTCGACCATTCCTGAGAAATATGGTTAATTGAAACCCAATCACCATAGAACACCGGTATCCACGAACTAGTATTCAAATCCGTATAAAAGTAACCTCTAGGATTTGAACCATAAAACGCTCGACTTCGAAATCAGCTGATTTAGGAAGACGCGTTCACCACTAGACCAACCCGGTGGGTGATACAATTTTTTAATATCTATCCATTATAACATGCGTTATCATTTGTCACGCAAGTATCATTTATATATAAAAATAAAAATATTAACTTTTTTTTCTTATACAATGTGAATAAATAAATCCAGAAATAATATTAAAAAAATGGTATCATAAGGAAATTTTAGAATCAAAATAAAACGAATTAACGAAAATCTGAAACATATGTTTAACTGTGAATTATTAACATAAATAAATCGTATGAAATTTCCATTGCCCACGTAAGAAAAATTGACTAATGTTTTTTTGGAACAGTCATGTTTTTATCGTACCGTTGATGTTTTGATTTTAATGTTTTTCAATAAGACAAATTTTAAAATTTTACTTCTAATTTTTACAATAAGATCTCTTTTAAAAGAAAAAAAACAAGTTTTTTACTTCCTATATGGAATTTTCTTATTAATTTCAGAAGTTTTAGGTTAGAAATGAGATTGGACTGTTTTAGAAAACCAGTCCAAACGGTTTTAGGTAACCGTTTTTTGAATGGTCTGTACTTTATGTAAAATCTACGTGTGTCTACAAGTGTATGTAAATTCATTCAGTTGTATTAATATAAAATCCCTAAATTATCTACAGATTATACAAAATAGTAAGTAATAAACATACCATTCGTTTTTGAGAAGTTCATGTTCTAATTTTAGAATTTCAAGCAAATAAAATAAAATATTATTGTTATTATTTATTCTTATTTTTCGTTTAACCCGACTAACGGGTACGTTGGATCAATGATTTTTTTTTGTGTTTTGTGCTTCTTTTTTAGCCCAGTATTGTTTCATTCTTTCCGATTTTACTTTCTTTTATTCTTCGGAGAATTGGATCTTACGTTGGGTTTCGGTTTTAGGATGGAACCTCGTTTTCTTGCCCTTGGTCATTGTTTTGGCGGTTTTATCCAGGAGCATGCTTTCTGTGAGATGGAGTGCGATTAGATGTTTGGTTAGACTAATCGGATTTGGTTTTATTGTTGTGGAAATAATAAAAGATTTATTTGGCTAGTCCGCACTCATTCTGAAGTGTGCATAGAGTCGATTCTTCTCTTTAGCATTGTATTTGAACATTTTTCTGCTTTTTTAATATATGGTTTTTGATGTGGATTAGTCTGTTGTTTTGGAATTTGGAGCCTACAATTTTCTTAAGATTCTCCTTTCTTAATAATAATATATTTTTTTAAGGCCTCTTCATACTATTTACAGCCATATTATCCCCTCCATAGACTTTCAGGGAAGTATAGGGAGGATCTGGCTAATAATAGTAATAATTTTTAGATACTTTTAAGCTATTTTGTAAAATATCTTAAATTTCCGGCGAGTATGATGATCCACGCATAAATGTTGAATTATTTGTAACGTAAATTAGAATAAATTACAATTTTTTTTCCGAATCGTACTAATCTTTTTGAGAAATTTAGCACTGCAATTTTGCAAAACAGTGGTAATTCTAATCATGCATAAGTAAAAATATAATAATTGGTTTAGGTCGATTGATTATTGTTTTATACATTTAAAAACTCTGATAATTATTTGTTGATAGATGTGACAATTATTTGTCGCATTACAAATGTGATTATGGCAAAAAAACTTGGCCTAATAAACTTTTTAGGCTATTGTTTAGATTCCAAATCAATCTTTTCATTTCGTCCGAGAAATATTTTCTTCATTTTACACAACGTTAATTCGTGTTTAGATTTAACATAAATGATTTATTTTTTTATATTTCACAGATAAATAAATAGAATCTATAACAAAATTTGATTTATGTAGATTAGGGTTAAAAATTTCCAGAAAAATTTGAGAAAATAACGTAGACCAACGTACATTTGGATTAATTTAATCGTCATAAAGGCTTATAACAAAATCTCTTTAAAAAATATTTACAGGAAACATATTTCATAATTCTTTACTTTCTCCTTTACATGGACAGATACACAAACACAACCACAAATTAGATTTTTAGGTACCATATTTCACTTGGAATTTAGAAGATTTGTGTACGAGTATAATATATATGCAATGAACAGCAACATCCGTTTCATGTATGAATGGAAGATGACATCCAAGTATGTTTACGGATATACAGTACATATATATGCCCGCGCGTGTATATATCCGTATGCTAATATACATATTTCTTTCTTAGCAACTCTTTTGTAAGCGAACACGAGGATTAATTAATATTCATAAAAAAAGCTACCAAGCTACGAGTTTTACATAAAATTACAATAAAATAATGAATTTAATAGTAAAAATAAAGATTAATAATTTACATTTTAATGGAATTGTATACATTTGTCATGAAGTATCTTCAGGAAGAAAAAATTTCACTTTTATTCAACAATCTTATACATTCTTAATGACTAATATTAGTCATTTTTTTTGTGTATGCGCATATAAACACTTTAACTATGAAGCCTTTAACTATGAAGACATATAAGCCTTTAACTATGAAGATATTCAAAACGTTTTTGTTTGTCTAGTTTGTAAAATAACCAACCTATCTGAAAAGTCAATTTTTTTTTAACTGACTTGTCATAAATTCTTATGATATGATGACGTGTTTAATTTAATAACTTACTGTTGTTCAAAACCATCCGTTATGTTTTGGTTTCAGTCAAAACTCCTAAAGTAGTGACTAAGGAGCCTGTTTACGTCAAAACGACATTAATATCAGACTTACGTATCCTGTATTTCAATGGAGATTTCACGTAAATATCTGAGTTTTAATGATAAACTTAAAATGTGTGTGTATGTGTGTGTGGGGGGGGGAATATGTGTGGGTGTGTGTATATATATAAAAATTCATATTATATATACATTGAGTAGTTAATATAGTATGGAATAAATATCGGCAGGTTTGATATCTTTCACATAATACAGAACTCATTTCTTATCCAAAATGAATGTCTCGTACTAAGTAACGACATTCAACGATAGTTGTAAAGAATGAATCAATAAAGTAAATAAATGTAAGTCTGTTTATCTACTTGGACTCTAAATTAACTACTTGGATTAAATTAAAATTTATAATAGAAAAATTTAATCAGCAGTTTTTTTTTTTAATTGACCATTTCTGAGATGTGTGGTTAATTGAAAACCCAACCACCAAAGAACACCGGTATCCACGATCTAGTATTCAAATCCTTATAAAAGTAACTGCCTTAACTAGGACTTGAACGCTGGAACTCTCGACTTCCAAATCAGCTGATTTGGGAAGACGCGTTCACCACTAGACCAACCCGGTGGGTCGTTAGTTGTCAACTAAACATTATTAAAAGTACTGTCCACCATGTTGTTCGCCAACGATTGATACTTTGTGCTTATAAACTGCCCACGATTGTTCGCCAGCGATTGACAATTCGTGCTTATAAACTGTAGCTGTTCTATGAAATTATACCAAACGGTAAGCCACAAAGAATTCAATTTGCAACAACCATGCTAAACTTTATTTCTGCTGAATAAAACTACCTGTACCGCATTTTATTTTCTGATAGATCAATATTTCATGTTCAGGGAGTCCTGGATCGCCATAATTATATAGTATGAGGCTGAGAAAATTCACACACACATTGGTGGAATTCGACTGCGACTGTCCGAAAGTGAATGTATGATGTTGTATTATGTACAACAGAATTTTGGGCCATTTCTTTTCTACTAGCATAGTGTAGTGGGACATGTTAAAGAACTTTGTGTTTCCTCAGATTGAAATTATGGAAGATCTCCACATCATGTACATGTGTGGACTGCGCTCAATAACAGGTTGAATAGACAAACTCCCATGGCTTGGTCAAAGTGAAGTCCCGATTTTTTTTCTCCTTTTAGGACTGCGTAAAAGACATCGTATACTAAGAAAAAATCCAGTCACTTGAATGTACAAAGAATAATAGCAGCTGTGGAAAGGATCCTGTAGACAAGCTCACCATAGTTGGAATAATGTGGATTGACGTCTACAGGGCTGTAAGAGCTGCATTAAGAGATAAAAAGGATTAGGCTTTTTATTTAAATTTAATAAATCCCATACTGTTATGACTTACTCTTTTTCTTCTTATTAATTTATAAATACGTAAACTGTCTCGTTCTTCTTACTCTTTTGTAAAAGTAAATATATTTGTATATTCAGCTGGCTTATTTTATCAGTTGATATTTTATATTAGTAATTCATTATTATTAATGCATTGTTCAATCTAAATTTAGAGCTCTTACTGTCAAGATACACATTTATTAACATATATCAACAGTTTAATGTAAAAATAATATTTAAATATTAACATGTTCCCATTAAAACTTATTAAAATAATTAATATTTAATCATCAGCTGGACAATGTCTTTTATTTATTACAAAATATGAACCAGCAAAGTTAATATATAGAGAGTAATTACAGTATATATATATACATAAAACTATTATTTTACCCAAAACAGGCTTTAAAAATACTCAATAATCTGTAAGCAGCATTTTACCCTTTATTTATAATTTAAGTCTATACGCATTCCCTTTAAATGCAGGATTTAGCAGCATATCCCATCAGCTTTTTTTACTACTGTAATTTTAATAAATAACCGTGATTCTAATTAGTAATTAGTGTTGAAACAATTAGTTATTTATACCAGTATTTATTTTAATATTTTTACAAATGCGGCTGAAGAATAAAGTGATTTTAAAGAAATCTGTACCATGATTTTATTTAACAAGATATTGAACTTAATGTTTCCTCCAGAGGATACACCCCCCTTTAATTTAAATCATTCATTTTTTGTCTATAATTTGCTTCACAAAAAAATACAAAATTTTATCACATTATTTAAAAAATGGATGACCACTATATTTTATAATTTTAATTCTTTTGTGAAATCGCTTTTGGAAACTTCAGGACTTTGTGATTCTCTCATATAAAATTGTTTTACGGTTCTCACGTTGCATCAACAAATAATGTGTAAATAAAATATCAGAAAATATAATTAGTACGAAATCTGCTAGCACAGAATTTTGTTTTGTTTTAAGGAGTAACTCCTTAAAAAAAAATTATTTCACATATTTTGTGTTCGCAGTGATTTCTATCGAAACATCATTAGAGAAAAACTAACGAACGTAAATTTCTGAAAATATTTCTATAGAAATACATATATATATATATATTTTTTAATTACTACTAAGTGATTCAATGTTTTACAAGAGTTTATTGGAAGTTAAATCTTAACATTTTACAACTCAAAAAGAAATTACGTAACTTTTGTAATTGCTGTTAATGTAAGTAAAACAAAGATATTTTGGAACTTTAACCAAGCGTCTTCCTCTACTCTTAAAACAATTTTTTGTAATTATAATAGGTTATAATTATAGAGGAAGAAGAGGAAGTTGAGGAGGATTAAATGGGAGAAACAATACTGAGATCTGAATTTAAGAGAGCATTAATAGATTTAAATGGCAGAAAGGCTCCTGGAATAGACGGAATACCTGTAGAATTACTGCGCAGTGCAGGTGAGGAAGCGATTGATAGATTATACAAACTGGTTTGTAATATCTATGAAGAAGGGGAATTTCCGTCACACTTCAAAAAAAGTGTTATAGTCATGATACCAAAGAAAGCAGGGGCAGATAAATGTGAAGAATACAGAACAATTAGTTTAGCTAGTCATGCATCAAAAATCTTAACTAGAATTCTATAAAGAAGAATTGAGAGGAGAGTGGAAGAAGTGTTAGGAGAAGACCAATTTGGTTTCAGAAAAAGTATAGGGACAAGGGAAGCAATTTTAGGCCTCAGATTAATAGTAGAAGGAAGATTAAAGAAAAACAAACCAACATACTTGGCGTTTATAGACCTAGAAAAGGCATTCGATAACGTAGACTGGAATAAAATGTTCAGCATTTTAAAAAAATTAGGGTTCAAATACAGAAATAGAAGAACAATTGCTAACATGTACAGGAACCAAACAGCAACAGTAACAATTGAAGAACATAAGAAAGAAGCCGTAATAAGAAAGGGAGTCGAACAAGAATGTTCCCTATCTCCGTTACTTTTTAATCTTTACATGGAACTAGCAAATAATGATGTTAAAGAACAATTTAGATTCGGAGTAACAGTACAAGGTGAAAAGATAAAGATGCTACGATTTGCTGATGATATAGTAATTCTAGCCGAGAGTAAAAAGGATTTAGAAGAAACAATGAACGGCATAGATGAAGTCCTACGCAAGAACTATCGCATGAAAATAAACAAGAACAAAACAAAAGTAATGAAATGTAGTGGAAATAACAAAGATGGACTACTGAATGTGAAAATAGGAGGAGAAAAGATTATGGAGGTAGAAGAATTTTGTTATTTGGGAAGTAGAATTACTAAAGATGGACGAAGCAGGAGCGATATAAAATGCCGAATAGCACAAGCCAAACGAGCCTTCAGTAAGAAATGTAATTTGTTTACATCAAAAATTAATTTAAATGCCAGGAAAAGATTTTTGAAAGTGTATGTTTGGAGTGTCGCTTTATATGGAAGTGAAAGTTGGACAGTCGGAGTATCTGAGAAGAAAAGATTAGAAGCTTTTGAAATGTGGTGCTATAGGAGAATGTTAAAAATCAGATGGGTGGATAAAGTGACAAATGAGGAGGCATTGCGGCAAATAGATGAAGAAAGAAGCATTTTGAAAAATATAGTTAAAAGAAGAGACAGACTTATAGGCCACATACTAAGGCATCCTGGAATAGTCGCTTTAATTTTGGAAGGACAGGTAGAAGGGAAAGATTGTGTAGGCAGGCCACGTTTGGAATATGTAAAACAAATTGTTAGGAATGTAGGATGTAGAGGGTATACTGAAATGAAACGACTAGCACTAGATAGGGAATCTTGGAGAGCTGCATCAAACCAGTCAAATGACTGAAGACAAAAAAAAATAATAATAATAGGTTAGCAGATATAAAACAAAAATTACAAATTACATTTAATATAAAATTAGTTTTAAACAATATCTCCTTGAGTCAATATTAAGTGAACTTGTAAGGAAATATTGGTAGCACAGGAAAGGATAAATACGGGGCAATATCCGAACAAAGACTGATATAAAATACATATACAGAGAAACTTACATTCTTATACGTCATTTATATATATATATATATAGTATGATACAAATACCTAAGTACACGTAGGTGTAACCAGATTCAAACAAGATAAGTTCCAATCGCACATATCAACTTTCCCTGTCTACGAATACCTAATAAAATAAATTTAATAAAGGAGGATGAGGTTAAGAACATGATTTCAAAGTCACATCGCATTATGTATTATGTTTATTGTTTTTTTAAAAACCTGTTATAGTTTTTTCTAGTACATGAATTGTTTATTCGGGACACAAATCTCCCGTAAGTTTCCAATATAAATACATATACGCATATAAAATAAAACAATATTCTAACACGTGGCTGAATTCAAAGTTGTAGTCTGTTGTCAGTTATTTGACAGTGAAACCTTTCGTGTATGTAATTCTTATGCAAATATTACACGCCGGTTTTGAATCATAAGTTACACTTTCACTACTACAATAGAAACTTGTTGTAAGTTTTGTTACTGCATTGTAAAATTTTATTTTATAGAATTGAAGTATGTGCTAGCTTTTAAATGAATAATTTTTGTTTTCCTTACATTTTTTTATGAATCTTAATAAATAAAGCTTGACATAAATTCATACAAGTACAAGAAATTTAAAAAAAATATATATAAAAATAGGATATTTCTTAAAAGATTATTATTGTTTTTATTACCTTGTAATAAAACAACAATAATGTCATAGCAATTTGAATAACATGTTACAGTAATTACAAGTGAAGTATATTCTACGAATTGTTATTGGTGAAAGTAATGCTTAAGGGGAAATTCTTATTTATGAGGAATATTAAAATCTTCGGTAACATAATAGATAGGATCTACAATTACATCGTGGTAATACGTAACTTTAAGAAATTATTTCTTATTAGATTTTCTGTATAAAATGTGAGTAGTATTACAAAATTATTAAAGGAAAAAAAAAGATGTATTTTTAACTGTTTTGCAGTGATTTATTCGGTTATTTATATTATATAAATAAATAAAAAAATTATTTTATTTTTTTTTGCTAGCTAATATTGATGATTACAATAAAAATTGATGATTTATTTCTTATGAAGGATCTAAAAAATATTGTAACGTAATTATTTTTCCAACAAATAAAGAAATAATTCAGGTTATTTGTTGTTTGTATCTTCATCCGCTTGCGTCTGAGTGAAACTTTAATTAATGTGAGATAAGTTTGAAAAAATAAAAATAGTTTGCAATTAATCGGTATTTAAAATATAATTGATCCGTTAAAAGGCAAAAAGCGCTAGAAATAGAAAATTAATAATATTGAATTAATTATTCAATAGATTGTGCAAATTAAACGAACACAGATGTTGTTTAATAAAAAGTAATTTTATTTAGAAAAAATAATCTTACCTGTACAATTTGTGAATATTTAGTAATTAATGTCCTTCTTTATTCTTAATCACTTTTACTAGTGATTCCCAAACTGTGTGCCGCGGCGTCCGGGGGACCGCGGGGCCTCTTTACAGGGGCTTTATAATCTCGAAATAATCTCATCATAATCTCTTTTTCTATTGTAAAAGCTTCATAATTAAATGCACCAAGACATTTATAATTATTAATTTAATGTTAATAAGTAAAAAAATAATGAAGATACACAAGTTTTATTTATTTTCATCTCTTACTGACGAGTAGTCATACGCCATGGAACTCCATGGAAAAAGTTTAATTGAAAAAGGACGCCGCGACTCGAAAAAGTTTGGGAACCACTTACATACGATTTGGTATCGATTTAAAAAGTGTACCACACATTTTTTTGACTTCTCAACACAAAACCATACCGATATTATTGCTTCAATGAGGTCAATTTGTATGGTATAATTCATTTTTGAGAGTTTTGTATTTCGACTGTTGCCCAAAGATTTTTAATTAAGTTTAAGTCTAAGGAGTTGCCTGACCATGGAAGCACTTTAATGTTTCGTTCTTCAATTTTCAATTAGTTTAACATAATTGGAAAATAAATAACCAGCAATAACTTAATAATACTTAACTTTTATGATTTAACGTACTTTAGTAACGTTAATATGATTACTAATCATTTAACATATCAAAATTAAAGATTTAAATAATATTTTTAAATTTTGTAATATTTTTCTTTTAATGTATCTTATGAAGTACGTTTATTTTTTATTTCAATTTTCTTTAAAATACGGGTTGGCCAATTAAAATAACCGAAAAACTCCGTTTTCCAAAAACGCAAAAAAGAAACATATGTGATTTGATAAGAGAAATACAAAGAAATTATAATAAATAATCCTTACTAAATGTTAAGAAAGACTATCTGGATTGTGGGAATAAATATATCAGTTTAACCCTCAGTTTTTTCGAGATTTTTTTATGTTAATGACGAAAATAAAAAAAAAATAAAGAAAACAGTTAACCTATGCCCACTTAACTGGTTCTCCTCACCAGAACTGTGAGGTATGCAATGTAAATTGGTCCGTAAATAACTTACTCCTAAATTGCCCAATGTTCGGGACTTCTCGTCGTCAATTAAACTTAGATTTTGATGCAAAGTAATTGCTCAACCGGAAGAAATGCATCAGAAAGACTGTTGCGTTTTCTCTGTGATAGTGGGATAAAGAACTTAATTTAGCGGTTATGATTACTGTGTGCACAGTTAAAATAATCCTATACAAGTTAAAATAGTCCTATATGTTCCTGTTTCGATAATCTTTTTTTCCAGTGTTTGTTCATCATTGACTGCTTACTTCTGAACACTTTGTTTTATTTATGTCGTTAATGACTCTTATCGTTGATGCAACTATAAACAAACAGTAAAAAAATATTTAATTATAAATTAGTCATGTTTAAAAATAAATTATTTGTTCGTTTGCTAATTTTTCATCGGACTTCAGAAGAGCCAAAATTAGAATTTCGAAATAAATGATTAATTTCGGCATTTCCTATTAATTTTTCTAATGTCCTTTTCGATTGTATTTTCTTACTGACTGGATTTCAAAGCTTTTTTTAAATTCATAATTATATGCGTTAATGTTCATTTAGATTTTTTAATAAGTCGAAATTTATCTCGCTATATAACTTTAAAAATCAATACTTATCCTTAAAATTTCGCTTTAAAAATCGATACTTAAAATGTAGAAAATATTTTTCAATTGGAAAATATATAAAAAGAGTTTATAAAACAATGCACTGATTCAGGATCAGAGAACAAGCTGAACCAATTTAATTTTACGGTTTAGATGGAAGATAATTTATCGTATAGCTATAATATATTTTGTAAATTTGTGACAATTGTCGTACGTGAACTGGTTAATTAGGTCAATAGTTGACTAAATTTGGCCAGTTGTTTTACAAAATATGAATATTACACTTAACTAACGCTAAATAAATGTGACCTCTGCACGCTCTGGTGTACAATGTATGTAGTTGTGAATTCCTGTTCGTGAACTTTCATTATTCATTCTTTTAATACGCGATAAAAGTTGCGCATGAACTAAATATGTTTGTTGTGTGTAAAATTCGATTATTTACAATGTATGACGTTAAGTAATTTTTAAACTAAGTATATTATTTATTATTCTTTCTCCTTCGAAACACGAAAGTATGAAAATGACAAAATGCATTTATAAATTTGTATCAATAGTTGAAAAAAAATACATTTTTTTAATTACGAAAAATGATAGTTATATTTTCATAATTCAGCGTACACAGTAATATGATTGTTGTTAGTATATTACCATTTTTTTTAAATTTATTTTATTTTTTGTAGCAAAATATAAATTTAGAGTAAAGCAAATGGGTATATTTGTATAAAATAAAGTTCCGCTTACCAACAATTTTAAAAGTATATATCCGAGTACTTTCACAAGCCGTTACTCGCAAACGAAATATTTTAGGACGTAAGTTAATAATGAGCTTTTTCCATTATTTTCACGAGTAGAATAGTTATGAAAACCCCGGGAGATTTTCGTGATACACTTTTTATATACGGGCATTTATATACAAGGTATGTATATATAGGGATATATGAATTAACTGATTTAATAATACCTATTTAATATACTGATTTAATAAATAAGGGTATTTATTAGTATCTGGGAACTGTCTGCAATTTTTTTCATAGTTAACATTTTGCTTCCCAAACCAAAAAAAATATAAGAAGTAATAATTTATTTAAAATAAAAGAGATAAATAAATGAAAAGAGGAAATATGCGGTAGTAGTTAACTTTAAAACAAATAGTTAATACTAGTAAAGTGGCAGAAGAAAACACGTGTGTATTACAGTGTATATATATTCTTAACACGGAGTTACCAGTTTTGCTTGTTTTAATCATCCTAACAAGGAAGAGTCAGTTTCGCATAAATTCTTATTTTTATTTCCCGTCATCCATATCTTTGTTGAACTGAATATGTAAAGAATTTTAATTGTTGCATGCAAACTTTTATAGTTACTAATCATTACATTTATTAGAAATGAATGGTATTTATTACTAATGGTAATAATAATTGATATATTTACGCATGTATAACTAATACATTATTTTGTACATAAGAAAATTGTGTACCAAGGCTTTAACCGGTAAAACTTCAACGGCTTTAAAACGAACGGTCTTAGTATGTTTCTCATCAAACATAGAAATAATAAAAATTATTTCCGTTTTATAATAATTTCTGAATAATTAAGTTGGTGACAAAAATTCTTCGGTTTATTTTGATTGATTTTCATTTTATTTTTACACAAACTGTTTTTACTGAAATGAAAAAGAAAAAAAAATATTAGTAAAAGATTCTAAAATAGAAAACGAATTTAACTATGATAATTGCATCATTCCTGCGGGTTTTTTTTTACAGAAAAGTTAAACTTAAATATAAATAGTAACTGTGCGTTAACCTTTATTTGAAGAAACAAATCTCAATTTATCATAATGAACTGTATGAAGATTAAGATTGCTTGGTCAGCCGACTCACTAATAGATCAATAAAAATTTTTTAAGGTATAACGTTGAGTCTTTAGGTATAAAGGTATAACGTTGAGTTTTTAGGTATAATGAAAAAATTTTAGCTTTATTTTTGTTAAGTGTCAACGTATTGATACGTTAGGATCTGTAATAATAGCTGTTAAATACTCGAGTTTTATAGTAACATATTATAGAAAGATGGTCAATAATTAGTGACTTCAGTAGGACTGTATTTAAATGCTGAAATATAAAACTGTTAAATACATTATTATAATTATTTAGTACATTCCCCTCAGCTTAGTCGAGTAAAAATTTGAATTCACTTAGGAAACAAAACATTTTCCATAACGGAGGTAGAAATGTTATATCATTAAATTCGTTATCCCACCGTTATTCGTTCGTTTGATTACACTTAATCAATTTTCACACGCCAAGTTTAAAATTTATTGATAGGAGATTCTCCCAATTTGAAAACAATAGATTTTCACAAATTCTTGACACTAATTCAATTGTTTTTGGGGTTGTTCGTGTGAATATACGTTTTAAATTTTCATTTGTCGGTTATCTCTATTAAGTTTAATTCTTCCTAAGTAATCTGAATGATACAATATTCTTATCAATCTAATGAGAGTACGATCTACACCAGTCAACAATCACCAAATTAAACCAATAAAAAGTGAGATTATATTGAATAACCTATCAGAACAACGCAACAATTCCAACCAATCACAGAATCGCATTATTATTTACATCAATCAATAGAATCATATTAGTCTGTAAAAAAAACAAAACAGTTTACCTGTTCATATAATGGAATTTTTGTGACATTTTTATAAATAGGCAACAAAAGAGCAACAGTAAAATAAGTACGTATTCAAAGAATCTAAAACTAACTTTTGACGAATAGTAGCGAGACTGAAAACGGTATAAATACGAGTATGATAACGCATGGAAAGAGTAACAAAAATACCCACCTAAGAGTTGTATTTATATAAGTTATTTATTTATGAATTTTTATAAAATAAAATAAAAAAAATAAAGTAAAATTGATTAAATATAATATTTATAATTTATATTTATTTATATAATTTATATATATTTTTACTTCCTTGTACGAAGTAAAGGAAGTATTGTAATCGCGAGAAATTTCGGTTTTCAGATTTCAACGGAAATATCCATTTTGACCATCCCTGAATCCATTTTTACTAGCTTCGGCGTGACGTCAGTACGTACGTATGTATCTCGCAAAGCTCAAAAACGATTAGCCGTAGAATGTTGAAATTTTGGATTTAGGACTGTTGTAACATCTAATTGTGCACCTTCCCTTTTGATTGCAGTCAACTGGACCTTAAGTTTCTGAAAAAGCCCAAAATCAAAAAAGCTTTTTTTTTGGATTTTGGACTTTTTAATTGCAGTAATAAGCTCTCATTGAGAGCTTTTCAACGGTATATCATAAGTGATACTTATTGGTTCCAGAGTTCTAAATAGAATTTCAATTAAAGAAATATTTAAATCTTACATGGGGAAGGCACATCGGTTCGAATCCGACTTCATATACGTATATGTTTTTAACTTTTTTTTTTTAATTTAAATATATTGGTTTATTAATAATTATTAACCTGTGATTGTAAAAAAAATGTTTTACAATTAATAATAATTTAAAAATAACAATAAGAAATCAAAAAAAAATCAGAAGTTATTAGTGAAATAAAAATTTATGTATTTTTATAATTTTAATTCAAAAATTTTACAGAGGTTAATAAATATTAATAAATCAATATGTTTAAATTATTAAATGTATATGTATATGAAATCGAATTCGAACCGGTGTACACGTGGTTACAGAAACGACACGTTCTCACTCACACCACATAACTACTTGAGCGACGTGAAACAAAATTAATATATTAACTATTATAAAATGCTGATACAGACACCATAAAACAATGTGATGCAATGTGGTGTCCACCGCAATGAAATTGTGTAACTGTCCACTTTATTAAAGAATTGGAAGGTCGTATCGTATCTCATTTTCAAATGAAATAAGTTTAAATGAAGTGCAACAAAAAATGTATATATGTAATTTATTAGGCGTTCAAGGAACTCATGTGATGTCCACTTTAGATTTTTATAAATTTATATATAATTTTTATAATATATTTATATACACATTTTTTTAAAAAATCTGTACCATGAAAAAGAAAATTTATAAAAACGTTACTCCTCCAACATTCTTCACGAACAGTAAAAAGCAATCCCACATGTAATTAACGCCTTCGTGCTTTCGGGAAGTTCTTACAATTCTTTAACCTAGACAAATAATGTAATGTCAGTGACACCCATTCATTTAACCAAAGTTGTTTTTTCCGGTTTAAGCTCTCATCTCCTTAATATAAATAAAAGTGATGTAAACGATAAATTTATCTTTAAATCCTACGTGAATGAGAGAAATAAAACATTCTTTCCTTCAGGAGATTTGTTATTATAATTAATCAAAAATTTATTTCCTGTTATTTTGAATTTATACGTAATACCTGTAGACAAAAAAAAAATCATGTTCGTATATTAATTACTGTTCTATATTATTATTATTATTTTTTTAAATTTTAAGTCAAGATTTATCGTGATTTCCCATTAAATCTCGTTTTATCACAGTTCTTTTCTTATAATTATCACAGCCACTCAAGCATAACAGTTTTTTTTTTAATGCAGAAATATAGAATAAATTTTATATTTATTACTTAATTAAACAAATAATTAGCACATAGAATTATATTTTTATTGGTGATAATATTATGTTTTTCCGTTATATTTTTTCAGTTCGTTTCATTAAAAGAATCATAAAAAAATAGAAAGTAAATTAATAATAAAGTTATTTTAACAAAATATTACTTTGCAATTATTATGAGTATACAAAAAAAATAGAACATTTATTGCAGTTATTTTCTATATAGAATTTGAAGTATTTCTTTATTTTTTTTTTATGAAAACCATTATTTACCTAGATTGTTTTGTTAATGCAGACAATAATTTACTGGGAGAAAGACAAACAAAATACAACACTATTTGTAGCTTGATAATTTTTTTTTAATATTTTAAATTACCGTGTTTATTTTTTGTTGCGGAAGTTCCCCCAAACTTTTGGATAGATATTTTTCCGTTTCTTTTACATTTTTCTAATGCATATTTATTTTAGGCAAAAGATCAGTATCTTTTGCCTATTGTCAAATATTAGTAAGGGTGTGATTTCTAGTCTTATATGTAGTTTTTATTAGTTCTTATATTTTTCAAGATCAGTTGCGGTAAACATATAACAAATGGTGGGTATTAATCGATTTCGTTGAACTAATTACATATGATATCTTTTTCCTCAGTTTTTTAATCATTAATTTTAATAAAACGAATGAACTTATACGAGTATTTTGTCATTATAATTAATGACAAATTAATTAATTCTTATCAATTGTTAAGTTAATGTCAGACTACATGTGGAATAAATAATAAGAGACTGTTTGACAGTAATAAAATTTCGATCCACTTAAAACAAAATTGGTGGTAAAAATGTAATTCATTTTAAAAATTAATAACGTAGATTAAAATTTTATTCAATATATATTTTTGTTAAAGTTTTTTTTACAATCCATCTATCGTTAAACTAAATTTATCAAATTTAACATTTTACGAGGGACATAGGATGTAAAGAAAAGAATATCGGTGTTTTAAAGCTACTTAACCTCTTAACTTTGGCTTAAATGAATGACCAATGAAATGAAAGAGTAACTTTTGGAGGTTTTCTCTACAGGTTCAATGTGAGCATATTTCGTCACGAGGCGTACACCTAACCGATACGAGAGCTCGTCCATAGTATAACCAACGTGTCACGAGTAATTTAAGCGAGCTGCTTCAATCCTGTGCCTTAAATAGGGTAGATCAGTAAATAGGAGTGGCATACTTAAGATCCTTTATCTCACAGTAAAAAAATCATATGAGGTCAAATCGGGTGACCTTGAAGGCAACAACAAATAAAATCTGTCATCGGGTCCGTGCTGACCAATTCATGGTTGGGAAATTCAACCGATCCCGCACTGGATTATGCCAGTAAACAAACGCACTATTCCGTTGCAAAACAAAATTCTCTTGACCATCTTGCAGTTAAGGAAAAGTAAGCAGTACATACGAACAAACAACTCCTTATTTACTTATTTTTTTCTGTTTCGGCGAAAAAGAACATCCCATAAACTTGCCGTTAGGATATTATAAAGAAAGTATTTACTTTTGGGAAATCTCTTTCGCATCGTAAGAGTTCATGGAAATTTTCTGACCACCAAATATGGACATTTTATGCGTTAAATTTTCCACTAAGATGAGTGCTAGCGTCTCGGCCTTTCATCCGAAGGTCCCGGATCTAAATTCCAGTCAGGCATAGCATTTTTCATACGCTACAAAATTCCATTTCCATATCCCACGTACAAGCTTCAAGCTTATGTGGCAATATCATTAAGCAAAGTAAACAGAATTGTTTACTCATTACTAAACAGAATAGGATCTAGAAAGTCATCTTTATTTTTCATTTCAATTGCAAATTCAGCACACCCAGCGTAGACTATAATCTGTTTCCATAAAATTTTTCACACCATCACCAGCTTTGCTAGTTCGCGGCTAGCTTTCTTATCAGTTATTTTATGACTATGCGGGAAAGGCTCCCTGACAAGTTTAACACTTTTTTCAGGCACCCTCGGTCGTCCCGTACTCTTTCCTTTACAAAGACATCCGGTCATTTCAAACTGATTCAGCCATCAACAAACGATATTGTCACTTGGAAAATCACAATTAAACATTCTACGAACCACATTGAACTGTAATTACAGATTCTTATTTAGCAAACTGCAAAACACAGCTTTCTTTTCAGAAATTATTATCTTTGTTAGTAGCGCTGTCAAGCGGGAAAATAGGGAATCAATCTACGGTCAGACGCGCAACTAAAACTTTGTCCTTTTGCTCTTTGATTCCAGCCTTAAATCAACACAGTATAGCTCATCTAAGAAATAATGTAACACATTAACCCCCCCCCCCCCCGATATTATTATTTTATACACAGTATTTCCGAAATTTCCTAAACGTGGTAATTATGGTAAATGTGGTTTGAATCATTAAGATTTTAAAATATAATTATTTAATTTTACTTAAATCTTTATTATTCAAACATATATATTCATTTAATAACTGTTGCGATCATCAAAGAAGTACACGCATTCATTTTATTCTGTATTTCAGTATATATAACAATACATAATTTAATTAATTAAAATCTAAATTTCTTACGTAAATCTTAATTCTTACGTAATTTTCCAATACAAGACAATATTTTTGCCAATTCGAAAAATAAATCAAATTTTAAACTATTACGCTGTAATCTAATAAACCTAAATTTTAGGTTCAAAGTTTTTTATGTCTTCTATCTGATAAGACAAAAATGTTAAATTTTGACGGCACCAAATTTATATGTTCGGACGGATATTAGGTATGACGTAAACATAGTGTTAAGAAAAATTTTGGATTAACATCATGTTCCATTACTTCTTAGGAGTTGTACGGTGATATGGATTTTATTTAATGTTTTTAATTACTGTGATAAATGTCTCTCCAGAAATATTGCAAGTCTGCGGTAGTGTTTCTTTTTTTTAGATTAAAAACTGATTTTATATTTTATTTAGGGTTGAAATAATGACTTGATGAAATATATTTTCCAAAATTTTAGTTTAATATTTATTGGTGGCCATTCATATAAATAACAATGTAAAGGTTGATGTAAATACTAAATCACAGAAAAAGAACTATGTCTAAATTCAAATTTAAACCCTTTTCATTCTTTTGGAGTTCTATATATTCAAAAAATAAATGAAATAATTTCTTATTAGGTTTCATCCCTTTCCAACACCTTACACGTTAGTAATAATCAGGATATCTTATCCTTAGTTTTTCTGTTAAGAATAAAACAATTTTTTTTACCAAATTTCAGCTTTCTAGGTTTACGTAGGAAGTTGTAGGTCAGGGAGTGAGTGAAGGTTTTCGGTTATATATAGATTGAAGTTTGTATCCCACAACCAGCAAACTACTTTTAAATGATTATGATATTATTAACCTTTATTTTTACATAACGTCAACTCATTTTTAAAACTTTTACAATTAATTTTTTTTAATATTAAAAAACGAGAATCAGCTGAAGAGGTTTATGATATGGTACAAATACTAAAAAAAATTATTATTTATGACAACATTCCAAAATTTTATACTACTGTATTTTGTCATTAAAAGATCAGAAATTTGCCGTCATTAATCCTCACAATACTGTATTCTAAAAATAGTTTTTTCTATTTTATTTTTATCTCCTGTTACAGTTATAAGAACCAAACAGTAAAAAATACAAAAATTACATTTTCTCGGTTTTATAAATGAAAATTTATTTCAAAAAAAATAAAAAATGAAAATTATAAAACTCATAATTTAATACATCTTTTTAATTAGCCAGTTTTAAATGCACATGTATGTATAATTGTTATCTTTATTAAAAATAGATTAAGGTCTATTACTTTTGATTACAAGTAATCCTTTGCGATTACAAGTTTCAAAGTGTTAAATTTAAATGAAGCGAAATCTGAACTTTAAAAAAAAGAACAATTGTAGACCTGTGATACGGTATATCTATATTGTAATATTGATACTCGGTTGCTTAACTTAAATGGAAAGACTAAATTATAAAACGGTTATTGTGGTTATTATAGTGATTTCTATTTCTATTACAGTAATAAATTATTATGCATATATATCCAATAGAATTTATGGTGCTATATGTCAGGAAAATAATTTTATTTGGTAAGACATTATTCTTGAGTGAACGTACTGTATGGCCTTCCTAAAGGAAAGGAAAAGGAGCTTCGTGGTTTAAAATCGCGTCAGCTGTTATAAAATGATAATAATGTCTCAATTTCATATTCCATATACTTATCTTTGATATTCACATTAGATTAGATATTCATACATAATTATACTTATAATGTTCATAAACGTATACGTGTAATAACTTTGTATTATATATACACGCGATACACACACACACACACACACACACACACACACACACACACACACGCACACACACACACACACACACACACACACACACGCACACACACACACACACACACACACACACACACACACACACTAAAAACACCATCTGCAACCTTAATTATCTTTTTAGAAGAGCATACCTTTGTATACAGACAAATATGATTGTTGTTATTATACAAAAAAATTCATGGCTTATTCAGGCATGAAATATAATTAAGCAGATAATACATGATTGGTTTATATTGTGTGTTAATTCGAGTGTTAAGAAAGAATTTTTTTGTAATTTTAAATTTTCTCTTTCTTCTTTTGTGATAAACTAAAGATATTAGCCTGTTATTATATTATCCTTCCTAAAGAAATGGTAAGGTATTTTTTTATTAATTATAAGGTATTTTAACAAAAAGAGTAGAGAAGCATTAAAATTACGGAAAAATGAAGAGAAAAAAATAATTTAATTTTAATTAAATGGCATTTGAGTAAATTAAAGATATTATCTTGCAAAAATCTAAGTTACTTTTAATAATTTACAGGGAGGAGGACATTCAACAAAACAACATCTTATAAAATTATTAAATATAACTAACTAATTTAAAAAATTTAGTTATATAATAAAAGAAAAAACAAAAAGTAAAACTTCATTACTAGCACTTCGTTTATGTTTATTCAAATAGACAGTAAATCTTAATAATTTATTAATGTTCTGAATTAAACTTTTCTTCTCCGTTATTTAATGGCATGATTTATACTATAACGTAAGGAATATATGGTAATTGTTCCAAAAATCAACTTTTGATTTTTGAATTCAGTGTCATGAAATTAAGAGAAATGGAAAAAGAGAGTAAATCATTTCGTTCGTTTGTATATATTGGTAACTATTTGTGTCAATACCACCGTGTTGGTTGGACGAAAAATCATCAAAAATGGTTTGATGACTTCTATATACGGTAAATTGATGGAATTAAAGTCTGAATTCTTCAAGCTGTAGGGGAAAAGAGATCAGGAATTGTAACTCAGCCGGGAGTGAACTTAATAAAAATTTTATTCGTACGAATTCTGCGTTGTTATAAAAAATAAAATCTTTTTCAAAACGTCACCAAAATTCAAAAATAAAAGTTCTTATAGAAATGTTCAACTTCTTCCAGGTTCTTTTTTTTTTGTTCATACTTAAACATATATTTGCAGTAAATTTTAGTAACATCGTTCCTGATTTCTTTTTTAAATGCAATTGAATTGTAAGGTACAATAATCAAAAGACCTGCAATGAGCTGCAATGAGATCAAAGTCATTCCCGAAAACGGTATATTTATTTTCAAGAATAACGAGGATCGCATTCCAGACCTAGTAGGTAAAGAGAGGAATGAAGTTGTTTAAAGTTTCCTTCTTTGTTGAGCCGATTATCCTGTTATACTTCATTTTGCCAAGCCCACTGAAATGCAAGTTACTCGGTTTATATAAAAGTGATAACTTTACTCTGTTCACCACAGGCATTTATTATAAAACGAAAATACTATTCTCTTAGAGAAAATAATTTTCTGGTATCTCTTACATTCATATGCTGTGCATGCATTACAGTCGTAAGAAAAGAGACAGATTGTCTACAGAATTAATTTATTCATATCCGGAAACAATGCATAACGAACAAATTTTTGGTTCAGCAGAAGAGATGAAAATAAAACAATTCTAACCTAGGTTACGTAACCGTAATCTTTAATTAATAAAACTTAAACCTCTATAACTATTAACAAATGGTTTACTTACGCGGTTAAATTATTAAATTAATAAATAGCCGATTTTATTTTGCACCTTTATCTTAAAAAATTTTAACATTTGTGTAACCGTTCATAAACATAATAATTATTCGAAAAGTAAAAGATTTTCAGTCTTAATTAGTTTTTTATTAAAACGTATGCTTTTTATATTAAAATATAACTTATATTTTGACAAATTTATTTTTTTTTTATAAATGATGCACATAAGATGTGATTTGATATGACTAATGGAAACGGAATAAAAAGATAAAACTGCCAAAACATTTACACGAGGAAAGGAAACTGGAAACCTTTTGCTAAATAACAAGCATGTAAACTTCACGCACGTAAATTAGAAACGAGAACACATTAATCTTGTATTATTATGAATAATGTATGATCGATAATTAACACACTGGAATGAATTTAAATATCTTAATTAAAAGAAAATAACAATTTGCTTCTAATTTTTTTTATTAATTTTATTATTTTTAACTTTAAAAATATATATTTAAGTCGCAGCTTTGAATAAGATTTTAATACGATTTTCCTCGATCTGTTTAGACGAATTCTAAAGTAATTTTTATTATCAGTGACATGTATATTTTTTCCTGTTCATCCTCCGGTACCACCGTAAGATATTACTTCAGAGAATGATATGTATAGATGTAAATGAAGTGTAGTCTTGTACAGTCTCAGGTCAACCATTCTTGAGATTGTGGTTTATTGAAACCCAACCATCAAAGAACACCGGTATCCACGATCTAGTATTCAAATCCGTATAAAAGTATCTGCCTTTCTAGGATTTGAATCTTAGAACTCTCGACTAAGTATGTAAAATGTTACGCTCGATTTAATTAACTACATACTCATTAAAAATAAAAAAAATAAGAAAAATCATTATATAGTAACTGATTGACTGATGTTAAACCGGTTTCATTTCATTCATTAAATCTAGAATAAAAATAAATATTGTAGATTTTTTTCGGGAAAATCCGAGACGTCGTCAGTAATATAAAAATAAACGTAGTGCTTCTAACTTTCTAAAAATTAGGATTTTTTACTTAAATTCAAAAAGTAATTCGAATGAAATATCTACATACATATTAGAGGCTTAACGACTTTTATATGCAAAAATGGGATGAAATTCTCGGCCTTGACCTATGATGGGTGTAATTTTATTCACATTATAAAATAAATTTTATTAAGTACATACCTTATTTAATTTTATAAAATCCTTATTTGATATTCGTGCAAAAAGTATGTTTGCTTTTCTTTGTATTATAAAGTATTTGAATAATCTCGAAAAGATGATTGTTTACATTTTTTTTTTTAAATGTTAAACTTTACTAAACCTATTCTTTGTTATATGATGTAATATTAAGTGCTCTTAGATATGTTAATACGTTCCAGTTTTTATTAAATCTCTGAAGACAAGATTTAGTCCAACATAATACAAAATTTAAAAAAAATTTAGAATAGAATTTGTAAAAAACTGTCAACCCAGTTGTAGGACTTTCCCGTCACGCGGCTTAAGTCGCGTTCGGCGAACGTCCTACAACTGTGGGTTGTTTCTGCCGCGTGGCTTACACACGTAACTAATTTAAAATATTATAATTTTTTTTCTAAATATAATATTTTTTCGTTTATTTAATTCAATGATTTTAACTAAAGCACGCTTGCATACCGTATTTAATTTGAATGGGTGTGGCGATACTATCGGCGACAGTTGGCCGCTAAATTACTAATGTAATTTCACAACTTAACGTGGAACAAATTTCCCATAACGATCGGTGTAGCCACGAGGCTTAGCGCACCAGGAACCGAAACAAGGGCGATCGAGTTGAGACCCATCCAGACCGAGTTACTTTTTAAACTTTAAATATTATTAATTTATCTAATTCTACCGCTCACCTGTGACGTCACAACATAGCAGCAATTTAGAGCACTTTTTGGGGCGGAGTTGCGAATGTGACATTTTTTTTCTGGAGATATTATTGTTTTTTAATTATCAACAAATGTGCCTAAGAAAAATGTGCCTTCCTCTACAGTCTCATTCCCTTGACCTTTTAAGTTGAAAATTTAACGGCAACGATGCCCCCCCCCCCCATATATAGATGTAATTTGACCACGTTTGATCAAAATCCGTCCAGTAGTTCTGGAGGTATAAGGTGATTTAAGAGGCCAACACCGAAAACACACACGTACATACGAACATTAAGATCCCAAAAATTTCCATCTGGTTTTTTGGGTTCCTTTATCATGATCCTTTGAAAACCTTCTTTTATCATGATCCTGTGAAAACCGCATATGCCCAAATTGAACCGATTTCAATACTTTCCCTTCTAGATGGGAAAGTAAAAATCTTTATTGCAAATTCATATTATGTATTTTATTTTGGAAAAAAAATGGGTATGAAATTATGGAATATAATCCCTATGGTTTTAATTGTAATTTCGATTCTGATTTTTGATAAATAATTTTGTAGTAATTATACATTCAGAATTTGATTTCTGATGTTATTGACGACGGATTTGAATGGATGGCATAAAGATTAGAAATACAAAATTAGAAATTCTAATTTTATATATTAAGTAGATTAAAGAATTATAGTTAACCAAGTACAATAAAAAAATCATAAGAACTCATTCTAAATAAGATATATGAAAAAAATCATTAATTCATCAAATAAATTAATTTATATCAGGATACACAATCTAGTTTTAAGGATCATAAACGGTAGTTCATATCACCTAATAACAGTTGCGTAACTAGTCCGTCACGAATTCGTGTTAACGATATGTGAAGTGTGGAAAGCAATTTTATAACACTTAATATAACTGTATGAACGATTACCAGGAAATAAAAAAATACAAGTGTATTATTAGTATTATTATTACAGTTTACAGGTTTTCCGCTAGGTAATAAGTAGTAATAAACGTACTCTGTTACGATTATTTTCCCTTCTATTCTATTAGGTATATTTTTATACACACAAAAATTATATTCGGTGAATAGATATTGACTGAATGTTTAAGAAGTACCTTAGTTTATTAGCCTTTTAAATATTAAAGGAGTAAAAAGGTATTTCCGTTTCAGTGCCAAAAATTGGCATTCTTAAATAAAAAAATGTTTATTTTTAAAGTTTTTATATAAACAAATTTGATTAAAGTAGATTTTTAATTTTTTTTATAATATAATTTCTCGTACAGCTAGTTTTTCCCTACTCACAAAAAAGAAAATATATACTCGTCCGAAATATTCTGTGAAACTTTGTGTATCTTAAGTTTGAATCAAGATCAAGTCATAGTTAAGTTTCATTAAAAACATGTAAATCATACAACATACCCAAACAGATATACAAACTTTGTAAATGTATTATATTTAAATGCAGATAAAAATTAGATTATTTATTTATTTATTTTTTTGTTATGTATTTTTAATGTAAAAGTAAAATGAGGTTTAATCATTATTAAAACAGCTGAATAATTTATGAGTTGACAAATTAATGATTTATTTAATTATCAATAAATGAATTATCGCGTATTCCATTCAACTAAATTTATAAAAAAAATGTTAAATATCTGGGACAGTATTTCGAATATTTTATTGACTATTTGTGAAACATTAAAAAAAATAATAGCTGTTACGGCTAAGGTATCATTAGCCTCATTGATTCAACTTTGCGGCCTTGTGTTAGTGGTTTTCATTTACTGGTTCAGATATATGATGTTAATAAATGGATGAATTTATTTACGCCGTACGCTTTTTGTATCCTTTGATAATATTAGATTTACGAAATTAATCCGACGTTAAAAAATTCAGCCAATACCTCCCTCCTAATGCCGAAAATCCCTGAGGAAAATGTACTAAAGAAGATTTTTTAAGAAAATTAAATAATATATTTATAATATACATACTTATAAACGATATATATACTTATTAAGCTTTTTTACTAGTTTTTAGTAGTTTAATTTATTTGAATTATTTGCCTTTATTTTCTCTTAAACAACCCGTACAGAATACAGCATATTTCTTCTAAGACAGTGTATATAGAGAATTTTTCAACGGCTATTAGTATTAAATTTTAGGTTAATTTAACACCTTTAAAATTAATTAAAAGATACTCTTATGTAATTTATCTTTAAATTTACTTCTCTGCTATAATTTTTTAGGTAGTGTTTATTGACACTGCCAAATTTAAAGGTATTATCGCGATTTTAAAAGGTAATGGTAAAGGTATGGTGTGATTTTAAAATAGATGCTGGTTGCTACTATAACATTTCAATTTTTACTTCCTTGTACGAAGTATTATGATCGCGAAAAATTTCGGTTTTCAGATTTCAACGGTAATATCCATTTTGACCAACCCTGAATCCATTTTGACTAGTTTCGGCGTGACTCTACGTACGAATCTCACATAACTCAAAAACGATTAGCCGTAGGATTGAAATTTTGGATTTAGGACTGTTGTAACATCTAGTTGTGTATCTCCATTTTTGATTGCAATCGATTGAACCAAAAGTGTCCAAAAAAACCAAAAATTCAAACAAATTTGTATTTTGGACATTTTCTTAACTGCAGTATTAAGTCCTCCATTGATAGTTTTTCAATGATATATCATAAGTGGTATTTATTTTCGTTGGTTCCAGAATCATAGCCAAATGAAATTTTAATTAATGTAATATTTGTATCTTACAAGGGGAAGGCACATCGATTCAAGACTTCATCTCCTTTTTTTAACCTTTTTTTTTTTATATATTGATTTATTAATAATTATTAACCTCTTAGATTATAAAAAAAAATTTACGATAAATAATATTCAATAATTATAAAAAAAAAATGAAAAAATGTCAGAAATTATTAATGAAATAAAATTTAAGAACTTTTAATTTAAAAAAAAAAAAAAATGTGTATTTCTAATTTAATAGACGTACAAGAAAATCTCTTTTTTTTCCCCTTAATTTTTTTTAAATGAAATATCCCTAGTTCCTTAATATATTTTAATATTAATTTGTCGCTTATTATCTAATCGTACACATAAAATACTCAAGGAATTGGAAAAAAATGTTTAATTCTGTGATGAACAATTTAATACTTTAGTGATAATGATCTAGTACAATTAAAACGTAACAAAAATTATTATTGAGAATGTATACGAAAACAGTGGTTGAATTTATTGGATACCTAACAAAAACAAGGTTAGTTAAACAATCATGAACCCCCGATTTTCAACGATCTTATCCGAAACTACAGTAAATTATCTTCTATTTTTTTCTGTAGCCGCTCGCGTATGATCCTCTGAAATTTTACTAACTATTAATGGTGTGTTAATATTCTGATTAAAATAAGTAATAACTAATTAGTGTATTTATTAGTAAATAGCTGTAATATTAATACATAAATTGAGATGCATTTGTGTTTAGGAATTATATTAACTTTTATCGCAATAGTGCAATCTTGGACTAATGTTATAAATAAGGTTATATGCGCTTCAAGAATTACCATCACGTTTGTTTAGATTCTGTCAAGGTAAACTTTAAATCTTTAACTACATTAATTGTCATTATTACACACATAAAAATTAACCTGTTTTATAGTCTATAACATGTTTTGCAAAATATGATTTAGAAATACTTCCATACTTTATTAAAACTACTTTCCTCAAATGCAATTGTACTTTCTGTGAGTAAATATATAGCTTTTGCATGCTGCGACGTTTCTAATATTTTAAGATATAACCTAAATGATCAGTTTTAAAGATTATAATCTGCTTTTTTATTGTTTTTTTAGATTAATCTGTGAAAGTAATGTTGGTAAAATTGTTTTAAAGTACGCAATATAAATTTGTACGTAAGTTTTACTTTCTTAGACATTTATTGTCTGATAGTTTGTCTATCGTAAATTATAATATATTGTTTTTATCATCATTTTAGCGCATTTTACTATTTGTTTATTACTTATTAATCGCATATTGAAAACAAAGCAATTATGAAAACTTTATACTAACATTAAATATAAAGATAAAAACTTTTTGTTCATTGCTTTCTACCTCTCGTAACCAAATCGATTAGCAAGAAGAAAAAATGTAAATATTGTGATATTCAAAACGTTTTCTTTTTCAACGGACAAATACAAGTGCTATCAAGCAGCTCAGGTCGTCTTTCCTCCAACAATCTTTCAATTATCGAAAATTGAAACAATACGCGATATTCCAACTTTTTTTTTCAAATATTGTTATTTTCGTGGAGCCAGTAAAAGAATTTCGTACATTTATCGAATATCGCCGCCATCACTTGCTTCCTTCAAATCGGTGGCTTTTTCAAACGAATTTCTTTATTCATTCTTAATTTACCCATTATTTCAACTTAAAAAACACGTAAAATTTACTTACCGACTGCTACGTAGCGCTTCCGGCGGTCAGGTATCCCTTATCTCAAGAGCATTTTTTAGAACGAGTTTGTCCCCTATCATGCGACGCCACATGAATTTGGTGAAATAGGATTCTGCCTAGTGCTTGTGTAGTGCACATTTCTCCTGCGCTTTTTTATTCCGCCATTTCAGTGACTCCCAAGCGTTTAATGGTTTGAATTTAAGCATCGCTGTAAGGATAAAAGAAATGTTAATATAATGACGGATACCTCCCTTCCGTTTCTAATGCATCCCTTTGGTTTCTTTCGCAGGGATCCGAGTACAGTATGCTCCCGTCATTAAAATTGTCTTTGATAGTATTCAGCAAGGTTTGAATCGATCTGAATACCTTTCACTATAAAACACTCGCCTTTTTACGATAAATGCCATCAAAACCCCAGGGTAGACGTGACCATAATTTTTGCACTTCTTCGATTTCGACGAACATTCCATTTCTCCCTGATTTTATCTGGCTATGCTGTTCAATATAGTCGATATATACTATTCTAATGAAATTAGCACCCATACCCAATTTACGGTGACACCATGCAACATCTGATAATTCGAGCGACCAACATACAGATAACGTATGACGGTCTCGAACCTGAGGCTCGTATTTTTCAGCCGCGTACCTATGCGCAAATTGACATTCGACCGGTAAGTATATTTGTTGCATCACCATACGACAGTGTCAGTTTTGTAAAGACGCATAGCGTATCCTTTGCTACATGTCCTGGTTCCCGGTAGAATACCACACGATTGCAGGAACTTAGTGGTAATATGTTCTTTAGAATATCTTGACCCATAGGGAAAGACACCCTCCATGTGGAAATTTCGGTCGCCACGTCATCCCCTCCGTACTTAGCCCTTAAGGGCTTTACCGGAGGTCATCTTCAAACCCCGGCAAAAGGCTACTCTCAGCCTTGTTCTTGCCTCAGTCAGGATGCAACCGATGCGAATCCCACATGTGATATTCCCATTGGTGTACTACCAGGAAATGAACTCTTTAAAACAAAACACGTTTATGTCCAGTCTTTAACAAGACTAAGTAACATGAAGGAACTGAAATTAAAAACGCAAGTACCTACCCGATAGTTTATAATTTCAGTTCAACACGCAGCCATAACATAACACAAAACAAAAAATAAAAATAAATAAACAAAGCGATACAAAAATATCAAACCTCATAATACCAGAACAACAAAATCACGACACAGGAAAGACCAGGCGGAACCCTAAATTCCCTCGGCAATCCGCTCTCTTGCCAGGTACCCGATGAAATTTTCAACGATTACCCATTCGGCCCGGTTTTTTCAATTCTCACGGAGATCTAATGTCGACGCGATAATGTCGAGCCGATAAATAGTCTCCGTGCGCAAACGTTTGTATTTCACGCATTCGTAAATTACATGGAATACATCATCTAGTTGTCCACAATCTGGACGCACACCTGAATCCACCAGGCCAAATCGCTGGAGTCTGTCTCGGAAAGCGCCATGACCAGAAAGAAATTGCGTCACATAGTTGTTACGGTGGACCCATGGGACGTCCCGCAAACCAACAACGTCTGGGAAGAGAGTCGGTAGATTCCAAAAATTCATTTTAAACGTCGGTTGTGAGATTAAGTCGCTTTGATGATAACGTACTGAATCAGCTGTAGGTAACCGGCTGCATTAGATTAAATGCAGTTACTGAACTGAATTTATGTCATTGTGATAAGGAAACTTGTTTTATCTCTTCAGTTGTAGTTATTTAATCAAATAATCCTATATGGTTAAAATATATATATATTGGTCGATATTTAAACAAACAATCAGTACTGCCAGTATTCAATAAAAGTATCAAAAAAATTATTACGCTGTCAGTTGTTATGACGTTTTCGTTTTCTTTTTTCGTTTAGACTCTGATTTTTTAAATTCTGAATGTCAGCTTACAGTTAGTTCCAGCTGGGGTTCATTTACAACATTTGAGTTTATAATGTAGTTGAAATTATATTATTTCAATTAATTTGTGGAGGTTATGACTTTGTCAATAATTTAAACGAAATCCTATTCCTACTTATAAGTTTTTTCCGTAAAATCCAATTCTCTGTATTCTATTTTAGTGCTTCAAACAAGAGCACATAATTTTGAAATAAAAATCCTGAATTCTTGTACATAATCCTGAGGTAAAAATTTAACATTCTCATTTTTAAGTTTTTAGTTTTTTTTTCTATTTTTGGTTTAATTTTTTTATTTGTCTATCTATAATATTTAATTAATTTCTCGTCTTGTTTGGCTCGGTGGCTTAACAGGAAATTTTTTCGCGCAGGATTTTACGATATCAATTCACAATTAAAAAAAAATGATTGCATCCCTGTTCCGGAGTTACATTCTCTCCTACTGCTGTAATTTCTTAGCAGCAAGTAATTAATTGAATTTCATAATTATTACACTCCATTTTATTGCTCTATTTGATAATTATGCTTATCTAATATTACGGTAATATTTCAATTATTAGAATAAAACAATAATAAAGATAATAGTATTTTATATAATTAAGGAAATTGTAATTTCTCGTAACTTCCCGCTTTGTTCATTCCTGTCTACGTTTGTTACAAGATATCTAAAGTATAAAATACACTACACTTTCTGTGCCGGATAGATTGAAATTAACGCATGGAGAAACTTACATATCACAATCTTAGATTAAATCTTTCCAGTCTAATTGTTATTTTATAGTATCTATACATATTTCTTTAATTACTATTATTTATGATATTGGGTTGATAGCTAATAACAAGTACGAGCGATATTAAATCTTTTTAGTTATTTCTGAATTGATTTTACCGTCCTAGTGTAAAATATTTGGTTTAGCTAAAAAATCCTTTATTTAAATCATAACGATTTTAATGATTAAAATTGTTATTGGATTAAGGGTAGTTATTGTTATTGGATTAAAATTGTTATCGGATTATGTAGTCATTTAATTCAAATTATTATTTTTGACACCTGTTATCGCTACTTCATGATGACTTAACATATTTCATTATCCACAAATGATTTGCGAAAATATATACATTTTGCTATTTTATGGTTATATACATTTATACTTTATGGTTTTAAATACTATTTCTTATATTTCTTCTTTGTAAATGCAAAAATTTTAATTCATTTCTTTACGTAACAGTTGATATTAAATTTCAATTCTCCTTACCTGCTGAAATACTAAAATATAAAAAAAAAGTTAACTGAGAAATTACTAAGAATTACTAATAACTAAGAAATTGTTAAACGTTTTCCAAAGCTACATAAAAACTTAAAATTTAACCCCTACAATAAAAAATTTAAATCAGCTTAATTTAAAATTTAACTCGCTTAGATATAAAGGTGAAGATTATTTCTACCTTTAAGAGCTGATGTACTTAAATAAATATAATTAAAACAATTATAAATGTTATTGATTTTGATACACCTTAAATAACAATACTTTAGGCTGCTTGAAAAGAGTTTTACAAGTTAAAACATTAAAAAATTATAAAAGTTTAGGTTTTTGTTTGGAGTGGGATAGTTTTATAATTTTTTTTTCGTTAATTATCCAATCATGTTATTTCCGATAGCATTTTAAAGGTTCAAAATAACATATGAAGTGTATGTAATACAATTGAACCCTTTTTAAGATAATGCACCTTCTGATTAACATCCAACTCTTTGTTAAACTTTTAATAGAATTAATAGCTTACCTTTAAATAATACGCCTCTATGCCAAAAAAATTCATGTTTATACGTTTAGAAAATTCTGACACAAATAGCTACATAGAGTTAAAACATATAGACTACATAACCTTTCACGTACTAGGTGGCATAGCCAAGTTACAAACTGGCAAATAAACTTGTTTGTGTAAATGTGACGACACTATTTCAACATTTTACCCCGATAAATAAACCAGTACAAAATTCTCTTTTTGTGCAATGTGTTTTTGTTTGATAATTAAAATAATCAGATCGAACACTTTATTATTAAACTTCATTTCTAAAATTTAATTATTTATTGTTGTTTTTAGAAATACTGTATCTTAATTGTAGTAGATATAATTTGATTATTATTTTATTAAGGAAAATACATTATCGTAATATTACGACTATTATTATATTTTGTCTATAGATATCATTATATATTATCTATGTAAACTCCCGATATCTGAGGTGAAGTGGATAGTGTCTCTGCATTTTATCCGGAACTCCTGGGTTTGAATAATCCATTTCAGGCATAGCATCTTTCATACGTTAAAAAATTTCATTATCATCCGTCAGGTGCTGCTATTTGGCACCTATATTTACTTTTTCTTTATTTAGTTATTGCCGTTGAATAAGTAAATAAATAAGTAATGAAATAATTTATTATACTAAACAATAAAAAAAAATTAAAAAAAAAAAAATAGCAAACAGTAAGTCATACAAATCAGTTTTTTTAATATAAAAATAACAATTTTTATTTATCACAGATTCGGTTGAGATCTCAATTCAAAACAAAACATATCAAGTTTTTATTCGCGTCAAAATTTTTGACTCGAGTACCAAATTTGACTACCAGGGCTGTCACCAGAGTTGTTAAAAATTGATGCATTTACTGTTGCGGAACGTGTTGGCTGTGTGTTTTGGTTTCACCATTTGCAGTCAGCAACTGCAGTTCAACGTAATTTTCGTAGAGAGTTGGATAGGCAGCCTCCTAGTAGGCATACAATTTACTTTTGGCACCAAATTCTTGTTAAGACAAGTTGTTCTTCTTTCAGAAAGAACGCCCCCTTTTTATTCCAGGATGTATAAACCAAGAGTTATTAACCGTAAATGGTATCGTTTATCTGTATATGCTTCAAAATTTTCTAATTCCTCAGTAACATGATGATGACCAAAATGAACGTCATTATTATCATCACTTCACTACTGGCTAAAGGTCTGAGATTTTCTTAGTACTCGATTTCCAGGTCGGTGGATTGGTTGTGAAGGTCCAGTTACATTACAATGATAAGTCGCTAATGAATTCAATTGTTGATGTGACTATAAATAAAAATATTAAAAAGAAAGATCCCTAATCTAAAAGTATGATATTGGTTTTTAAATTCTAATCTATATATAGATAATTGCCACCACCTTGCTCCCTAATAATACCACCTCGCTCCCTAGATTTGACCCCGCTAGATTTTTTCTTGTAGGGTTTCATTAAAGATCAGGTTTATGTATCACCTTTGCTTGTTGATGTTGTTGAGCTACGACTTCGAATTAACGCCGCAGCTGCAGAGGTAAAGCCTGACTTGCTGGATACAGTCTGGAATAAAATCGATTTCATGAGAAATGAATGTTGCATAACAAACGGAAGCCATATCGAACCAAAATGATTGCTGATGGCAAACTTGATGTGTGTTTCTATGAAATGTGACCTCAACCGAATCTTTAAATTATCTCAATCGATTTTTATATGCTTTTAAATTTGTGAAGTCCTTTTTGAATCACTCGGTATAATAACGATTAACTTTTAATCTGCTCGAGTACTTGCAGTAAAATCGACTTTACCACTCTTTATAAGACTATCTCTAAAACAATGTACAAAGAACCACTATTGTTTGTGACCTCGTATAGATAAATATTTCGCTTCGACGAACTTTAGGTGTATAAATTATCTGTATATAGATTAGAATTTAAAAACTAGTATCATAATATTTTTAGATTAGGGATCTTTCTTTTTAATATTTTTATTTATAGTCGCATCAACAATTGTATTCATTAGTGACTTATCATTGTAATGTAACTCTACCGGTAAATTTTTAGTTTTGAACAAACTCAGGTCGACTACTCCTGAGACGTGTGGTTAATTGAAACCCAACCACCAAAAGAACACCGGTATCCACGATCTACTATTCAAATTCGAATAAAAGAAAACTACCTTTATTAGGATTTGAACCTGAGAACTTCACTTTAAAATCAGCTGATTTATGACGACGAGTTTACCACTAGACCAACCCGGTGGATTCGATTAGGGACCTTAAAACGACAATAAATATTAAAATTCACGGAGGGGGGTTTAGTTTTTGGTCGATTTAAATTTATTACATACACAGTTGGGAAATGAAAATAATTTGATTTTATTTGTTTGCATTATTTTTCCATAATTTATTACTTTAAATTCAGATATAACTTTATTGTCAAATCGTATGTAGAAAACAAATTTTATTGCTTGATTATAATCATGCACTATATATTTTCATATTGTGTTCTTTGTTAAGTGTGTACAGTTTTAAATTTAAACTCGAACTGATATTTATGTATGTATATATATATATATATATATTAATTGTTAGAATATACGAATAGATAGTCTAGGCCTAAATTTTTCCAAGCATTTAATAATTATTAAATAATTAGATTTAATAATAATCTATCTTGCATTAATTTTAATTGACGATACCAATAAAACATTATTAGAATAGAAATGGAAAATTATTTTACAGGAATACTGATAATATGATGTTGTCTTTACAACGTACTTTTAGCTTTTGCAGAAAATAACCAAGATCCGGGAACAACCTTTTCTATAACAGTCTTTAAACATAATTAGAAAGAGTTTAAGAAGACTGAACTTTTTATGTTTAGATTTTTCTACCTGCTAAGTTTCAGAGATAATTCTACTTTTAATCTATTGGATATAATTTATTATATATCGGTAAAAGTTTACAATCTAAATAACATTTTAATTTCTAGATGGAATTATTACCTGTAATTATTTACTGTACTTACTGCATAAAAATTACAATACCAAACAAAACAGAAACTTACATTTTGCAGGAAATAAACCATAAAATTTGTTAAATGATTTGGAAAATAATTTAGTTTTTTGATTTGGAGTTATTTTCTTATACAAAACATCAGTTGTCTAGAAAGTGTAAATAAACCTCTAGCTACCTGTAAACAAAAAGAAATACAAATTAGTAATAGCGGACTACCAACGAAACACTATTTTACACAGTATTTTTAAACAGCATCACTTCAGTACTTGCAGAAAAGCACGTATTTTTCAATAAAAATAATTAATATTAATAGAAGAGGTTAATTTATTCCCGTACTAACATATAATTCCACCTGCTTCCATAACAGAGTAGTAGTTAATCGTTTCTCATCCGTAGATTCCGGGTTCAAATCACGGTCAGCATTACATTATTACTCGTTGAAAATTTTCATTTTTTTTTCGTATTAAGTTAGCATCAGATAAAATCAGTTAGCATTCTTCTGTAAAAATTTCCAAAACCCTAGATATTGAAAACAGTGCGTAAAGGAAAAAAAAAAAAAAAACAGAATAAATATTAAACTAAACTACATTTTCTGTTATTCTTTTCGTACCAGTATGTTATTGCAGACACTTTTAGACTAAAAAGTAGAAGTGAGCTCTTATGAGAATTGAATTCTTATTCTAATTTAAAATTTTATTTTTGTTTTTTGTGATTGCATAATTTTTATTAGTTTTAAGAAATTCGGTTATTATTTATTGACATTTAGTCATCCGTTTATAATTTAATCTATCTATTCCTGTATTTAAAATAGACTTTCGCTGTCTGATTGAATACGTCGGGAGGATCTGAAATAAATATATATGTACATAAACACACCAATACCTCAACTGAAGAATTTTGTAGATTTGTGCGTTATCGAGTTTTTATTTACCACCACAATATTTTCAAATCACTCTCCATAAAAAATGATAGTGCGTGGTTTGTTTGTTGTGTGTGCTCATATTTTTATTTCAGCCGCTGTTGACGCAGAATGGACCAATGGCGGTGCGCCGGGCGGCTGCGCGCAACGCACGAACGATTCATTCGGTCGATCGATTTATACTTCTTGATACGAACAATAATGAGATACGCGATAATTTTCACGGGGAGCCGTAGGCGGCCCGCCTTTTTTTCTAGATAATAGAATATTTTTAAATAATAAATATGCTACAGCGGTTGGGTTATTAAAATAAAAAAAAGTTAAATAATTAATTTAAGTTAATATAGTTTTTTTAAAGACGAAATTAATATGGGTGTTTACATAATGTGAAGTTAAGAAAAAAATGTAGTCTACGAGTATGTGTTATATTCGTGTAAAGGAAATTATTTCTTTTATTTTCTATGAATGTTCAAAAAATCTGGATCTGTTTTCTAATAAATCTAGAACGTTAAAACATAGTGTACTGGTTCAAACCTTGATTAAATTTGTTTTACTGGCCATATTTTGCAAGGTCGCAGTTAAAAACTGGGACCTTCTTACATAACAGACCTGACTAACTTTATACTATGACGACCAGTTGTGATTTTAAGATTTTATAAATTTACATTTTACATAATTTAATTTTAATGATCTGAAGTTGAAGAATAACTTTTCCTGAGAATGGTCGAATGACTGAAAGTGCTAGGGAAGAGTACGCGGACGAATTGTTGGTAAGGTTGAATTTTATTTATTTATATATAAATAATACACCAATTGTGTCGTGTTTAAAAAAAAATTTAATTTATTATCTAGTCAACAGGTTGCCCTAGCGGGCGGCGTCTCGGAATGGGATTATTTGGTCTCAAAAGTTGATTTCCTCTGTATAAAATATTTTTCTTGAATGATGAAAATTGATATAAAGAAAGTTAAATTAGAAATTTATACTAACGAATCGGGATTTTCCGCTAGTGATCGGTTCTTTCCGGTGTCTACTTTTCGGTTACAATTCATAATTTTATGAAGATATCAATCATATAAATAAAAAAATATTATTGATATATATTTCGCATATGTATCGATATATATAATAATATGAAAAGTATATATCTGTCCATGATGAGATATGTAGTAACGAATCTGGATTTTCCGCTAGTGATCGGTTTATTCTGGTGTTAAGCTAAGGGGGACGGACACACACACAGACAGACAAACATACAAATTTCCTTTCGTAGGGTAAGATATATGTATATATATATATATATATAGACAGAGATAAAAAAAAAAAAAAAAAAAAAATAGAGAAGACGATGTCATGGCAGAAATGCTAAAATATGGAGAAAAATAGTTTCATATTTTCGTAAAACAATAACAAAAATGTACTAACACGATTACAAAAACTTTGATAAATAAATTTTTATAATTTTTTTTTGGCTCACTGTTTTATGAAATTTACTTATTAAGAAGTGATCACTAAAAAATTTTAAAAGAGAATTGGTTTAGAAAAATTTCTTCTCGTTTTGAGTCCGGAATATTACAAAGGTGCCAAAACTACTTTAATTTTAGAAGCCCTTTAGGTGATGAAGTGAAATTAAAAAAAAAATAGTAATTATAAAATTGAAAAAAAGAGTTACATTATTAAATTGAAGAGTTTTTCCTTCCTTGTACGAAGTAAAGTAAGTATTGTAATCGTGAAAAATTTCGGTTTTCAGACTTCAACGGTTTTTCAGATATCCATTTTGACCATCCGTGAATCAATTTCGACTAGTCTCTCCGTGACGTCTGTACGTACCCAAAAAAAATACGTAATATAAAATAATTTGGATTTTGGACTTTTTCTTAACTGCAGTAATTAGCCTTAATTGAAAGCTTTTTAAACTATATATCATAAGTGGTACTTGTTTTCATTGGTTCCGGAATTATAGCCAAATAAAATTTTAATTAATGAAATATTTAGATCGTACAAGAGGAAGGCACATCGGTTAACACCGACTTCATTTCTTTTTTTTTTAATTGTTTTTTTTTTAATATAAATATATTGATTTATTAATAATTATTAACCTCTGATTGTAAAATAAAAGTATGTATATGTAATTTAATAGGTTTGCAAGGAAGTCATGTGATGTCCACATCAGATTTTTTAATTTTAGCAAAAATAAAGTTATTTTTGATAAAAATTTTCAATTGTTCTGCCAAATTCATCCTTCTTTGTAAAAAACATTGTAATATTGATAATGATAAGACAAGTGAAACCTAATGTTTTTTTAATAGGTTTTGATTGTAAAAAGGATTTCTTGTATACACGTGTGGATGTAGAACACCTGTCGATATAATCAAAGATAACCGTAAATAAAATAAAAAAAATGTTACGTCAACGATTACTGACCGGTTGCATTAATTTTAAATGCCATTTTGTTCTGCTCATTACGAATAATTAATTGTCCCTAATGTTTAGTATATTCTATTTAGGACTGTTATATAATGTGGTGTTGTATCTTTTAAAAAGAGTGGCCTAATATTGTTTTGTAATTTCATACAGCCTACTATGTGTGTATATGAGCGTTCATAATAATATTACGTCACAAAAATTCTTTTATAACAATAATATTACTGTTAGTACTACGTTACAAACCACCGATGGTTATTGTGTTTATGAATGAATGAATCTGTTTCTTTGGTAGCGTATACTCCATATAGTAAACTATAATTTAGACGCTTACTAAACATATACACATAAACAAATAATAGGCGAACACGTACTATAGATTCATTGTGTGTTATTCTTCTACGTTCTTTTATTCCTCAAATGTATAAAATTTACTTCTTAATACTCGTAACGGTGCTACAATTTGTTATTTACGTGATAGTAATATTTAACATATCGGTTGTTTAGTCTAACCTAAATAGATTGCTCCCAAAAATGATTGTATTTGAATACGTACAGAGTCCGGTAAAAATAACTCCCCGATTTGAAATGTAAATAAAAGAGACATTATAACAAGATTATAAAAAAATTAAATATTTTCTAAAAGAACATTTCTGCCATTTGTTTTCACATATATTTTATTAACTTTTGAAAATTATATCGTTCATTTGCCGACCTTCATACATCAGGTCTTTAACTCTACCTGAAATTCCTCGATAATTTTCTTGTCATTTCCAATGGTATTGCAGTGATTTGTTGTTGGCTAGCAACTTTTAAATGATCAAGGATTCTTGGCTTTTGTTTAAAGATTTCAGCCTTTAGAAGACCCCAGAGAAAATAAAAACACATGCTGCAAGATCGGGTGACCGTGCAGGCCATGGGATGTTTTTTTGTTTTGAAATAAAACGTCCGGGAAATATTTCTTTGAGAAAATTCATCGACTGTCTTGCTGTGTGAGGAGTGGCTTCATCTTATTGCAACCATAAATTTTCGGCTTAATTTGCTAACTCATCAAGTCTTGGTAACGAATTCGCGTAAAATTTTTACATAATGCTTGGAAGTAACTGTAACTGATTGCCTTTCTTCCTCAAAAACGTATGGCCCTATTATTCCAAATTTAACAACCGCGCACCAAATTGTAACACGCTCAGGATGCAGAGGGTGCTCATGAAGTTGTAAGGGATTATTTTCTGCCCAGTGTCTAAAGTTTTGTTTGTTAACACAACTCGATAATGAAAATGGGTTTCGCCACTTACAAGCACAATCGAGTTCACTGGAACATTTTCCAGAACAACCTGGCAAGAAGCAATACGGTTACGTTAATTTATCTGCTGCACGACTATCATTTTATAAGGATGAAACTGTAAGTCGGCATGAAAAATTCTCCTTATAGTTCGATCAGAAATTTGTTACGCAGCAGCGTGTTTAAGAGATAAGCAACGTGGAGATTGTGTAACTGCTTGTCTTACTGCTTCAATATTTTCGGGTGTTCGAACGCTTCATGACATACCTGGTCCTTTCTTCTTCAAAGCCGAATCGGTCTCTAAAACTGGACATCCATAACTGAATTGTCTTCTTATCGGGTACCGCGACGTGTCGATTAACCGAAAGTGTTAACGAAATAATAGCTGAATATTAATAACATAATCACCATTTTTAAAATACGTTTCGATAACGAAAACGCGATGCTCACCACTCCACGCTATGTTGTAACTGAAATGGCAAGACATCCGCTACAAAATGGCACCGGCACCACGCCGTGTAATATTAGCGCTCAATCAGCAGCGGTGGGAAATCCAGGAGTTATTTCTGCCGGACTCTGTACTAGCCGCTCAGGGCCTCTTCCCTTTAGCTAGAGATTTGTTCGTTATTCTCATGATTATGAGAATAAAAAACAATTAAAGCCTGAAAAGCTCTCTTTCCTCCTACTTATACATCGTTGTCACTTCAGCTGTTTCTGAGGCCTGAAATATTCTTATTATTTTAGTAGACTTTGAATAATAAGAAAGATTATATCTCTTTCTTTAAGGCATATTTTTTAACTTTTGATTCAATACCTATTGAATCCAATATCGAAAGCTAATATAAACAATCGAAACCCATAAAAGTTTGCTAAATATGCTAATTTAAACTAATTATAATAATAAAAATTTTATCATGTAATAAAATAAGTTATATAGATCTCTCATTTCTCTCTATCACTCCCTGTCTCTCTCTCTCTCTCTCTCTCTCTCTCTCTCTCTCTATATATATATATATATATATATATATATATAAATATTTTTTCTTTTACCATAGTAAATGACATATAATGAATTAAAAGAATTAATTTCTACTTTCTTGTACGAAGTAAAGTGAAAAAATTTCGGTTTTCAGATTTCAACGGAAATATCCATTTTAACCATCCCTGAATCAATTTTAAGTAGTTTCGACGTGACATCTGTACGTACGTATGTATCTCGCATAACTCATACCCGTAGGTATTGAAATTTTGAATTTAGGACTGTTGTAACATCTAGTTGTGCACCTCCCCGTTTGGTTGCAATCCACTGCACCAAAAGTGACCAAAAGCCCAAAATCTAAAAAAATTTAGATTTTGTCCAAAGCCAAAAATTTCCAAAAGACCGAAATCCCAAAAAAACTGGATTTTTGACTTTTTCTTAACTGCAGTAATTAACCCTCATTAAGAGCTTTTCAACAATACATCAAAAGTGGTACTTATTTTCATTGGTTTCAGAGTTATAGCCAAATAAAATTTTAATTAATGATATATTTGGATCCTACAAGGGGAAGATACATCGGTTCAAATCTGACTTCATCTCCTTTTTTAAGCGGTTTTTTTTTTTTTTTTTTTTTTAATTTAAATAAATTGATTTATTAATAATTGTTAACTTCTGACTGTAAAAAAAATTACAATAAATAAAATATATATGAAGTTATTAATAAAATAAAATTTTATGTACTTTTCATTTAAAAAAAATCCCTTTCGGCACGCCGGAAGGCAGAGGTAGATTTCACCGGTGCTAAGTATGGGATAAAAAAGATTTCTACCTTAAAGTTAAGAAAAACTTCAAATTTAGTCAGTACAGACTGCATGTGATAAACGTTTCACATGTTTAGCATACAAACCCCATCTTCTTACAATTCCAGCAAAATTTTGGTTATCCCTTGCCGTAAGGTTGGTCATATCAAACATATTTAAAGGACTAACGACCACTTTAAACCGTTTCGATACTGTGCCTATTAATAGAGGTATGATTCTTTTTTGTCTTAAAAACCCCATTTTTTCAACCCCCTGGGCAATTGTTGGTGATATCAAAAAAATTTACTTAAATCAGTTTTAGGCCCTTCTCCAAAGAATAGTAGGAACTTTAAATGAATACCACATTTTACTTAATAAGAAAGTTAGAGCGATATTTTGTTTTTTCGATAAAGCCCCCCTATTTGCACCTCATACTCCGATTTTGGTCGTTAACGAACTCGACCGAGATTTTGGGACGAGTTATTTTTAAGGAATAATTTGAAAGTGTTTGGCGTATAATTACGACAGTTATTGTGTCTACAAAAAAGTGAAATATATATATTTATAAATAAATGTATATATAAACTTTTGAACTGGTTTTGGTGTCTGGGGGATGTGAAACGCGAAGATATGTCGAAATTTTCCGGAAATCGAATCCATGGTACCCATTACAATTAGTAGCGTTCTTATGAAATCTACCTAAAAATGTGTATATGTAATCTTATAGGCGTACAAGGAATTCTTGTGGTGTCCACATCAAATTTTTCTTCTTCAATGAATATCTTTAACACTTTAGCCGCCACGCATTAAAAATATCATGATAATTCTGTTGGAGATAATATCCAAGCCTCCGTTGTAAAATCTGCTAAGTTTTATTAAAATCTCTTCAGTAGTGTTTCCGTAATGCGTGCACAGGGACGATCCTAGTTATCATTTTATTATATGTAAAAATATTTGGTACTATAATCGGCCTATTGTTGGAGACTTATACGAAAGTTCCTAGTCAATTTCCAAGAATAATCAGAATGCCACTCCATGTTTACTAAGAAAAATAAGGAATGTAAAGGTTTCTCATCACTTTCTTCACTGTTTCGTATATACTGTTGCAGTCAGTATGTCAAACCCAAGTGATTTAAGAATTGGGAATTTAATTTCACTTACTACCAAATTTTTTGATATGTAATTAACTGATAAAAGCCCTTGATCAGTTTCACTTCTAGAATTATGATATACGGAATTTTATAAGTAAAACAGATCATTATGATTAAAAGAAATCAAAATAATAATAATTAAAATAGAAAAATTACAAAACTTTCTATAATTTTAAGTTACGTTTGTAATTACATTTTTTACTGTGTTTTTCCCCATCGATTTACTTTGTGTTATTTTTCCATTGATATAGTAATTAATAAGATCACAAAACTAATTTCTTTTTTTTCCTCTCGTTAGCTTAATTATTTTTTAATGTATTTCTCGCATCGGTTAAGCTTCTTTTATAATAAATAAAAGAAAATTCACAACCCGATTAAATCTACATAATTTTTAATTGCAGATCTAAGAATCTCATTTCCATTATATAGATCATACTATTTTATTATGGTTAAAGTTTTTCAGATGCAAATACTCTGTTGGGAAAGTTAATTGTTGAATTTTCATTTGTTTGTATTTTTGTTATCGGCTAATTGCGTTTTTTTGCGCGGTACTTTCTCAAAAGAAAATAGATTCTTTCCTTTCATTATACTCATCACTGTTTCCAATAATTGGTTCAAACTTTCATGTCTAAAACCTGTTTAAAGTAGGAAATTCTACTAGCTTGATAAATATATGCATGAATGAAAATTATTAAATATATTATATAGCGTATGCCCATCTTTTTTAAAGAGTCTTTTTTTAAAAATTAAATAGCGCTATATTGAATGTCACATAAGCATAAAAATGCAGCACTGGGTTCAAAATACGTTCGAAAATTTTTTTTTATTTTCTCTTTTAACTTACAATTTATCAAAAATTTGATTATAAACCTGTACTATTATTAATGTAGTACTATTCAAAAATTTAAGTTTTCTTTAAATTTAAAAATATCCAATCACTGTACAAAAATGTGATACTTAATCGAGACTTAGGAGGTTTTAAACGAAACTAAACGTCATTCATAAAAGTGGTACAACCATTTTTAAAAAATAACAAATATCCCATGCAGGTTTACTAAGAAAAATATAGAATGGTGAGTGTCTTGTTATCTTGTTCAATAAGCAAATATTCTACTGTGTATCTGAATGTAAAGTACATAGAAATTCAAGAAATATTTAGCCCTATTTATAATGGACACTTTTATTTTGATCACCATCACACTAGTCGTATAATGTACATAATTACTCTCAGAAAAAGCAACGCTTATTAGTACCACTTATACTTCAGATGTTTTAAATGCTGTAAGAAAAGTTGGGACAGATATGTAAAAAAAATTAATATAGACTGTTCTGTTGAAAAAATACTTTATTACATTCTGCCTCCGTTTAGCAAAAGAAAATGAGTTGGTAAGTATGTTAGATATCAACATAGAAAACGTTTTTGGAGAACTGGGATGAGATTTAATCCATTCCTGAAATTAGCATAGCCATTTCTAGGATTAAAAACATCCGACGGTAAGCTTACTAAAGAAACGGAGATCTAGAAGTGAAAATATCACTCTGATTAGTAAAGAGATTGATTTTATATTTAACATCATTGCTGCCAGAGAAAACAATTTGGTTTATTCCATTTGTACTTCCGGTATTTTATATGGCATAATAAAGACTAGAACAGATAGTGTAAAGCAGTAAATTAGTGTACCCCTTACATTGTGAAAATGTATTATATACATTGATTCTGCTTGGTAGAGAAAAACTAGTTCAAGAGAAATCGAAAATTCTTAGAAACATTTTCGAGAATTATTTCTTTGATAGGACACTTCATAGTAATCGATCTTGATTTGACGTTGGAAGGAAGTTACTGAGATTAACGACTGTAAGGGGAGGCAAACCTTTTATGTACATAAATTTATTCTGCTTCATTTATCAAGATGTAAAACATAATTGAAAATGTAGCATGTGAAACATTAAAAAATTAATCCCGTGAAATGCGAGTAGATTATCTCCTTAAATTTGTCAGTAATTTATTGTAATAAAGTAAATAAAAATTTAAATAACTGTATTATAAATTTTTAAAACATTTTTTTTATAATGATAAAAAAATGTTCAACTTCAAGTGAATTAATATTTAAATAAAAATATGTACGCCTCTATTCATATTCTAATGTAGGAACAAGCAATTAGATGAGACAGCCTTTCTAGTGAGTTTAATATTTTTAAATTATTGAACATATAAGGTAACTAGTCAGATCTAAGCAGCAACAGATGTGTTTCCTTCTTCAACACATTTTGATGCAAACGGACAGTTTTACCTCTTTTTTTAGCAGCAGACTAGTTCAAACTGGACGAAGCATTCATGAATAACAGTTTGAATATATCTGATGTGATGTGAGTGTGTTCTTATGAGTGAATAAAAAAATCTTGTTTTGGAATTCTTTTCAATCCAGTTTAAAAAATATTGGCCAAAACCAAACAAGTTTAAAAAAAAAAATATTTTTAATTACGTAAATGATCAAATTTGAAATTTTTAGACTCTTTTGCAATATTTTACTACTTTTTTTTTATTATTACCTTTTTTTATCTTAATTTTGTAAATTTTTGTCATTAAAAGTCCATTTATATAAAATCGGTGTGGTATCCGTATATTTCTAATTTCAGTAGTTTTTATTTCAGTACTTCGCAACATGTAGGTGGTTGGATGATTTTCATAAGCAAATAAGGGTGGTTATCTACATTTATGGTTATCCCAATTTGACAACTGTTGCGTTCAATCTCATGGGATAAAAAATACTCTTTTTTCCCTGAAGTAACTAGGAAAATTAACAAACACGTACGAATAGAATTCTGACTAGATATAGAAAACACAAAAGTCCACTTTGTCAAACTTTTGAAACTCACTTACCGAGTACTTTACCGAGATTTAAATAACGTTTTTTTAAAAATATTTTCAATACTATCTAGTAAGATAGAGGAGGAGGAAATTTCTTAGAAGACCTTCTTGAAAGAGGCCAAATGCGAAATTTGACTAGATTTGATTACCCTTTTTTGTAGGAAATGAAAAACGCCCATTTATCTTTTAGTTGTATATATATATATATATATATATATATATACATATTTTACATATATTTTACATATATATATATGTAAAACAAAAAAAAAAGAAGTTCAAATATAAAAAATGTTAAATTATTTTGTAACAAGAATGTGTTGTACTTTTGTTTGTAGGATTATGACTTTCAAAACAGAAATCATTTATTTATTACTTCCTTGTACGAAGTAAAGAAAGTATTGTGATTGCGAATAATTTCGGTTTTCAGATTTCAACGGAAATATTCATTTTTACCAACCCTGAATCCATTTTGATTAGTTTCGGCGTGACTCTGTACGTACGAATCTCACATACCTCAAAAACGATTAGCCATAGGATGTTGAAATTTTGGATTTAGGACTGTTGTAAAAATCCTTTTGGATTACAATCGACTGAACCAAACGTATCCAAAAAAGACCAAATCCAAAAACATTTAAAATTTGGACTTTTTCTAAACTGCAGTAATAATCCCTCATGAAAGATTTTCTACAATATATCATAAGTGGTACTTATTTCCATTGGTTTCAGAGTTATTGCCAAATAAAATTTTAATTAATGAAATATTTGGATCTTACAAGGGGAAGGCAACATCGGTTCGAATCAGACTTCATCTCTTTTTTTTAATTTAAATATATTAATTTATTAATAATTAATTATTAACTTGTGATAGTAAAAATAAATTTACGATAAATAACAATTAAATAATAACAATAAAAAAATATAAATTTTGAAAAAATATCAGAAGTTCTTAATGAAATAAAATTTTGAGTATTTTTCATTTTAAAAATTTTGTATATAGAATTTAATAAGCGTACAAGGAATTCATGTGGTGTCTATATCAGATTTTTTTTCTATAATTTTATTATTTATTCATCTTCACCTCAAAAATTCTTCTCTCATTTAGTTTAATTGTGATCCGAATTTATATGTGAAACTTTGTCTTGAAGTCTGTCATAATCCAAAATCATTCTAACAATTATGCAAGAAAGGTTTTAAATACTATTGATGATAATTTTAACAGCACTTAAAGAAAATTTTTTGTTTAGAGAAATAAATAATAAAAACACGTACTATGTTTTAGTTTAAGACCTAATTTAAAATTTTCTTAATTCATTTAAAAGTTTGTTTATAGAAAAATTTTATTGCATGAATGTTAAAAAAACGCTGTTTTTTTTACCTGTTTCTATAAAGTTACTGTTTCGGAGTTTTTAGGCAAGATTTAATTTATATAAAATTTTATTTAATTTTTTATGAATTAAATTTAATTAACTAAAGTCATATAAAATACTAATTTAGCTACTTTATTTTGTAATTTAGGAAGCATAATTGGATAATAAAAACTTGTAAATTTTACATTAAAGTAGTTAAAAATGACATTAAAAAATTTTTTTTTTGTAACGTATTAAATTTAATTACTATTATTATTATTATTAGTAGTAGTAGTAGTAGTAGTAGTAGTAACACTATTATTATTCGTATATTTTTTAAAAACAAAAATTGTACATTTGAAATAAAAATAATGGATCTCTTCCCTTGTGATAATATTTACAAACTGAACAACACACACTGCGTGAACTTTCAGTAGTGTTCCGCTGTTTTATTTCCTTACTTTCCCAACTCGTAATTATTAAATCAAACCGAAATCTTAATGATTATTTCTAGGTAGGTAGTATAATATAAAAACTCACAGAACAAGTTTTTTTTGTTGTCGAACTTGATGATATATAGATTTACTTGCCTGGCTGGTACTTACATTTTACATTGATTTATATAAAGTTACTGATTCTTTCAACGGTAGAAATAGTGTACATTTGATTTTAAGATAACTTTTCAGTAAAAAATTCTGGTTCCTCACGAAAATATATTTAAAAAAACAGTCCTAATAATTTTTTGTATAAAAATGAAGTAATTTTTTTTTTTATTACTAACAATTTTTATAGCAAAAATAATATGAGATGTTGGTTAAAAAAAATAAAATTAAAATAAAGCTTAGATTTTTGTTGTTACTAATATAATGGTCTAACAATAATTTGTTTTTTTTCCAACAAATACTATCTCATCGGAAAAGTTCCTTCCTTTTTCATGTTTAATGAATAATCCTACAAAATCTTATAAATACAACAGTTATTTGAAACTTACAGTCTCACAGAACATTTCAATGCATGCAAACGCATACAGATACTTAAACATGTCAAGAAATCATTTTCTTCGTTTTAATAACAATATTCTATGAGTCTATATTCTATAAGTTATGAGTTACCCCGCTCGTGCTCTTTCAGAAATCATTGGATAAAAGATAAAATTTCTTGCCTTCTTTGGCTTGTGACCTTTTTTCTTAATCTTCAATTTCCCCGCCCCCGGAGCCGGACCTGCAGTTAAGCATAAACTAAGCTCAAAGGCTGTCATCGCCTCTAACTACCTCGGCAAGAACAGACCCCTACCCAGGCAGTTGGGACTGGGTCTTTTATTATCATGCCATGCCTGTAATGAGGGGACCCCAGAGGGCTCCCCCCACCGGTACTCCGGTCTTTATGCCTCGCCTCTAATGAGGAACCACCGAAGAGATCACCCACCGGGACTACAGTCTTTCATTCCTCCCAAAGGTTCTGCAAGGGAGTCCCCGCTCGATCGTTGATGGTGGGACGCCGGAGCCTCCCAACTCTCCCCGACCAGGCTGTTCCTTGTCACCACGCCAATACAAGCATCGCCGACTCATGACACGGGTGAAGTCTTACAACTTCGATCCCAGGGTGCATGCCCATACAATTTGCAAGAAGAACACCAAGTTTCCCGCTTACGCTCTTTCCGCAAGTGGATGGCCTCTCCATAGATGAAACAGTGACCACTCTTGTCCGGGCCGCAACAAGACTGAGCCCTATAGCCCGGACTCCAACACGAAAAACACAAGTTATCAAAGGTGCGCTTCGCAACCCTACAGGCCACCAACCCAATACGGATCTTTCCATCTGACAGCAATTTTTCTGCAGGATGGGCGGCACCGCCACCGTGACTACTTGTGTCGCCCCATAGGCCGGCGGTACGTACAAGATGTCTACTGTCACCGACTCCCCCGGCACTTTGCGAAATTCAGCAATGGAGTCTTCTTTTGTTGTCAACATGTCCACATCCTTAACTAGAATGTGGACCCGCTGACCGCCCCTCTGCGCAAGAACTATGGTAGCGCCTTCCACCTTCATAGAGATCTCCTGACGCAGCTGCTCTGTAACGCCACTAACAAGCCTGCATCCGGATATGTAGGTTCTCTCCGGAGCCCTTACGGCCGGAGAGAACCCCGGCTTCACCCAGTGACACCGCCCCTTTTACAGAGCGGAGGATATCAGCGTAGGTCCTCCCCTCCGTCTTAACCTCCACTGTAGTCGTTGATGGACCCACCGTCCGTTTCTTTGCAGTACCCCTCCCCTACGATACCGACGATGAATGCATAAGATGCATACAATATCTCCTCCCAACTCGGTGGCTGGTATATTCCACTGTACGTCGAAAAATGTGACCAATTCTCCCAAGTGTACCACAAAAAAAAAGAAGCGAACAACCTTACTTTTCCCGTCCGTCTTGACCTGTGGGACCGACGTACAAATGGTGAAGGCCACTACACGGTCTCCAGCCGCCGAATAAATTACAGTGGCGTAATCTATGAGCCCAAGATCAATTGTACACCCATCGTCATCTCCCGATAGGGCACGGGTAGACGACTTTTCTCGTAGAACTTGGTCTGCCTTCAACTAGCCTGCACGAGCTTAGTCCCGGATCCAAGGGGCCTTCTGGATCATCTGTAGATGGTGTGGTTAATCGACCCCGGCCGCGAAGTCAACAACCCAGGCGAGACCGGTTCCTCCCTCCATTCCTGCGTTATCCTCCACCACGGTAGAGGTTCGGAATACATCTTCAGACCAGCCCTTCAAAACCAGTTGCACTAGGTTCCATAAGGTCACGCCATCATCCACTGTTCGTCGGAGATCATCGCCCGACCATGTCACTACCCACTGAAGACCCCCGTCTGGAATCTGCATAGATACATCCGAAATGATAAAGTAAGTCTGAGTCACCTCCTCCATCATACTCGGCCGAACAGACTTACTCTCGTGATGGTCCTCAGCATCATTCAAGACGTCCTTAAACATCTTCAGCATGGAAACCGTGCACTCCAAACTTTCAGAACATTCTTTAATTTCAATCTTCTTGGTCACACATGCTGATGAACGAGTGAACTTAACTCTTTGACGTAGCTAACTAAAACCGCAAAATTATGAGCAAAGCACTTCTTTCTAACGGAAAAGCTCTTGCCTTTACTCCCCGCACTGTCGCTTCTCTTCTGTTCCCCCTCTTCCATATGGGAAACGTACTGGAGTGATTCATACCCATCTAGGTCGGAGGTCTCATCGGCAGAGTCCAATCCCCGGTCACCAGCTTTGGATTTCTTGGTATCCTCAGACCGGTAGGGAACGACGCTACCTGCGTTTCCCTGACGCCTTCGAAACACGCTGGCCGTCACCTACATCACCGTACGATCTCATCGGAAGGGGGCAAAAAATCCTCATCAGGGGCTCTATCCGTAGCACCTACGGCGGCCGTAGCCGGCGGATCAACAACTCTCCGTGATTGCGGAACCGACACCTCTTCTGCGCTCTTCCCTCTGCGACTACGTCTACTTGGTCCACCTGTCGAAATTCTTCTATTAGAATTTCCTCGATATCGTCATTCCCGCTGCTTTCAGAGACCTCACGCACTTGAACCCGAGAGGTCCCCTCGCCTGGTGGATAACCATCCCACCACAGGAGAGAAAACCGCTTCATCAGTTTGGAGCACACCTTTGGACCGCTCGGAATCGGTCATAGATCACTTATAAAGTAAGTAAAATTAAGCCCACCAATAAACAATCAATTAAAGAAAATTAATTAATTTTCCACACTGACCGAAGGGAAAAAAGTTTTCAGAATTTTTCCCCGCGGGTAACAGCTGATTCAAAAATATATAAAAAAATGTCTAAGTCCAACATAAATTGCCGGCCTCCGTGGCACGAGTGGTAGCGTCTCAGCCTTTCAGCCGGAGGTCTCAGGTTCGAATCCCGGTCAGACATGGCATTTTCACACGCTACAAAAATTGTCATTCATCTCATCCTCTGATACAATACCTAACGTTGGTCCCGTAATTAAAAAAAAAAAAAATCCAACATTATTAATTCAACTTGTCAATCTACGTACGTCGAAGTAAACAAATGAATCAACTGAATAACCAAGTAAATTACTCTTAGTTACCGTAGGCTATTCGAAATAAAATAAACTTTTAACATGTTAGTTACAAAAAAATAAATAATAACAGTTAACATTAATTAACAACAAATAATTTAATTAATATATTAATTACGTAACAGATCACAAACACTTAACGAGAAAAAAAAACGAACGAAACAATTAAATAACTGGAAAAGAACGAAAATATGAAATAAAAAACTACAGAATAATAACGAACTACGGAGCACGCAAAGGTCATCCGTACGCACCAAGAGCTTGACATTGATTGATTGTATTGTGACTTTACTGACTTGAACGTAAAACATTTTGAAGAAATAATCTTATGCTGATCTTAATCTGTTCCCATATAACTGTTAAATTGTCATGCTTTAACGCATTTACATTAATTAGACTCCTAGATAATATCTTATCGTGATAGAATCTTATCTTGTCTGATATAATCAGATATTACCCATTAAATCTTTTTTATATCAAGATTTGAAGCTGTGTCTCTCACGATTAGATGTAGGACTGGTATATCTTCCATTCTTAGCTGATAGTGACTTGGAGATATGTTCGTACACACATCTCTATACGAGATGTGTACGAGCGTACCTCCAAGTCAGATCAACTCAATTACTTGTAAATAAACGGACGTGAAATCTATTTTAACAGGCAATTCACCCGTTGTATTTAAATTATAGTACATTCACATACTAATCACGTATTCACATGTTTTAGCATCTGCTTTTCATTATTTCACTTATCAATTTTTTTTATTTAGTTAAGAAAAGTGAAACACATATTTCACTTTTTCTTCTATTGTGCAACTATTCATGAACTGTATTTTTTTAATCCATTCTCTTACCATATTTTCACTATGAGAAAATCGTTGATTTGATTAAAAAGAGGGATATGAAAGTCGTTTAATTAAAAAAAAAATAACATCACAATTAATGTATATGTAATTGTGATATAATTTGTATTTTGGTTAAATCGTTTTTTAATAAAATCTGAAAAGAAATTTGAAAGTATAACACAAAATTTTAACTAATTTATTCCTTTGAATTACAAGAGGTTAATATAATTATACCCCAGAAATATGTTTGAGTAATATAATTTTTTGAGTTCTTGTAACTCCAGAATTATAGTCTAATTTTAATGTAATAAAAATTAAACAGTTAACTGTCATAATGTAAATTCATAAATCCGTTACATATTTTATAGAACATAAAATAATAACTTGAGATTGGAGAATGGGTTATGTGTTTTAAACCTCTACATCTGTATCCTAAAAATCTTTTTCATATTTTTTAGAGATGTACGGTTGGATGATATTCAATATTCAATAGATTAGGAGAAAAAAAACCAACTATCAGTAAATTGTAACCCGATTTTTACTTAAGAATAAAAATTTGTAGCTGAATGCACGTTATATAATTGAACATTCACTTCCAAACAAGATCTTATAATGAGTACAATCCTTTGAACAATTTAACTGACCAAGCCTAGCTTAATTTCTTTTATAACCATTAAAAAGAAAGCTGTAATGTGTTTTTTAAATCTTGAATTCTATTTAACCAATTTCTCATGTTTGGTGTATCTTGCCATCAGAATTTGTGGTTTCTGCGACCTTTTCTTTAATAACAAATGTTTTATAGAGGATTCCTGTAGGCGTGTTGAAATAATTCAGTAAAGATTAGAAAGAATGTGTGGTTTTCTGCAGCACAGTTTGTTTTTGTTTAGATTAACCACAGTTAGCGGAAATCAATTAAATTATTTTAATAAAGCTATTTTTCATTTATATACATATATATAAAATTTAGCAAATAAAATTATAGAATATTATTATTAGATAAAAATTATCTATAAGAAATAGAAACTCTTAAACAGTAAAAGTAGAATGCCTGAGTAATAGTATACAATTCCAAAAATAAGAAAATAAACGAAATTACTTTAATTACAGGGTTTAAAATTCTCTTATATCCATGTATAATATTATTGACACAAAAACATGCATTCGTTGCGCAGGCACACAAAACAGATGTGGACATGAGTATTTACGTTCTTATTACAATTGATTAATTTGATATCTCGTTCATTAATTAACTAAAAACCTTTTTTCAAAAGTAACTTTCCAGTCATGGTCATCGTTTTCTTTTTGTAGTTTAATTATTATTACAGCGCAACGTAACTTTCTTACTGACACTAGTTTCATTTAGTTTTTAATTTAAAAATATCTACAGGCTTTCATCCTGTTTTATTAAATTTAATTATTATTTAAAAAGGGTATAAAAGAAAACTCGTCAAATATTAAAAAAAAAACTTCGCTAAAAATATAGATAAAAATTCTTAGTTTGCTATTTAGCTCTTTTTTATAAACTCAACAAAGGAGTAATTTATTTAAAATTGGATAAAATAAATATTTAAATCAACTTTCTCTGCTTTAAAAATAAATTTGCTTTTTGAAACTCTTAATTTAAAATTTTTTTCCCTTGGTTAATATTTAATCATAAATAATAACTCAAAGTGTTATTTCGGCCAAATTATATTTTATTAATTAGAGTTATAAGAATATAATTCTGAAAAAAATGACACCTGATTTTTGTACATATGTTGCAAACCAATTAAAGTATAGCTGTATATTGATACGGAAGATTTCACTCTCGTGCACTATTACGGCCAAATTGATGAGAACGATCAAAATTCAATGACGCCTACATCTGTGTAATGTATAAATGTAAAAGATACAGATGTAAGATTAAATACATAGAAGGCTTATTAGTGTGAGTTAATATTTCATTTTTTCAACATGTATTAGGGAAAGGCTACATCTTCTTTAGTAATTACGTAATAGTTAACCGTTTATAAAGATATTAATTTCTCTGATATATTTAAAATGCGTATTCACATTTGAAAAATTATATCTAAATAGTTTACAAATTTTCAATACACTTCTAACAACCGACTTTTTATTCTTTTAAATGTAGTTTACTATATGTGCATATGTTAACAGGTTCTTTTTTTAACCTCCGGGACCACCGTTAGTTATTGCTTCAGAGGATGAGATGATTGATTTGTAGCGTGTGTGAAAATGCCATGCCTGACCGGGATTCCAACCAGGGACCTCCGGATGAAAGGCCGAGAGGCTACCACTCGCGCCACGGTGGCCGGAAAATATATGTTTTATATATATATATATATATATATATATATATATATATATAAATATAAATTTGTGTGTGTGTCAACATATAATATATGTATATGTTAACACATACATATATATATTTGTTAACAGGTTAATCTTTACAACCTTAAGATTCCTATCAAACTTGGGCTGTTTGAAAATATGAGGTAAAAAGTTTTTGTTGCAATTATATGCTTAAAAGTATTGTAATTTATAAAACATAATTTTCCTAAAAATAATAATTCCTAATAAATTATTAATTTTAAAATTGCGATAGTTACAATATTTAATTTTTAAAATATAAAAACACCGACTTTATTTCCTCAAAAGAATAATCTTTTAAATTTCAATTTTACAAAACTTTTTTTTTTTAATTTATGCTTAGGTAGTAAATTTTAACAGGAACATATTAATGGTAAACTATTTCTAACGTAAATTTTTCTTGACAGTCTCTTCTTATGACGTGTGGGATCATTTTTAATATATATATATATATATATATATATTTAAGTGAATGAAATAACCTTTACTCATTTATCATCTACTTCCATTTATAAACATTAACAGTCACAGATCGACAGGTATTGTTAATTTATTAATATTACGTGATCATCAGCCCAAAGTTGTTTGACCTTTACAATCTGCTGCTAATCTTAGTCTACACAACATATATATACAGGTCACACAAGTTCTAGGACAAGATTTACTAACTTAAGGGGTAACTTTCAATCGCTTTCCTTTTCAAAAAGAAAAAAACAACGATTAAAGAAACCGATAGATAAATTAAAAACGTGAACTGTTATATAATATTTATATATATTCTTATTCAACAAGAAATTAATGTATATAAAATATTAACTAATAACTAACTTTAGAAAGTCTTCGATCTTTACAAAAATAAAAAATAACTTTTCAGTTCTTCTTTATACTACGATTTTTTAAGTCGTGTGATAGAATAAAAGCAACAAAAATACAACTTATTTACTTGCACGTGTACTTAATGAACTAATAATCCAAAACTTAATACTTTTTATTTAACAGTTATACCAATCTTACGTAATCTGGTACTCACTTAAAATTGCTGAAATTAATTAAAAAACATTTTTTTAATTGATTTTTTTGAAGTTAGTTTTATTATATTTTTAGAAGTTTATTTTACCTAAAAATTTTTAATTTTATTTTAATATTGAATCGATCTAAAAAACCGATATCCATATTAAAATAATTATATCTCATGAATCAAATAAAGTGATAAAAATCTTTAAAAAAAAATGTAAACGAAATAAATGCACAAAAATAAACTTTACTCAGACTTAAAGATTATATACTAGAGTTGTCTAACGATTCAAATGAGTGTAGCCAGTCATTAAGTCGTATGTTATTTATTTATTCATTCTGTAGTGAAATGATATTATATTATAAATTCTAATATAACTATAAATTATTACTGCTCTACTTATAAAAAGATTTTGAAATATGTACGTATATTTTACATAAATCAGAGAAATATGTAATGAATTTCAGTTTGGTTTCAAACGAGTTTATTTTTTTATACGTTATGAAAATACTGAAATTTCATTAGCAGTATTTAATATTAGTGGTGAACTTTTATTAATTTTCAATGAGCTTTCAAAATTGAATGATGTTTTCTAGTGCAGTCCTTCTTACATCATAAACCTTTAAAAACCGACGTAAGTTAGACCAATTTGACAATCGTTATTCCGATATTCAAAATTGACTTATTTAGAGTTATTCCTTAAGATCTTTGAATACTAACTGCATATGGAAATTATTTTCGAGATCAAGAAATTCCATTTTTTTAAAGATACCACTACTGGTAAAATAGGCACAGAGTTATCAAAGATTTGTATATATATATATATATACTAGCTCTACCCGCCACGCTTCGCTGTGGCACATTGTGGTTGCATGGATGAGAAATGAGAAACAAAACAAAGCATTTGTTTCATAGAAGTTTAATTTTGCAGTACTTGTGGATATACAATATTTTTTGTTTTTCCACTGTCTGCGTAGATACAAAGGCTATCTGGTTTGCCGACTCGGGAACACGCAACATACAGTTGCCCATGTGAGAAGCAATCCGCATCTAAATCTAAACCACACAATTCTAAAGATTGACTTTTAAAAGCTTTGTGATTGAAAGCTTTTAAAAGATTGATTGCAAATGCCAATCGAATTGGGAATTGCAATCTTTTAAATTAAAATGGTGTATCGGTCGGGATCATGGGTATTCGAGGAATGAGGACATCTTCACTTTTGAAAGGCCCCGTTAAAATCGTTGCTTCCACTACGTTATTCATCAATTTCTTAACTGCAAGTCGCGTGCCGTTGCAGAGTTTTGGCTGATTGATATTCCGCAAGCACTGTGGATTTTTTGGTCATTATGTAGGGATATTATTTTCTGTGTATTTGGTTATTTCGAGTTTTTTTTGTTTGCATAGTCTTAAGTCTATCTGGGCTATAAGAAAGTTGGGTGTTTTAATTTATTTACTGTAAGTCATCCTTCTTGGTGGCTTTTCTTTTTGCATTGGTGTTTTTTTTTTAAAATAAAATACAGATGTTTTAGCTGTTAAATATAATTCAAAGAAATTTGTTACTTAATCAGTCGTGATTTTGTTTACATTGGCAACGGCCATACGGGCTCTTTGTCATTGGTCGTTGTGTTTGACAGCGGCCATCTTGCATTGCTCTGATTAGCTTTCCTTTGTTTACATTTCCATCTGATATATTAGCCTCTTATTTATTAAAAAACTGTACAAATTAAAAATAGATAGATAGATTTATTAAAAATAGATGAAAACAATCTTTGATGCGGGTTATATATCGTGCAAACATTTTTTTTATCGTGTTTTTAAAAAATAAAATACAGATGTTTTAGCTGTTAAATATAATTCAAAGAAATTTGGTCGTTGTGTTTGACAGCGGCCATCTTGCATTGATCTGATTGGTTTTCCTTTGTTTACATTTCCGTATTAAAAATGTACAAATTAAAAATAGATAGATATATTTATTAAAAATAGATGAAAACAATCTTTGATGCGGGTTATATATCGTGCTAAAATTTGAGCTCAATCGGTGCAGAACATTTTGAGTTTTTGAAGCGTACACAAACGAACTTAACATTTATATATATTTTTTTTTTTCAGATTGAAGCACAAACTTTAATGAATTCTTAACTGTGAGTGTCTATCACTGTGTGAGCTGGCTTTAAATTGATTGATAATGAACATCTAAAAACTAATTTCTAGATTTTTTGAGTATCATTCCGAATTTCAAGGTTAAAATTAATTTTTGAATTTTTGTAGACCCTGTTATTTTTTTTAATTTCTCGGTATGAAATGACGAAATCAACCTAAATTTTGATGAATGTAATCTTCATCACAATAAACCAATTTCTACGTTTCTGAAATTCGACCTTGAAAGGGAATGAAGAAAGGTAAAACATTTTTGAACAATGAGTGTAAATTTTCCCAATCCCGAGTATAGTAATTCTAGATATTCAGTAGATTTGAGTTTGCAAATATTCTTCTGATAAATATTTAAAAACCATCTTATTAAGGGGTGCGAAGGTATTCGGCGCTGTGGCTCAATCAACACAGCCACCGCTACCGTTACTGTATGTGTGACTGGCTGTACTTGCCTCCGGTTAGTTGACTAATAAACATAAAATACAAACATTGTTTTTAATTAACTTTTAATTGTGAATTTTTAAAATTTGGTTTTTTAAACAAATATAGCGTGTCCAGGCGATGATAACGCAAGATCGTTTTACGCTCCCCTCTCAAAAAAAAGGAAATGCAAGTAACCATATAGCACGAGCAAAGTTGTGACGGGGAGCTAGTATAAATATATATATTTGAAATTTGATAAAAAGTTCGTAGTCAACAACTTATTTTCGAATCGCGAATTGAACGGAAAAATAATAGATTTAAATGGATTATTTAAAAGAATTCAACACAATTCCGAAACCAATATTCCTAAAATTATCAGGACTAATTTTTACACTCTCTAAATAGTAACGTTTCTAAACATTTGGTCACATAGCTTCAGAGGAGTTTTGTGCAAAGTTGGCGCAAGAAGGGTACGCCTGATTTTATCAGAATCCACCCAGTTATATAGATAACGTAATGAATTTTATTGTACGAATAACAAAAAAGAATTTCTTTAGCACTGGTCTGGAAGGATTAACAGAAACTGTGGAGAAATATTTCATCAAAGCCCCAGCATTACAAAGTATATAAATAATAGTTTAGTTGTTTACGTTAACACATAAAAATAATTATTTCGTTAAATAATGGTGCTGCAACTATCACAATAAAAAACCAATTTTAAAAGCGTTAAAAGTAAGAATACATATTTAACTAACATTATATAAAGTAAGCAAAAAATCAAGTTTTTATTATTAGCCCTTTTATTTAATAATTCACCAATACTGTTTCTGTAAAAAGAAATCTTTTAATTTAATTGCAATTAAATTGACTGGGGGACCTTCCGAATCATTAAGAAATTTGTTAAAGCGATTGAAAAATAATAAGCCTCTTTCTCGTTGGCCGAAATATTATGCTGCGTAACGTTAAAATAATTATATTTTCTGGTTGATACAAGTGAATGTTGTTTTTTTTTAGGATTAAATAATTGAGCGAAAGGTAATCTTATCTGGATACGATAATATGTAACATTTTTTTTTTGTGATTTAGCTTGTTAAACTCTCGTACATTCATGTAAAATTTAAAAAAATTAGTTTCTTAAAATCTTTTTAATCTGTGTCTTTCAACTCTGCCACATTAATGAAAATATTTTAAAAAATTTCTTAAAATTTTGAAAGAAATAATTTGAATAACACTATGGAATTTATTATTTGTACACTATGATGAAGAAAAATAAATAAAAGAAATTTTAAAGTCATCTGTTTTTGCCTTCTAATTTTTAATTTAAATATTAACCATTTAATGTATCTGGAAAAAATTTAAAAGAAATTACTGAAGAAAATTCCTCTAAAAATTAAATAAAAAAAGCGCATTTGATAAAAAGATATGGCTTAAACATTCAAAAAAAAAATAAAAAAAATACATGCAGGTCGAGTTGAGAAGAACCTTTTCATCGAACAGGATGTATTAAAGAAGGTTGATAAAATAAAACTGTTTTTATGAAAGTTTCCTGTAGCATTTTCAGATATTTGTTTAGTTATTCACTCGACAAGATTTCTGAGTTTATTATTTTTTTCTCCAGAACCGTTCTTTCACAAACAATTTTTGTCCTATAGATGCTTCTTTATTTCGTCCCCTTTTTCAACGTTTTCTTTTTTCTTCGTCTATTGATTTTTTCTGCTTAGATTTTCATTTAATCTGTCTGTATTTTATAAAGAGCCGAATTGATATTTTCTTTAAAATACAATATGTCGTCAAAGTTGACTTCAGAACAACTAATTTAAATTGAATAAAAAAAAACTTTTTCACTTTTTTTTTAAGTATTCCACTACAACTTAGTGGAATATGGTGTCAAGTATGGTAGCAAATATTCTCAGTACAAAGGAAATAGAAAAGAGAACTGGAGAATACTGGCTGACTGATCTGGGTACTCGGTAGGATTTCTACAGTGCCGCCGGCGGAATGTTAGTTTCTCAGAGAAGAGCACGTCCGGACGATGAAGGGGTGAAGGACAGCTCCCTGCTGAGGTGTCTGCTGGTTCGCGTTTGCGTGGATCGGCAACGGTGATGACGCACGGGGACTCTGAATCCTCTGAGTCCAAAGGCTCCCGCCGGGACCGTGGTAATGCTTCAATGCCTGTCTGGCCCCGAATGGGGCCAGTTGGTGAGGGGGTTTATGTTTAGTCGGTAGGGCGCAGGAATACATACTCACTTTAATTAACACCTTGCGCTGTGACGAGTCCGACACCTCCGCTTATTGGGGCGTACGTAACTGGTATTCCCTCTCCTCCCCAAAAAAGATCATTAAAAAATAATAATAAAACTAAACGTAATAAAAATTTGATCAATCATTTAAAAACTGACATAATTATTAATCTAATAACAATTATTTAATAAAAAATAGAAATACTGAGAATACTATGCTGACGGGATTTATTATTTAAGTACGCCACGCGTACCATTAAAGAAAAATCGTTATTAAACAAAGGAAACATAATTTATTTTTTTTTTTATAAAAAAAAAAAAAATTGTTAATTTTGCTTAGTAAAAGAAGTTTTACATTATTATTTTAATACAAATTTATAATTTTCATAATAAAAGCTTTAATTTAGTGAAGTTAACTGACCACAATTAACCTCCTTATTTTACAGATTATTTTATTCCAATTAGCGTAAAAAATTTTTCGAGCGTTAAATTAATAAGTGATTAATGATGTAAAATTGATTAAATTTTGTATAAAATATTACTTTTTAAAACGTTTCATTTTTAAAATCTGTTAAACTATCATTTTATACTTTAAGAATGCTGTCATAAGTACATTTACCATACTTTTGTAACATTTTAACTTTCTAACCTCATCCAGTTTGAAGAATCATCTACTTCATTCTCTATTCATAATATTATCATATATTACGTAACAGAAAAACGTATATTTTACGAAATATTGACATTTGTGGTCTTACATCTAAATTAATGTATTATTATTTGTCTATGCAGGATCACGATATTTATTGTATCATGAAATGTTATGTTACAGTTTATTTTACAAATTTCTTAAATAAGTAAGTGTACGCTATGTAAATTTTAAACTAATTTAACATCATTACTAGCATCCCGTAGCTTGTATTTAATTATATATCACTAAATCTTCGTTTTATTACCGGGCTATTATTTATATTACCTAACAGGTTGATGGATTAACAAGTTCATGTATTGAAATAAATTACTGTTTCATATTAAAATGGTGTTGAAACAATGTTTTTAGCTTTCTATATTCTTGTACTTTTATTAACATTATTGTAACTGTTGAGCTAGCTATTAATCCCAAAACATGTATTTTATAAATTCTTTTATAATAAATATAACATTTTAGAAATAAAAAAAAGATTAATTTGTTACATAATCAGTTAATTTCAATTATTTTTTAAATCAGTTAATATTTATTTTTTAAATAAAATATTTGAAATTAATATTTGGTGGTTTTTTTCATTTTAAATTATAAATATTGATTCATTAATAAAAATCGTATTATTTTGATAGAATATCAAAAGAAAAGGGACCATGAATCATTGGTGTCGATTGATGCCTCCAGAAATAAATAGTCATTAAAATAAAACAGAAAGAAAGATCTAAACAAAACGAAAAGGAACAACAATCTAGAATAATTATTATATATATTTAAAAGATAAAACAACAAGTAGGGTGATCTACGGAGAAAGTGACCATCTCCACCCGGTTGTTTAGCTCTCTTAAGCGAAAGTCGAAGTAATTGAACTGGGTTTGCCAGACGGACACAACCTTAACAAAACTGATTCATATCTTTTGAAATTATCGTCATCTGATTAATTATCATTTTTAACTTTCTGTCCTACTTTACTTTAAAAAATTATTCATATAATAAGAGTATAATGGGTTTTATTTAACAACCTGTATTTTTAAATTTTTACACGACTAGCTCACAACGAAAATAACGATTAGAAGAGAAATCCAAATGTTTTTGCCTTTGCTATTCTAGTAATTTTCATTTAGTAGGATTCAATCGAGCCAGAGGTACGTGTATATGGCGACTTGATGAAAATATATATGCCTTTTTATTACGACAGATACCAAATACTATTTTCTCCAAGCTGAAAATCAACTATTATTATGAATCTAATTAAGTTAAATATTGAATAAAAGGGATTGAAAAGTGGATTTCAAAAATTATTTTAGAAGGTTCCGTAACAATATTTTTCTTAAAAATAAAGATTTAAATAAATTTGAAGATTATAAAATGAATGTTCAGATATTAAAATTAGTGTCAATAAGTAATTTAAGTTAAATCGCCGTAAATTCTACATAAAAATGATTGAAATTGGAACTGGAAAATTATCTTTTTAAAGTTTAAACAACTAATTAATTTAAAAGCCATTTGAGGTCAACTAAGAATGATAGATTCTGATTTGCATCAGCTGCTCCTGAGTCTAATTCCCGAATATTAGTTAATTTTAAGAGTTCGAAAATGGAGAAGGTTTTGTAATTGGTCGCTATGTATTTACACAAAAACTTATACATTTTTTACATAAATTTTTTTTCGATCCTTAATATCAAGTGTACCGATATACTCGACCGTGACTCGGATATTTTTATAATCATTTTTTTTATAGAATTGAATATTTATAGCTCATGACAAAGTTCTGATTGATATCATTCAAAGAATTTTCACATAAAACGACTAGAAAATGCATATCTCAGCATTTCTGAAACCTTAACTTATAATGTACAGTAGTTATATCTCTGCATTCTGCTTCTTACTTTTATGAAAATACAGGTTTTTCGATTCTTTACATACAACTATTTTTTTCGTGTACTTTACCCATATTTATAATAGAAAAAAGCCCTAAAAAAAATATATATAAAACCAAATTTACAAAAAAACAACCGTTGTAAAAAAAAGATTCTACTCAGTTCGCCTTTAAATGTTTTAATCGTTATAATCGATTAAATGTTGTAATCGTTTTAAAATCGGCTGAATATTAGTAAGTTGCTGGAAGATTTTTTTAAACTGCTGACGACCTCAAAAAGAAGAATTGAATAATAAAAATTTATAAAATAATTGAGTGAAACTTTTCTTAACTGACACCTCTTATACCGGACATTTAGATTCTTGGCAGTTTTATACTCGTATTAATGGATAAAATACTTCTCAATAAAGGACGCAGTTCTGGAAAACGGACAGCAGGAATAATAAAATTTATTTTTTATTTTATACTCGGTGCGACTAATTTATTTATTATGAATTGCACTACTTCCCGCCTAGACGTTGATGTTATGAATTAAATCGATTCCATCTAGCGTGATTCATCATCAGTTGCTGAGCAAGTGTACTCTGTGGATTGAACACGTGTAATATTTTTGTCAAGGTATAGTACTGTACTTTTTCTTGTAATACATTAAAATTTATAGAATACATTTAAAAAGTTTATAATTTCTTCTCCCAAATACTACTGAAGTACGTCAACTACTTGATCAGGAGATAATTCAGACTAAAATTCATTACAGAAAATAGGTGTTACGGTAGTTATTGTGAACAATGAAAGTTACGGATGGTGATGAACTTTCTAAGAGAACTAGTTAAAATAAAACTAATTTTCTTAGAAAAAACTAAAACCAAACTAAAACATACAGTTTTAGTTTGCTACTAAAACTGTTACTGATTCGTATAGCTTAAAAGTAACCTGCTTTTTACTACGATAGTGAGATTGTTTCGTAAAAGCCGGTATTAAACCTCCACACACAAATTTCAATTTCGACATTGAAAATCTTACTGAACCAAATGAAAATTCTGTGGAATAGAGTGAATTACAAGAACTTATTGAACCGTTTGGAAACTACAAAGAGTACCCGAACATTGACGACGCGCTCAATAGAGAGAACGTATCAACTGAAATCCGTGATCTTGTTGCTGCCACTGACTTGACTATTTCCAAAACGAACGACAATGACTCTGACGACGATCATAATGACAATGAACTCGGATTTACCATCACGAGAAAGGAACCAAGAGATAGGGTTAGAAAATTAAAGCAATAAAAAGGATTACCAGATGACGTTGTTTTAATATCAGAAGTACAGTCCCTTACTGAAAAAAGATATTGTAATAAGACCGGTATAGCGGACCTGAGTAACGTATTTCTACCAATTAATAAGAAAGTAGTAGAAAATATAATAATAGGAGAATCAAGGAAGGGGTTAAAAGGTACCTTTTTAGTAAATTTAACAGGTCTGTCTAACAATCGTCTTTTGTAATACTGCCCACTGACACACTAAATACATGTCGTTCCATGAGAAGAATTACCGAACCGAAATTTGGAATTTTATGGGAAAATCTGAGTGCGGTCAATCGTTCTCACGCTTCGAGTTGGGTCCGGTCCGGCAGATAAAGAGGATGGCGTATAAATACTCCTGGGAAAAATCAGTTCTGCGAGGAGAGTCTGCGAGGAGGTCAGTGAAGGAGTGAATTTCTAGTTTAGGTTTGACGCAATTACAATGACCTTACAAGTAATTCCAGTACATGAAAACAAGAAATGGTTCTAGTACAGTCAATTTGTATTTTTATTTGAAAACCCTTACCTACCGATTGCGAACCACATTAAGTATTTTGATTTATAAATTATTTTTTGTACATGTGTTTTGATTAATATTCTTGTATACTGTAGGTTCTTTGATTAATATTTTTGTAGCTTACATTGTTTTTATTCCATTTCAGTATAGCGCAGTAATTTTTTAGGTCGATCACAGTAGTACAGTATTATATTTTTTATTCAAATATGAACATAGTGTTTTATTTTCACAATACAATAAAAAAAACCCTTGAAGTTTACCAAGTTTTACAAAGTCGTTTTAATCAGCATCTAATTTTATTGAATTTTAAATTTACTTAAAATAAATTCACAATACTGTTGTCCTATTCAAAGTGTTTAGTTTTTCTGTACAGTAACCGAACATAAATACTGTATTCGCATTTTTATGAATAGCGGACTCCTTTAAATAACGGACTGATGTTGTTCCCGAGCCGTGTTCGATATTGGGAAGTTTTATTGTATATATAAATTTATATATATGTATATATTTTAATATTTATTTAAAATCCGTTCCGTTGTACTCTTTTTTACGTGTATCTTATTTCATAAGCCAATTTTTTTTCTCATTCTTCTAATTAAAATACATATTTATTGCTATGAGTGAATAAAATAAAAAAAAAGAATTTATTTACTGTGATTTCCGTACGTGTAGTTTGTGAGTTGCTACACAAACTCAAAATTAACCACTAAAAGTATGAAAAACACTATTTCCTTTAGCGGAAATTTATAAAAGTGTCTTTACTTTTGTGTAATCAACATTTTTATTTTTAGAAGTAACTAGATCAGAAACGTATCTCTGATGCTGTTAGTTCTAAACTCTTATGCATCAAATGATATTTTCCAGTAGCATTTCGTTAACTATGTCAATCATAAATCCCACCGATTGTTAGGTGCGAACGGTGATTAAATAAAAAAAAGAAAACATTCGCCCGAAATTTTCAACTGCTAGTTAAAGTATATGAAGAAGAAGGTGTGTCGAACGAGGCAGATGTACCAAAAACTAAAAGGAAAAACAGCCACTCAGCAATGAAAGTAATGAGAATGGATTTTTAGGACCATAAATTTCCTGATTAATTGTCTGCCAAAGAAGAAAGAAACACAAGAAAGACACTTCAAAGCAGAAAGCTCCTGCGAAACTTTAAAAGTTACGACGCACTAGACAGAACCGTCGGCGTTGCAAGCTCATTAAGTTGTTTGCTCCAAACGCTGTTTGGATATGTTTGCTCCATGATAACGCGCGTTCTCACGTTGCTCAAAACATGATAGTTGCAACAGTTTTGACGGCAAATATTGGATCATCTTCCGTATAGCCTGGATCTAGAGTCCATTTGACTTTATTCTTTTTATGAATTAAAAGAATCTTTGAGAGGAAAAACACCTGCAGACCGATCACCAAATTGTCCTTGACTGGTTAAGGAATAGAAAGTAGAGTTCTTTTGTATGAAATCGTTAAACTCATCTTCCTATCTCAAAAAAAGGCTTGGATCTCAACGAGGGTTATGTTGAAATATAATTTTGAGATATTTTCATTGTAAAAATAAGAACTTTTAATCATAAGTTATTAATTTAAAAAAAAATCAATTCTTACTCTTAAAACATTACCATCACGACCTTTGATATCTTATTGTTAATATTAATAATTATTTTAAAATATTACCATAAATATAATTCGGAACTATTTATGCATTATCTTTATTTTAGTATCAAATTATATAAATTTCTATTATGTAAAAGATTGAAAAATAAATGTCTATTACCATAATAATTGTATTTTATCTCTATTTTCGAATCATGCTTTTGTGTAAAAATTAAAACAAAAAAAATAATAAAAGAATAACAGTGTAGGAGCATTGGCTCAGGTATTTCGTCCTTGGTGTAGGTACATACAATAGCTACTATAACACTTATGTCGGTGAAGGACGAGTATGTATATTTTTATAAACGTATTTTCAGCTTATACAAAATTAAAAGCTATTAAATTCATGGATAAAGACTGAAATGATTGATTGTTTCCTATTTTACATACTGTTAATTTTATATTCATAATTATATCATTATTTTTATTTTTAATAAATAGCTTAGAGAGACGTGTAGCAAGGAAACCCGGTTACAGACAAACAACTGGAATTTGATTCGTATTCTTAAAAAAATAAATAAATAAAATATTTTATTGTTTCTTATCTACAAATGAAAAATATATATTTTGTTTTGTTTTACTAGAAAAATACAATTTAAAGTAGTTTGTTAAAATAGTTTAAAGTAGTTTGTTAAATTTATATATTTATTTAGCGTATGGCACTAAAACATAACACCAATTATAGTCAAAATTATAAACAAAGATTTAACAAACTAATATATGCTATCGAATCTGGAGTAGCCAACAGGAAATCTTCTTCAGGATTACCTTCATAAGCTGTCCTAGGGCAAACTTCTGTGATGTGTCTGATAGTTTGATTTTCACCACACTCACAAAGAGGCATCGGTGTTTTACCCCATTTATACAGGAAATAGGCGCACCTACCATGCTGAGTCCGTATTCTGTTTAGCGTTGATCATGGCTTACGTGGCAAGTCAAAACCCGGCGGCCTTTGAGTAATACATGGGATTTGGTTATTCTGCTTTGTGGTCCATTCTCGACGCCAGGCGTCAGTAAGGTCAAATAAACAATATATATCCCTCTCGGGACGTCGGAAGGGGAAGGTAGATTTCACTGGTGCTAAGTAAGGAATAAAAAAGATTTCTACCTTAAAGTTAAGAAAAACTTCATATTTACTCAATACAACAATGGTTGCATGTGAAAAAAGTTTCAAATGTTTAGCATACGACAAGCCCCATCTTCTTACAATTCCAGCAACATTTTGTACATCCCTTACCGTATGGGTTGGTCATATCAAAAATTATTCCAGACGAACGTTTTAGGTAATGTTTAGATTACTCGTTAGTCATCACTTTAAACTGATTCTGTGTTGTGCCTATTAAAAGAGGTATGATTTTTTTTGTCTTCGAAACACCATTTTTTCCACCCTCTGGGCCAATAGTTGGGCGATATCAAAAACTTTACTTAGATAATTTTTAGACCTTTATCCAAACAATAGCAAACAATAATAAGAACTTTAAATAAATTCGACATTTTACTTAATAAGAAAGTTATAGCGATATTTTTTTTCGAAAAAGCCCTCCCCTATCACCTCCCCATAGTCTGATTTTGCCCATTAATAAACTCAACCGAAATTTTGGGTCGTTATATTTTATGTATCAATTTGAAAATGATTGGCGCAAAATTACGACAGTTATCGTGTCCACAAGAAAGTGAAATATATAACTTTTGAACTGACGGTGGTTTTGGCGTCTGGGGGATGTGAAACGCGAAGATATGTCCAAATTTTCCGGAAGTCGAATCATGGTGTACATTACAATAAGTAGATTTTTTATTAAATCTACTTAATTTTTGTAACGCGAATATTGACCAAAGTTATTTATTTAATATTGGGCCTGGCTTTTGTCGTTGAACTTAAGGTTTGGTACACATCTAGGGATTAAGTAATTTCTACATTAATTCTTAATCCTCTAAGACAGCGGTTCTCAAAATGTGGTACGCAGAGCTTCTCAAAATTGTACGCAAAACAGAAAATAATACAAAAATAACTATTATAATAAAAAATTAAACAAATTTGTATTATACTTATTATAATACATATTTATGTTTATTATTATTATTATTAATAATAATAATATATTGTATCAGCGGTTCTTAAAAGTTTATTGATACATTATAATAAGGAAATTATTTGTGTATAGAAAAGTACGAATTATCATTTATTCGGTAAGCAAGAAGGAACACGCTGGTTCTGACTTAACTCGTCCATCCATGCACCGAGTCGCACATGTATGAACAAGTTTTTTAATAGCCTTTATAAAAGGATTGCTTTATTTTCCTCTAGCAGTTAAGCGAGTCGGTCATGGTATCTTGCAGACAGATGGACAAACTTGCTTCCGGTATTTTACAAACTCTGTAATAAACTGATTTGAAAATATTGTTATTGTGTTACTTTTTCTTTGATAAAATTGTACTGCGGCATACGTATCTCGAAAGGAATTTTTTTCTTATATATGTTCTTATTTGTATACTTTGCTTAAATTATTTTTGTCTTGTTTAATGGTTATAAAATATAAATAAACATGGATAAATAAGGTTAATAGCGCAACGAAAGACAAAACAAGTTTTGTCTCTGTACCATCGAGCTATGTTGGATAAATCGACAGATTAACAGCTAGATACGATACCACAGTCAAATGATGCCGTGCACCGTAGAATTGAAATCATGGCATCAACGTTAAAGCACTGTTATTTTCAAACATTAAGATCATTCTTATTTTTAGTTCCATTTTCTACCACTTTGTGAAACTGGATTTTCTGCTATGGTAACAGTAAAACATAAATTTCGTAATAGATTAAACCTTGACCTAAATTTGCGCTTAAAATTAAGTTGAACTGAACCAGATATCTCTTCATTTACTTTAAGCATGCAGCACAATCCTACTCACTGAATATTTAGTCTTCAAGAATATTGTAATCAGTAAAAAAATAATAATTAAATACTTTATAATAAATACAAAAATTGTAATACATGATTTTTTAATAAAATAAATACACACTTTCAAAAAAGATTCTAAATTTTTATTGCTTTACCATTCTGAGATATAACTCCTATCGCTATCCTAATGACATATTACATACTTAATAATTCAGGGGTACATTATGTTACTGATCTATAATTCAAATAAGTGGTACGTAAGAACCTCTTCTTTAAGACATATACGATTAATAATTTAAAATCTTATATGGGGTGTGTGTGTGTGTGTGTGTATGTATGTGTGCGAGATATTACATTGAATGAATGTAAATTTGTTGGTATATGAATTACATATATTACTTCTTGTAATACCATCGAAATTTATAAAATATATACTTCAGACAATAAAGTATAAATACTGTAAGTGTGTAATTGAACCGGAATTTTATAAAAATCTATATAATCGGGTAGAAAATAAAACACAAAGGGTATTATAATCGTTAAAATACTTTCGAAAAATATTCGTTTAAAAATAAAGCAATATGTATTATCAAAAAAAAATAAAAGATTAAATCAAATTGATTCATTCTTGGCACCGTTTGCTAATTTCTATTTATTTGGTCTGACATTATCTCAAGGTTATATTTTAAGTTTGAAAGGATTATTTTAAAGAATTAAACACTATACTGAATAGAATTCATTATAAATTGATTTTAAAAACATTGGTTTTTTTATTATTTATAAAAATTGTTATATACTTAAACTATTTTTCTTCTTTTTTTTTGGTAGATTTAAATTTGAATAAAAATGTATACTTTCAGTTTTACTGTAGGGGACAAATAAAACGTGACTAAGATCTATTTTATGAGCATCAAAGACCTTGCATTGTTAACACCTGTGTAGGCTATATTCAACCGTAGGTGTTCTAATAACAAAGAGCTTCTTTTTTTCATATATTTAAGGAATTCTAACATTAACTTTCATTTTATAACGCATTACAGTTCCAAAACTGTTTTATGATATAAATAGATAGTGTTTATTTCCTTTTCTAAGTTTTAAATTGTAATTAAAACACGCTGCATTAATTACAATTTTAAATGTAATGCATATGTCTAAAAACTTTAATATGGACTTTATTTTTAGCCTTAACACAAAGATCGACGGCTCTTCTTTTGTGGATCCTGTTTCTTAAAAATTCTCCTTCTGTCGTAGCTTCTTATACTAATCTTAAGATTAAGAAAATTTTTAATTTAACTTCCAATTATTTAAGCGATTTAATTTTATCATATTTCTTAAAAAAAACTTTCTATTTTGGCTTTTAAAACCCTTTTGAGTACCAAAAGGGCAAAAATTATTATTTTTTTGTAAATTCAATATTATTTCATGAAACTCAGAATTACAATGGATACAATAAACACCAAGTATATGCGATTTTCTGGAGGAAATATCTTAATAAAGACAAAGGAAAATTCTTGTTTGAAGACCCATTCCTTACATCAAAGTTACCTTCAGGTGGTCGTAAGCGTGTTACTTTGAAAATATTTGGTATCCTTTACTTGTTCATATGTAAATTATTAATTAAGAAATTAAAGATTCGGTCCTCAACAGCTAAAATAAAAATAATAACGCTGCATTTACAATTAAGATTATTCCGTATGGAGGTATAATCTTACATTTATTCTACAATAAAATTTTTATTTTTGTTTTTTTTTAAATATTTTTCGCTCCAATTTGAGCATTTAATTCTTCCATGTCCATTAAGTCTTCGAAGAACGAGCTACAGAGTTACTGCTGTTTTTTCCGTTCTCATATCAGATTCATATTTTTCGATCTGGCGACCCTTATCTTTTCTGTTGTGATTATGTTAGGTTGTTTTATTTTATTGAAGGGTAGTTAGTTGTGTTTGCTTATTTTAAGACCTTCTTTTCTTCTCGTTTTTTTTATCATTTTTTAAATTATAATTAAGCTCTTAATATCGGATTTTATTTCCTGGATCCATTTATTTTCTCTAATTAAAATTTCAATTAGAATAAACCGAAAAAAATATTCGGAGCTGTAATTTATTGGTTGTGACCTTTCAGAAATATTGCATGTTTTTATAATTTTATTTAATATTTATAATAAAAGATAAAGAAAGCAAAAAAGCGTATAAATAAAAATAAAAAAAACAAATCAGAATATTAAAATGATAAAAAAATGTTTATATTAGATTAGATGTTAATGAGATTTAGTCAAACTGGATTTAAGCAGTAAGCAACCCAGCTGCTACATATATGTAACCTTACGATAGGAAGTAAGGTACATTTTTAATGGCTACTCCTTTAAACTCCAATTAAGGTTATCTTGTCATGTACCGAAAAGTTACTTTAAACAGAAACGGGATAGCGGCTGATCCAATTTCCATGGTGCTCATCTAAGAAAGAAGAAATAAAGTATAAGGTAAAGGATGAGGAAAGGAATGGATAGACAACCAAAAATGGGATTACCTGTAATCAGAATAGACTGAGGGAGTTTGCTTATTTTGCCCAAAATAACTCTGTACTATAAAATTTATTTATAATGCAAAAAGACTAATATAGCCTATAGGAACTAAAATTTTACATTTGAATCTGGGCGAAACTTAATTAAACGGCTTTTAGCATACGCTACTACCTTTTTAATTCTCTGTTTGGATCATATGATAGCGTTCATTGTCAATTTAATTACTTCTTGCAGCCAATTCTAGTTTGAATAGCTGGTAATTTTATTGTTAAGAATATTTTATTTACGAAAGGTAATTTTAAGTCGTTGCCAGATCATTTTAAATATGTAACGTAGATTATGATGCAGAGTGATTTAGGAGGGAAGGGAAATCATTTGTAAACTGATTCTAGAACTTAAAATAAGGAAAAAAAATCATATATGTGTGGCCGGGAACAAGAGTAGTCGGTGGTAGTGAATGCCTTCGACAGGGATGCAGTCTCTCGTATCCTCTTTAAATTTTACATAAATGAAGTTTTTCAAAAATGGATAAGTAGACTAGATCATTATGGCATTGATGGTGAGGGGATTTTTACTGTTCTGTTTTCAGATTATCAGGCTGTCATATCTGATGAGGACAAGTTTCCGAGGGCAGTTTACTATTTATATCAAATTGGGTGCAAATATCATTTAAACATTTCTGTAGGAAAAATCAAAGTAATGGCTTTCAAAGAAGCAAACCCTGTTAGATCTAATATAGTGCTAGAGAACCGAATCTTGAAGCAGGTCTCGGATTTTAGGTTTTTGGTTTGCAACATTTCATACAATGAGGAGTTGGATGTGCCGCTAAAGATTGAGAATTTCAATTGAATGTATGGGACTATATGACAGGCCCTGACGAATTAAGTGAGGAGAGATACAATTTTGAAGTTTTATGAAGTATTTTGGTAGTTTTATAAGGTATAAGGTTCGAACTTATTTATTCGGGAGCAAAAGGTGGACTCTGACAAGTACACATAGACATAGGCTCCAGAGTGTAAAAATGTGATTTGTGAGGTCAGTGACAGGGTAGAGTCGTTTGGACAGACAACGTAATGTTGATATCCGGAAAGATTTACCTATGCAGCCACTGGATGAAAAGGTTCAAGAATACCAGCTAAAGTGTAGAAATCATGTTGAGCGTATGGATATAGGAAGATTTCCCAGGCAGTCCAAAGACTATTGATTGGCAGGACGAAGAAGTAAGTGTAGGCTAACCCAGAACGCGATGGGAGAACCATTTTAGGATTTTAGATGACGTAACAGGCAGTAATGCTTAATGCTTGATGGAAAAGAAGAAGTTCATAATACACACATATGTCCGAAAACGCTTTGATATCGAGTTACGACTAGCGAAAACTTTTGCTCGGTTTTCTGATCCCCCGGTGAAATGAAGACATACTGAAATTTTTAAAACTTTATATAAGGGGTTTCTTATGTTTTTTTTTACCAAAAAAATTGAATAAAAATGGTTTCAGAAATGTATCTCCAGTAGTTTTCATGATATCTAACGTAAAACAAAAAGAATTGGTGACGAAAAACAGGTATATTTAGATTTTAAGTACAGTCACTTTTTTAAATGACTAATAGATGCGTAAATCTTAATCAAAATTTGTAGAAAATTCTATTCTGTGAAAATTGATGTAATAAAGTTTATGAAAAACAAAAAAAATTAACTTTTATTATTAAAAACAAAACTTCACAGAAAATGTTATAAATTAGTAAAAACTACAAACTGGTTTAATACAACAGATTTAAACTTTTGAAAGATTAGGTTGGCAACACTAACTGAATGCTACAAAATTAATATGAATACTACTCATTGTCTTCATAAAAGTAATTGTGGTTGGTTACCTGTTAATTTTTAGAAGTTCATTACATTTTTCTGTTAATTTTTGTTTTTAACCATAAAAGAAAGCACTGAATACGATTTTCAAATGGCAACTTAGTAGAATGGTAATCTGGCTGCTGTCTGACCAAATCAAATGAATTATCATATTTAATGTTAGTAATTTTACCACCGTGAAGAGGCGGTATGAGAGACAAAAAATGACAAAACAGGCTTAGGAGTCTCTATATTGTGTAACCTATAAATGGAAACCGCGCGAAAATTCCGGCCGCGAAAGTGACCGTTTTCACAATTAAATTTTGTTAAAACTATAATAACCTAGACAACACCCCACACCGTCCCACGAAAAGACCACAATTTCATTCAGTCAGCATATACGACTCCCTCCGTAGAAGGGAGCGCATTTCTCCCTGAAAATAACTAGGTCCCCGGTAGGCGTATTCCTGCTAGCCCTTAAGTGCTGGTACCGAAAGGACTTTAGCGGATGGACTGAAGGAAAAAAACGCCGGGGTACTAGGCTCAAAAGCTTAGTCTCCCACGGTCAGAACCAGTAAATAAATTTCACGCTGGTCCATACGGATAGCAACGCAAATTACCAAATCCGTCCATAAATAAAACTTAAAATTTATAACCACCACTAAATAACCGATGGCACGACATTATCCAAGCTCTGCGATCTGTAGGGAGAAATATTGAAACTCCCGCCATTCTTGTGTTCCATTTCCGTCCAGTAATTTTAAATTATTAACTGTTTTTATAACCTTATGAAAAGTAAATAGGCATTTTAGTTGGTTATCTAACATCTTTTTTATATCTATATATTTTTTCCAAGTTAGACTTCTTTACAAATAAGCAGCAAGCAAGGTTATCGTTTACAAACATATGTAACAAATGTTTACTTCTTTACAAGTAAGCAGAAAGCGAGGTTATCGTTTACAAACATATGTAACAAATGTTTACGAATATATAACATTGTTTACAAATGTAAGCAAACTTGATTTAACTAAGTGTAACTCGTAATTATTAATTTTTATGTATATTTTTTATCTAGGGTTACAGAATTGATATATGTTACTGAATATTACTGGAAACGTTAAAAATTGATGAAAAATGAATGTGTAATAGTGTCGTCGGCTACAAATACAGAACTATCTGTATATATATATTTATTTTTGTATCACAATTCGTTTATTTTCAATCGGTTTCAAGAAGGAACCATAAGTAAATAGATCTACAATAAGCTTGGTGAGGGGTTTTCAATAAATTTTCTCAATAAAACATGCATACATAAGACAATAGTTCAAATTTAATAAAAATGTAGGACAATATATAAATATGTAAGACAATAATTCATTTATATAAATGTACTTAAACAGATCTATTTTATAAAAAGTGCAAAAGTTCGTAAACCTTAAACAAAAAAAAATCAAATAATATTAAAGGAAAAGAAAAACAAAACAGTAACATAATTTGCTTATGGAAGGAATTTAGGCCCCTCATCAGGCATACAGAAGATGATCATCAACTAAGGGAAACGTCTCTCTGATTACCCCAGGTCCAGCACACGAAGGTGATTGAGTCACCGGACCTCCTCACTGTTGTCTAGAAGATTCAGAGCTACATAGTTCGCCTGATCTGTGAACCGAATCGTTTGATTTCCTCGCAGACAAAAGGGAACTCCAGATAGTTATGAATTTCTTCGTTCCTTTCAAACTATACGGTCTCTGTAATGATTTTCGCCAACTTATTCTGGAAGCGTTGTATTTTTATAATTTTAAAGGTTAATAGTACGCTACGAAAAGGGGTTGGTTTGTAACAAACTAACAAATTTCCGTTATAAGGATTTTAGAGGATAATATTATAATTATATTAACTTTTCTAGTAGTCTATCAATTTTTGTCATACTTAAATGCTGGAAAAACTTTACGGCGAGACAAAATTTCATAAAACGTTTAGAAAAATAAAATTAATAAAATACTACTTTAAACTGGTTAGGATCATTAAACATATTTTAAATGATTTCAAATCATTTATACTTTAAAATAAAATTTTAGAATAAATAAATGGTTTATGTGGTGTAAACAATAAAAAATTAAACATTCCTTCATTCATTTCTTATCTAAAAAAAAAAAAAAAAATATCGGGTTGTACTAATGTATCTATACAAAAAGAACAGCGGGCGGCATCAATACATATTGTATCAGTATATATACAATTCATACTACCTAGCACGACTGACCCACTAAACATAGAACGTGAAAGGTTCTTATTGCAGTGACCACAGACAGATCTTTTACAGACTGCTAAGAAATTTTTTTATTTTATACATACTGGTTTTGTAGAGAAAAAAAAGAACAAAATTAATAGAATTTCTTGTCTGCTTGTTAAAAAAATACATAAAAGAAACTCTGCACTAGATTTTATCGATTGCTCTTTATATTTGCATTATGCTATTTCATAGATGCAATGTTATGCAGGCGTCTAATGTCGATTTTTAATGCATGGTTAGTATAACCTACTTTACCATACGTAGTACTAAATAAGAAAGAAAAACACTCTTTCAGACCAGTCGATTCTTATCATGAAATATTTACGAAATATAATTAGCAACACAAATAAATTATACGTGGTGTTTCGTATTATTTTAACGATCTTCATGAATTCATTATCAATACAAAGTATGATAAAGAACAAAGAAAACTAGCTATTTATTTCTGTGGTACAGATTAAATTTAAACTATTTACAGCCTGGTAATTTCTTGTTTTTTTTTCTTTTTAAATTAAACGAAAGAATATATAGAATCTTTTAATTTTTGTTTTTATAGAGACCTTAAAATTGTAAATAAAATCTGGATATTTGAAAAGAAATGTAGACGGCCTTAATTATAACAAACTACATTTAATTAAAAAAACAATAATTACTTCTAATTAAGCTATGATATAATAAATTAAAACACAGGCCGGTTTAATTCATGTGTTAACTATAATTATGGTTGCTGTGTTAACATACAGGATTTGATTTCTTTTGCAGGTGAATAATTTTTTTAAATCTGTTCTAATAGTAAGCGTAGTTCACGGAATAATTGATTTGTCTAGGTTATTGTTATTTTCTGTTTGACAAGATAAGGAAAAAATTATTTAATAGGAAAATGGTCTTAACAACAGCTGACTATTCTAAATGAATAAATCTATTAGATTCGGACTTACTCTTCAGATATCTAATAATCATTCTTGGGTTTTTTGAATTTCGATTTTTTTAGGATGCGCTGGTGTACCAGAACACCGTCCAGGCGGCTTAATCAAAACAGCCACTGCCAATGTTACTGTATGTGCGACGCGACTGGCTCCACTTGCCAGTCACTTACTTCAAATAAAAAAAATACAAAATTTACTAAACTTACAAAAAAATATAAAATAAAAAAAGAAATGAAGTACGGTCGTCTCTCCTAATAGTGTTTATCAGGTAACGCTAAGAAACTAGAAAAATACATTTTTATCCGTACGAAGAACGGGTAACGAGGTATAACTACTATTTTTAAGATAGAGGCCGACTGTTTCGAAACCCCCATTCCTCAGATCACTCAAAAGTTTCGGGTCCTGTACTGACCAAACTGTTGCTCGGAAAAAATTACAATACCCTGTTAGTTTTTATAAATTGAACAGGACTTAATTTTTATTTATCATTATTATTCTTATAAGCATGAGTTTAGTGTAAACAAGGGGTCCAGAGAGCAAAGCCCCATGACCGCGATGGGAAACACAGGTAACCATATTGCAAGGGCGAAGCCGCGACGGGGATGCTAGTAAAATATTTTAAAAAATCTTTATATATCGTTCCTCTAAATAGCCTTTATTGCAAAAATTTCATCAAATTCGAAAAAGGGGCACAATGCGTAAAAAAAATGAAGTGCAGAAAAGATCGGGTTAAATCACGTTTTGCACGGTCAAAAAAGAATACGAGTAATAAGAACCATTTTACATTAAATAAATAAAATCTTCAAACAGAAATTCTATTTAAATAGAAATACGTCATCTACTTTAATAATTTTGTCCTGGTACTGCTGTTCATTTTACAGATGAAATCTTCAACTAATAATGAAATGGTGAATTAAAAGGTGAACAAGATTGTATTTTTCATCTTTCTACCCTTCAAGAAATTGAAGTTGAAATGCTATAAAAAAAAAGTCAACTGTACTTTAGAGCAACTTCATCCATTATAATAATGACAATAATATTTACGCTGATGTGAAGATAATTTAATTTTATCAAAATTTCACAGGACACTCATCATTTAATGTTTATATATAAAACTAAGTTATTATTCAGCATGACTGCTAATAAAACTGTTTAGTGTTATTAGAAGTCATACTGATCATTTAAAACTAGGATAATTAACTAGGTAAAGTCTATTCTTGGGTCCAGACCAACTTGATGCCTTTCAATATTGACAAGAAAAATTCTTGTCATTCTCAAGACATACAGTCTCTTCATATTTCCTATACATCATTAACGGAGTTCCAATTATGAGAGTTGAGGAATTTAGGGATCTTTACATACTTTTTGACCATAAACTTTCTATGTTCAGTCACGTTGAGTCAGCAAGACAGGACGGAATCTTGGTCTCGTTTGATGGTTAACAAGGAATTTTAGAGATATACTCATCTGTCTCCCTCTGTATAAATCGGTCATCTGGAGCACCTTACGATAGTATGGAACCGAGTCTGAGAAAATTTGCAATGATCGAGGATGTCCAAGGGAAATTTATCTTGCGGCTCCTGCGAAAATTCCATTTTCCTGTCAATTTTACATTTAATGAAGTTCGCAGACAACTTGACCTTTCTTGGTTAACTGACACAAGGAAATGTTTTGACTTGTTACACTTTATCGTTTGTTGCATGGTCAGTTTGATGACTGCTCTGGCTTGGTGCTACGTATTTCTTGTATGAGAATAAGAAATTTCAAACTTTTTCTAACTGAGCGAAAATCTGATTTGTCTCCGAATGCAAGATGCACAGATGTCGCTAATGAGTATAATGGGAGGATCAGCTTCTTTGTATCGAATGGAAGATTATTCGTTAAAAGCCTCAAGGAACTATTTGCATAACTTGACAATTATATTCATTTGTGTTGTGTTTTTTATTTGTTTTGTGTTCAATGTACAATAAACCAAGGGTTAAGTAGCTGTTCTTATGTACAAAATAAATAATTTAACTTTCACAATTAGGAATATGTTAATATTTATATACGTGTGAGAATTTGTATTGTATGGTTTATAAGACAGAGAGTGTGTATGAGAGAGAGAGAAATAGTACATGTTCATGCAGATGTGCTGTTATTTCAATTTGACATTTTGCCTACTTTGTATGAATCTACAGAAAATCTTAAGAATAATACTTACAGATTATGATAAATTTTGCAAATAACATTGCTGTAACTACGAAAATGCTAGATAAAGGATCATTACTAATTAAAACCATTAAAAAATTGAATACGAGCCGAAATTAATTAAAAAATTAAAATAATTCTGTTAAAATGTTTGTGAATACGTTGGTGTTTAGCGGATATACAGAAACTTCTAATATCCCTGCCCAATCAACATGTCGTTTTTCACATTTTTCCTTTTTTCACCACATAAGCATAATAATTGAGCTACGTTAACTTTGACGAAAACACCTTGCTGAGTAAACACGGAAGAAGAATGAAAAAGAGACAAACTAAAGAGTGATTAACTAGATTAAAAATATATATCAATATGTATAGAAACAGCGAATTAAGTTAACTGAATAAGCACAAAAATTTGCGGGAATGTTTATAAACTTCCACACTAGAGCGATCAAAATAAATAATAATATGATGGTAGGTACGTTTTTAAAACTCATCTAAATATGTGTGCACGCGTACGCGTGCGTTCGTTTCATTAAAACATCCTGTTTTAAATAGGGAACTCCATGAAAAGTTCCTTGTGTGAGGAGAAAGTACTATTGAACTAAACAGTAGTCGTCAGGCTGTAATAATAAACAAGACTTTTGTGTTATATTCAAGGTTGCTGTGTTCAAGGTGCTACTTTATGTTGTAATTTATGTAGTTATCAACAAAGATATCGATGATAGGAAAAAAAAACAATAATTAAATAAATCTATGAAAAATTGGCATTGATAAAAAGTAGAGGTCTCAATATTTATTGAGTAGTAAATAATACTTCAAGCCATTTTTTAGACCTCTTATTACCGTGTGAAAAACACAGTGATGTGTTTACTTCATAACCCGACCGATTTTCTTAAGGTTATCGTGATAAGCTAAACAATTATTTCTTAAATGATAGTGAAGGATTTCTTATAAAAATCTCTCTTTAAAATTAAAAGAAAATAGATAATAAATTTTTATAGATTTACAGGAATGAAGTGAAATCTGTGATAAGTTTGCCATCTTGACATATTGCGTTTGATAGTTTATTTTTTTTATCGGTAATGTCGAATATGTAGAGAGATTTCAATAAAACTTTCTAAAGCTGTTTTTTGAAACTAAGAAGGAAGTCATTCCGTCCGGGTAAAAAGTGACCAAACGTTTTTATACCATATTATAAAAGTGAGGTTTAAACTTGCTTTTCATTCATTTTAGTTTTTTCCAGTAGGCTGTTTTCCATTCATTTCATGGTAGATTAATAGTTTTTAATTAATAATTTATACTAACACTACAAGTACTTACAACAAGTTTTATTAAATCCTTTACAAAACAAATTAAACTTTTTTATTCTCATCGAGATGTTTGAGACATTTCTGTCTCTATTGCTTTTCACTTGAGTTATTTATATTTTACCATAATCAGTTAACTCGTCCTGTCGAGTGAATATCCAGTTGTTTAATTTAAAAATATTTCAGTATTTGAACTCGTTTACTAGATATTACTCTACAAATTTCGAAGAGTAATTTAGTTAAAACTTGATGAGTCGATAAATGATTAACTCAAAACCAAAATAGTTTTTTTTTAGAAAATTTAGTTCCAAAAATATATTCTTCTTCGATCTGTCTTAAAAAATACCTATAAAATGTAAATTAAGTGGTTGATTTATAATAAACTTTTAAAATTTCCCGGTAATATTGTGGTCGGACAAAGTATGATCTAATTTGATTTTTATATTTATTGATGTTCTAAGTTCTGCCTGAATTTAAAATTATTATTAACTATCCGGAAGGGTGACCGAAGCGAGTCCTGTCCGTCTAGCGATGAGACTCCGCCCTCTGGACTCCCGATGTGTTCGTTAATCTTATAGTTGCGAGATTAATATTGATTAATAACGACCAAAGCCTAAAAAACTCTCTTTCTTCCAATATTTCCTTCGTTCTTAACGTAGAAGCACTGATACGCTCCTGCTATAGACAAAACTACAGCTCGAGGCTGGATGTAGTGCTATCGGTCAGTAGCTAATCGAGAGTCACACACCTCAGCTGTTTCAGAGGACCGAGATACTCTCATTCTTTTTTGCAGACTGAATAATAAGAAACGTTACTTCTCTTTCTTGAAGGCAAATTTTTTTAATTTCTGATGATCCGGTATTGACAGCCAAAATAGATAATCAAACCCCATAAAACTTTGCTAAATGTGCTAATTTAAGCGAATTACAATAATAATAATAATAATAATAATAATAATAATAGACTAATAAAATATTCAATATTTTACAGATATTCATTAAAGAAAGAAGTTAATCATTTTACTTCATCATATTCTGTAACTATAATAGAATGAAGTACAATGGAAGCTTGTTTAATGAGCATAATTTGTTCCCGAATCTTACTAGTAATGCGAAACACTCGTTAACCGAAACAGCTTTTACCATAGGAATCATAGTAAAATAGGAAAAAGCGTTCATTCCGAAAAAAAAACACTCAAATTTATAATAATATATAAGTGTGCTGCTTCTCTGTGCCTCATAATGCTGTGTGGATGCCGGTTCTTCTGTTAAACCTTTTGAACCACCCACGGCTTGCCTTGAATGCTTCTTCTTCGTTGGTTGTTGATCCTAGTCTTCTTAATGAGGCCGGCGAAAATTAGTTTCGCCTTCTCACAAATTATGTTTTCGTTAATAATATATTAACCTTTCATTTGCTTCTCGTTGATCCATATCAGAAGCAATCTTTCAACAACGTCAAGAATACGTGACCGTTGCATAGAAATTCTTGTGACACTCTTTGAAGCATCAATCTCCTGAATCTTATCGTTTATGTAGATTAATCATATTTGCGTGCTAGGTCAGCCACACTCACACCTCGTTCTTGCTTCTCAATGATTTGGCGTTTGACTTCTACAGTGATTTTTCTTCTCTTATCCCTGTCTTCTTGCGGCCTTTTCTTTGGAGACAAACGTATAAGCATGCTTAATCTTTGCACGAAAAAAAATACACAATAATGTATCTGAATACAACTTTCACAACGACACTAAGATTCTAGTTGAACGAGCGCTAAACCCAGACTGATAGCCGAGATGCAGACAGGATATGACGTCACAATGGTTCTTGTCAGTCGTTCTGCGAAACATCGCCCGTTAAGGGAATCAGTTTTTTACAGTTTTTGTTTTGCTTGTTATGCGAATCACTCGGAGGTGCTCGTTAAGCGAGGTTTCACTGTAAAAGGATTAGTTTTTTCTTCAATGAATGTATTTAATACCTTAACCCCCATTAGGAAAATCGTGATATTTCTAATTGGAGATAATTACCAAGCATCTAAGGTACAAATCTTCAAAGTTTTATTAAAATCTGTCCAGTAGTTCTTGCGTGATGCGCGCATAGGGACAACCCTATTTATCTTTTTGTTATATATAAAGATTTACATCTTCCATATAAAATTCTGCATGAATATATGCGTAGGTGATTATTTTGCGTTTCATATATATCTAAGACTTCAAAAAAAGTGTTATAGTTATGATACCAAAGAAAGCAGGGGCAGATAAATGTGAAGAATACAGAACAATTAGTTTAATTAGTCATGCATCAAAAATCTTAACTAGAATTTTATACAGAAGAATTGAGAGGAGAGTGGAAGAAGTGTTAGGAGAAGACCAATTTGGTTTCAGAAAAAGTATAGGGACAAGGGAAGCAATTTTAGGCCTCAGATTAATAGTAGAAGGAAGATTAAAGAAAAACAAACCAACATACTTGGCGTTTATAGACCTAGAAAAGGCTTTTGATAACGTAGACTGGAATAAAATGTTCAGCATTTTAAAAAAATTAGGGTTCAAATACAGAGATAGAAGAACAATTGCTAATATGTACAGGAACCAAACAGCAACAATAACAATTGAAGAACATAAGAAAGAAGCCGTAATAAGAAAGGGAGTCCGACAAGGATGTTCCCTATCTCCGTTACTTTTTAATCTTTACATGGAACTAGCAGTTAATGATGTTAAAGAACAATTTAGATTCGGAGTAACAGTACAAGGTGAAAAGATAAAGATGCTACGATTTGCCGATGATATAGTAATTCTAGCCGAGAGTAAAAAGGATTTAGAAGAAACAATGAACGGCATAGATGAAGTCCTACGCAAGAACTATCGCATGAAAATAAACAAGAACAAAACAAAAGTAATGAAATGTAGTAGAAATAACAAAGATGGACCGCTGAATGTGAAAATAGGAGGAGAAAAGATTATGGAGGTAGAAGAATTTTGTTATTTGGGAAGTAAAATTACTAAAGATGGACGAAGCAGGAGCGATATAAAATGCCGAATAGCACAAGCTAAACGAGCCTTCAGTAAGAAATATAATTTGTTTACATCAAAAATTAATTTAAATGTCAGGAAAAGATTTTTGAAAGTGTATGTTTGGAGTGTCGCTTTATATGGAAGTGAAACTTGGACAATCGGAGTATCTGAGAAGAAAAGATTAGAAGCTTTTGAAATGTGGTGCTATAGGAGAATGTTAAAAATCAGATGGGTGGATAAAGTGACAAATGAAGAGGTATTGCGGCAAATAGATGAAGAAAGAAGCATTTGGAAAAATATAGTTAAAAGAAGAGACAGACTTATAGGCCACATACTAAGGCATCCTGGAATAGTCGCTTTAATATTGGAAGGACAGGTAGAAGGAAAAAATTGTGTAGGCAGGCCACATTTGGAGTATGTAAAACAAATTGTTGGGGATGTAGGATGTAGAGGGTATACTGAAATGAAACGACTAGCACTAGATAGGGAATCTTGGAGAGCTGCATCAAACCAGTCAAATGACTGAAGACAAAAAAAAAAAAAAAAAAAATATATCTAAGTAATAGTCAAATCTATAATTATTAAATCGGTGGTTGATCTGAACGGATTATATTAATTTACGAAAAAAAGGATTTGAGTGCGGAGATTAGAAAAAATTTTGAAAGTTTTAAAAATATTTTCACTGCAAAAGAACCATTTTTCTAAAAATAAAATTAATTTTATTCATATTATATTGCTTTAATTTGGAAATTTAACTTAATAATATCTTGAAAATGTTTTCTTCTCACTTTTAAACAAAGCGTTAATATTATGGTAATAATTATTAACTTTTTTCCATAAAGTTAAATTTCCATAAAATTCATTAAAAAAAAAAAAAGTGTTTTTTTATTAATATTCTGATAGTATTAAAACACCCCAGAAGTGTTTTAAATATAATGTATAAGATGGAGTGCATGATTTTCTATGTTTTCTTATAACAAGCTCTTGTTAGTAATTCTATTTAGACAATTTTATAATCTTATTTCAATCTAAAAGATATAAAAATTAAGTAAACCTTAAGGTCAACCCAACGCGGGAAAGTTCAGAATATCGCTACTAAAAAAATTTCTCTATTATATAAAGAGAAAACTTTTGTTTGTATGTTAGCAAAAATGTCAAGAACCGGTAAACTAATCGCTATCGTATTTTAGCAGTAGCTTCATTATGTAATACGTAGCTTCATAAGCCGTAATGGGATAAAAATTTATTTATTAAAACGTTTAAATAATAAATAATAAATAACTCGCAATTGTCATGCTCCTTTCTTATAGCAGCCGCTACCAAGAAATTTTTCAACAGACATATTTTCAGTACAAGTCTTATTGAAATTGAAGAAAACAACAATTCGTGAATGATTCATAACCAACGCCAAGTAAAAACTACTGAACATAAATCGATAAAAATTTTTATAGACGTTCATCTTACGGTGTAAGTGCGCATTAAGAAAAGATTTATTAAAATTCCGAGTTTAAAGGGGTAAAATTAAATTTGCTATTTTTTTAATTTCTTGGTAAAAAAAGAAGATAGCTTAATCTCTTTGGGTGCATAATCTTCATGTGAATATCTAAAAATAAATTTTTAGATTTTTGAAATTCCGAGTTTAAAGGATTAAAATGGATTTTTTTTTTGTTGAAAACCGGCTACTTTTTTAATTTATCAATAACTGAAGATATCAATCTGGTTTTTGATAAGGGTAATAATCCTCATGTGAATAAACTAATTTCTGTGTCTGAAATTTAACCTTGAAAGGAAGTGAAAAAAGGTAAAAAACATTTTTAATATTGATTGTAAATTTCCCAATACAGACTACATTAAATGAGATATTAAGTAGATGTGGGCTTGCAAATACTTTTCAGATAAATATCTAAAAATAATTTTCGGATTTATTTTAATGCCGATTTGTTTTAAGGTGTGCGAAGGTATACGGCGCGGTGGCTCAACCAACACAGCCTTATAAGTACTTATAAGTAATGACTTATTATTTTAGCTTTTGTTTCATTGATGATTATGCTCGTGTATCAAAATGTCGTGATAGGCATTTTTTGTTCCATAACTTAATTAGAAATTTGGGTACAAGTGCTATGAATTTGAAATTATTGCTGGTAAAGTTAAGTAATTTCATAATGTTCTGTTTTTTTTTTTCAAAAAAAAATTGTAAATATGCGAACTTCGATTTTACACACATACGTGTACGTGTGTAAAAAAAAAATATGTATATATATATATAATAGTATATTATACAAATACGTTTTGTATGACCCTACGCTGTGGCAGCCATATTTGTCTCCCTTATATCTTCCACTTCATCAGTACTGAAAAACCGAAAAATTTTACGTACAGTGTATGTCTAAATAAACTAAGAAGAATTTTTGTGTAAAACATACGGTGTTAAAGGAAGGCACGGGGATCGCATTTCCGCTAATCGGTTAATTTGATAGCTGAGGGTTGTAAGTTATGGTAGGTGGTCGTGGTTAGAAAATTCCATACAAAGGCGAAAATAAGTTGTATAAATGCACTGATGGAAATGTCTACCGAGGCGTTTGCATCGGTGGTATCCTAACAGAGGCCAAAATGATGACTGTGTTGTGTTATTAAGTTTAGAGGGTCTAAAAGACGACCTCCGGTAAAGCCCATCAGGGTTTTGAACGGACGGAGTGGTGTAGCGACCAGGATCGTCTTCCCCTACGGGGTCAGGATGTACTCCAATGTTACATTATTTTTAATGTATATTCAAAATAACAATAATGGAAAGTGAAATACATAATACAATTAATCTTCTTTTAGAGATAGCCACAATGTGAGATGGTTTAGATGGTAACCACAATGTGGCTACCATCTGCCTCCAGGTTCATCTGAATGTTTGAAAATAAACGCTGAACCACAAAGAAGTGATTGCATTTACTTATTCAGATATGTTATTTTTCAGTCCATCAGGGTATGAGGATTTTACCCTTAAACAGATCCTTGCATTACTCCATAAATAAAAATCTGTAAATGTCTCGGTAACCAGATGTGCTTTAAAATGAGCCTATCCCCGAAAACTTCAAACAAAAAATTTAACAGTCATAGCGGTATGCGGTCGTTTCTCCATTTTGTTGCAAGTAAGCTCCAGTAATTTTTTCTCATTTAGTTGGCGGATGAAAGGATAGATGATTTCATTGCAACAACGTTCTGAATTTACTATGTTCTGGAAATACTGAATAATTATCCGCTTGCATGATGTAGTACATCAGATATCAATTTTTTTTTTCATGTACTCATAATTATTATTCGAAGATCTCATATGGGTTATTCAAAGACCATAGGCTGAAAGCTATCGACTAAAGCCAACTCAGTTTCATTACCCAGTATAAAAAAAGAAGGTAAATCGTATTTTACTGACTTAGATTCAGATAATTTTGTTTACGTGCACAATTACGTTTGGAACACACGTTAGTTTCTGATTTAATTGGAAAAGGTAAATAAATGTTCTGAAATTTCTGATATTCGACTCCTTAAAAAACCCTTTCATTGGTATCTTTCCAATTGTTCTGTTGTTTTCTTTTTAGTGCGAATAAAATAAACTTTTTACCTAATATATTTTTACCGCTTTCTTCATTTTTTATCCTTTTGTTTAAGTTTCCTGGCGTTATAGGTCTGGAGCTAAGGTGCATGCAAGAAGGTAAACATGGTAATCAATAACAAAAATGGGGTGTGGGTTTTTTTTTCATTTTTTAATGATTCATGACCACGGACTCCAAAAAAACAAAAATGGAAGTAATGTTCATACGTACGTACGTCTGTGCTGGCATGCTTGAAGCTTAATAACTTTTGAATAAACCGATTTTTATGAAATTTTGAACAGAGAATCGTGTATATGAGCAATTTTTTGGTAAACGTTTGGGGGTCAATATCTCACTCCCTGGAGATATTGACCCCCAAACGTTTACCAAAAAATTGCTCATGTACTCCCTGGAGTGAGTACATAGTTCCTTTGGATTCAATCTACTCAAAATTTTGCAAAAATAGCCTTTTTTGTTTATTTAAACATATAAAGATAATTTTACCATAAAAATTCATCAGACGTGTAAATTACCTCCCCACCCCAGAAAGAAAATCTTAAGGTAACTTTTTTCATGTAATTACGTTTCTACTATATAAGAATAAATATTAATGCCGGGAAAGTATTACAACTTTGTTGTCAGCTTTTTTATATTAATTATATATTATAGGAAATTACTGTAATTATCTAAGTTTTTTCTAAGTTAAAAACATCATTTTAATGTTTAATACATACCCTTCCATTACCAATAGTAAATTCATCTTTGATTATTTCGGTGCATATACTAAACTTGATTAATGTCCTATAAATTTTGTGTTAATTATTATCAATTTGTAAAGATTAAATTATATAAACTAAAAAAAATTGTCTTCCCGCAGAGGGTTCCTATACTGAAAAAAGGCGGCAAAGGGGGTAAAAAAAAATTGAGATTCATTCTCTAAAAACCATTTTATTTTTTGTGAGTCCATTTTTCCATAACGAATTTTAAATATTTATTCATTGAAGTTCAACATGAAGTCTACAGTCAAGAGAAAAAAAAAAGACTGAAGTATTAAGACATCTGAATTTATTATTTTATTTGTAACTAGCCGGTCAGGGCTCCTCCCCTGGACCACCCACAGTGTTATTATCCTCATACCAGTGAAAATAATATTAATAAATTACAATTAAAATGTGTTTAATTTATAAAAACTATCGGTGTATTGTAATTCCTTGAGAGAAAGTTTGGTGAGCAGAACTTGAACGTTGAGTCATCTGATCATTTTAAATATAGTAGTTTCAGCTAGTTACCTGTACGAAGGACGGAAAAAAAGTATTTTGTACGTTCTTAGCTACCCGACAAATATCACGAGGAGGTGATCGTGAAATTCGTTTTTCATTTTTTTTTTTATATAGTTTAGTTAAGTAACCGAAGGCAGGCGCAGCCAGTCGCGTCTCACACATAGTATCATTGGCAGTAGATGTGTTGGCCGAATCGCCGCACTGCACACCGTCGCTCCTTTATAGCTACTTTTGTCGATAACCGAAATAGATATCGAAAAAAAACAATAGAACGTTTTATTAGAAAATATAATTTTAAATTCTCCAAACTATCTCCGATTTAGATTCGACCAACGGTTTGGTCATAGTAAAGTTAAATATCGGCATGGAACATAATCTGGTTGTTACTGAAAGCCATTAAAATTGTTACCATCTTGACAGACTGAAATTTCGTATCGGCAATAGTTCTATATACTATACAAATTTAAAAACTATTTTAATACTAGCTCAATCGGTTGAGTAAATTTTGCAAGAAAAAGTAGTAGATACTGAAACCTATAGATTTTTTTAATGGATAATTGCAATAACAAAATTTTTCCAATAGAAATCGGTTTCTATTATGATTTTCCCAGTAGAATAATTATTTGTGATCTAAAGAAAAAATAAAATAAAAATAAAAATCTAAAATAAAAATAAATAAACATAAATTTTTTTAATAAAAATTTTAAATATTTAAAATTAGTGGGAGTTGGCTGAAATGAACTTGAACTAATAATTTCTATGAATAAATTAAATGTATTTGTGCTAGTATTTGTGAGAATGTAGTTTTAAAAGTGAACGGTGTACTACAATGAAACAAAATTGATAATAAACAGTAAAACAGGACAGATTATTAATGTAAAGGATCCTGATGTCCTTGCTCTTTGCACCTCTAGAACATTATTAAATTGTTACGGTTCTTTATTTATAATATAACTGGCATTGAAAAGATATGTTATATACACACGTGATTTGGTGCGTGATGAATGACACGTGCCTGTATTCACGTGGCTAATAATTTATTTATTATTATAACGGATTTTTATTCTTGTAGTTTTTTAACAGGATAATCCTTACTATCAAGAAATTACATATTATTATCGTGCAATAATTTAATCTATTTATTATTATTTTAAAAATGTTTTAATATTTAAATTCATTTTAGGTTATTTAAATAAAAAATTATTAATTAGTAGTATTAATTATATCTTTAAATTATATAATTTAAATAAAAACTTTTGTGAAAATATTCATAAATAAAATGAATTACTCTTTAAAAATACGTTAAGCATTTTTACTTAACAAAAGAATTTAATTTAGTAATTTTACATTATTGTATATTGGCATTATAGCGCTAGAGTTTTGCTGCAAGAAGGAAGTATGATAATCAGTTAAAAAATAAGGATGGGTTTTTGAATTTCTCACGTTTCGTCATCCAGGGACGTCCCCCCCCCAAAAAATAAGGGGGGGGTTAATGTTCTTACGTAAATACTTATGTACATGTGTTGGCGAGTTAGACACTTAATATTTGACTGGATAAACCGTTTTTGAGAAAATTTGGTTTAAAGACTTTATATATGTATGGGACAGATTGTTGGTAAAAGTTTGGGATCAGTATCTCCAAGAAGTGAGGTAGACAGTTTCTTTTGGGTCAGTTTTTTCAAAATTTTGCAAACATGCTTACCTTACCATTTTTAAAAATATTTTTCCCCCAAATTCTCCGCTTCTCCCAAAATCGAAATCGGTAACCTTTTATTTACTGCGCACATTTTAAACTATTTTTTTTATCTCTTCCTGAGCATAGTAGTTTTGCAAACGATCCCAAAATAAATACTTTAAAGGGGATAAAAGGAATAGGGGAGCCGATCAAAGTTTAAAAAATCGACTTTTGGAATTTTTTAAAGCTTATTTTAGTTTAAACTGTTAATAATAATACAAATTTCATCATAATTCACCCCCAACCACAAAAAATAAATCCTAGGTAACTTTTTATTGGTTGTAAATTTTCCAGTGTAATTTTTTGTACTTTCTTCTATTTAACATAGTAAACCAAGATAAATCAAGCAATTTTTTTGGGAGAGGATTTTGAAGGGACGGTATCAAAAAAAAAAATTTTTTAAATATAGATTTTCTTTTCATGTACGCGTATCATTATTTATCTACTGTATAAGAATAAATAACCAATGCCAGGAAAGTATAACTACTTCGTTGTCAGCTGTTTTTTATTACATTTACTACTCCAGAGAAAAATAGGATTGATTATGTTACATTAACATCATCTCCTTCTTTGTACATCTTTAACCTGATTACTGATCGCTGTACGTGAACCTTATCACTGTTTTCATCTTCAAAGAAGTATTGATAAAATTGTTATTTCATTATTGTATTAGATATTCATAACAAAAAAATCCAGGGGAAAAGGAAAATTCAATAAAAATATATTAACTGAATATTACTGAAAATCAGACGTTTTGTTTTGAAACCTAAGTATAAAAAAATACAATTAAAATACTCCGATGATGTTTGGTAGATTTTAGAGCGAGGTTGGACTGTATGTTCATAGGTGATTAATGAAGACAACGCCTTGTTGCATGTTGAATAATGGTTTAATGAATTGTCGTCTTGACAGTTAATGAAATGAATTGTAACATAACGTATAACTTGAAAAATAAAAAATATAAAATTAAATAAAACATTAAAGCTAACGTTCATCCGAACAAAGAATGGTGTCCATCCGGACTAAGGGTATGACTTGACGGACTTGAATCAGATTAGAGAGCCGAATGCTAGTACGTGCAGAACTCTCCGGTGAGCGCTAGCACCCACTAGATAGCAGCACCAGATGGCTCGACGTGGAACGGAACACTATTTATAAAGTAGTAAAATCTTTTACGATGTCTACGTGCTAGGAAGTATATATGTTTCTGTTTTGTCCGTAAAAAACTCTAGAACTACTGAATTGACACAAATCTAAATTATTAATGGTTAAAGAAGGTTGGGGTATCCATGGTTTCGAAATAAATAAATGTTCTGAAATAAGTTAATAAATAACTTCCTAGCATAAGTAAATATCATGAATCTCCATCAGTAAAAAAATGTATGTAGATAGATTTCCTAAAAGTAACTTAAATCATGGACAGTTAAACCAGTAAAAGTGTAATATCATTTATTTTATTGAGTTTTCCATAAAATTTGTAGTTTTCTCTATCATTATTCACTGATTGGCAATTTGTATATAATCCATATTTACGATCACATCATACAAATTAAATAATAATTTGATTAAGAATTTAGTAAAACAAAAATATTACATGTTTTTCCAAAGTCAACATTAAAATATAACTAAATAATAAATCAAAATAATTAAAATATATTCTATAAAAATTTAAGACTTTTCTATAACGTGCCAAAACTTAGCATTAGACAAAGAATAATTTTGTTGACCTACTTTTGTTAATGTTAAGACAGCAAACCTTATTGAATGACAATAACTTGAACCATCTTTTCTCAGTTCTTAACTATCCAGACGGTTTTACAGTTTTGTAAAAACCAAGTAAGTAGGTTAGATTGTTGTACTTGCCATTGTCAGCGTTGTTCCATTAGAATAAATTCCTTTGGTATTTAGATAGGTTCTCCATTTATTATTACCTGCAGAGAAAGAAGAACAAATAATTTTAGAATTATAAATAAAATATATTTTAAATTATTTTCAAAAAGAATAAAGAACAAAAAAAATGTTTATGCTTTCTCAGCGGAACGTTGAAAATTTAGAATAGTTTGTTTTTCTCCAACCAGTTTTCCAGCTACTACTGGATCTGCGTGTGTGTGAATAGGCAAATGCAATTACTGCTACCGACTTGCCAGGCCTGACGTAGCTGCAGATGTAGTGCAGTGTAAGAGTAGGTGTACCAGTAAACATATAGTTTGAAACAGACTCAGGTCGACCACTCCTGAGACATGTATGAGTTAATTGAAACCCAATCACCAAAGAATACTGGTATCCACAGTCTAGCATTCAAACCAATATAAAAGCAGTGGCTTTACAAGGACTTGAACCTTAAAATCGACTTCGAAAATCAGCTGATTTTGTGATGACAAATTTTAACCAAAAATTTAAGATGTACTTTATTAAAAAATTTTATTAAAAAAATGTGTAATATTTTTCATTAGTAACACTAAAAATATCAATATAAAATATTTTGGGTTGGATAGTTAAAATAATTGTTTAGAATTTTTTTTCGTATTTTTATTAGATTTTACCAACCATTATAATAATTTTATAACGTAATCATACGACAATCGAATTTATTTCTAATAAGATGGTGCACCCCCACACTGTAATGCATTTGATAGCCAGACTTTGAATGAAAGATTTACAGATAGACTGAAAGGGTCTTATACGCTAGTCTTCAAGAAACTAACCCCTTGTGATTTTTTTTTCGTTGAGCTATATTAAACACTGTTTACTCGTAAAAATTAATCACTTAAAGAAGATAATCAAGGAATCAATGACAAGGTCATAAAAGAAGGAAGATGTGTTACATCGTATATGGGCGGAAACTGAATATCTATTGGACGTTTGCCGAGCGACGAAGGGCACGCATATTTAATTTTACCGCTTATGAAACAAAGCTATTTGAGATGGAAAATTGGACAAATATAATTTTGTTTTTATTTAATTCATTTCTTAAACACCATCATTATTTTATGATGACCCTGCGTTTTACGATATATATAAGGAATGAGTGATTTTATTGTTTAAAATTTGGGTTTTAAACAATTATACTATTATCCCATAAAATAAATAATTAATTCCTAATTAAATTTCCTTAAAACTTGTTTATTTTATGATTTTACCCGGAATAAATTATTGGAATGAAATACTGTAATTTATTAAATAATCAAATTCAATAATTTTATAAGGATATTTAAACACAGGTAAATTACAAGGAAGTAATGTCTAAAACATTATTACTACTAAACAGAAAGTTTTATTGCTGATCATGTAGAATTTTCTTTTTGGAATGTACGGTATACAGAATTTTTTTTGTTTTGTCTACTTTTATATGAGAGTACAACGGTTTTTTTTTATTTTTTTATAACTGCTGTGTTGGAATATTTGAAATAAGTTTTATCTCAAACCGGTTTGATTTAGAGAATTCGCGTGATTTTAAACAAGTTATCTGCACGTGATGTTATTCTTCCTTAACCAAGTGTAAATCAGAATTACTTCCGGAATCTGTCTATGTAAATCAGTACATGTTATCATTAATTACATGGCTGTTAGGTGTTAGTATGTATTTAAGGATGTAAGATTATATCAAATAGCTATCTACCCGATGTAAAAAATAATAAGTTGCTTTCAATCCGGATGTGTTTAAAGTTGTGTTTTTAGATGATAATATTATGTAGTTTCCCGTAAGTTTCCATACGTAGAAAAATAAACATTATTTTATGAAAATCATTTTTATTTATATAATATGCTCTACGTAATTACCATTGTTTTGAAAACATATTTCGATAAGTTTACTCCACTGCTGAAGAACATTTAACTCATTTACCACATTTTCATTTCAAAAGATTATTAATAAATTTCATTTAGGTTATGCAGAGAAAACTTACTACGGGACCAGAAGGAACACTTCCTTCACAAAATTTAAAAAAAAAACGTGATAGGAAACTCCGTGCGGTAAAGTGTAAAGCTTGACCGTATTTTTTTTTCACCTTCTCCCCTGGGCTGGATCCTGCAGTTAAGTTTAACACAGCCCAGGGAGTGTCCTGTACTCTAACGGGCCTCTCCGTCTCGGCTCGCTGGTCGGATCTTACTTTGTACCCGCTTCAAACCCACAGAATAGGATCCACTCGGCCCGGCTATCCCGTCCCTGAGTCCCCAATCCGGGAGCCGGGACTCGATCTTTAAGCCAACGCCTCTAACGGGGACACCCCGAGGGGGCATTCCGCCGGGACTCGTGTCTTTTTCGCTCGGGGGTTCGGAGTCCCCGTGCCTCATCGCCACCGTCCGCTCGTGCAAGCACGAACAAACGGGAGCTCCGCAGAAAGCTGTCTCTCATCCCCGAGCCCCCCGATCGTTCTCCTGAAGAACCCTTGTCACGGATCCTGTGATGGTATCAAAATTCATGGAGCTCCGCTACATGGTGGCGATGATGGTCTCCACGCTGAGCGGGATGGTAAACTCCGAGCAAACTAGGCGGTGCTCATCCCACTGCGGGCACCAGAACACTAAGTGTTCCGGGCTAGCCGGGTCGCCGCAGTAAGGACATTAGGGGTCATCCCCCCTCCTCCTACCATACAGATAGGCGCGGAAGACCCAATGGCCGGTCAGGAATTGCGAGAACCAGCAGTTCAGGTCCCCAAACCTCCGACCGGCTCACGGCCTTATATTCGCAATAAGACTGTGCGTCCGCCTACCCTTGGTGAACGTATCCCACCTAGCTTGTCAATCCTAGCTTCCCTAGGTTGCCTCCTTGGGCAACCATACATTAAAAATAAAATATATAGAGTTGAATTAAAAACATCCTGCTTTAATTCGGTGGAAAGTCACGAAGAAAGGCAGAAAAAAAAATTTTAACTACTTCTGTTGTATGATTGTGATTGTGGGTCGTTGTTTATTGTTTATTTAAGAGCCGACTTCAAAATATTGAAATTTTTTAAAATATTGTCTTTTATTTTTAGTACATTTTGTAAAGGTATTTTTCTTTGAAAAAAGTGTGTTTTAGTTTAAAATACCCATTCCAGTATTTTTTATTTTCCTAAACCTGGCATAACTTATAAAAAGTTTTTCTGATACTATTTATTTAATTTTATTATTTAAATTGCCATCTGATAAATTTTATTAGGTAAAAGGTAATATAATGTTTAACTTTATGAATTTCCTTTTTCCAAAACTTTACGCTGTAGATAGTAGACTTTTCTTTTTTTTGTTTGGCCTCCGGAACCACCGTAAGGTATTTCTTCAGAGGATGAATGAGGATTATATGTATGAGTGTAAATGAAGAGTAGTCTTTACAGTCTCAGGTCGACCATTCCTGAGATGTGTAATTAATTGAAACTCAACCATCAAATAACACCGGTATCGTCGATCAAATCCGTATAAAAATAACTGCCTTTACTAGTATTAGTAAAGTAGTAGTCTAATTAATTAGATGTAGATAGTAGTCTAAGTCGCTGTACTATATGATATCTGTCATACTAATACTTTATATTTTACGATTGTTTCAAATTAAAATCTTATAATTAACAAAATCTATTTCAAAGAATTATTTTTTTTTTTTGAAACATAGAAGGAGGTCACCTTTGGAGATAAAAATTATTCACAAACGAATCTTTAGAGAAGGAAAAAACACAATTAGTCATTTTCTCATGTACGACAGGTTCACATATGTTTAGAGAATATATTATTATGTAAACATAACCTATAATTTCCTGATGAGAATATAAATTATGATGTAATTGTTTAAAAGAAATATAACCTTTAATTTCCTGAAAAACTAGTTTTAATAAAATAAATGGGAAAGCGTGTGAAAATGAATAACTGTAGTTTATTGTCATATGGTCTTTAGTACGCGTAGTAAATTATTATGACAATATGTCAAGGGTATTTTTTGTTTGAACAAAATTTCTTTTTTAGTTTATATAATAGAATTTTTTACACGGAATTTTAAAATGAGGAAATACAATTAAAAAAAGTAATAAATTGATTTTTGGAGAACGTCTAAAAAACTTCGTAATGTGAAATGTTAATTGCAAAACTTAAAAAAAAAAAAATGTTAAATTACATAAAATACATTTTATAAATGTGATATATTTTTTTAAAATCCGTGTTGAACATTTAAAAACAATCCCAGTAAACAATTTAAACGATTATTATCGCTTAAACATAAAGAATAAGGCACTAGAACTTAATTTAAAAAACAAATTTAATCAGCAAATACATAACATTTCTCTCTCTTTGGTATTCAATCCTATGATTGGTTGGCAGCAAGTCTCCAACATCATCTATCCTGAGCCTTACTTTTCAGCTCGACATAGGTTCCACAATTCATATCCCTCATAATCTACTTTATATACTCCAGCCTTCCTCTCTATAGATGATTCTTCCTTTCAATCATTCCCTCAACAATAGTTTGGAGCAGCCCGTTGGGTCGTAGTATGTGGCCAGTTAGCGCATCTGCTCTCTTCAGCTCTTTAATGAACTTCCTTTTTTTATTTATCCGGCTAAGTACTGCATTATTTGTACCTCTGTCAATATACCTGATCCGAATCATTAGCCTGTAGCACCACATTTCCACGTCCTCTAGCTTCCTTCTATCCCCAGTTCCGATCGTCCAACTTTCACTACCGTACAGAACTATACTACGGTACATACGTATATATAAGAATATTTTGAGTATATTCGTATATTTCATATTACGGTTTGGAAGCTGTTTCCTTATATCCAATTTATATTAGTAGTATAGAACAAGTGATTCTTCCTCTTTAATGTAATTCTTGCTTGCGCAATTCTCATTTTTATTTCCTTGGAACTTTTCTCCTCTGGTGTAATTGTACTGCTTAGGTATTTAATTCGTTAGCCTGTTGGAGAGTCTCACCAATCAGTTTAATCTGTGCAATTCTATATACCCGAACCAATGTTTTGGTTTTTGTTTTGTTTATTCCAAAGTTGTAATTTTTAGTAAATATGGCGTCCATTTTTTCAATAATCTCCCCGGATGCTAATACCTATTCTGTTTTGTTCCATTACTTGATTTAATGCCTCTTGTACATTAGAGTGAAACGAAATAGCTGACAATTGACAAACCTGACAATTCACACCCTTTTATGCACTTTTTCTCTTCCTTGATCTTCCGTTCTGCTGATTACCTTCTCATTTCTATACAAGGTCCAGATGATCATTCGATCCTTCCATCTGAACCCTTTCCTTTTGAGTATCATAAGCATTTTGTCCCAGTTCACATTATCGAACGCCTTTTCAAGGTCGATAAAGGTGATATACACATATTTGTTCTTTTTTAGGCTCTTTTATATTAATAATCTCAGTGTTAATATAGATTCTCGCGCACCGTTTCCTTTTCGGAAGCCTAACTGATCAGGACCGTGTGTAATTTATTGTCTATTCTTTGTAATAGTGTAGATGTTAAGATTTTTGATGCGTGAGAAGTTAGATCAAAGTTAGAGCCGGAAATCTACAAATTTCATCGCACTTACTTACTTTGGTATCGGGACCTTCAGACAACTCTAAAAATCTTCCGGCATTTTTCCTGTTTCATATGCCTTACAAATCAGTTTATTAAGGACTGTTCTTAGTTTTACTCCAGTTGCCTTGATGAATGCCTTCTGCAGGAATGTGATCAATTCCTGGGGCTTTTACCACTTAAATTCTTAATAGCAGAGTCAAATTCTTCTTTATTCATAACATGTAGAATCCTATTATAACCAACGGTATAAAATAGTAGAAGAAAACACGTCAAGGGATCCGTAAAATAGAAATAGATAAATCAAGATTGATCTACTCATAAAATGTATCACATAAAACAAAATTACCAAGATAATAATCACAAAACAAAAGTTACAAAAAAAAATTTTTTTTTTTTTAAAGAACACATTTGAGAATAAAAAATGTCATCAGTATTTACATAATCTGAAATTAATCTAAGTAAATTTACATAAAAGGGTACAACCTAAATTTAAAACAAAGAGAAAATATTACGAGATGTTGATAACAGTTTAACAGTTCTCAAAAATTTAAATACTTTCGTCAGTTACAGTTAATTTCAGTTGTAATGTTGCTTAACGTATACAATCAAAGAGAGACTAATAAATGTCTTCTGTTATACAAAAGAAATCTAGGTGCATATTGGAGGATGTCCAGTCATGGCTCAATATTTGGATCAATACTCAATACATGGATTGATGCTAGAAAACTTGGATATCCAACCTCATGTAAATATTCTGTAATTAATTTTTGCCAATAAAAAAGATAAATGTAGTCGAATTTCGTTTATCTTTTCATTATATCGGTTATGAAAGTTGAAAAATAAATCATCTGGATAACAGGATTCTAAAAAAATATATTCCAAAAGTTCAGTTATATTTCAAAACCTGATATTTTCTTCTAATTTAAAATTCACTGATTTTTATTTATTTAAAAGTACTGGTATTCTAGAATTTATGAAAATTTAAAAAAAATCAATACAAATTTAAACATTAAAATCATATGTCGGATTTATTTTTTTGTTACGCATATCACAGCGGATTAAAATATCATATGTACTCTAGCAAGCCAATCCATTTATTTTATTATAGCTAATTTCTGAAATTACATAAAAAATAATGATGTTGACTGATTGACAGTTTTTATTTTTTCAAATAATCCTTACCACTAATTCACTCTTTAAATTAGTGGTTTTTATTGCCGCGTGTTCGCGGCTGGATCAGGATATTGAGAGATTGACAATTGAAAACATCCATATAATTACAATTTATTAGTTTAAGAGCATAAATAAAATAAGACAAATCAATAATAACAATGACAGTAAGAATAATAAAACAACAATAATAAACAACTCACAATAATAATCAGGATAATAACAATAATGGAAATGGCAAACATTAATAATAATAGTCAATAATAAAAAAATAATAGTTATAGTAATTACAACCACAACAATAATAATAAATGTCAATAATAATAATAATAATAATAATAATAATAATAGTAAAAAACAGTGATTACATACAAAACAGAATTTAAAGTAATCATCAGCATCCATTCCAGGTAGTTAAATATAATTCAGTGCCACTGGCAAAAGATATTAACATGACCGCCAACCCCAACACTTTTAACCACTAGTCTTGTATTAACAACAATAGTACAACAGATAAAATAGTCTAAAGAAAGTTTTTTAACTGCAAATACCTTAGCTGTTCACAAATAAAACTATCCTAACAGTTTATGAATGAAATTTAGTACATTATCTCTTCCACTTATAGTCTAACAGTAACTCACTGAACCAATTTTTGTTTTCATGTACTGGAATTACTTGTAACGTCACCCTAATCGCGTCGAACGTAAGTCACTACAAATTCACTCCTTCACTGACCTCCTCGCAGAATCTCCTCGCGTACTGACATCTCACAGAACTCACATCTCGCAGAGACTCTGACATCTCGCAGAGTCTCGCTTAGTCTGATATCTCGCAGAACTGTTTACAACTGGTCTTCCCCGATGTATTTATACTACTTCTGTCCTCTTTACCTGCTGGCCTGGACGCAACTCGAAGCGTGAGAATGATCGTCTGCCCTCACATATTCCCATGAAATTCCTACCTTGGCCCGGTAACTCTTCTCACAGAACAACATTGTTTAGCTGTGTCAGTAGGCCGTATTACAAAAGACAATGGATTAATCTGACATGTTGCTTTTACTAAAAGGGTTTCTTTTACCCCTTTCTGGACTCCTCCCATTATTATATTGTGTACTACTTTCTTCGTAATTGGTAGAAATCCGTTACTCAGGTCCATTATATCGGTCTTGTTGCACTATTGTCAATGATCAACTGTTTTACAATGTTGTAAAAAAATTATTCAAATCCAGGTAAACGTTACTTATTTCTTGTTACGAATTATTTTATTATCTGTCGTCTTTTGTGATAATAGGTCAACTAATCAATTTATATTATCTGATCTAAGTAACACACGACTAAAGTAATTAGGCTAGAAGACATTTTAAGCAATAAGATTCATAATCTTACAGCTATGTAACCTAAACGAACTGTAAAATAACGAAGTGGGTTGTAGAAATAAGCAGGAGACTTAACTCTAAACATTATTTTTATTCCCATTTTTTTTTTTTATATTAATTTATTACATAAGCTCGAAACTAGTGCTACGGGAATATGGATTGGAATTTTGTAGCGTATAAAAAAAAGCTATGCTCGAAGAGACTTTCGTATGAAACAATAAACAACATTAATATTTTGTATATTTTTAAGATATTTCGACGGAAATGAAAACGTTTAAGATGAAATAAAAGAGAATTTACATCTTTATAAATAAATAAGTAAATAATAATTTTATAGAGTACATTTCAGTCAGAGACTGCATATATAGAGTGATTCCAAATTGCACGTCAATTTCTCAGGAGATGATTGATTCTAAAGCCAAAAATAATAAAAAAAAGATCATATAAACATAGGTCAGAAAACAGTTCGTTAACGAGTTTCGTCTCGCGAAACATCTAACCTTGCTTTTTGCTCCCTCTGTGAATTTAAACTGTACTAAAATTCTCAAGGTACAAATTTAGGGATAAATTTGGTGCTTCCTTATGGTTTTTGACATAAAAGGTTGAATAAAAGTGGTCCTAGACCTCTAGCTTATTTAGGTTTTAATAAAAGCGTAGTAAAACACAGAAAAATTTGAACACAGAAGAAATAAAATAAAATTCGCATAAATTTTGGTTATATAAACAGACCGATAAATTGAATTTCTTGGCCATCTGCTCGACTGAGTCTTCGATGTAAATATGGTATATTAACCAAAGAAAAATTTGGTCCAAAATATCTGAATATTTAAGTTTGATTAAAAGTATGAGGAAAAAAATAGTTAAATCCAGTTAAAAGTAAGCTTATTTTGAAGATGTTAAAAGAGTTTAGGTCGAATTGAGTCAATAATTTGTTAAAAAAGGACTTCCTTAGTTTCAATTAAATTTTTCGGAATCACAAATATGACAACGTTAGTTGCACAAGTTGATTCCAAATTGAAGAGAAATCTTTCGGGAGATGATTCTATAGTCAAAAATAAGAAAAAAAAGTTCATATAATCATAAATCAGAAAACGGTTTGTTAGCGAGTTTCGGCTCGCGAAACATTTAGCCTGCTTTCTGCACCCTCTGTGAAATTCTTTGAAAATTCTTGGGTTACAAATCGTGGGGTAAATTTCCCGCTTTCTTATGGTTTTTGATTAAGAAATTAAATAAAAGTAGTCCCAGACCTCTATCTCAGTTCGGTTTTAAGAAAAACGTGGTAAAACATGAAAAAGTTTGGTCAGGAAATGAATTTTTTTAGGTATGAAATAAAATAACTTTGTTAATTTATCAATAAACAAATAAAAATTTCAGTTAACTTTGTAGAGAAATCAATTTTGAGAAAATTGATGTAAATTATGACTATTAAAATTAAACACATATTTTAGAAATCCTACTTTAATAAAAAACAACCACAACTGGATCGGAAAAGTGATACGATTTTAAACAGAACAATTTACACAGAAATGCTAAAAATTATAAAAATAAATTTGAAAGGCATTCATCTAAAACTTATTAAAATATTTTATTTTTTCATACGTTGGCAATAACAGATGAGCAACAATTAAGTTTAGAATAGTCTAGCATTTGAATACTCATTTCAGCGGTATTTGTGCTGTTTTTGTCCGGTCAGTCATTCACAATGGGTGACACGACAATTTTATTTTTAATTTGTAGAGTTGAACATGTTAATTTATGGTAAAGTAAATAAAAATGGATTGGCTGCTGTACTTGAATATTGGGAAAATTATCGCATTGGGAATCGTAAAACATTTGAGGCTTTGTAGAAGCGAGTTCGAGAAACAGCTATGCTTAAACCACAACGATTCGACGCTGGTCGTGAACGTTTTGTGAGAAATGCCAATGCTGAAGAAGCAGTATTGAATGTGCAAGTATTTTCACGTCAAGCACCAGAAGGTTGTTACATCGCTTTCATGTTTCGCAATCAAGCGTGTGGCGAACGTTACGGGAGCGACAATTATACCCATTCCATATAAGATGTGTACAAGAGTAACCACCTGATTATAATAAACGGATGAAATTCTGTCGGTAGATAATTAGAAAGTGTGAATATCATCTCGATCTCTTATGTAATATTCTAAGTACTGATGAATCCTGTTTTACAAGAAATAGAATGTGAATGTGAACATTCACACTTGGGCAGAAGAAAATCCCCATGAGATTGCTACTAGTCATTTCCAACTCACTGTTTCGTTTAATGTGTAGTGTGGTCTTCTTATGATAATCTCATAGGCCCTTTTTTCTTACCTCCAAGGCTCAGTGGAGAAACAATTTTATTTGTTTTGCAAACAAATCTGATGGAACTCTTTAAAAATATTCCACTTGCAGATAGAGTGCAGATGTGCAAAGATATTCCACTTGCAGGTTTTTCAATGATAGCTCACCTGCTCACTACTTTTGTGATGTGATGAATCATTTAGATAACACATTTAGTAAGCAATAGATTGGTCGAATCGAGCCACCTCGATCTCACGCCAGCGGACATTTTCCTTTGGGGTTGGATGAAGTCATTGACCTATCCAAAGTACTGGCAGACAAGAATTGAGACATCGTGTAATAGAAGCTGGAACTTCTGTTAGGAATAATAATAATACTATTAGACGTACCCGGTTAACATGAATTTGCCGAGCTGGACTATGCACTGAACAAAATTGCGATTACATTGAGCAACTCCTTTCAAGAAATGTTTGCAACTTTTCAAGTAACCGTTTTGATATTTGATAATTTTTAGAAAAAAACAAAATGTGGCTAATGGTCGAGTCTGTACAATGCTACACCTCAACTTTCCATATCACACATATTCTCATCTCGTTGGGGCCATGGAAGGGGTTTACTTAATTTGCACAATTTGAACAGATTGTAACGGACAAAATTCGGAATAATAATAATTTTAAGTAATCCACATGCGGTTAAAAAAAAGGAAAACTTTTTAATGTAAAAGTAGGTTACAATACGGAAAAAAATATTTGTTTAACTTTGATTTGTTTTTCATCCTGTGTATGTATGTTTTTTTTATTTATTTTGAACCCACTCTGTTGATATATGCTTTTAATAAAAGTATTTGACTAAAATTAAGCATAGAATGAATAATAATGAGCATCATAACCCTACGCATACATTTCGTTATGGTCCACGTATTGCTATATTATATAACCTACTAGGTATATATACATTTATATGTATAAAACTTACACAGAGGTTTTATAAATAAATAAAAAAACAATAAGAATTTTTATGTAATTGAGTTTAAGATGTTCTGTCTTGCGTAATAAAAATAAAACGTATCACAATGCAAGTAATAAATTTTTATGCGGGTACAAAGTGTTCATCTGTCCCATTAGAGCATTTTACATGATTGCATATTTAGTAAACACGATTCAATCGATCTACAAACAGCTTTACCTTATATATATATATATATATATATATATATATATATATATATAGGTATCGTATACAGTGTAACTTGTTTCTTTTTACACCGTATACTTTTAATATTGAATGAATTGGTTTCACTCGGCTAACAGTTAACGCTTAATTCGTTTACGTTGTGTTTTATGTAATAAAAAGCTATCTCGAGTATCTACGGGTTTAGTTATTCATTTTTCTGTTATGTTATTTTTATTAAAAAAAAATACTTTCAATAATACTGTTAATTGAAGTATAATTTTGTTACATTATTACATCACCATTTTTTCGTACTAATTTTAACAGAATTAATTAATTACTAATAAGTTAATAAAATGAATATAATTTTATAATAAATCATTTTAAAAATTCACTCTGATAAAAAGGTAAATATCGAAATTACAGATTGAGTTTATGTAATTGAGTTTTTCCTTTTAATTCATAATTTACAGATCTCATAATACATTTTATTGTATTTTTATAAACTTAATAAATATTTTTTAAACTATAGTTCAAATAAAGAGTTTATTTTAAAAAAATTGGTTGTAACGTTTAATGAATGGATATGATTTTAAAAACCTTTTGATTTTTTTTATTATAATCCTGTAAGATTTATGTTCGATGAGAAATTATAAAAACGTTATTTTAATGGTACAAATAGCCAGCAGTAGTTATGCTACACGCTTATTAAAATAAACTGGGAAACAAGATTACGTACAAAAAAAATAAAAAAAAGTTTACTTTAAAAATGGCAATTTCGTTTGTTCATTGTTAAACAGTCGAACAATTGAATTGTTGAACAATCATCAGTAGATACTGAGGAATATCGTCTAATGATAATTGTTCAAGAAATGATTTCTTTTCTCAAGAGTACATATAAGAAAATAAGTAAAAAAATATATAAAAAAATATCTTACTAACAAACAGTATTTATGAAACTATAAAACGAATATTTAAAAAAAAAGTAATTAAAAAAAGCTGACAAAGTTTGCATGACCTACCCGGTTACGAAAGTCATGGATTACCAAAATAAGATTTACGCATAAAAATTCCCATACATCAAATAAAACAAATTTAATTTAGGAGTTTCCTTACTCTGTTGGAAGAATTTATGTATAAAGAAATAATCTGTAATAAAAAAAAATAATAATTTAAAAACAATTGTTTAAAAATATTTTTTTTAAATATAACTTTTATGAAAGTAATGAAAAAATTGCTTCTCGTTTTGGGTCCGGTTTATAATAGATATGCCAAAATTACTCTATTTTAATAGCTCTTTAAGTGATGAAGAAAAATGCAAGGAAACCTTTTTTAATGGTACAAATTAAAATAGTTTGAAGCTAAAAACCAACAAAAAAATTGTATTTTTTAGAGGTATGGAATAAATTTTAAGAAATATCTTTAAAAAAATTTTAAGTTTTCTCTAAATCTAACACCGCTCTCCTTCAATTAAGGCTAAAATAAAAGAAAGAAGGTTTTCAAAAATCTTTTCTGCATTTTAGGTCCGGGATCTGTCATTTAAAAAAATTGTAGACTTTCTTGATAACTATATTAAAGAAATTCAAGATTCTTCAGGAAAGTTTTGAAAATAACCGAAAGTAGACGGATCAAAAGAACTAAAAAAGCTTGTATTTCGATTATAAGAGATGGGGGTTGAATTTTTGGAAAAAACGATTATAGATTTTTTTATATACACATTATAGGTAAAAATCTGATGTAGACACTACATGACTTCCTTGAACAACTACTTAATTACATATACACATTTTTTTTAAATGAAAAGTATATAACATTTTATTTCATTGATTAGTTCTGATAAGTTTTCATATTTTTTATTTTGTTATTATTGAATTATTATTTATCGTAATTTTTTTTTTACAATCAGAGGTTAATAATTATTAATAAATCAATATTTTAAATTAAAAAAAAGGAGATGAAGTCTGATTCGAACCGATGTGCATTCTCCCTGTAAGGGACATTTCATTGGGAATATTCATAAAAGATATTTCAAATATTTCATTAATTAAACTTTTATTTGGCTGTAACTCTGGAACCAATGAAAAAAAGTATCACTTATATCGTTGAAAAGCTCTCGATGACGGTTTATTACTGAGTTAAGAAAAAATAAAAAATCTAATTATTTTTGGATTTTGAGCTTTTTGGACAGTTTTAGTACAGTCGATTTCAATCAAAAGGGGCACAACTAAATGTTACAATAGTTCTAAATCCAAAATTTCAACATCCTACGGCTAATCAATTGTTTTCCAGTTATGCGAGATACATGCGTACGTACAGACGTCACGCCGAATCTAGTCAAAATGGTTTCAGGAATGGCCAAAATGGATATTTCCGTTGAAATATGAAAACTGAGATTTTTTGCGATCACAATATTTCCTTCACTTCGTACAAGGGAGTAAAAATTTTCTTTAATAATGCTTTCTCTAAAATGCCTCTGAAAAAATTCGAAATTGATTTTATCACGATATCCCCAACCCCTTAACGAATTAAAAATAAAAAATAAAAATATGGTCAGTGCTCCATATTTGAGTCAAATTTAAAGAAAATCAATTTGGTCACTCCTAAGATATAAGGCCAAAAGCAGTGCGACAACATACATACATACGTACGCACGCACGCAAGCATACATTCATACATGTGTTTTTTTGGAGGAGATAAATTAGTTAGACCCAAAAAGTAAAGATTTGCAAAAAACCTCGATACCCCATTTTTGGTATGATCACTGTACCCTTCCCCTTTAGTATATTTATTCTAGCAATATTTGCTGGGAAAGTAAAATAAAACACTTATTTTATCTAATACAAAATTAATTATGTTGTTTGCAGTTTTTACTCTTATCTCCAAAAAATAGTTTTATAATGTACCGTAATTATTGTTTTTAAGTAAGTTATTAAGTTATATTTTGTTATATATACTTTTCCTAAGTATTTATAGTTTACTGGTGATTGTTTAACAATCGAAATGTCTGTCTAGTTCCGAAAATTTTGCAAACGGTTTTTAAGTAAAATCTTATTTTTTAATTTAGTTAATGATAAATATTTACTGTAAATAGGGACGTGATTGTGCATATAATTTACGGCTTATAAAATTACCAGGAATAATATTGTTTTAAATTTCAGCATTCATAAATACTTATTTATTTGAAAATGTTAGTTATTCATATGTTTATGAACCTAAAATCGAATTAGACCAGTTAATAACCGCAATATTTTTAAATTATACGATTTATTAAGATATACTTCATTATTCTTTGATAGAAAAAAGTTTTTTTTTTCAATAATTATGACAGGGAGGAGATTTAGTGATTCAATATTGTAAAATTTTATGAAATAAATAAGTAAAAATTACATAATTTAAAAGAAGAATAATAATAACTATTTATTTTTTAATATAGCTTATTTTATAAGTTTCAACTTTATACTACGTAATGTAATGGGTCTCATTCCAGACAACATAACCTGGTCACCGCGCGTTTTTCGCGATTCGAGAAGGTCACACATTACTACATTAATAATTTATTTGCATTCCTTCTATCTCTTGCTATACCTGTGCTAATGTCCGTTCTGATTTCGTAATGTAAACTGCATAATACTTTAACGTAAATAGCATTGAATACTACAAAAATTGTTGTAATTATAAACTTACATTTGTATTTTATGATATTTTTCAGTGGTCTTTTTTTTAGACACAAAGATAACTGAATGTAACTTTTTACTCAATGGGTTTCATACATCTTTTACTTTTCCGTCTAGATAGCGCTTCATAGATAGGTAGAACTACAGCTCTAAAAAGGGAAAGTATTGTAATCGGTCCAATACAGACCGATCCAAAATGATTAAAAACAGATGATGTGATGTTAAACAGCTGTTTAAATTGAATAAAACAATAATTAGTCATAACCATGAATAATTATCGAATTGTGTTTAATTCTTCTACTTTTAATTATCACCTGTTTTTATCAATTTTACCAGCTATTTTGTAATGAATTTTACCAGCTATTTTGCTCATAAATCCTAGAAGGTTATTTTTACAGAACGTTTTTAAAAGCTTCATTAAAAGATCTGTAAAGTTTCAGTAGAATCTAAGGGGAAAGGACGAGTGATTTTAAATCAAAAGCGAATATCTCTTCGTGGGACACGCTCTATATATATATATATATATAGAGAGAGAGAGAGAGAGAGAGAGAGATAATTTGTTCTATTATTTTGTTTTTTATGTATCAATATTTTCATAAAAATTACTGAAATGAAAGGTACTAAAATTTTTCAATTGATAAAAATTACTATTCTGTTTTATTAATTCAATCTTCTTTCCATTTAAAATTTTGAATGCTCATTCATTTTGAATGCTCATTCATATTCATTTTGAATGCTCATTCATATTCATATGTTATATGTTATTTTGGATTGGATTTTGGATGTACAATTTTATATATTTTTTATGTAATTCTCTTAGGTCAGAAATTTAGGTACAAATATATTCTGAAACGTACTTTAAGAGATTTGGTAAAATATATATTTTATCATTTTTTACCCCATATTTATCTATAATATTTTATATGTATTCAATTGTATGGGTTTTACTATTTACAGATTATATTGCCATTATATTACCACTGTAATAATGTATTAAAAATAACAGCAATACAAATCAAATAATTTTAGCGGTTTGAAATTATTTATTGTTACATTAATGTAAACGTGGATATAGTAGGAATTAGTGAGGTTCGGTGGGAAGAGGAAGGCGACTTTTGGTCGGGTGACTTTAGAGTAATTAACTCAGCGTCAAATAATGGGCAGGCAGGAGTAGGTTTAGTGATGAACAAGAAGATAGGGAGGAGAGTGGAGTATTTCAAAACGCATAGCGATAGAATCATTGTAATAAGGATAAAATCAAAACCTAAACCGACAACGATTGTTAACGTTTATATGCCTACAAGCGCCCATGATGATGATGAGGTAGAATGTGTATACGAAGAGATTGATGAAGCAATTAAACACGTAAAAGGAGATGAAAATTTAATAATAGTTGGAGATTGGAATGCAAGCATTGGAAAAGGCAAGGAAGGAAATATAGTGGGTGAATACGGGCTGGGCAAAAGGAATGAAAGAGGGGACCGACTTATAGAGTTTTGCACGAAGTATAATTTAGTAATTGCCAACACCCAATTTAAAAATCATAATAGAAGAATATACACTTGGAAATAGCCAGGCGATACTGCAAGGTATCAGATAGATTATATCATGGTTAAGCAAAGATTTAGAAATCAACTCGTGGACTGCAAAACTTACCCTGGAGCAGACATTGATAGCGACCATAATTTGGTGATAATGAAATGTAGATTGGGGTTTAAAAACCTGAAGAAAAGGTGTCAGATGAATCGGTGGAATTTAGAGAAGCTTGAGGAAGAGGAGGTAAAGAAGATTTTTGAGGAGGACATCGCAAGAGGTCTGAGTAAAAAAGATAAGATAGAAAATGTAGAAGAAGAATGGGAGAATGTTAAAAAGGAAATTCTTAAATCAGCAGAAGCGAACTTAGGCGGAATAAAGAGAACTGGTAGAAAACCTTGGGTTTCAGACGATATATTGCAGCTGATGGATGAACGTAGAAAATATAAGAATGCTAGTGATGAAGAAAGTAAAAGGAACTATCGGCAATTAAGAAATGCTATAAACAGGAAGTGCAAACTGGCGAAAGAAGAGTGGATTAAAGAAAAGTGTTCAGAAGTGGAAAGAGAAATGAACATTGGTAAAATAGACGGAGCATACAGGAAAGTTAAGGAAAATTTTGGGGTACATAAATTAAAATCTAATTATGTGTTAAACAAAGATGGTACACCTATATATAATACGAAAGGTAAAGTCGACAGATGGGTGGAATATATTGAAGAGTTATACGGAGGAAATGAATTAGAAAATGGTTTTATAGAGGAAGAAGAGGAAGTTGAGGAGGATGAAATGGGAGAAACAATACTGAGATCTGAATTTAAGAGAGCATTAAAAGATTTAAATGGCAGAAAGGCTCCTGGAATAGACGGAATACCTGTAGAATTACTGCGCAGTGCAAGTGAGGAAGCGATTGATAGATTATACAAACTGGTGTGTAATATTTATGAAAAAGGGGAATTTCCGTCAGACTTCAAAAAAAGTGTTATAGTAATGATACCAAAGAAATCAGGGGCAGATAAATGTGAAGAATACAGAACAATTAGTTTAACTAGTCATGCATCAAAAATCTTAACTAGAATTCTATACAGAAGAATTGAGAGGAGAGTGGAGGAAGTGTTAGGAGAAGACCAATTTGGTTTCAGGAAAAGTATAGGGACAAGGGAAGCAATTTTAGGCCTCAGATTAATAGTAGAAGGAAGATTAAAGAAAAACAAACCAACATACTTGGCGTTTATAGACCTAGAAAAGGCATTCGACAACGTAGACTGGAATAAAATGTTCAGCATTTAAAAAAAAATTAGGGTTCAAATACAGAGATAGAAGAACAATTGCTAACATGTACAGGAACCAAACAGCAACAGTAGCAATTGAAGAACATAAGAAAGAAGCCATAATAAGAAAGGGAGTCCGACAAGGATGTTCTCTATCTCCGTTACTTTTTAATCTTTACATGGAACTAGCAGTTAATGATGTTAAAGAACAATTTAGATTCGGAGTAACAGTACAAGGTGAAAAGATAAAGATGCTACGATTTGCTGATGATATAGTAATTCTAGCCGAGAATAAAAAGGATTTAGAAGAAACAATGAACGGCATAGATGAAGTCCTACGCAAGAACTATCGCATGAAAATAAACAAGAACAAAACAAAAGTAATGAAATGTAGTAGAAATAACAAAGATGGACCACTGAATGTGAAAATAGGAGGAGAAAAGATTATGGAGGTAGAAGAATTTTGTTATTTGGGAAGTAGAATTACTAAAGATGGACGAAGCAGGAGCGATATAAAATGCCGAATAGCACAAGCTAAACGAGCCTTCAGTAAGAAATATAAGTTGTTTACATCAAAAATTAATTTAAATGTCAGGAAAAGATTTTTGAAAGGGTATGTTTGGAGTGTCGCTTTATATGGAAGTGAAACTTGGACAATCGGAGTATCTGAGAAGAAAAGGTTAGAAGCTTTTGAAATGTGGTGCTATAGGAGAATGTTAAAAATCAGATGGGTGGATAAAGTGACAAATGAGGAGGTATTGCGGCAAATAGATGAAGAAAGAAGCATTTGGAAAAGTATAGTTAAAAGAAGAGACAGACTTATAGGCCACATACTAAGGCATCCTGGAATAGTCGCTTTAATTTTGGAAGGACAGGTAGAAGGGAAAAATTGTGTAGGCAGGCCACGTTTGGAGTATGTAAAACAAATTGTTAGGGATGTAGGATGTAGAGGGTATACTGAAATGAAACGACTAGCACTAGATAGGGAATCTTGGAGAGCTGCATCAAACCAGTCAAATGACTGAAGACAAAAAAAAAAAAAAACATTAATGTAATTTATTCTTACAACATACAGTTATAAATTTATGACCTTAGCTAGTTGTAGATGATAATACAGAACAATATTTCATTTTTCTCATAAAAAGTTAACAACTGCGGTTTGTGATGTACATATGTGTTTTTTTTAACAAGTATAATTAAGTAATATTTAAAAATAAATTATTTGTTTTAAAATAATTAATTTTTATAAATAATAATTTTATAAGTTATTTTTTTACTATTGTTATTATTTTTTATTTAAATACAGGTTTAATCTATGAGAAAATATTATTATATTTATCCGCTATAATGATGCATACTTTTTTTTTACATTTGTTTATACTGTAAAAATTAGTACAAGGATGACTGATGTCGAAGAAAACTAATCAAACTAATTATTTTAACTTAAAAAAAAAATTCACACCGAAGTAAACTATGATGTGACCATGGATTTTTACAATTATTATTAATTAATGATAATTAACAAGAAAAGAGGAACATTTAGAACGTCAAAAAACCTATAAAAATGATAATAAAAATTTACGATATGCTTATTTCGATTACTAAACAATTATTAGTAATTAAAAAAATAATTAAATAAATAAATGTAAATATGAAAAATAGATTTAATAAAAACAAAGAAAAACCAAACACCTATGAAACAATACAAAAAAGGAAAAAAGTTAAAAAAAAAAATAATATAATTCCGTTACATTCAAAGTGGATGAAAAAAGTTAACTTTGATGTATAATATAGTCTAAATTACTTAATATCTATATTATACTGATAAAATGAGTTACACCCACTCAATTTGAAATCTATCCATTTATTTTTTAAAGTCTAACATTATCATTTATTAAAACAAGATTTGATCATTATTGTTCTTATTATTATATATTTTTTTAAAATAGTTCTTGGACTTGTATTTGTTATATTATTTCAGTATACGTTCAAAGATCCATCAATATTAAACAGTTGTTTATTTATCCATATAGAAACAAGGCTTTTTACTGGGTTTAACCCAATAACGATTACCAGAAAAATGATAATAAATTTTGTTTGCGATACTTGATCGGGACTCAAACCCGGATTATTTCAATAAATTTGAAAACAGAAGAGTCCAAAAAATTGTTAGAAAAGGTAAATGTTGCTCTAATTATCCATCTGAATTGCTAAACGTTCATTTTTTATTGTTAAAAAGACGTTGAGGAAATTTATATAAATAAAAATGTAAATGTTCGTTTGTTCAAAATCTTATATCTTCGAAGGTTCTTCATCGATTGCTTTGAAATTATGACAGAACGTTGCATTCGAATACGCGCGTGCTTTTATATACCTAAGATGTCACACCTGTGACAGGTAAAAACATGCTTTTTTTTAGAATAGCGATATCTGTTGGACGTAAAAGCAACACACACTATACTAAATGTTTTACGATTCCATTTCAATGTTTCCGATATGTGTGTCCGCTATAGATTAAAAAACTACTGGACCGATTTACGCGCGGGGAGAAAGGTAAAAATCAGAAAAGGGAAAGAGGGAAAAATCGAAAAAGGTAAAAGAGAAAGTAAAAAGGGGAAAATTGGAAAAATAAAAAGGGGAAAACGGGGGAAAGTAAATGGAAAGGGGATAATAGAAAAGGGAAATAAGGGAAAGATAAATGGGTAATAAAAGGAAAAGGGGGAATGGGGAAAGGAAAATAGAATATTGGAAATGAAAATGGGGAAAAAGGAAACTGTGGAGAGGGGAAAAGGGAGGAAGGGTAAAAGGGAAAGATTAAATTTTGTGAAGTTCCTTAATGTTCATTTTGTTAATGTTTTATCAAAGTTTCAATTGTGTTCATTTAAAGTACATATGTACTCAAATCTAGCCATAGCAAAGCATTGCTGGGTCTGCTAGTAATAAATAAAAATAAAAAATGAAGAAATAATAAATATTAACTAATAATAAATAGATTTACGAAACAACATAAAGCGCGCATCTAAAACAGCTTTTACAAAATAAAATAAAAAACAAACTGTTGTTAGGTAATGCCAGTTAAAAGCTTAAAGCTGGAAATGTTAATGGTCTCTCTGGTTTTTAAGTTAACTGTAAACTTCCAACTGGAATTATCGGAAAGGATCGTAGTATTTTTTACTTGCTGTAAATGTTTTTTTTTTTAAATACTCATTTTATAGCGTTTCTTAAGCCTTGTTCATTAATATTTATACTCTTTTCATTATTTTATTTATTTACTTTTTTTATATTCTTTCCTCAGTATATCTGCTGATTACTAGTACTATCTCCCCCCCATCACCCCCTCCAAAAAAAGATAATTTATTAGTACGTATATCTAACTAATATTTTTTCATTTATATTATTAAAATATCAAGTCATATAAGGGGTCGGTTTGTTAGAAAATTTCAAGGAAATTAACAATACCTCTATTTCTTTACTAGAATATTATATTACCACGAGGAGTTTAAAATAAAAATTTTCAACGAGCAAAATATTCAAAAAACATTGTAGCAAATCTAATTTCAGATTATCTCAAAAACTAGTTTTCTTATTCGTCTAGTTAAAGGTTAATAGATGCTGATGAGATATCCCATAATACAGTAGAAGTTAACCAGCCGATATTCTTGTGCAGGCCTATAAATTGGCATAACAGTTAATCTATGTAGTGAAAGTATTACCGTAAGAGCGCTTATTTCTGTGGTTACACTTCTATGATTTATCTGTCTGAATGTCTGTATATTACTTTTTTCCTCTAGAATAATTCTTTGTATTTAATTTTGCCATTAGAATCAGTTATAATTGCATTTCTTTACCGTCTTGGTTCTTTAGATTACATCTACAGATATAATACACCGGATACTGGATTGCTAACTACCGGTCAATTCTTCACATCGAGTTATGTTATTAATTCCTTTGTTAGCCGTGCCTGCTAGGTAGTAATAACCGAAGTTATAACTAGCTATCAAAGTTGTATCTCCTTTACGTACTGGTTTATTCTCGTATCTGTAGCAATTGAATGAACCAGTTATGTGCTTTATGCTCTAAATACAGTTAGTTACTAGTTAACAGGAGAACGAAAATGAAAGTTAAAATAATTAATTATTCAGCAATAAACTTCATTGCGCACATGAAACATTAAAGAGATTTTATAATGTAGTTAAGGTTTTGTAATATTATCCGTTCGTCATTTAAGAATCGACTACAGTAAATTATTCCGTAGTATAGTGTTATGAATAAATTTTAACGTAACCTACTGTTATTATAATAATCATCTATTTATAAATGTCTTGTTTTAAAATATCTGTTTGAATATATTCTGTAGGTAATTATAATGTAAACAAGTCACATTTGAGAGTTAAGTCGTCTAATTTTAATTGATAGTTACTTCTTGGTTGCAAACCGTTTAAATTTTTTTTTTTAAACTTGTTCATATGTAAGTTTTAGGTTAAATTCTATTACTTTGTCATTAAAAACGTTTAACACTATCCATATACATGTATTAGTTAAGAAAAATGCACTTCGTAGAAATGTTTGTTTACTAGATAATACAGCTTATAATGGAGGAAATTAAGAACGGTGTTATTAAATTTTACTGAAACATTTGAATTTCAAGGTAAGTTTTAAGTTTTAACTCATTTCTTTTAAAGAAACTCGTGATAATTCGTAAAATAAAACGTGAAAATTAATAATAATGAATAAAGTTAGCGTTTCATGGCAGTTGAAAGATTTTATTTAATCTTATTAAGATTAATCTTTTTAAATATTATTGTTTTATTTATTGTATTTGATTTATTATATTAGATTATTTTAAAGATTAATCTTTTTATTTTTATTTGCTATGATTCCGTATAAATTATGCCGGTCAATGTTTTATATTTTTTATTAACTATTGGATGATCTTCAAGGTCATTTAAGTTTTATTTGTTTATTTGAGGAAAAAATTTATAAAATTTTCTCTAGCTTAGAAGTTTTTAAATCAAATTAAATCCCCGGCCTTCGTAGCGCGAGTTGTAGCGTCTCGGCCTTTTATCCGGAGGTCCCGGGTTCGAATCCCGGTCAGGCATGGCTTTTTCACACACGCTACAAATCATTTATCTCATCCACTGAAACAGTATCTAACGGACGTCCTGGAGGTTTAAAAAGTATATATTTACATATATATAATATATATACATATATATAATTTTTTTTATATTTTTATAACTTTTTATATATATATATATATAAATATATATTCTTTTACTCAATAAAAAACTCCATTGATTTTTTAATTCTATTGATTCATTTACAGAAATTAACTTGTAGCGGTGAGATCTTGATTATATCTCACTAAAAATAACGGTTTCCCACCAACGTTTTCTACAAGCCCCCGGATACTGATCCCGCTCACCACATATATTTCTATGTATTAAAATCGTTGCCGCTATATTCCAGACCATCCCAATGGTTTACAAACCCTCATTTTTGGCGCATATAAAAAATTATAAAAATGTATACCAGTAAGTTTAACGAAAAAGAATTGGACCAAAATTAACAGTAATCAAGTAGTAAAAAAAAATTTCATTGAGCCCCAACTTTTAAATAAAAAATCTGATGTGGACACCACATGACTTCCTTGCACGCCTATTTAATTACATATACAAATTTTTTTTTAAATGAGAAGTACATAAAATTTTATTTCATTAATAATTTTGATATTTTTTTCTTTTTTTTATTGCAATTGAATTATTATTTATTGTAATTTTTTTTTTACAATGAGAGGTTAATAATTATTAATAAATCTATATATCTAAATTAAAAAAAGGAGATGAAGTCGGATTCGAACTGTTGTGCATTCCCCTTGTAAGATTCAAATATTTCATTAATTAGAATTTTATTTGGCTACAAATCTAGAACCATTAAAAATAAGTACCACTTGATACATCGTTGAAAATCTCTCAATAAGAGCTTATTCCTGTAGTTAAGAAAAAGTCCAAAATCCATATTTTTGGATTTTGGGCTATTTTGGACACTTTTGATCCAGTCGATTGCAATCGAAATGGAGTTAAACAACTAGATGTTACAACAGTCCTAAATCCAAAATTTCAATATTTCGACGGCAATCTTTTTGAGTTGCGCAAGATACATACGTACGCCGAAACTCGTCAAAATGGATATTTCCGTTGAAATCAGAAACCCGACATTTTTCGCCATCACAATAGTTCCTTTACTTCGTACAAGGAAGTAGAAAGCAAAAGATCACTTTATAAAATGTAAATGCATTAGTGAAGAAAAGATTAGATGAGTGTATTGAAGCAAAGAGAGAAACGTCTTGAGGAAAATTTAAGCCAAGAACGCCTATTAAAAAAAAAACCACGATGAAGTGAAAAATTTTAATGAAGAGCATATTGTTGAAAAAAAAGAAAATGACCAGGAGAAAATTAAGATGAAAAGCCCCCATTGAAAAAAAAGTAAAAAAATTAAGTGAATAGGCCTTTTAAATTGGGAGAGAAAGATAAATTTAAATTGACATTAAAGATAGGTTTTGTAATATTATCCGTTCGTCATTCAAAAATCGACTACAGTAGATTATTCTAGTATAAAATGTTATGAATAAATTTTAACTTAACATACTGTTATTATGATATTCATCTATTTGTAAAATAAACTTTGCAAAGTTTGTTTTTTGAAAAATGAAAACAGATGTAGTATTTCTCAATAAAAATAAAGTACAGTATTTGTGCAAAAAGGAAAGAAATCGAATTACACATAATAAAAAAATACATGTATTTAAAAAGTGCGTAGGACCAGAATATTGAGGAATTGGCATAGCAAACAGTTTGAGATCGAGTCCGCTAGACATTATTAAAATATATTATTTCTTTGTTTTTCCAGAATTATTCTTGATAAATTTGTTAATACCTGGTTTTAGAACACAAAACAGTTACTTTACGTATTATGTCTATTTTTATACACTAATACTAAAATATACCAAATATAAAATTATTCTACCTTGATAAATTCACATCTGTTTTTAGAGGAATTATAATTATGTTCAACTTTCACTTGTAAGCTGCTGATTTTATCTTTTATTGTAATTTATTTATTTAATTAATGATGTACAACATCAGAATGGGTGTAATAAATTTTATTTCAACGTGAGAGAATTTTTTATTACCCGTTTCATTAATTTTTTTTTAATTTTTCGTGCGTCATAAATTTTCAAAGCTATTGAAATCTATTGTTAATTTCCAAATATTTTTTTTCTTGTTTGAAGTTAATTTTTATATTTCTGTAATCTTTGTTATATTTTTTATTATTTTATTATTTAACAAGGGAAATGACAATCTAATTTTGATATTAAGTAAATTGCTTTGTTAGCTAATTTTTTAGCATTTTCTTATTTTCTAATTTCTATAAAAATAGATAGAAGACTTATAAATTAATTGCAAAATATGAACGTTAAAATATAGCCGTCGTGGCTTCGCCCGCGCTATTTGTTTACTTGCGTTTCCCATCGCGATCAGGGATGTTTAGCCTGGCAAGGCTCGCTTCATTTGCCCTTCCCCTCTAATCAGGGGCCTCTGCAACTTGGGCCCCTCTATATTCATTAAACTCATAAAAAACTATAACTCATAAAAAATTTAAATCATAAAAATATTATAAATAAATAACCTAAAACTGCTCCTACTAAATTTAATATAATTGTCACGGGTTCGAATCCCAGTCAGGTATGGCATTTTCATTTACACTACAAATCATTCATCTCATCCTCTGAAGCAATACCTGGCGGTGGTCCCGGAGGTAAAAAAATGTAGTTTTATATATCGAGAGATTAGCCTATATCGATTGTCATTGTACATATCGATCGTTGTATGTGTCAATATAGACTTTCTCAGACAGTTATTATGTGATTAAATTTTTCTAAATATCTCGACTCCAGCGTCATCTAGCGGGTCCATTTTCCGCAAAAATATTTCTTTTCACTAACTAATACATAGTCTGAATATGAGCCAAATCGGACCATAAATAATTTTTTTTCGAAATATCTGAACCCTTGCGCCACCTAGCTGATCCAAACTAATTTAGAAACCTTCGCGGGCGTGCGCACAACAACTCACCAAAGTTTCATCGCACTCAGATGATTGGTATAGGAACTTATACGAGACAAACAAACATTCATTTTTATATATATAGAAGATAAATAACATGTATAAAAATTTCCTCATTTCTTCCGTAAATAAACGACATGATTTAATTATATGTTTAGACTCATTAAGAAGTATAAGTTCTTTTATTTATAAATAAATAATTGCATTAACTTATTATTGTGATGGCATTGCAAAGAAGAGTATGCGATGAAGGTTGTTTGTAGAAAGTACATCATTAATAGATTGTTTAAAGACACGCACGGAACAATGAACTCAAATCTTGTTTGTGTATAAAGATTATTAATATTGTTTTATACTTGTTTACCATAAATATATACCCTACACCTGCCATAGGTACTCTTATGAAATAACAATATGTTGTAAGTAAGAATTACTGTTTAAAAATAAATAACTGTGAATAAATAGTAATAAAACGTGTGTTAATTATCAAATTGTACTTAAGGATTGGTTATTTAAATGACAACTTGTTTTCAAAACAAGTAATATTAGTTGTAATATTTTCAGTTTACTTCTTTTTTTATATCTTATTTTAATTATTATTAAATATCTATACGATTTTACGTCCATAAAATTTGAAAATTTAACACAATTAGTAATTATTTAAGATTTTTTTATATGTTGATTATTAAGTATCGTTTATTTCATTCACTGACAAATTTTAAAGTTAAAAATTATTATAATAAACATGAATTGCAGTAAAAATATTTTGAAGTAATAAAATACTAAAAACTGCTAAATAATCTGTCTTACTAAAACAGGGCAACCAGATTTGAATAAACTGCTAATATTGCAGACTGAGTACATTAATTTCTTATGTGATAACATATGTAATTGTCCGTATTAGAATAATTAAACTTAATAAAATATCTCGGATTAATGGTAGATAAACTATTTATTAAAAAAAAATTAAAGTACATATCTTAGAAATTAAACAAAATGAGTAAAATTCTAAGCATCACGGCATTAAAATTGATTTATTACGCTTTTATACTATTTGTTCTACAGTACGGTTTGATAATATGGGGCAGAACATTTTTTTTTTTGCCTCACAGCCTGTTTTTTTACAATCGGTCCCGAGTAAGGAACCACAAGTATATCGCATTAAAAAAAGTACGATGAGGGATTTCCAACGAACACCATCAATAAAACGTACACATAAAGTACATGCATACATATTTAATGTTCATATATATATGAACTTACTGGTCTCATTCAGTAAGACCAATAGTTCAAGCTTTCACATAGGTCTAATGAAAAAAAAACAAGAATTTATAAGATCATTAAACAATAGATAAAGACAAAAAAATAGTAATATAACAAGCTCGTGGAAATAAATGAAAAGAAGCAAGCTAGGCTTCTCATCAAGGTATGGAAAAATGCTCAACACATATCTGATATTGAAACAGCTTAAGAATCATTCAATTCCCCCAAGATCAGCACATCTAGGCGTTTCAGTCGCCGAACACCCTTCTTGTTATCTAGGAGAAACTGATAGAAAGTTTCATGGTTATCATCTAATCGCTAGACCTCTTCACGAACATAAGATAATTCTAGGCAGTCGTGAATTTCTTCGTTTCCTGCGAATTAAGTTGCCTTTGCAATGGATTTCGCCAACTTATTCTGGAAACGTTGTATAATCTCAATGTTACTTTTGCTCGTCTTACTCTATAACTCTGTTCCATACGTCTAATCGGTTTTAGAATCACCTTGTATATTAAATGTTTGTTCGTCAGCCACAAATGTGAATTCCTGCTTAACAACCAATAAAGCTTCTTGTATTTTGTGTTTAACTGTTTCTTTTTTCTCTCAAGTGGTACTTCCACGTCAAACGATGATCAAGTTTGAACCCAAGGCACCGCACGTGGTCAGAATGTGGGATGAAAATGCCGTCTAAGTGGACCCGGGGACAGACCCTCTTCTCATTGCGAACGTAATATGACTTAACTTATTCTAATTCATCTTTATTCTCCATTTTTAAAATCTAATGCCGATAGAAGCTTCGCTGAAGGTAATTGTGGGTGTTTGTCAATAGCCTGGATTATTTTATCATCAGCAAACGAGGCGTCGGTGATATGGTCCGGAGCCGGAGGGTCCGCAAGGAAAATTGAGTACAGGACTGTCCTAAGGTAGAGCCTTGCGGAACCTCTGATCTAATGTCGAAGAATGGGGCAGAGCATTTCATTTTCATTTAATGGGCTTATTTACAATTCAAAAGTTAGTTATGAAAACACTACTAAATAAACCAAGAACCTACCCGAGACGCTTAATATTTAAAGACTTCAATGTCATGACTACAAGACAGCTGTAACTTCTAAATGAAATTAGATATTTCTATAGCTACAGTAATGAATTTGAATTACCACACGATTATATTTATAATATAAGGAAGAAAAGTTATAATTTCAGATATTTTCTTTTTAATTTCACATCTGTTAGTTAATTTATATAAGTCGAATCTTTATAAATTTTATCCTCTTTAATTTAAATGATTATGTAATAAAAATAATTTTAAACTCATTGTCATTGACCGGATTAAAGAATATTATTTTTTTTAACTTTATTTCATATGAACTCTTTTACATTATAATTTCTTATTTACTTATTTTATTCTACAATAATTTAAATCTCGTTTTATAATTAATATGCTTGTAACCTTGAAAAGCCATGAAAATTTTAAACTATATATGATTTTTTTTAAATATATGGCGACGACTTAAACCAACCATCAAACGAGTTTTCCTTTTGTTGCCTTGTTAAAAAATGATAATAAATTAATGTAAACATTTTTTTATCATTGAAATTCCAACCGATAAAGAATTCTAAGTTTAGTAGAAGGTAAAAAAAAATGTTTTAACAAATACATCTTGAAATGATATATGTAAAAGTAAAACCATAAAAAATTCCGTAAGTTAAAGGAAATAAAAATATAACTGATGTCTTTTCTGTAAAAATATTACAAAGTTCTTTCAGAATATTTTATAGCAAGAATCTATTACAGAAATAAAATGCAGTTTAATCAACCTTAAAGATAGTTATGATTTAAGTGAAAAATAAATTGAACGGCTGTTTTTATTTTATAGCAAGAATAGTTAAATAAAACTAATTAAATAAAACCAGTCTGATAACGATCTAATCGCTTTGAATAATTGTAAGGATGAGCTGTGGCATGACGCAGTTGAGAGTCAAAGTAATGTTTTACTGTGGTTTAATAGTAATGTTCCGGAAATGCAAAAAAAGCAGGAAACCACAAAAATGTTACTTAATTTTACATTAAATATTACTGCTATTATTTTGATTTAAGTAATAAGAAGAAATGTTTCGTTAAAATAAAATTATTTTCTGATGTTGTTTTACAGGTTGGACTGATGTTTCAAAATTATATCTTCTTTCGATAAGTCATAAAAATTAAAATATTTCAATATGTTATGCTAAAAATAATATTAAGTAATTACGTATCCTTTTTTTTTGTTTCTTTTTTTGATTAAATTTATAATTACTGTATACAAACATAAATATCTATTACTTTACTTTTTTTAATTCGTGAGTTGATATTAGACATCACTTAATAAACAATTAATTTTAGATAACTCTTTGCCATAATCATTTTTTAATAAACGTAGTTTACTATTTATGATTTTGCTATTTTATAACTTTTTCGTTTTATTTTTGATATATTTTATTGTAAGTTTACAATCATTGAATTAAGATAACTAAGCTTAGTTGTTATATATTATCCAAAAAAATTACAATAAAATTGTAAACCGTACGGTAAGAGTCTATCACAGTTAACATCATTACTTCCGCTCAAAAAAAAAAAATTCTGTAATATAAATAAAACTGTTTTTAATAAAATGATACCGATATCAAAAAAGGTAAGACACTACATTTCTATTATCAAAATCTGTTATTAACTGAGAATTTTGTTTTAAAAATACATGTTAAACATATGTAATAGTTAATAGATATATAATAATAGATGATAAACAATGTAGAAGCGTTCCACATAATACGCAAAAATAGAAAAATTTATTACAAAACTCTTACTGACCCGAGTTTTTTGTTTTATAAGTGAAATCGGGCTGGTAAGATTTTGTAATAAATTTTTCTATTTTATGCTTATTATATGGAACGCTTATACATTGTTTATTATCTATTATTGTATATCTATTGTCTTTTACATAAATTTAACATGTATTTTTTTTTTAAATTCTACTTTTTAAAGTCTTACTTTTTTGATATCTGTATCATTTTGTTAAAAATAGTTTTATTTATATTACAAAAATTTTTGTTTTTTGAGCGAAAGAAATGATATCTGCGAATCTTACTGTACGATTTACAATTTCATTGTAATTTTTTTTGGATATCACTGCGTTTTGTTAGATTATTTGTTTATTTTTTTATGAATTACTGATTGTTATCTTACGGATTTATTATTAAAATTTATTGCCTTTCTATAACGAACAAAGTATACATTTTTTTAATTTCTCGGCCAATTTTTTTTTTTTTTTTTTATTGATAGTCATATTATTCACTTGATACCATATTTTTCCTTTTTTAATAAAACTTGTATAATGGATCTTCACGAATCTAAGATCCGTGATGTAATATTACTTCCGTAACACCTTACGGTGGTTCCGGAGACTAAACAGAAAAAAAGGTTATTTTTACGTGTAACCCTCGATTTTTATCGTATCCGTGGACACACTTTTTATATAATTAAATGAACTTTTTTTTATTTCTCCATCAATTAGTTCAAATAGTTCTATTGTAAAATAAAAATTTTACCAATCAATTTATTTCTGTTTTACGTAACAAATCTTGTTGCCACATTTGCAACACTTTCCTACTGTTTATGTTTTTTGTCTTTTATTAGCACATATAATCTCTTGTAAACTAATATTTCTTTTTTTTTAATGAAGCGAGGGGAATTAAAAAGATTGTTGCATTTTCAGTTCTTTCATTTACTATTAAAAGAAGCTACTTTCTTTTAAATTTTGTTATATCAAATACATTATCAAGTTTTTGTACTAGATCATTCGTAAATTCAAAGGTACCGTTAAGTACTGCTACCACCTAGTGGCGCGATTCGTAAACCCACCGTTTTGAGGAAAAGTGACATATTCAAGTCCCGCGGATCATCAAATGGAAGAAAAAACCGTTTTCTAACAAAATTCGAAATATTTTTTAAAGGTATTCTTTATTATAAATATAATTGAACTGAAATATAATGTTTTCATGCGTACTTTTAATTTTTCCCCCATTTTCATTTCACTTTTAGATTAGGTCATATTTAGAACTGTAAACATAGTTCGTTGACTTCGCCGTGCCGTCCAGTTCTGCGGACTCTTACCGGCGAAGTTCTAACGAACTTCTTGTTACTTAATTAGGTTTAGTTGTTATATATTATACTTAATCAATTTATATATCTAAATCTGTCTTAAAAGATTAATTATCTTAGGAGATTAATCCCAAAGAGGTTGATGAATAAATCACGCCTTAATTCATCATTTACTCTTAAATTTTATTTTTTAATTATCAAACAATTATTAAACATTATTTTCCAAATTACGTATGCGCATGTCATTTAAAAATAAATCGAGTACATTGTAAAATATCAAACTTGCATCATTTATAATTGAATTGTATTATGATTTAATTTTGGATAAATTAAAAAAGTTAATATGTATTTTAATTTACCTAAATTAAGTGTGTGGGTGTGTGTGTGTGTGTGTGTGTGTGTGTGTGTGTGTGTGTGTGTGTGTGTGTGTGTGTGTGTGTGTGTGTGTGTGTGTGTGTGAAAAAGAGAGAGAGAGAGGTGAAAAAGTATATAAGCAAGATTACTATTCGATTCTATGACTACCTATACGATAGATTGGGCTGGAACTTAACTGATCATTCGATGTGTATGAAACTTGCCTTAAAATATTGTCAAATTTAAGTTTTAAAAATCAATTTAGAAAAGTTTATGTAATAGGTATTCACTATAAAACAATTTTTGTTGATTTAAAAATTTTGTAGTATACTGAATTATTTCTAACAATTTCTGAAACTTTTTTTCAAGTGGCGAAAGAGTAGACGATTAAAAATTTAAAAAAACTAAATCTGGAAATGTAATTGGTCAATTTCGTGCAAAAATATAATTATAAATTCAATACTTGAATTCTAAGTTTGAAAAGCCTACATGATTATAAGCCCTAAGATCTTACAGAACTTTTTAAATTACTAATATTTTATTTCACGCAAAATTAAATACGTATTTCATTTATTTTTTTTATACAACTATACTATTACAATTATTTACTTAGTATATTAATGCAGTACTAATAATTATTGGGGTTGTGTAGCTATACTTTTTTTAAAGTTCTACGTGAATTATTTGAATAATTCTTGGGAAATAGAAATATTTTTAATATTCTTTTTTAATTCTTGGGGTTTTTTGTTCTCTTTCTTGTGTATTTTATCAATTTGTGTATTTTATTTCTTTCTTGGGTATTCAAAGTTTAAATATGAGTTTCTTGGAATTTTACAGTCCGTCTTAACTTTTGTAGTTTACTTTTGAAAATAAAGACTTTGATACTTTTATTACTTATCCAGCTACAGAATTGTTGTAATTAAAAATATAGAATTTATTTTTGACTTTGTATCAAATCTGTGCCAATTTTATATCTACATCAAAGAAACCTTCGGAATTTCCACTATGGGATCTAAAAAGCATACTTTCAGGTTTATTATTCTTTAAAAAGAATATTATTTCGTGTTAAAATTTTTATTAAATTTTAATGTTATTTTAAATTAGTATAATTTTTTATTTTTTTCATACTACTTTTGCTGTAAAAAATACAAGAAAAATAGATACACAGACTTGGAATATCATTGGAAAGCTATTTAATTTATTTATTGTAGAATATCCAATGATTGTTCATTGGTGAATTTTATTTAAGATTTAATTAAAGTCATCGAAGCAAGTAACTACTGAACCCTTTTATATAACAAATTCATCATTACACTTATATTTACGTATCTCACAGTCAATGAAGAATTTTACCTTACATTCTTATGTTTCAACAAGTTAAATAATAAATCCAGCCGACTCTTTATCGGCCTAGACTCACGAAATTTATCAGCCAATCCAGCAGAAAGATTTAAAACGACATAGAGATATCAATAGGCACGTTGATTAACGACGTTAAAGTAGCATAACTGGTCAGTTATGCAGACCTACTGTCTTGAGATCTCCTCAAAAACTTTTAATTATTTGTCATCTGATTCACTTATGTAATGTTTTTACTAGGGGGTGAAAATTTTCTAGTACCGGAACGTTTGATTTTGTATTGTAGCAGAATACGATCCACAGCCGCAAGCGGCCGGCTACTTGACAATGTTATTCATTGTCCAGTAGCCATTGTCAAAATTTATTTCGATGTTCACATTGAAAAGAAATACTTACCGAATTATTTTTTGCATGTCAAATGTGTTAGATTTTTAGAGACTTGTTTTGTCGCCGTTTACCTACGGATATTCAAAAACTAGGACCAGTCTCGTGCGGTGTGATTTTGTTATTATAAGTTATATTTGTTATTGGCTCATAATTTGTCAATAATATACAATAAAAATATAAATATAACATTCTTACAAAAATAACAATCTTTCACTAAGAAATGAAACAGCAATGTATGTTTAGTATTAAAAAAATAAAATGCAGTCCAAACTTTAAGTTAAAACAAATTTTATGTGAAAGGACAATTTTTTATTTCTTCTAAAAAGCAGTACCGGAACGCGCGTTCCGGTACCAGTGCACCCCTGGTTTTTTACAGTTGTGAATTATGCATTATAGGACTAAAAAACAAAATTCATGACTTGAAGATTTAATTAATATATACAGGCCTACTTACTGCATTTATTTAAATATAATCAAGTGATGAAATTATTTTAATAAAATATAATGTGAGTGTAAAACCTAGATAAAAATTAAGTGTTTTTATGCATAGCATCAATGTTATTACTTGTCTAATAACATGTTTATAATCAGTGCTACGTTAAACAGAAGAATACCCAACAATTTCAGCAAATAGTTTTAATTAGAAGTAATCTAATACTCCATTTGTTTTTTTCTTTTTTTAGACTATAATCATTTCGAAAATGAAAAGTGGCTTTAAAAAAAAAAGCGGATTAGAAGGTTTCTATTTTCAATTTCCGTTGCTATATCTAATGCACTTTTTTTGTGGTTACCATCTCAATTTGTAATTTATGTTCAACTCTTGATATTTGTCAAGTTGTAATCTAAAGAAGATGGTGTAATTAATTAAAATTAACTATAGATAATTATACGTTTGTAATTTATTTTTATCCATAATTTTATCGCTTGATAGAGTGAACATGTTTGTCTTGTCATCAGTATAATTGTACTATGCCAGTTTCGATGAGCCACTGGGGACTCCAAGGGTTTTCTTGATAGGAAAGATCAAAGAAAAGACCCAATCGTCACGTCAAGACAATCATGGTATGGCGTGGCGATATATATAGATGGGCATATCAATAGACTCAAAAAAACTGACCGGTGGGCCCACCTGCCATGCCGAACATACAGCCGGTAGGTGGGAAGGCCCATTTGAGTACAACAGGCACTCCCGTGGGTAGCGCAACACGAACCAGTCGGACCAGAGTGTTTTTTTTTGACTCTGGTAAAAAAAAAAAAAGTAAGTAGAAAATAAATATGTTAAGTTATGCATATTTGTTTAATACAACAGAAAATGGATGAAGGATAGTTATTTTTTCTTTCTTTACTTATTTTAAAGTAAGTAAAGGGTTTTTTTATGTTCCCATTTTATAAAATAAAAATATTAGTAAAACATTTAACTATTTTTTACACAGTAATGTAGAAATTGATAATATAGTAAAAGATGCAAAATTTTGTTATTTAAATAATAAAATTAAAAAGATGTACGAAATAACGTAGAGATCAAAGCGAGAACTTAAACGCAGAAAAGAAATCCGCTGGTATGAAAAGAGAAATTAGAAATAAATTTTGGAATTTTTAATTTAGAAGGATAATAAGAAACCATTAAGAAATGACTACAAACTTTTTAAATACATTGGAGAAATATAATGAAAACGAGATGGTTCGCTAAGTTTAAAGTTGAGATGAGCTTCATATTAGGATAAAGGTTTATTTAATTTTGATACGGAGAGATGTGTAGAAAGAAGGTAAAAACTTAGATGAAGTGTGTGTTTTATAAAACACCTTCTTTTTATAATCTAATAGGGGAATAGTATTTACGTTAGGGCCTAGTAACCGCCTATCCTTTTCCTATGTTAATTTTAGCTATATTGAATATCGATTATCTCAAGAACTATTAATGCTACAGGCCTCAAATTTTTTCTGAATACTTTGTATTCTAAGTAGACTAGATGCGTATAGAATTATAACTATAAACCATTTCCCTAATGAAATATAAATTAATACTAATAATTTTTTTTTTCCAAATTTTTTAGGAATTAATTTTTTTTTCTATAATTGTTCAGATTTCTTCATAAATCTAGATGTATTGAAAGATATATATATATAATGACAAAAAATTCAAGTTGTTAACTTCAGTGGTTTCTAAGTAATGGGCCATAAATATAGAAAAATTAGATTTTTGGAAAACGGGATTTAAAAATTACATAAAAAGTTTTTTTTAAATTACCTGTTTTAAAACTGCCTGGTTTCATAATCTGGGTCATCAGTGTTACCTTCCTGATCTAGCTTTAGCTTTTTATTTCTGCTACTCTGTCTTTTTCTGTATTTCTTGTACGGTTTTTTCCGCCTCGGTAACCCGTTACTCGTCAACCTTTTTTAAATTTTTTACGGTATTAAATTCCGAATTGATTCCAAGATTCTGCAGAATTTCACTCTTGTTAATGTTTCTATTATTAAATATTGACACTGCATCATGTACTCAAAACTGAAGTGTTTCATTTCCCACAAAAATATTTTTTAGCACTACTTCCAAATTATATGGTTGAGAGACTGGTTGGTGTACTGTCTCTCCAAGGAGACATTAGTTCAATAAATCTTCATTAGATAAATTTTTAAATATTGGCTTTATAGCTTGAAGAACAGACAGACATTGAGAGAGAAGTTTTGTGAGAGCAGTTTTTACTGATACATTTGCCAGTTTTACTGGCAAATTTTAGCTTCGTTGTTTTCAAAACAGCTGTGATGCAATGTTAAAGAAAAATCATAAAAAATTAATTTGTTAACATATAGTTACGAATCTTATATCAAATGGCTCAGAAGATATTGAAAATTAAACTGAGAAGAGATTCCAAAAAACAGATTTTTTTTTACCCCTTACCGGTTACGAGTGCCCTTCAAGGTTAAACTTTTTTAATAGAATAGGAAGAATAGCATGAAACTAGTCAAAAAACTATAAATAAAAAACGGTAACTTGTATAGTTTATATTTTTTCGATACTGATTTTCGAAAAGCGCCATGACCCGAAAGAAACTGTGTAATATGCCGATTGGGGGAAATCCATCTAACTACCTACATACTTGTAACATCAGGAAAAATACCATGCGTATTTTTGGCCATTGGAGGATTCAATCCACCTGACCTGCCATGAATGGAAATCCTGGTCGTCTATTTCTTTTATTCGCCCAGAAGTAACCTTCTTAGCAATATTGATTCTGATTCTATAAATTACCAATAATATTTATCTAAAGGAGAGTTAATAGTAATTTTTTTTAAAATCATAGTACATAATGCAATGAGCCTATGTTGATAGCCATAATGCATGAGTGCGAAGTAAGTTCGTAAACTTCGCAAGAGTGTATTAATGATCATTATAGAGAAATGTATACCGTATTTTTTCTACAGCTGAGAAAATACTGGGATTATTAATTTAAGTCAATGGTAGAATACTTTGTTTACGGAATAGTCTTTTTTTCATTTAGTAAAAAATACATTTTTGTGGCAATAAGTTATTAGTCATAAATTCTGCCTTTTCATTACTCTCAATCGGTTTTAAAGACACTTCTTCCATATAACCGACATAATTAACCAAAGGATAAACAGTGTAATATAAAAATCCCTTTCGGCCCGCCGGAAGGCGGAGGTAGATTTCAACAGTGCTAAGTAGGACATAAAAAAGATTTCCACCTTAAAGTTAAGAAAAACTTTAAATTTTCTCAGTACGACAATAATTGCATGAGAAAAACGTTTCAAATGTTTAGCATACGACAAGCCCATTATGGAAAATTTCGAAGATGTAAGGTGTAATCTTCTTACATTTCCAGCACCATTTTGGTCATCCCTTGTCAGGGATTCAGGGATTATGGCTTCAGGGTTGGAAATATTAAAAATTGTTTCAGCAAAGGTTTTAGGTAATGTTTGGAAGACTAACGACCACTTTAAACCGATTCGACACTGTGTTTACTAAGGGAGGTATGATTTTTTTTGTCTTCGAAACCTCATTTTTTCCATCCCCTGGACCAATGCTTGGTGATATCAGAAAACCTTACTTTGATACGTTTCAGCCCCTTATCCAAAGAATAGTAAGAACTTCAGACGAATTCAATATTTTACTTTATAATAAAATTATTATAGCAATAATTTGTTTTTTTCGAAAAAGCCCCCCCCCCCATCATCAACACCATAGTCCGATTTTGCCCATTAAAAACCTCAACCGAGATTTTGGGTCGTTATATTTTATGTATCAATTTAAAAGTGATTGGCACAAAATTACGGCAGTTATCGTATCCGCAAGAAAGTGAAATAAATGAATATATACGAGTATATATAAACTTTTGAGCTGACGGTGATTTTGGGATCTGAGGGATATGAAACGCGAAGATATGTCGAAATTTTCCGGAAGTCGAATCATGGTACCTATTACAATAGGTAGATTTCATAAGAAAGCTACCTAAAACTTAGTTACTTGGTATACTTTCAAATTAACCTGTTTGCTAACTACTAAATCGGATTAGAATCAAAGTAAAAAAAAAAAAAAAAAAAAATGCAGCTGACACATTAAACGATACCCGCTTCTCATTGGATTCCAGCCGCGTAATTCAAACGTTACAATACGGCCGAAGAAAAAAAATAATTTTTGTCATTCATTACGGGTTTGCGTGTTAACACTACATTACCGTTTATTTCTTGAATAGAAATTTTAAAACTCCCGTTTAAAATTGTGGTTACATTTTTAAAAACATATTAGTATCTAACGGGCATACAACGATCTATAATAGTATAAAAATGAGCAAATAATTAAATACATTTACTGCTGTTATTAGTACGTAAAATGGAACAAACATATTTTACTGCTGTTAACTACATCGATCTCATGACGAAATTCCTTACAACTAGTTTAAACAGTAGAGTACAATAAATTAAACCTTTTAACTTCTGTAGTTGTTGAGACATACTTAGTTTCTTTTTTCTTTTCAAATATCTGCGGTTACTTTGTTACTTTCAACAATTAATAAATAGTAATAAATAAATAAATAAAGTAAACAGTTTGCTACAATAACTATATTTCAAAGAAATACTTCTTTGTTGTACTTAAAGTGGTTGCAAATGTACAGTATATATTGTCCTATATACCAGATGCCTGCCACGTTGATCGTATTTATAGCCTTGGCTTTATTATAGTATTGTTACCTAATATTTAACGAGATTTTGTAGTCTATAATGAATCATACTGCACAATTTTTCAACCCTATTCAAGATACAACTATTTTTAAATAGTTTATTATTTTTTTCTTGTATTCTTTGTATTCACTACTTAATTAGCCGTTTGAAACTTAACTGATATAGTATATTCGCTTCTTAAGCTGCTAATTTTGAATTATTGTTACAGAAACTGGTTTAATAAACAATATTTATGAAGATAGCGTAAGTATTTTTACTTCCTTGTACGAAGTAAAGGAAGTATTGTGATCGCGAAAAATTTCGGTTTTCTGATCTCAACGTAAATATTCGTTTTGACCATTCCTGAATCCATTTTGACTAGTTTCGGCGTGATATCAGTACGTATGTACGTAATGTATCTCGCATAACTCAAAAACGATTAGCCGTAGGATGTTGAAATTTTGGATTTAGAGCTACATCTAGTTGTGTACCTCCCCTTTTGATTGCAATCGACTGGACCAAAAGTGTCCAAAAAAGCCCAAAATCCAAATCAACTGGAATTTAGAATTTTTCTTTACTGCAGTAATAATCCCTCATTGAGAACTTTTCAACGATATATCATAAGTGGTTCCAGAGTTATAGCCAAATAAAATTTTAATTAATGAAATATTTTGATCTTATAAGCGGAAGGCACATCGGTTCGAATCCGACTTCATCTCCTTTATTTTTACTTTTTTTAATTTAAATATATTGATTTATTAATATTTATTAATAATAAATCCTCTGAGTTTAAAAACATTTTCCCGATAAATAATAATTTCGTAATAACAATAAAATAAAATATTAAAAAATCGGAAATTATTAATGAAGTAAAATTTTATGTACTTTTCATTTTAAAAAAAAATGTATATATGTAATTTAATAGGCGTACAAGGAAGTCATATGGTGTCCACATCAGATTTTTTACAGTACATTAATCGAAAACAATCGGAAATTTTAACCTATTTTTTCCATTCTGGCTGATAATGCACTATGTAACATAAACAAGTATTGCTATCTGAAATAAAATTATGGGGGAGCACTCAAGTCTTTCAACATAATAATGCATCCTGATACACAAACCATTTTAACAAAATTATTCATAAATATTTTGGATAAAAGGTTGTCCAGTATTTCGGTAATGTATCCCTAATATCAGTACAAGAAAAAGGTTTCTATAAACACAAATCAGAAAAGTTTTTTATCCGTCTGTCTGTCCACCATTTTTATTACATTTAAACCACCAAGTAACTTGTTTTCAGTGTGGAAATATGAAATAGAAATTTTGCAGCTATGAAAAATGTTAGGTCTGAACGAGATTCAACCCGGGACCTCCTGGATAGAGGACTGAGTTGCTACCACAGTGATGGGATAATAGCTTTTTAACTACGAATTATGAATGGATTGAGCTATTTTAATGAAACTTTCGGTATCTTTTTAAACTAATATTTTTTACGAAATTAATACAAATGGAAGTTTTGTATGATCGTAAATTTCAAAAATACAAATATCTTAATTTTTTATTCTACGACAGTTCAGAAATTACGTTAGCTGTTACATTAATACTATATTAGTTGTTTACAGTAAAATTAGTTAGGAAGTACTTGTTTATAAGCTAAAATTTAACGAGTTTAATCGTGATCAAAATCACATCTTGGTTTTTTTCAAAAGGCGGAGTAATAATGGAAAATATTATTGCGAATCGCTGTTTAAATTACAAAATAATTTTGTGCCAGATTTTCCCTCCTCCTTTACATGATTATTATTGATCAATGACATTCATATAGTTGTAAATCCCACCGGCTGGTCTAGTGGTTAACTCGTCGTCGCAAATCGGTTTGCTTAACAATTGATTTTTGAAGTCGAAGGTTCTGAGGTTTTAATCCTAGCAAAATTTTACTTGCTTTTATACGGATTTGATTACTAGACATTGAATACCGGTGTACTTTGGTGATTGGGGTTCAATTAACCATACGTCTTAGGAATGGTCAGCCTGAGTTCGTACAAGATTACACTTCATTTACATGTTATATATTTCATCGTCATCTCATTGGGCCGTGGAGGAGGTTGCTTATTGCCCATTAGTTGAAAGATTGCAACGTACACATTATGAAAAAAATATATAGTTGTAAAAAAAATTCTGATTTTTACATAACAATTTTTGTTAATTAGATTAGATTAGATTCAACACAGATGATTCGTCTAGTGGTTTTCTTTCTTTGTATACGATTTTGGATTATATTTGATAAAATTTCTAGTAACTTTTTATATTGTTAAATATTAAGTCACTTCAATTGTTTACCCAATAGGAAATATCTTTAATGTAAAAATCATCAAAAGCAGTAAAATCATTTAATGTAAAAATCATTAACAGGATAATAAATTTTACTTTAATTTTTTTTTTTTTTTATTTATGGTATACCAATATATTATGAAACTGTTTTTTTTTTTTTAATTTTGTATCCATGTTTCGAATTAACATTTAGTAACAATTTTGAAATTTTTTTGTGGTTTTAATAAGAGGTAAAAGTTAATTAAAGCATGTTTATTTCATAATATCTGCATTAACATTAAAAAAAAACTTAATTTTGTGAGGTAGTAATAGATTAACGTAATTTATTCATTTTTATCAACCGTAATAAATTGTGAAATTCTTGCAACTTGTTCATGTTTTCTAATCAGTGAAATCTGTTTTTCTTTTCTTTTTAATTCCCACATTTTAGTTACTTTGAAAAAGGTAAAAAATATTCCATTACTTATCTATATTTCTATTTTAATCAAGCACGCTGTTAGTTTTGTTTTTATTTTATTATATTTCGCTTTAATTATGTGTTGTTAAAGTTCTCTACTGTAATTTTTTTCTTTATTAATTTTTTTAATAGCGTTGACCACGTGAATTTTCCAATTTTTTTGTGGATTTTCTTTTTTTATTCACTATATAATTTTGTTCTTTTTTATTTTCTACTTACACTCATATATTAACTTAATATCTTTAAAAAACAATGGATTTATTAATAAGTCTTGTCTGAGATTTATGCCTGTTGATCTGCATATAACTTGGTTGAATGCATGTGGAAAGAGATAGATACTTAAGTAAGTTCTCCAGGGCTCTATACCAGTAATATTTCTGTTAAAATTTGTTTTAAGATAGATTTATGTGATCGTGAAGATTATTAAAGAAAATAATAAGAAAAATTAAAATAGTGAGCTTTTTTGTTTAATGTGTTTACTTTTAAAAAAAATGTAATAAAACCATGAATTATTTATTTCTTTCGAACGCATCCTGTATGCTTATTTTGTCAAAAACAAAATAAGTATTAAAATACCATTTCACGTCTGCACCTTAACACTAATTATGAATAATAGGATTCTCAGTTAAACACAATACAGCCTGTTTGCAACAGAATAATAATTATTAAAACAGAATTATTATTAACAGAATAATAATTTAACCACCATCGGTATTAACGTCTCATGCATGAAAAATATTTATTAGGATAGCTTATAGGCAAATAGGGTCGTGGGTTAGAATGTGTGTTAGATGAAGAAATGTTCGGTTTCAAAAAGAGCATGAATACATAAGAGGTTATTCTGCACCTCAGATTAATTTAGAAGGCAGTTTAACAAACGATAAAACCACCTAAACAGAATTTATAGATTAAAGAAAACATTTGATAATGTAGAAAGGAATAACATTTTTAGTTTTCGGAAAATTCGGACATAAGTATAAAGAAAGAAGATATTTCGATTAATAATCTGTAAAAAATCAGGTAGTAGTTATAAAAGTTGAAAAGGAAGAAAAGTGAGCTATGGTTCAGAAAGGAGTGAGATAAAAAAGTAGCGTGTCTTCCTTGCTTTTTAAAAAATACTTTAGAAGAAGCATTAGAGGAATTGAAGGAAAAATTTTGAAGTGGAGTAATCATTCAAAGAGAAAAATTAAGGATAATAATGCATTTCTGGAAAAATACAGAAATGATAATAAATACTAAACAGCATAAATATATTGTTAGAACATTTCATTCTGAATATAGATAAAAGTAAAACAAAGATAATGTAATGGAAAAGAAAGAAAGGTAATGAGGAATTAGTTATTAAGGTAGGAAAACATAAAATAATAGATACTAGAAGTGAGAAAATGTTGTAAAGCTTTCGTGAAAAACAGAAGTCTTCTAATATACAGTTCTTGTTAAAGTGTAGGTCTTTATGGTAGTTAAATGTGGAAAACAGGAAAAACAGAAAGAAAAAGAATAGAAATCCTTCGAAATGTAGTGTTACAGTAGAATTTTGTAAAGTAGATTGGCCGAAAAATTTCTAAATTAAGAAAACATAAGTTAAATAGGAGAGAAATTTCTGAAAGAATTTTTTTATTAAGAGAACTCGGTTGTTGGATCATGAATTAAAGCGTCTAGATTTAGTTAATCTGGGCTAGAGGGAAGTGCAGAATGTAAAACCTGCAAAGGAAGAAAAAAAATTGAACATACATAACAAATAAATGAGGTTATACGATGTTTGAAATATGTTAAAAGATTAGAGACAAACAAATGAAAAATAACATCTCGCTAATCAACAGTCTGATGACTGCTAATATTTCATTCCATTCTAGTGTTGCTTTCTTCAAACTACTACAAATATCATATAGGTAGGTTTATTTTTTATAAACCTGCCTTCCAAAATTAACGTAAGAGGAGATCGATTGGAATCTTTTGTGCCCATATTCTCTCTGAAACCATTCATTTAATAGACCTTCTACTGCATATTATATTAGCGTAGTATTTTCAATGTGACAGTTAAACTGTGTAGTTTTTTCACCTAGTATTTCTGGCGCGAATGAGAGAAATTCTTTGATACCTATTTCATGAGGGACGATCGAGCCGCTTTAGAATTACAAGGGCACAAAAAAATAAAGATTTACCACTTAAGCGGTAACAAACCTTCTTCTTCTTGCCTTGTTGGACAAAAATTTTTAATTATTAAAGTATTTTACATATTAAAATTTATTTTGTCTATATGTTATTAAGTATACATTAAATAATTTTAAATGCTGATATTTTCCTTTATTAAATAATATCTCTTTGCATAATCACACGTTTTTCTAGTAATCAAAATAATACAAAAATAATAAATTTATTTTAATGTTTTATAAATGTTAAAAACTTGTTATTAGAGGAAATGAAATTTATGAAATTGTAAAGGTTCGTTTTCTAGCTTACATAAAAATAATAGTACAGATTATTTTTATTACTTCGTTGTTTTATTTATTTTTTGCTTTAGAACGGCTATGCACGCAATTTTATAGTGTATAATTAGTTAAATTAAATTTGTATTTAACGTAGTAATAATAATACTACACATTAAAAATATGTTTGATTAGATTTATTCGTTTGTTTTTCCTTTTTGTAGAATTTAGAATTGTTTATCAGATTTAAAAGAAATAATAATTTATTTTAAGGTATTTTATATTTTACTTTTTTTGTATTTTCAACAAATTATAGTTGAATTAAAAATTACGTAAAAGTAACTCGGTTTTTTTTTAGATAACCCGGGCATCGCTGCTTTGGCCATTTTACCCTATGAAAATAGATGTTTATAACGTGTAAAAAAGCCATTCCTGACCGAGATTCGATCCCGGGACCTCCCGATGATAGGCCGAGACGTTACCATTCCGCCACGGTGATCGGCATTTTTATTAAAATATTTTAAGCCGTTATTTACAAACAATTTTTTTTCTTAATGTGAACGTTTCAATCTATTCTACTAGTGAACAACAAGCAAACTCATGGCCCAATGAGTTGAGAATGATATGTTGATGTGTAAATGAAGTTTAGTTTTGTTCAGACACAGGCCGTCCGTATTATATTTCAGTTTTTTATTATTATTAAAAATATTTAAATTAAATTTTTTCTGTTTTATATAAGTACATTAAACATTATATGCTTCGCACTACTTTTCTTATAAAACAAATTTATGTATGTTATACTAATGGTTACAAACTTTTTAAAGTTCAGGGAATATAAATACATGATAAACTGTTTCGCGAGAAGGTAATGTTAATTAAAATATTTTTTTATACTGAATTAAGGGGGGGGGGGGGAAATACCCATTATTAAAAATAAAATTTCAAAAAATTTCTTTTTTTCTGATTTTATACTCTGAAAACCTCTCTTTTTAACGGTTCAATTATATATTTTCCATTACTTGAAGAAAAAAATAGGAGGCATATAATGAAAAATGTTAATGTTTCTTTTTTAAAAAAATTAAAGAATTTCAATTAATCATTTTATCAAGAAGAAAGATAATTCTAAAAAAATTCAGTTTTTTCTGCTTTACTTGAATGAAGTTCTTATTCATGGTAAGTATACGAATCATTTTTTTAATATTTTTTACGTCCACATCTATTTCAGGGGTAACATTATTAAAAAAAAAATTCTACTCTACTGAATTGGGGGTTAAAACGAATATCCCATGTCAGACTTTCATCAAAGAATAAAGAGTGTTGGCTTTTTCATAGAGTCGAACACATTGTTGTATATCAGCATGTCAAACCCATTGAAATACAGATATGTTCAGCCCTAACAAGTGGCACCATAGTTCTATCACCTCAATCGTCTGGCTGTATAATGAGAATCATTATCTTCAAGAAAAAACAACTCTACTTAATTCTGCCTCGACTTTACGTGCTTATCACGGGTTATACTCGTAGGAAAAAATCTGATGTAGTACGAGTATAAAGCAACTCTGTGGGAAACAATGCATATACTACCTTCATTTAATGGTAATGCTGTCATTACGCCATTAAATCGTTCTATTAACTGACACATTTTATTTTTTGCAGCTATGAAGTATAAATATGTTTATAATATAAAAAAAGAAACCTTTTTCTTCTTTCTTTTTTTTAAATTATAAACCTAATTTTTTTAGTACAAATCTTTTTATAACAATTGAATAAATAATGTATTTAATTTCATTTTACTTTTTACATAAATTTTTAGGTTCTTAATTAATAATTATCCAAAGTAAAAAATATATATTTGGAATGGGGATCCTCCACCCCAATCCGCTTAACGATCCCCGCCCATAACATTATGGTTTTACCATTCCTGTTTTTATTTTATTTTTACTTTTGTTTAATTACAAATATCTCTTTATCGTCTTCTATTGTATTCCTGCCAGGTGTTTTATGTCTTCTGCAAAGTTCTTGATTTTCTCGTAATTCCTTCTTGAACTTTTCATAGTTTACTTTTTTCTAGCTACTCTTGATTTTATTCAAAAACTGATTTTCTTTCGTGGGTTCTACTTTTTCAACACTTAAAAACTTTTGCTTTTTCTTTTACGGTGTCTAGAATGCTTTACTAGTATCTACTACTGGTTTTACTTTATCTCTAAATAAAGTTTTTCTTTATTAAATTAAACTTCTGCAAGGTTTTGGTCTGAAGTAAAATTTGAAAGATGTACTCTTACCGAAATTTCCAACAGAAGTAAATTTGAAATCACGACTATTGCTAAGTTAAACATTGTTAAAGAAAAATTATACTTTTATTTGAAATTAGGTTTTTTCTAAGAAAAGTACTGTAGTATTACTTTCGGTCGCACGCTGGTTTGCTTCTCACCGTTGTAGGGTGAAATTGAATTTTTTTTACGTTTTGAAATATGAGAAGTATGAAAATACCATTCACCTAATATGTAATTTCCGTATATGTATAAAGGACCTATGTATAAAATTATAAAACTTATTTGTATAGAATTATATATACAGTGTATGTAAAACATTTGTGGCTCGAACATGTTCAAAACTACTTGATAAATTTCATTGAAATTTAGATATGCTGTAGTAGTGTACCTGAAATTGTGCATGTGAAAATTTGTTGAATCGATCTTGAGTTACGCTCAATTTAAAGTCTACAACAAACAACATAATCTCAGTTTGAGGAATTTTTTCGGTCACATGATGAAATTGGAAAATGAAGATTAATTTTCTTTACGGTTTAAGGTATGAGACTTATGAAAATACCATTCATCTATAAACTTTTGTGGCTCTAAAATCTCCAAAACTACTAGATTAATTTCACTGAAATTTAGATATGCTGTAGTATATTGTGTTTGAAGTTGTGCTTGTGAGAATTCGACCAAATTTAGTTGAGTCATTCTTGAGTTACGCGTAATTTTTCCAAAAAAATTGAAAAGTTTGTTACTCCGAAATCTCCAAAACAAGTAAATCAATTTCATTGAAATTAGGTATGGTGTAGTAATATATCTCAAATCGCGCATGTGAACATTTTATAAAGATTGGTTGCGCCGTCTTCAGTACGCTCAAATTAAGGTCGACAATTGATAATGTAACCTCAATTTGAGGTTGGGTAACTGACTTAATGCGTATTCTTTATAGACGGTTATGCAGTGAGTTACAGAGGTGAGCGAGTTTAAACAGCTTGATACTTGTGTGTAGGGTCTACTTGTCATGTTTAATTATTTTATCAAATCACAGTTATAATAATTTTATTTTTTTATAAAAAGAAAATATATTTTAATATTAAATTTAAGAAAAAAATTTATAAGAAATTAAGTATTTATTTGGTATAAAAAATTTACAAAGAATTAAGGTTTATTGAACACTGCGTAATTTCATTTATTTCATCGTGAAATACTAAATATTGATAGTTATGTTCTTCATCCGAAATAAAATTATCAACAAAATTTATGTGCAATAGATATAATATTAGATGTATAAATATTTAATGCATGGGAGTTTCCAATAAATCATCATAACTCGATGTTTTATTGGCTTTTCAATAATATAATTCTTTTTTTTTCTTTCTTTTTTTAAAATTAATATACGTTGTATATCTCTGACCAAGGCAATTAATTTTCTGAAAACTTTTTTTGGTTGTAAAAAATGGTAATATTACACAATATAATATAATATCGTATCGATATATTTATCGATGGTTGATCTATTTTATAGATTATATCCATTCTACAAAGCATAATACCATCAGTTCTTAAATCTTCCCTTTTTTAAATAAAATTAACTTTTATTTCATGAAGTAAGATGATTTATGTCAATTATAAATTATATCTTACTTATCAAATAATAATTGGCACGTTTACATAAAACATCTATTTGTTAACTTGTTGTTTTATTTTATACAGATACAAATTATTGTATGCAATTAAATCATGAATAAGCATAAAAAATACAGTAGTATCTTATTTATTACTTAGATTATTCTGTGCTGTAAAATTATTTTATTAAATTATTATCGTTTCTTGATATAAAGTTATAATTATATGTATTTATAATATTAAATACTTTCATTATTGTTTAACTTGATATTAACATATTGTTATTACTTGATGTATGATTTATCTTTTTTAAAACACGATGCAGTATTCATACTGTATCCTGTTTTATCTTAGGTCTCTATGTTTCTCATTAATTAAGTTTTAATAGAGTATATTTATGTACGGAAAATTAATTAGAGTGTCTGGATGAGTTATTTCTAAATATTTAAGAATTTATATGTTGACTGATATAAAACACAGTAAAATAAATGTTATGAATAAAGTCTATAATGAAAAGATTGGTAAACACACCAATTAACTATACCGGTTTCCGAAATTATTATTTACGCTGTAACGATATATTAGAAGTGGAAGTCAAAATCTACTTATACAAGAATCTAATTAAAAATAAATGGTTTTTATGTCTAATTAAAAAGAATAGATGTTATGAAATAATGTCTTCATCTTTACTCGTTAAGATTATTTGATAAATGCAACTATTCATTTCCAGTTTATGCAAATATAATTTGCCCTAATTCTAGAGAAACTGTATCAATGAATTTAAGATTCGACTATGTATAAGCCAACCCATTCACTCTCTGTAGAAGTCAATAGACTTCAATACTATCTGGCGATAAAAAAAAAATATTTTACTTTTTTCTTCTTTTACTCTCCCGTTTTTTGTTGTACGTAATATAAGGAAAGATTTGGCGTCGGATGATTCATCCGATTTCTTTTTATAATCCTCTGTGATTTTAGGTGTCTAAGCTTAAATAGAAATTTCCAATTAAATAAAAATAAATTACCTGTAAATTATGTATGGATTTATAAATATGTGTTTATGTATCTTATTAAGAAATACGTAGATGAACACTTTTAGTCTTAAAAGTTATTGACCTAATTTTATAAAATCTGGTTTGGAAGGCGGGTAGTTTATTATTTCTTACAAACTTTTTAAATGAAAATATTTGGTAAAATGAAGAAGGGTAAAGAGTGCTATACTTGTAATCGATTGGGCTTAATGATAGTTTAATCATTTTAATCTTTTATTTAAAAAAAAGAAAAAAATATTACTCAAATTCAAAATATTTAGTTTTAGACAGTTCTGTGTATCGAATTGAATTTTTTTTTTTTTTAGTTATTTTATCATAAATAAGGAGCAATCAGGGTATAATATAAATAATAAATATTAACTTATTACTATGACAGAGATCAGAGGTTAATTTTTAAGTTTAAAAAAATATTTTTTAAATCAAGAATGACGTCATAAACTGGGTTTGTTTCAACAAAGAACAAAATTTGTAAAAGTTTCTACTGTTTAATTTAAAAAAAAAAAAAAAAAACAACAATCTTTAAAGAAAATAATAATGTACGGTTAAGATTTATTTTGTACTTAAATTTTTTTACCGTTGTTTAATGTTCTTGATACATGTAAATATTACACCAGAATTGTCATTTATAAACGAAAAGATTACAAATTTAAAAAAATATATAAATATACAGTTGTGAAATTATGGAAATAAACTTATAATAAATTTATCATTGTGGGAGAGGTTAGATTTATGATATAATAAATGCAAATTAGAGGAAAGTTCAACGAATTTGTTGCCAGCTATATATACATACATATATATGTATTTTTTTATCTCCATAATTTATGTATTAGCTTAAACTGAAATGAAAAACTGTATACATTTTGCTATTATTTTAACGTAAAGCTAAAATTAGTTTGTCTTACTGTTCCCAGTACATCACATGAAACGTAACCTACACTTAGGGAAAAGATTATAGGGCATGTATATCCAAGAAGGTATTAATTTGTAGGATTTTAAAGTTTTTAAATAAACTATAGTTGCGAAGCTCCGTTTGTACGTAACACGAATAAGTTTTTCAAGAATATTACTCCTATTTGACTTAAGTTATCACAGTCTAAAAGTAGAAAATCGTTTAACATTTAGAGAGTATAAAATTGTAACAAATTTACATCTAGATATTGAATAAGCACAATTAATATTAAAAATATTTTTAAGTCATATAATAACAAAATAAATCTATAGATCTTCGTTATAATTAATTTAATTTTAATTACCTTAATAGAGTTAAAGTGTTAGTACATAATTGTATCTTAAATACATAATTTGTAGTTAAAAACACAGTATTATTACTTTACAATAACACTGTTTTAATTATTTTTAATAGTTCAGTTTAAAAAAAATAAATTAAAATAATAAGAGTATCAAGCCAATGATCATCAAAATTTCACGATAAAAAAAGAAAAAAAAAAAAATTATTTTATAAACCAAATGATTAATCCATCTCAATGTACATAGTAATATATAAATCTAAAAGTTTATTTGTTTGTCACACAATCACGCAAAAATTACCATACCGATTTTGAGGTTTTTTAAATTTTCTTTCTTTCAAAGAATATAAAAAGATGTTCTTTCTTTATAAAAACAAAGAGGCTATAAAAACCCCCGATAACGTATGTTAATTTTTTTCGAAAAATGAAGACAACGCAATTTTTAAAAAAATTATCAGTTCATGAAACGAGCGAATTTCTTCAAACAATGAGTACTACTGCTCCGATTTCAGTGAATACTTTTTAAATTTTTTTTTATAGAGAAATATGTAGGCTGAAAAAATTCTATATCATACAATAATTTTTTGAAAAATGAAAAAGATTATGCAATTTTTAAAAAAATTACTTGGAAACGTGTTAATTTTTTCATTCCGCGAGTTCAATTGCATCGATTTCGACGAATCTTTTTTATTTTCTTTCTTTTTTTTATAGAAAAAATCTTTTTTTTATTTTGTTACAAGTAAGTATTTTTTTTATATTGTTTTTACATTGTTACAAGTATGTGTGCGAAACTGTGGGTAGCCATATATAACTAGAGATGGTTATGATAAATAATCAGGCTAACTATTAAAAGTCATAATAAGAAAGTAAGTTACTCGTTATTTAAACATCCTAATAATGATAATCTTATATTTTCCTTATTAATAATATCTTTAATAATTGTGATTAAATCAACTTAAACAGTACAGGTTATATATCTCTTCTGATAAAACTCGTAACTAGCTCATAGATATACAACGTAACTGGATTCTCATAGATTTCTATTTTCCCGGATATCAGAATTTTTAACAGAGATAAGATACAACTATCGTTCAAAATATGATCCCTCGCGCATTTTTATATTTCTCGACGTTTTTAGTTCCATTATATCCAAAAACATACGAAATTTTATCTGTGCTGATGTTTGATTACGTTTGTTGGTTTTATTTATAAACAGCTACTTAGCCTTCAATCGTGAAATTATGATTACATGAAATGAAATTGTAGCTTCAACTAAAAATATAACGTGATAATTTCAGTGAATTAAAGGAATTATTTCTATCAAATTTGTTTAAAAAACTGTTTTATGTGGTAGGAAAATACTGAGTGAATTTAATACTTCAAAAGTAAATGGACTTCAAGGGAATTTATTCGAAATACATTTATATATTTTTTTAACTTATCAATATATAACTTTAATGGGAATATTATTTTGGAAATAACACCATTGTAAACTTTTTGAAAACAAAAAAACATCGCTTTCATAAAAATTACCTTTTTATTATAATTTCCAAACTCTTAATATTTCACCTTGTTTTGAAAAAATTTTTACTCTAGGATATCCCAGCATATTTTCGTAAAATCTTTGTATTACTCGGTTTTAAATTTTAAATCTATATAAAAATAAAAATTATATTTTTTTAAATTACTTTTTTACAAAATTAGGTTAATATTTTTATTAAGATATATTTGCTTATTTGCATCTAAACATTTACGAGTTAAATTTGTATTCTCATAACTTTTTTGTAATCACTTAGAATTGTTAACAGCTTATTGAAATATAAAATAACCTAAAAAAAATTGCACAAATTAAAAAAAAAAATTAATTTTTCTTGAATTAAATAAGCAAATTAATAATTTTTTAATACTAATTAAACTGGTATTATTCATTGATATTTTACAGCAAAACAATTCTTGATCCTTTCATAGATAGAAATATAAAATATGCATTAAACATACTCTTAATAATTTTTTTTTTTTGGACCGAATTATATTTTGGTCGTAGACGAGATTGGGCCAAACTTTTCATCTTACTCTAATCTAGAACAAGCATTATATTAGTGTTTTAATCTATTATTTCGGACTTTTATTTTCTTTACATAGACCGTCCATAAGATAACTGATATTTCAAAATATTCCGAAAGATCTTGCCTAATAACACAGTATTTTCCTTGAGCCATGTAGAGGATTGTATTCAAAATAAATATTTTCTCACATTTAATTTTTTAAAAATTAAATATATAAATCGTAAAAATAAATTTTAAATATTAAAAATTGCAATTAAAAAGTATTATTCAATCATGAAATGATTGTTGCATGAAATAAAATTGTAGCCTACTTACAATCATAACGTGATAGTTTTGGAAAAAATTATGTTTTTATTATATTTCAAAAAATATAAAAAAGTTAAACATTTAAATATATTAAAAGTTAAACATTTTAAAGCTTAGACATTTTAAGACTTTTTCACTAAATCAATCAGTTTAAAATATTTAAAGTATTACGTACAAGTATTTCCGATATTTTTTTGTCTGATTGTACTTAGTTATACGTATAGATTTTAATTACGCCCATTGTTACCAGGTGATATCACATTGTCGATATTATAAAATTTGTTCCACTTTTAAGTTAAGTAATAAATAATTAAAAAATAAAAATCATTAAGTTTTAAAATTAGTTTTCTCGTTTACCAGTTGTAGAATTTTATATATATATATATATATGTGTGTGTGTGTGTGTGTGTATTTAAAATTAGCCTAATCGTGTACAGTTTAAAATGGTTTAGAAATTTAAACATGATTTAATTTTTTAAATAATTGTATATAACATTTTATTTTCGTGGGATTTATTTCTTTGATAATTAGGAAAAAAAAGCGTACTTATGATATAGTATTTCTACACTGCTGTCCTTTATCATCAAAAATACTTTAGTCAACTGAAGTCATACATTCTAGCAGATAGTCGAAATACTTAGTGATCTCGTACAAGGTAACATGAGTTAAGTCAGAAAAAGTATTCTTCATTATAATACATCTGATAATGAACCGAAGTGAACCTAAGTTGTTCAGGACCGCGTGGTATTTTTTGACGTTTCTGAAATTCATCAGTACTTTCAGATGGCATCTCAAAAAGAACTGTAGTATTTACTAGTAAAAACTTTGTTTTAATTTATATTTCTTGAAAAAATACACATTTTTCCCGTTGAAAATAAATAATAAAATTTAGTAAAGAATTCATTAAACTTATTTTAATTGTTTAATTATTATTATTATTTTTTTTTTTCATTTAAATTGAGAACATCTACAAAATTTTATTTATAGGGAAGGTTCTTACAAAAAAATTATAATAATTATTATTTTCAACAATCAAAATAAATTTATATATTTAAATTTAATTGTAATTTATTCAGAATATCAATCTGACCTGAATTTGTTGGATATCCTAGTACAATGGGAGAATGGTTATTTACGACGGCACTGAGCACCGTAAACAGTAAGGCGACACGACAACAGAACTGCATGACTGCGCGGGATCAACTGCAGTAAACCAACTAGACACTGCCACAACTCCCCACGTGGTATAAACTAACTGCATGCCACCGCCGCCACGCCGCTTTCCAAGTCTGGGGAGATTTCCAGCAGAGATCTGTCAAACCACCTCCACGCTGGAAATAATAAAAAAAAATAAACAAACGAACACCGTTCGTTCTATATCGCTAATCATACGGACATCAAACCATTTATTTCTGCACATTTAGTCACATAATTTCTTTATTCAGTAAATTTATTGGCCAATATTCCGTATTAATCTGGAAGTGCAGAAAAATTTATAAGAGAACAACTTTCCATAAATAAAATGACTGGAGGCGTTTATATGAACATATAGCCTATATATTTTTTTTAATTCAGTTTATTGTTTCCGAATAACTATTAATCATTCATTTATTTTTGTTTTTTCTTTAAAATATTTTATCATTACAAAATATTTCTAGTTACATAAAATATGAACTTATGTATTTTTCTTATTTACGTAGATTATGTTGATTATGGCTCGTTGATAGTTTAAAACTTCTATACATTTAGATTACTTAATACATCTTATTTATATTATGCATTAAACTTAATAAAATATATATACTTCAAAAATTAAATAGCGATAAATTGGGTGATTAAATTCTTTAAAAAAAAAATCTCAGTTAAGGAAAAAGCCTCTATTCGTAAAATTTTTATTATGAGTGCATTATTTTATACATTTGCACATAGGTTTTGGTATTTTTCCCATCCGAAAAAGTAAATTTGTTCAAAATGTATCGAGCTGGGTTTTAGATGAAAATAGCTTCAAAAGCAGGTTACAAAAAAGGTATATTTTCACCTTTAGTGGAAATTTTGAAAGTGGTAATGAGAATAAAAGAAGAAAAACCCACGTTATAAATTAAAATAATAAATGTCGTATAGCTTGAATTTTCATGTAGAAAGGATCAAATTTTTGCCTATTTCATATTAATATGAAATTATTTAATATGAAATTTTCTTTTAATTTTGAAAATTTGTAAATGTAATTCAGTATTTATAAAGCCCTTGTTTCTACACTTGTATACCTCATATATACCATTTGCTTAATAATGCAGTGTATTAAATGTAAATACTTTGTATAATGACCGAGAAAATGTATAAAGTTTTTAAACTTTCCATCGTCATCATTGTTCAATAAGTGATCGCATTAAAATAATTGACAATAGATTTGTGCTGTTACATTCATATAAAAGGATTATGATTCTGATGAAGGAAAGATATTTTTGAAAGGTTCAGAGGTATTGAAAAATTATTTACCATTACAAATTGTTTATTATATGTAATGTGATATATGAAAAATTGTAACAAGTCGTATCCCCAAACATATATATGAATGGAATTAAGCAGAATAGAATGACGATTTAATTGGTTGAAAAAAAAAAATAAAAAAAAATATATAATAGTTGTATCTGGATGAAGATTAAGGCCGTTTTATGTACTGGATGAAGATTAAGGCCGTTTTATGTATTAGACAGTCAAAATATGAGAAAAGTTGACCAGAATTATGTACTCTCTAGAACTGCAGACGCGCTTTATTCTGCTCGTGGGTTATTTGTCAAAATATAGTTTTTGAGGTTGAGTGCCTGTAGTTTAGACACAAATAAATTCTCGGTAAGTAAATAAGTTAAATTTAATTGTATATTCAAGAAAAACAATGTTGATTTCTTTAATTTTTTGTAAAGCATTATTGCAGAGCCAATTTAAATAGCCGTCTAAACTAAAATTTTGCGTTCAAGTATTTATTTTATATGAAATCCGCAATGAAGAGAGAAGACTACCCATGGATCTACCTTGTTGTATTTTAATCCCGTATACTGAAATGTTCATCTGGATGCGTCGTTTGCCGTGGAAGATTCATGTGAGGGGAAGGAAGAGAAAGCAAATAACTTAACATGAAGTTCAAGGAAATGTACTGGTTGCCGGGCAAGAGGTCTGAGTTATCTTTGTCTAATATGCTAATTTTATTCTCAGAAACTTTGAAACCGATATGGACATATGGGGTCCCATTACGGGGAACGGTAAGCAAGACAAATTTTGAAATCATACAGCGGTTTCAGCACCGTAGTTTGCTAAAAACAGCGAAATTCACGAATATTTGGATCTACGGTACGTCAAGTAAGAAATACAAAGTTTCAGTTTGAAATATGAACTTTAGCTAAATGACCATGTTAACCGCTTGACGGTAAACCATCTAGACAACGGTCAGGATGTTAGAAGACTTAATCGACTACACGTTCTTGATCTTAGTAATTCTATAATTAATTACACCCCTGAGTGTTGTACATTAATCAATCCTTCATTCTTTTCCTCACTGTTTCTGTTTTCACTTTCATTTTTATTTTTTTTCTTTGTTTTAATTTTTCTTTTCTGAGTGATTCATCAATCTGTTGTTTATGATTCTTATTGTTATTGCTTTCTGCTGTAATGTTGATAGTACACTTCTTCAAAACTACTTTGTGTACATGTACGTTCTAGTCTTAGAAGTTCTAAATGCTGCTAATTTTTGAGGAATTTCGGTTGATATTTTTTTTTAATATGAATATCTATGATATAATTTATTTAAATTTCGTACAAAAATGTAATCGATTTGAAATAAAAATATGAAACAAAAAAAGTGTTTATTTTCCTCAAAGTAATATCATTCATCTATTCTAAAAAGAACATACTGGAGCTTCACCTATCAGCACCAATATAATACTTATTTTTAGTACACCTAGTCCAGTGATATTCAACATCGATAACCACATCATCGCAGACAGCGCATTAGTAGTTTTCAGTCCTGAAATCATTAGAATCGCCGTCATCTAAAGAAAGGATTCCATATCATGTTCTTCGTAAAGGACAGCACGTAAATAATTGTAAATATTCTTTTATAGTATTTATGTAAATAGAATGTTTTGTTTGATGATAAAAAAAAAGTTTGTCTTCATTACAGTTACCAAGTATCCTTTCCAATAAAATAGCAGTACATTTAATAGCACTCACCGAGTTGGGTAGTGGTGAACTCGTCATCTTAAATCAGCTGATTTCGAAGACGAGAGTTCTAAGCTTCAAATCATAATAAAGGCAGTTTCTTTTATCAAAACTTCCAAAACAATAAAATTTTTAAGAGTTTGCCGTCAACGGAAAACATCAAAAATCGAAAATCAAAATTGAACAATTTATTTATTTATAGTTCTTCAAAAAGATATTGTCCGAATCAAAAAAGTACACATTTGTATAAAAGGCGAGATAATAATTGTTATATATTTTTCCTACTTCATTTTCTCAAATACAAAAATATACAGAAAATATTTAACGGTGTATATTTTATTGTGGATGCATCAATACACGTCGTTTTAAAAATGAGAACAATTTTTTTTTGTAATAATTAGTAGCAATTTAACGTATCTGTTAATATATAACTTATCATTCTTACTATCCTTCTATAGTAAAAAATTTCTAACTTCGGTTAACGAATAATCATTCTGAACTTTCAAACTTTATTAGCAAATCATTTTTCTCAGTGGATGATGAGTCCTTGATAATTTATTTTATGTGTTAGATTATTATAATAGTTTCATAAAGAACATCTGTAATAAATAAAGAATTACAAATATTTTTTATAATTATGATTAAGATTTAATTTAATCTTTTATTATATATCTTAATATTTATGACGTCATCATGGTCATTCATACTAGTCACGATCGTTATTATATATTTTTACAGCGCGTTGTTGTTATTATTATTATTATTATTATTATTATTATTGTAACTACATGATTCATTAATAGATTAAAAAAAAAATCATGTTTATACATGATTTTTTTTTTTTTACTCATTAAGATTTATTTTATTTCATATTTTATAACTTGGGTTTTTAAAAGTGAGGTAAATACAATTAAAAAAGTGGATTTTTTAATGTGTATGTATGTACGTATGGTTTTATTTATTATTAGTTAAATTTATTAGTTGGTGATTTGTTGTCTCGTTTCATTGTATGTAAAATTTTTTTTAAATTAAATTATTCATTTTAGATAACCTTATATTTAAGAATTTCATTAGTTTCTATACAGTATGATGTGTAACTTCGTAGATTACTGTTGTAGTCGGCTAATACCTAAAAAATTGACTGGATATCTTAAAATTTAATGATTTTTTTTTACAACGTAGAAATTATTTGTAATTTTTTTTACAAGTGGAAACGTAGTCAAAGGCTTAATTTAAGAATAGCCTGGAAGAAAATATGTTCTGTTGTAAGCTTAATTTTTCATCATGTAACTTGACAAAGAAGTACACAAATTGTTTCCTAAAATATTCGTTTAAGATAAGCCTTAACTTAAATCATTTTTTAATATAAGATTAAATAAAATGTTTCATTTCAAGCATAGCTTCAGTTCATGTACTGTTTTATGATCTCCATGAATATCAGTCAAAGATTAGACTTTCTGGAATGCTGTAGGAAAAATGGTATAAATTCTTTCGAGTCTTTACTGGAAGAACTTCTCTACATAATTCTATAAATCAGTCTGATCATGAACGGGGATCAATGAATGAGTCACTCAATTTAAATAAAAAGGCGATGTTATTTTATTTAAATAATATACATTTAATCCACTTTTTTTTGGGATATTTAATGTGTGCTTGTACCTTATAATTGTCATTAATTCTCGTGACATATCATGAAAATATCATCGACTGTAGAGAAAGGATTTGAACTGTATGGAATCTGCTTGGAAGTTATGAAATTATATAAATATTAATATCTGTTTACAGATTTGCGGGTGTGTGTATCAAAAAGTACTTGAATTAATTTCAAGTATTATTTTGTAGTATTTCTTCAAAATGTTATGTTTTGGATGTTTTTGTATTTACATAATTATTTTTGGTTTATGTTTTTATCCTTCAAATAATTTTTGTTGTTTTATTTGTACTTTTTTCTAGTAATACAATGTATTATTTCAGGAAGTTTGTATTTATTCTTTTTTTTTAATGAAAAGTTACGTTTTTTTTTTAATATTTCGAATAAGGAAACAATAGAGGAAGCAACCTGTTTTTTTGTCTGTTTCCAGGTTACTTTCAAATAAATAGTTATGTTAGAGTATGGAAGTAATGGAAGATCCATGGGTCTGCTAAACAATCATAGATCACATCTTTTCATTCTGATTATTTCACGTTAATAATTGAGGGCAAAGTTGCTTAATTTAGTTTATAAATCGGACATACATTTCTAAATTTTAATTTGAAAAACTCTTTCTTCTTTTTTTGCGATGTTTTTAATAAAAATTATTTTCTTAAAGAAAACTTACGCGTTAAATTGAATTATAAAGATAAATTGTTATAAGCAATAATGGAATTTGCAAGTCAGGCAACGATCATAAATGAATACGTTAAAACTGAAGATAACAATAGCATTCGAACGCGTATTTTTTAATAAAAAAAGAATTTTTTTCTCTTAAAAACGTCAGAAAAAGCAAAATATTTCATTTTGTATTAAGTTACACAATAGAAATACTATTAAAACTAACAGTAGATATTTACTGTAGCTTAAAAATAGATAATGGATGTTATATATTGACGTGATGAATTAATTTATATTTGGAAATATTAATTCAATTTCTTTTTTAACTTTTCAATTTCAAACCTCTTAATAATTTTAAGTCACATAAGCAAAAACTATAGATTGATCATCTTTAATTTTATATGATATATATACCATTATCATTTTATATGATATATATATAATGATATATATAATTTTATATGATATATATATATTAAGTTGTGAAATAATTATTATTTTCTAGTATATAAAGTATGAAACCATAAAAACGTTTGATGTTATATTTTGTTTTTAAATTATCAAATCTTTTTAAGCAACTGTTTTTACATCAGAAAAATTAAAAATTTAGATATGTTGATAATTAAACAAAAAAATAAATAAATCGCCAAACGACTCGACAAATTAATCAGCTTTTCAAAAAATAAAGTCTATTTTTTCACATTCTAAAACTACCTCAGTGATTAGCTTAAAAATCTTAAGATTATGATTAGCTTAAAAACCTTTTTTTAGGATTAAACATTTAAAAAGGTTTAAATATTACCTTGTATTAAAATAAGTTTCCTAGATTTAAACCTTGCAAAGATTTTTAAACACATATTTGTGTATATAATTAAACGGAGAAACTTTAATTTAAATTGTTACGTTTAACTCACACTTTAATTTAATCAATTAAAGGGGATTAGCACGAAACTTCATTATCTAAAATATTCTCACATTTAAATCTGTCTAAAAGCATGTATTTGAGTAATAATGCTTTATCTTGCACAAATCTGTTTCTCTTTATACTAACGGAGATGAGATGAAATTTCTATTGCAAAAATAATTATAAATATTTTGCTAGGAAAAATATTTAGAAACCACTGCTCTGTTTGATCTTAAATTATCTAAGTTATATAACTTAAATTATACAGAATGATTTACAAAGAATGTAACAATCTTTCGGAACATGTTCTGCTGATGAAAATAAAAAAGAAAGTTCATATAAACGTAGGTTTAGAAGCATTAGTGAGTGTCGGCTTGCAAAAGATTGCGTCCTGATTTCTGCGCCTCTGGTAAAATTAAATGAGGTTGTAGTTCTTGGAGCCAAAATTAAATTTAGTGGTTTTATATGAAATTTTACCTGAAAAATGAAAAAAAAAAATAGGTCCCAGAATGTATTTTCAGTATTTTTTTGAAAAATCTGGGATAAAAGATCAAAGATTTGAGTTGAAAAACACGGAATTTTATGTTAACATGTTATATACATAAATGTATGTAACTTATTTAAATGTTAATTGCTGTTTTAATGCAATATAAAAAAGTTAGTTGTTGGAATCATTTGTTTGTATTGCTAAATTATAAAATAAGTTATATCAAACAAATTTAGATAAAATTTATTTTTAATAGCTTTATAGATGAATAATTTTTTTTTTCCATTTTTTTTTTAAATTTTGATTTTATTTCTATAATATTTAATTCTTTTCTTTTGTAATACAAAAAATTTTCCTTCGTTCAATACCTAGTTAAAATCTGCCACATTTTGTTTTTAATAAACTTTGAAATTCTTACGTTTGTATTCAATTTTGTGAACTTAATTCATATAACTTTAATCAGAAACAAATTCTCAAAAATTTTGTTTAAAACTTTATTTGTTTATTACTCATTTAACAAAGTTATTTTATGCCAAACATAAAATACTCTGGTTTTCGACCCAAATTTTTTGTCTTTTACACCCGGATTTCTCAAAAAGTATTAAAGTACAGTTCTAGTATCTACTTTTTTTGTAATTTCTCAGATCAGAATTCATACAATACCACTACATTTCTCCTTTGATTCGAGTCCATAGAATTACAGTCTGACTTAATATTACCGAAGGTGCAGAAATCATGGCGAACCAAAATTATGATTAAACCTAGAAATTAACTTAAACTGTAGAACATGTCCTGAAAGTTTGTTACGTTCTTCGTAAACGTTTTCGTATATGTTGATTTATAATTATAATTATAGATCATGTAAATTAAAATCTTTTTAATCATAGTAAATAATTGGAAATCAATCCTCTGTTTCATCTGTAACTAAACAACCTCAGTTTTATTGCTGAGAATCTTAATGAATGGTCCATAAACTGAGTTTTCTTCTGATATTATTTTTCCTCTAATTTATTTTACTTTTTTTCATTTAATTCTGTTACAAAAAAAATCTCGTTTGATATATATACTTACCATAACTATTATTCCTGTTACACCAAATTTAATTTGGTTGTTTTTCCTCTTTTTTAGTTGATCAAAAATTTTAGATGATCAAAAGGAAATTGAGGTTATCAGGCTCATAAAGAACCTGGCTCAGGGAAGATATATCAATATATATATATATAAAATTATATGTTATCATATCCATCATATGAACATCTTCCCTGAGGCAAGTTCCTTGTCCCTTGTTAATCTCCATTCTTCTGTAATCCTAGCTTTCAAGATCCTTCCATTTTCTTTTAATCATTCAAAATATATATATATATATATATTTTATCATATGGTATTTATCACATAGACTATGTTCATCTCCATTGTTTTCTAATCCCAGCTAAACCTTTAAGATCCTGATCGCTGCCTTATTCTTTTGATCATCTAAAACTTTTACTCTTTCCAGCCTCTCATTTTTAACCTTTTACTGATCCGTGAAAACTGTTTTAATCTCCTGCATGTCTACTTTCACGTACTTCCAGCCTTCAGTTTTTCTCTTAGTATCCATGTTTCGTATCTGTACAGATATATACACATCGAACATTATATTGTATAATGTTCTTTTACAAATCTACTCGTTATATAATTTTTTTTTTCCTTTCTGTTAAATGCTTCCTTAGCAGTTGTTATACTAACTTTTGTCGTTTTTTCTTTTGCAGTCTTCTTCTAACATAGAACGTAAATGTTTTACTATTTTACTTGCTTAGTAAAACATGTGTCTTTGCTGGGAAAGCTAATTAACTTGTTATCTCCAATCCTCATTATTTTTATTTTCCTAACAAATATTTTCATTCCACATTTTATCATACTTGCTTATAAATTTGAAATCAACTTATGAATATCCTTTTGCTTCAACCCTTAAAAAAACATTTATCATTGAGAACCTTTTAAAATTTCTTTTCTTTTCTTCCATATTTATTTCTTCATCTCCTTCTAGAGAATTCTATTTTTTATCTCCAAGCGATTTTTCATCTTCAACATTGTAATTAACAGAGTAAATGATAGACAGCACTTGAGCCTTACTGCTCTTCCTTAGTCAAATCATTATTTTTTAGAATCCTAACGGGTGACAAAGATGTATATCCATTTTGGAATGAACCGAACACTGGTACACTGTTACTCCAACCTGTAATCTGTTTGTCGTCACATGTGTGTGTGAACTAATGCCATTCATTTGAGTTACCATGCCTGAGTGGTCAGAGGAACATCGCGTGTTCAAGTACGATATGTATGTGAGAGGTGCGATTCGAATTTTCAGGTTCGGAGAAGTTCCTGGACCCCCTCGATCTCCTGTCCTGAGTATTTACGACTTCTTCTTGTGTGGATACTCAAAGGAGCGGGTGTACGTCGAGAAATCCCATACAGTACAGTAATTGAAGACAAGTATTTGTAGGAAGGTACAGCAAATCATGCAGGAGACACAGGAACGGGTGTAGGTCAACTTCATTTCTCGACTTGAAACCTAAATCAGGGAAGATGCTCATCACCTTTTAGATGCAATTTTTTCAAAATATGCAGATGTAACGAGATTTGAAAAATATCACGGAAGACTAAAGTCGGTTCATAGACGATGTTTTCTGCGAATCATAGCAGCGTATAGAACAGTCTCTAAGAAGGCAGTTGAAGTCTTGGCGGGTGCAATGTTGGGTGCAATATTTGGTTATTTTGCAGAAGAGGCTCTGGGAGCAGAGGCCCTGCCATTAAGAGACAAAAAGCGCATAAAATCCCAGATAACAAAAGAATTAACGGAGATTTGTCAGGAACTGTGGGACCGAGGCACTAAAGGTCGCTGGTCTATCGCATTATAAGCGACGTCGGGAGTTGGTGTAGGAGGACACATGACTAGATACAACACAGTTCCTGGCGGGTCATGGCGGTTTCAGGGGGTGTCTATATAAATACGGCCTGGACCAAACAGATCGCTGCCCTGACTGTGTTGAGGAAAAGACTCCTGCCCACGTCCATTTCTCTTGCCCGCGCTTTGATGAAGAACGCAAGGAGATGTTAAATATTTAGGCTTGGTAGACATGTTCCGTCCAGAGGACGCACAAAGCGTAATGCTAAAAGAAGTTAAAGAATGGAAAGCAGTTGAGAAGAAAGCAGTTAAGAAGGTGATGGAAAAGCTACATATTTATGAAGAGTCCCGCCAGGAAATGAGACGTCGGAGGGTGCCGAGGCGGATAGGCTCGCGGCTGAGCGCTTAGGAGGCCCCCGAACACGTGGGGGTCGCCTCTACGCAATGATGCAGTGCGCATTCCGCATTTCGGGGCCTGACGGGGCGACACTCCCTTTTACCAGACGTAATGCTCTCCATGAGCGGGTTCCAGGAAGGACAGGATCGGTGGGACAGGATTTTAGTCGGTAGGGTGCGGCACACATAGGCACTTAACATTTAGCCGAACCCGTTCGAGTCCGACACTCGAACCGGAGATTAGATAAGATTATATTTTTTAAATTGGAAAAAACTTATTTAAAATTAATTTGTTTATCTATTTTTTCATTTGTATAAAACTACAACATCGATAATTTTTAATTTGATCTATCTTCGGATGTAATATTAATTACGAATTGATAGATTGATAATATTTTTACTATAACGAAAAAAGGTTTTATAGAATTTAAAATTATGTTGAATTATGAAATTGACAGAGTTTATTCTAATTATCACATTGTTAAAAAAAAACGAAAAACGCTTGCTAGAATGAATATAAATGTCGTATGTCAAAACAGTACACAGTAACGAACGTGGTTTTACAAATGAAAGCTACTCACCAAACTAACAAACAATGAATGAGTTCTATGCGCTATTTTTTTTTCTTTCTATTGAAAAATTATTTACACCTTTCTTTATCTATGAAATAATTGATTGTATAGTATTGACATAACGTCTAAACTCTTTGTCGGTCGGTCATTTCACGTAACTATGATGTAATCTTCATCAAAACCCGATCCCTCTATTTCCCTCACTGCAACATATATACACTGAAACCTTACCGTTATTAGTAGATTTTTAGAGAACATAAGCTCATGTATTTGTTACGAAATAATTAAATAAAGAAAAAAATATGCTAACAGAGAAAAAATCATAACTACCTTTCACTAATTAAAATCCGTGACCTTTATTTTTTTATCTATCATTCGGTTTATTGAATACAAATAGCTGTAATGACATGATTTTAATGAATATTAAAATCGCAATATTTCAAGGCGTTCGTTACTTCTGTGTACTTTTGCCGTATGAATAATACTTTTCATTTCATTGAACTGTAGGAAATTGCATATTATTACGTAGAACAATATTAATTGTGATACATACACTAGAAAGAGAGATTGCTGATTAATTATTATTTATTGCTAAGTCTTGAAAGACTTACCGCAACACAATCAAATAAATAATATTTTAAAAACATTATTAAAGTACAATAAACTAATATAATGTGTTATATACAGATATATAATTAATATTTGTTGTTTTTTTTTTTAAATATTGAATGATTAATTTAGAACAAATTAAAATTAAGATCTTTTTCTTAACTTTTTTAAAACTTTAAGTTTTTTCTTATATGTATATATTTATATTTATCAAACAACAAAGCAAGATATAGTTAACAGTATTATATTAAACAAAATTAAATTAAATTAAAAAAAAAAAAAACGGGAAAAAATAAATAAATTATCTATGAATCATGAGATCATGCGGATTGCTTCTCACATGGCAACTGTTGCGTGTTCCCGAGTCGGCAAACCAGATAGCCTTTATATCTACGCAGACAGTGGAAAAACAAAAAATATTGTATATCTCCTCCTCTATGAATCATAAGATCTTGCCGTTGGTGAGAGGGCTTGAGTGCTCAGGGATACAGAGTAGCTGGACCGAAGGTGCAACCATATCGGAGAGGTATCTGTTGAGAGCCAGACTAAGGAATGATTCCTGAAAGAGGGCAGCAGCTCTTTCAGTAACTGTTAAGGGGGGTAGGTCAGGAAGACTTAAATGGCCATGTCAACATCATTCAGTCATCTGAGTACTGCGCAGCTGAAAGCAATAAAAAACTACAGCTGTTTTTTTTTTTCAAAGAAAATATAGCTCTCTCTATTTTCATGTAACAAAGATGGAAGCAGCTTCCTTGGTAAAATATTCCGGAGCTAAACTAGTTCCCCGTTTGGATCTCTGGATGGAGACTGCTAAGGAACGGGTCACCAGATAATAAGTTATACCGAAATGAAACGACTAGCACTAGATAAGAAATTTTGGAGAACTGCATCAAACCAGTCAAATTACTGAGGACGAAAAAAGATTTTAAAATAAAATATATCAGAAAAATTTTTAAAAATTCTAAATTTAATTTGTCAAAAGCTGACGTACAGAAAGTACGTGGGATATCTCTAAATTAGACCGCTGGGAGATTTCTCTCCTTAAGGTTGGAGAACATGTGCCATTCGTGGCCTTGCTAGTTAATGTACACGCTGCATTATTATCTGTAAGTTGTCGCGTTGTAGTATCTTCGATTACTTGTGAGTTATTACATTATAAAATGAATAGGTAAATTGATGTTGCCGCCGACTGTGAAATATGTGGAGCCATACGTTTTTTAAAATATCAAAACGTTAAGCAGGCTGATATTCATAGGCAGTTGGTTGCTGTGTACGGTGATAATATAATGAATGAAAGAAACGTGGTAAAATGGTGTGAAAGGTTTAGAAATAACAGAATTAATATGCACGATGAAGAACGTTCCGGGAAGCCCTCAATAATTACTGAGGACTTGTTGAAACGCGTCGATGATGAAATCAGAAAAGATCGTCGCTCAACGATTTCCGACCTGGCCTTTCTTTCTCCTGATGATTCAAGAGCTGTTATGGTCGCATTGTTCACGACCGTTTAGAATCCAGAAAGGTTTGTGCACGTCTTAACGGAATATCACAAAAATATCCGAATGGGATCTGGTTTGGAATTTTTAATGCGCTGCACCAAAAAAGGTGATGAGTTCCTTAATTCAATTATTACCGGCGATGAAATATGGATTTTGTATTGCAGGCCAGAGAGGAAAACGACAGTCAAATGAATGGCGTCATCCTCAATCACCAACCAGACCGACAAGAGTCAAGCCATAGTCATTTGGACGCTAACTGATGGCCACAGTCTTTTGAGATCTGTTTGGCATGCTGCTGATCGATTTCACGCCACGTGGAACGACTATAAATGCAGAAGCCTACTGCGAAACTCTACTTAAGTAACGGCGCTATTCAAAATCGTCGACGTGGGCGGCTGACCGACGGTGTCGTCAGCACGTCCACATGTTGCGGGTCCGACACGTGATTTACTGAGAACATTTGGATGGGAAATTTACGATCGCCAACCATATAGTCCGCACTTATATCCTTCTGATTATCATTTTTTGGGAAATTGAAAGAATATTTGAGTGGTAAGCAATTCGCGGGTGATGATGAAGTTAAAAATGCTGTTAATCAGTGGCTAAATGGACTGGCGGCAGAAGAATACGACAAGGGTATATTAAAGCTGGTGTATCGCTACGATAAATGTCTTAACTCATGTGGCGATTATATAGAGAAGTAATATAAGGTATGAAGTTTAAGAGAAATAAAAAATATTTATAAAGTTTTCAGAATAAGTTTTTTTACAATGAAACGATCTTTACTTTAGAGATAACCTCTTGTAAATTCCAGAAGCATATGCTTTTGAGAATGATGAACCATAGTGAATTTCTTTGGACTCAAACCTGGAGCTAATACTTACTTATCTATAATAATGAGTACCTTTAATAAAAAAACGATATTAGCATAAAATTTTGATCGAAATAATCGAGAGCCTTTTTCGGAAATAAATTTTTAAACCAACAAACCCCGTGGCACACAATGCTCAAGAAGCGATTTAATGTGATCTCGACGAGCTAAAAAATTGCCAAAAAATATTTGTGCAAATTTCTACAACTTCAATTTTTCCGTTAAGTTGTTTATATGAACCTGCAGTAATCAAACGGAGGCGTTAAGAAGTCATAAATCCAAATAAAAATTTGAAGAAATATCTTTATATGTTTTAATTGGTGGATTCAATAAATAAAAAAAAAAAAAACAATTCCAAACCTAAATCAGCTGAGAATCATATTTTTAAGTATTACTGATTCTAAAATCAAGCATACAATGCCCTATATAGATAATGCAACACCATCGACTTAACACTAGGCTTTCTTTTTTTTTGAGTATAACAAAAATAATTTTGTCATCCAAAATCCAATGTGTTATGAAAGAAAATATTCTAAAATGAATGTTTAGTTTTAGATAGTTTAATTGTAAATTATGAATGTTAGACCGATCAGTCAAAAAGGAACATTACGGTTTAGAAGAGGTATTGCTTCAACTACTTTATTTATTTTTCTTAATAGCGATACGTAGAAATAAATAAATGAATATCTAATGAACGATAAAAATATTATACGACAGAACTATAAAAATGAACGAATATGAGAAATATTTTTATAGTTATATATATATATATATATATATATATATATAAAGAAATAAATCCTTTTTTTAGAAAACAAAAGTTTTTTAAAAAGGTTTTTTAAAGAAAACAAAAAAGAACATATACACGAAGAGAAAGAAAGAGAGAAGAGAAATTTACTTGCGAAAATAAAATACATCGTTAAAAAAAAAAATTTGTATTAATAAATTCACATGAAATATTATATCACTATAATTCGCTATTTATGCGTTACAAATCTGGTTGGTAAAGCATAAAATAAAACAAAAAATTATTAAGTCAGACAAATTTAACTTCCATTCAAGTGTATTTATTTATTCATAGTTTATAAATTCTTTATTCGTGCGTAAATATTTATTTGGTACATTTATGCTTATATATATGTATTAGTTTTGATATAGCTCGTACAAATAACTGGATAAGAATCATTTTTATAACGTCTTTTTTTCTTTTTGAGAAATGTTATATAGAATTGCATAAGTTCCTAATTTTTAAACCATAATTAATTCTCTATCTGTTACTTGAGTGGTTTTTTGCATCTTTTAATTTTTTTTATGTGTGCTAACATTTTACCTACAACAAATACATTATTAATTTAGATATTATTATTCAATTATGTTTACACCTGTATTCTAACTTTTGTCTTTCCGTAGAGGTTTTTTACCTTCTAAACATCCTTTCATTATTAAATTAATCCTATAAATATTAGTAAATAAATTAATGTTTAACCATATGTTTACAAATAAAATATCTAAAAAATGTTTTTGGAGGTCTTTTTCGCTTATTTTTAAATTATAGGTGGCGAAAAATATCAATAAAGACAAAATGTGATTATACTAAAATTCTTGAATTACAAATTATTGAAAAAGATTGGTAGTTTTTTCATTTTTTCTAAAAAAAAAAAAAGAATAGTAATCCTTGGGCACCATCGCTGCTGGATTTTTATTTTGATCAAAAACGAAGTTTAAATCAACATTTTTAAGACAATTTAAGTTCATTTACTAATGCTAAATTGTTATTAAAATATATTACTGTCTCTTCAGTTCATTAAAAACATAAAAACTCTTAAAAGGTTTTTTTTTGTGATAAATTAATGATTCAGGAAGAATGTAACAAAATTTCAGGACATGTTTTACTGATGAAAATATAGAAGAAAATTCATATAAACATAGGTTCGGGAATGCTTGTTAACGAATGGCAGCTGGCGAAAGATTTCGCTCCGATTTCTGCGTTTTCAGTAAAATTAAGCCAGTAAATTTAGCTTTAATTATAAGCAACTACATGAAGATGTAATTTGGAGTATTTGGGTTTTCCATGTGGAGACAGAAAAATATATTTCTATTTAACATTTACAAGTTATTTTAGATAAGAATTCAAAATTACAGGAAGTATATACTGTAAAACCTTTTGCTATTAAGTGGGACAATGCGTTCATCTTAAGAAAAGTAATATTTATATACAGAGTGTATCAGGAAGTTCTTCCAAGACTGTCATAATCTATTCTACTCGTAAAAATAATGGAAAAGGTAAACTCATACATATGTACTAAAATGCTTCATTTGCGAGTTACAGCTAGTGAAAGATTTCGCTCGTATTTCAGCTACCACGGTGAAATGAGGTTGTACTGAAATTTTTTAGGACGTTAATTAAGAATAAATATTAGTGATGTCTTAGAAACGAATAAAATAGGTCCCAGAACCGTATCTGCACAATACTATTGCAGATACCTTTATCTTGGGTAAAAACTATTAAATTGGGGTAGAAAACCTATTGTTATCACTCAACAGTGTACTTACATACTCAGCTAAGAAAGGAAAGCAGTAATCAACTTAGAACCTATAGTGATCTTAGCAGAAAAGATAATACCGGTATTAATTATTATCTTAATAACAATTTTAGTGGGGATAGAAAACCCCTGTCTTTTTTTATTTTTAAAAAATACAATAACTGTTCTTTTTTACAATAACTTTTTAAATGAGTAATAAACACCCAAAACTTTTAAACAAAACTTACAAAGAATTCAATTCTTAACGAAATTGTGTAAATTAAATGAAACAAAAAACAAAGTTAGAAAAACGTGAATTTTCTTTAGAATAGTGCACTAGATCAAATAAGCACCTATTTATAATAAATGATCAAAAATGAACCCGCTATTTACAACACATTTCTTGGCACTCTTTTGTACTGCTATTCTTGCTCTTTAGTTCTTCAGGGCTGTCCTTAAGTTCATCAGCTGCATCCGTAATGTGGACAATTAATTCCTCACGAGAACGTATTTTTGTTTTTTATGCAATATTTCTCATCCATCCCCAGACGAAAAAATCTAAAGAAGTTAGATCAGGCGACCTTGGTGGCCAGAAATATGGACCTCCACGATCGATCGGGCCATCGTGCTGAAAGTATACTTTGAGTCTCAGCGCTAGAGGAACATCTTCAAGAGGCTGCGGCAATTCTTCTTGAAGAAAGTGCCAGTAGACCAAGGCATTTAAGCGATCAGCTAATATGAAAGGCCAAACAACTGATTGTGAAGAAGGCCGCATTAAAAAAATAACGCTAAATCGATGTTGAAAATTGCCTTCCACCCTTTCATGAGTATTTTCTTCTGCCTATATATATTCATTGCGTAAGTTGTTGACGCCAACTCGAGTGAAATTTGCCTCATCGATAAAAAAAAAGTAATTGTAGACTGGTCGATTAGTATTCCACCAGTAGCAGAACTCGCAAGCGAAGTGGACCGGCTCCTGGGTGTAGACGTTGAACTGGCTGTTTATGATAAGGATAAAACTTGTTTTGTTTAAGTGTCCTCCCAACCATCGAATGCGAAACTCCATCCGCATAGAAATACGTCGTGTACTGTCGCCTGGACTGCGCTGAACTGCATCGATAATAACAGCGTCGTGTTGAACAAATTGATCATAGCTAGTACGAATACTAGGTAATGAACCTGTTAGGCGAAGATTGTTAAGAATTGCTACCCGAAGTTAAATTTTTAAGATTGATACCCGAAGATTGCACTAATTGTTTTGGTATCTCTAATCCTGCGATTTGGAAAACGGATTTCATATTCTACTCCTGGTGCTGTAGCATTACGATTACACACGCAAAATGAATACCAATCAGCATATTCCTTTGTTGTAAATAAGTTCGGCATTACTTCACGTTCAAACTAAAGTTCACAGAAAACCTTCGCAAACGACAACACAGTTAACAGTACCTGATACTTAATGTACCTTAATGTTATAAACACTAATACAGAATTGCGCATTGTTGCTGTTATTTTATTGCCAACTTTGAAAAATTATCTTTCAAATAATTTATTGTATTTTTGTCATTAATGACGAAAATGTTATCTAAGTAATTGTTATTTATTTATTTTTATTTTATAATTGTTGTGTAATGAAATTTCCCTTTTTTAAATTTTTTAGCAGTAAATATTGGTTTTACAAATTTTTCTCATCGTCAAAGAAGAATTTGGTTTTTGTTTACTTAAATAAGTACTTTACTGACAACTGTAGTAATGTACTGCTTCTAAATAAAATTTGAATTATTCTAACTTTTCTTTGTTTGATTCAACATCTTACACCATTTATTAAGAATTAAATCCTTTACAAGTTTTATTTAAAATTTTAATGTGTTTGTTACGCATTTAGCAAAGTTATTGTACGTCAAACATAAAAAGGCAGGGTTTTTACCCCAATTTATTGTTTTTCAAAAACAATTTCTCAAAAATTACTGCAGTTGAGGTTCTGGGACTCAGATATTCGATTTTTCAGGTCAAAATCAATAGGAAATCAATAATTTTGTCCTTAATTAACGTCCTAAAAATTTCAGTACAACCTCAATTTACCGGGATAGTGAAATCCGAGCGAAACTTTTCACTAGCCGTATATTCGTAAACAAAGCATTTCAGGACATATGTTTATGCGAACTTTTTCCATTATTTTCACGAGGAGCATAGATTATAATAGTCCTGGGAGAACTTCATGATACACTCTGTACATGTCGTAAGAATAACATTGTTTTCATAATTGAGGACGTACGGAACAGCCGCAAGGATAGCGGGGACTATAGGGGAGGGGATAACGCCCTATTAATCGGAGAACCTGGACGATAGTCCCATACTGCTGAATCTTTCTTATTATTATCTCCAAGGTATTTTTTTAATGTATGTTTACAGACGGAATTGTGTATTGCGTTCCGATCCTTACATATCAGTTTTAAAATTATTACTTGAGCTGATCTTTGGGCATTAGCAATGTATTTTCGTATTTTTCCCCGCATGATTCCCCTTCATCATGTCCACTGAAGGCCTGTCGGTGCTAGTGCATTTGGTCTAGCAGGAATACGCCTGATGGGACCCTAGTTACTGGAAGATTCAATGCACTCTCTTTGCTGGAGGCAGTCACATGTGCTAACGTACGTTAAAGTTAAAGCTCGTGAAATTACCGGTAAAGTTTATCAAAATTATAAACAGTTTTCTAAGTTTACGTTTACATCGATGTTTTGTTTTACTTGAAGTTTTTAGTTATACTTCTTTTAGCGCGTTAGGAGAAACTGATCAGAGTGTATTTTCAGCAAGTTACGGAAGTTGCGCACGCCGATGTAACACACCATGAAGATTTGCGCAGGCCCAAGTGGATCAGTTTGCACGCATATGCGTGCAGTGTCTAATTCAGTCAGTCGCTCAATGTAACTAACTGATTAGCATGTGTTGTAAACATAACAGATGAGTCGTAATAAATATATATTTATATACACGGATTTCTGAAGACGGATATTTTAAACTGTGAATATTGTTGTTCATATTCATAAAACTTTATTTATATTGCAGCGTATATATATATATTTTTTTTTTGTGAAAATTGTGTATTTTAAACCTTTTCATCGCAACCAGGTGCCAGTGTTTGGCTTGAATTAACTTAGTTAAACGTGGAAGATATGATGTTACATTCGCTGTTATTCATATTAACAAGTTATATATCTTTTTGTAGTTTTAATGTACTTTTACTGGAATAATGTTGATATTTTAATGTGCTGAATTTTTTATTCTTCAAATTATGCATTGAATTTGATCAATACCAATTAAATATTTCACGTATTGTCCAGTTTACAATAGAAATAAGCGAAGTATAGGCTATTGTATACTTTAAATGGATAATTAAATTAGATTACAACAGTAAAATAAATTTTAATTGAAAAATAATTAAATTTTTGTTGATAAATTAATAAAAAAAAATATCTAAAATTCAATTTTTCAAATCTAAAATTCAAATCTAGATACCATTTTAAATTGCTAAATAATTGCTTTTATTGTTTCACGCGTGAAATAAGTTGAGTTTAGCTAAAAAAATTAATCTTATATTTTCTTATATCAGCTAAATCCGATGTAGATTCATATTTTGAATAAAGATAATTATTTCCAGTTATAAAAGATATAGCTTTCAGTAATCATGAAATCCATTATGTGATCATTTGTTGTTAATAAATTATAATAATATTATCATGCCGCTAGTAAACAAGAATAATACCTGATATGCATTTCTTAAATCTCTGATTTACGTCTGTAATCAACTTTAATTGATTAAAAGTTGTTTCAGTGATTAAACTTTTATTTGTTTTTTTTCCCTCTACTTTTGAATATTTTTTCGAGACGTTCCAGTTGTGCAAAATTATTAGATTTTATGTAAATAAAAATTATGTAGTTTTATAAAGAACCGGTGAAGAATATTGAAACGAATTATTTTTATAAAACTTTGGTAGAGAAACTAGAACTTCCCACCGCGGTTTCACTCGCGAAATACATAATCAGAATTTGAATATAAATATAAAAAATTAATTTCTCAACCATCAAGCTTATTTAATTTTTCGAATTATAAAAAAGAGTAATTATTAAACAAAGTATCTTAAACAGAAATGAACTCAAATAGTACGAAATGTGCATGAGTTGAGAAAAAGATATTTATTTAATTTTTTATGTAAAATGGTTCTTATTACTCGTATTATTTCTTCACCGAACAAAACATGTTCCTGATTTAACCCGACCTTTTCTGCATCTCATTTTTTTTTGACGCAGTTGTGCCCCTTTTTCGATTTTGATGAAATTTTGCAATAAAGGCTATTTAGAGGAACGATATATTTGTAAAGATTTTTCTTTGTATTTTAGCATCCCCGTTGCGGCTTAGGCCACGCTGTATGGTTATTTGCGTTTCTCGTCGCGATCAGAGGATGTTTAGCCGATCAGGGCTCGCTACGGTCGCCCTTCCCGTATAGCCAGGGTATTTTGGACCCCCTATGTTCAATAGTCTTCTACATACTCAGGCCGACCATTCCTAAGACATGTATCTATTCTTTAGTATTTAAATCCGTATAAAAGCAACTAATGTTTACTAGGATTTGAATCTCAGTATCTTCGACTTCGAAGATCAGCTGTTAAACAGCTAAGTTAATAGTTTTAGAAATGTATATCGTATTTAAAAAGCTCCAAATATCCTTTTGGATTAGATTTTGAAAAATAAAACGGGAGGTAATGAATCATTACTTAAATTCCAATTCAGATCTGTTTTGAAATGTACATTTTCCCTATTATAGGCTGTAAATCAAATTACATTTAAACATTTACTGTTGTCTAGTTTCTCACCGTCATCTTACTAAAATATACGGCTGGGCCATGAGGTCAGTACGAATATAATTATTGTTATTTTTCGTGAAGTTATAATTTTTGTTAAATAAAAATAAATATTCTTACGTAACTTTTGTGTGAATAATTAAAAGGTAAATATATTTATGTAACAAAAATGTTTAACACTTCTGGTATAATTAGAATATTATAAGGTGAATAATTTTTAATTAATTATGCGAATTAAAATAAGTTAGTTTTTTTTTAATAAAACTTATTATTATACAATAAAAATAGTTTTGCATTATAATTTGAATTAAAAAAATAAATAAACAATAATTATTCGGATGATAAGCAGTTTGAAGGCTGCTGACACAATCAGATTTTAAACCGTATCCGATTCGTCAATGAAATTGAACGTTTTTATTAAAAACAAAGTTTTGCTCCAATTACTTATTGCCTACACTGTTATTAAACTGAGAAATTGCGATTTTTATTGTTCAAGTAATATTATAGAGCTTATAAAAATGTTTGTTTACCTAATAAACTTCGTGAACATTTTTTTTTCTACTTTATTATTTTATTTATAAAAAAAGCTTTTTGATAAAATTATGATCAGTTAAAAATATGTGAAAGTGAATATTATTATAAATTTATTAGTAAAAACAACGTTTCCGATAATAATTAGCCTCTCATTCACCACGAATGAGAAATTTTACATCAAGAAGGAAGTACTTCACATTAAAAAAACTGTGTAAGGCTGAACGTTTTATGTTTTATGACCTATGATTTGAGGAAAGGCTTTGATATACGTAAAGTTTACGCACGTATTATTTCATCAGTTGAAAGTACAAGCTAGATGCATTCCATTAAATAGTTGCATTACTTTTAAAAATCTAATAAACTTACCTTTTTAACAATGAAATATATTCTTGTTTAATTTGCTGATATTTCATTTTCAAGGAAGGGATCAATGGAAAATCTAGCAAGTTTTATAATTTAAATGTAATATCTCCAGCGACAAGCAGCGGTTTTTAGAAAATCAAAGGGTCCAGTATTTTATTATCTCTATTTTAGAAACCAAATAAATATTATCCAGCTATGATTTAAAAAGTTAATAAATATTGATTATTAACTATCCGATCAATATATAAAAAAAAAAAAAACAATTCTTCCTCATTAATTTATAAATATATTAAAAAATAAAATAAATTTATGCTGTACCTTTTTTTAAAATCTATGTCTATTCGCTAAACAATATTGAACTATGAGACAGCAATTTTTTTCAGTCATCAATCTGGATTGACTGATATTATTTTTCATTCCTTTCTGTTTTGTGCTAATTTTTTAGCTCAGCATATTTACTATATCCTATATCCTCAATCTTCTTTTATATATATTCCAAACTTTGCCTTCATTTAAAATTCTTTACCTTCTACACGTTCCTTCACCACCAAATTAACCAAACCTGAAACACTTACCACACGGCCCGTAAATCTAATTCGTCTCTTTACAACGGTGTATCCAAAAATTTGTTCTCCTCTCCTGCACCACCACTTCTTTTTGTATTTTATCAACCTATCTAATTTTCAGTATTCTCCTGTAAACCACATTTCACAACCCTTTATTATTTTCCTCTTTGGTTTTCCTGATTCTATGATTCGCTACCATAAATTCCGTAAATATTTTCAAGAATTTATTTTAAATCTTAGATTTATTTTTTATAATAGCATACATTGTTTTTGTAAGAAGGTTATAATTTCTCTTATTGTTCCAAAGTCTTCATCCACCCTTAATAATTTTATTCCCTAAATAAAAAAAAATTCCCCAAATTCTAATATATTACGTTATAATACATTAATATCTTAATGTATTACGTTATCGAAATTAATATCTTAATATTAATTTCTTAGTAAGTTCCTTTCTAATTGCATCAAATGTATTAAGAAGGTTTACATTAGAGTAAGTGCATTATTGGAGAGATCAATTTGAAGCGAGGACACTTAACAAAAATAGCTACAGCTTTTAAAATCCTAATGTATTAATTATTTTATTTGACCATATAATAATACTGTTTTTCATGCTATGAATTTTTTTTAATTTTTTGCCACTGAAATTTTAATATAAATTCTGCAATTTTGTTTTATGTAGGATACAATACCAGAATTGCTGGTATTAAGTTTTACAATGTCGGAGCAATGAAAACGTTGGAGACACATATGTCATCAATATGTTATAATTCAGGTTAGATTATTTAAATTTCGTAATTGAAGATGATAAATGGGTGAGAATATATAAAATACACAGATCATCGGCTTTAGTGTATGGTTAAATTTTAATCAGCAGTTCTCAGTACTTAAGATTCTCCGCGTTAAAGTGTTTCTTGTAACAACTGTTTTTTTTTTTTGTTTTTTTTTATTTTATTTATAAAACGCATTTTTTATTCAGTATATTTATTTTTAAATAAATATATATTCACCGCTTTAGTTGTTATAGTTCTGTTAGTCTACGACTAACATGATCAAACAGTAATATCGTAAACATTCCGACACGATATAACGCAAAAGATAAAAACTAGTTTTTATTTTTTCCATTCGTTAACATTCCGCCTTACAAAGTTTTTTACTTCCTTGTACGAAGTAAAGGAAGAATTGTGATCGCGAAAAATTTTGGTTTTCAGATTTCAACAGAAATATCCATTTTGACCATCCCTAAATCGATTTTTACTAGTTTCGCCGTAACGTATTGCGTACATATGTATCTCACATAACTCAAAAACGATTATCCGTAGGATGTTGAAATTTTGGATTTAGGACTCTTTTAACATCTAGTTGAACACCTTCCTTTTTGATTACAATTGATTGGACTAAAAGTGTCCAAAAAAGCCCAAAATCAAAAAAAAATTGGATTTTAGATTTTTTAAAAACTGCTGTAAGCCCTCATTGAGAGCTTTTCAACGATATATCATAAGTGGTACTTATTATTTTATTGGTTCCAGAGTTATAGCCAAATAAAATTTTAATTAATGAAATATTTGGATCTTACAAGGGGATGGCACATCGGTTCGAATCCGACTTTGTCTCCTTTCTTTAACTTTTTTTTTTTTAAATTTAAATATATTGGTAATTATTAACCTGTGATTGTAAAAAAATTACAATAAATAATATTTCAATAATATCAATAAAAAAGAATGGAAAAATATGAGTTAATGAAATAAAATTTTATGTTCTTTTTATTATAAAAAAAACCTGTATATGTAATTTAATAGGCGTACAAGGAAGTCATGTGGTCTCCACATCAGAGTTTTTGTACGTGCTATTGTCAGGCTCTATAATTGGAATACAAAAGTTAAAAAATATATAGTAAAAATTATTGGCGATAGATCTTATTATTATTAAATTTATTTATTTTATTTATTCATTACCTAGATAAATGTAGACCATAAAATAAATGAAGCTAAGTCCCTAGGAATTGTGTTAAAACGATTTTTCACTGAAAAAGCTTGCAAAATTAATAAAAAGTTTTTGTTTGGATCTAGCTTTGTTTACGAGTCGGAGAGAAAGAAGAGCACTTCATATCAGCACGTAAGCAATATAATCATTTTGAAATAAGCTGTCACAAATTAAAAAAAACAGTTCTTAAAACATTTATCAATGGATTATTAATATGATTTTGATCTGATTAAATACTGTGAGCGGTCGAATTTGAGGATAAATCTCTTTGAATTGGACCGTCAAATTTTCATAAAAAATTTATAAAACTTTTCCTAGTTAATTTTTACTTATATTGATTACCTTTAAACAGCTTTTCCCACTCTTTATTTGAGAGGATTAAAAAGAAAACGTGTGTAATAATTGTATTTTATATAGAATTATAGTGTAATTTTAACTTAGGATTTCTTTAAATAGCGAAATGTGTTAATCTACGCGTACAAGACGTGTGAGGTGCGATCCTACCTATGTACCAAGTCGTACAGAGACTTAGTACCTTTTTTCTTTCCTTCCCTTCCCTACCGAAATGCACGCTTAAAATGATCAATGCAGATATGTGATTAAAACCCACCCGTTTATGTGAGCTCAAATCAGTACATGGAAACGTTATTGATCTACCTACAACAGAAAAGTGAGTTAACAGGAGCCTGTACATACACTTCGTAAAAAGATCATATTTATAAAACGTGAAAAATCCCCACCGTCTTCGCGAGTCTATCTTGTTTGCGTTATGTTTTTGGCACAATAACAGGATATTAACAGTCGAGGTACCCTATCAATCTAAAATTCATACCAAAGACCAAAGCAATTCTACGTGTGACATCTGTAACTCCTGTTATAAAAATGAAAGTTTATTAACAACGTTTCTGTAGTAATAAAGTTAATTTATTTTTATCCGATATTTTATTGTTGAAATTTTTTTAATTATTTTATTTCGATGATTTATATAAGAATTACATTTTAGAAATAAATCAGTACTTTTTGTTCCTTTCTCAAACCAAAATCAGAATAAGTATTAACAAATTAAAGATATTTTTTATATTTAAGTAAAAGTAAACAACCGCTATAACTTCTATAGAAGAGATGGCTTCGGTGGGTACGTGCAACGTACGTTTTTGTGTAATCAAAATACGATTGTATACGATTACACAAAACACACACACACACATTTATATATGTATATAAAAATGTTAAGAATAAAAAATAATTTTTTCTACAGTTTGGAGTAAAAAGGATTCACGCAAGTTAATTTCCCAAATATACTATTTTCTGTTTGCGGCTTAATCAGAATATTGAGAGACGAACGAACTAAAACTTTTTTCTAGGTGCAATTTATTACTCTAAAAAAATAAAATAAAATCAATAATAATAACGGATACATGACATACAAAATGGTTATTCACAAAAGGGCAAGATTTGTTTACAGAAAAAAACCAGAAGACAGTCTAATTTACTAAAATCATTATAATTGCCGCTAACATTATTATACTCACAACAAGAAAAGTTATAAAAGTCTAAAGTTCAAACTATTCTAGTCTCTGCAAATATTATTAATTTTGCTGTTTACAATGGAACCATGCTGCACTTTATGTCTGAATTCAATACTGTTACTTTCACTACAGTTTAACAATAACCCACCGAACAACATCATACATTCAATCACTGTCCACACTGGAATGCCTGTGACGTACACCTCACTCGTTGTTACCAAACGCTTACTGATATCGATATCACACAATCGCGTAGAACACGGCCTCACACATCTATTCACTGTTATCGCGAATAAGTTCTGCGAGGCCGTGACTCTGCTTCTAGCTGAGGTGTGAACACTAATCGCTTAACTACTAACTATTCCCGCTAGTCCCTGGCAGTATTTATATCCCTTCCTTTCTTCCTTTCTTTTTTCCTGTTCAGCCTCCGGTAACTACCCTTTAGATAATTCTTCAGAGGATGAATGAGGATGATATGTAGGAGTGTAAATGAAGTGTAGTCTTGTACATTCTCAGTTCGACCATTCCTGAGATGTGTGGTTAATTGAAACCCAACCACCAAAGAACACCGGTATCCACGATCTAGTATTCAAATCCGTGTAAAAATAACTGGCTTTACTAGGACTTGAACGCTGTAACTCTCGACTTCCAAAAGTATTTATATCCCTGGCCATCAGAACCAGTACCCGCCTCATTCCTTAACTGTTGTAATAATTTCATGGTCCGCGCCTTTTAGGTTTTCCCATAAACTTCTATTCCGGTCCGATAACCTTTCTCATCGAACAACAGCTGTTGATGGTGACATTGTCGGTACTACGATGAACAGATTGTTAAACAGACCTGTTAGCCTGAAAAAAGGATCCCTTTTAGTTCCTTCTCGAGTCCTTTCATTATTATTATCTCATACTATCTTCTTAATTGGAAGGAATCCGTTAACCCGGTCCTTTTTTTTTTCTCTACTCCCCTGGACCGGACCAACTTGATGGTATTACGCCACCCAGGGGAGTGTCCGTTATTCTAATAGGCCCTCCCCGCCTACCGGCTATATACCGGCATGGCAGGTCAGGCCTACCGGTGGCTCTTTTGAGATTTTTTATTCTCTATTATGTCCTCTATGGAACCACATCATACCTACTAGTAGGGGTGTGACCCCCGGATCTTTCATAATACTCTCTTGTCCCTACAGCACACCCCAAGGATTCCTCAGCGGATCATTGAAACCAGCACACCTAAGCATGCTGGCTCTCACCGCTGAGGCTGTCCACCCAACCTAACATACTAGAAACCCATACTTCTTTCATCTTCATTCTTCTGTTTTAGTACTGTCTTTATATAATCAGCGACCTTCCTCCAGTTCTCCTTACTGCAGGGCATGAAATCCATGGTTTCCTTCGGCGTTTTTCCATGAATACCCGCGTCGTGTCTTAGTCTTATCCATTTATTACATACTAAAAACGTATGCTCAGAATCATCATCCTGTTCGCAGTACATGCACGTGGGTTCATTCCTTCTTCCCACCTTATGGAGATAACCATTGAAACACCCATGTCCCGTCAGGAACTGGGTGATCCAATAGTCAGTTTCTCCATGCCGCCTGTTTATCCATCCTGTTAATTCTGGAATTAAGGTTCTTGTCCATCCAGCCACTCCGTCCATCTCTCCTGCCAGATTCTATGTATGTTTTCCCTGACTTCATTTTCTGCTCTCCCTAAAAACCTGTCAGTTCTATATCTGGCGATAAGGTCAATCGGTAACATTCTCGAGAGCACACAGAGGGCCTCGTAAGAAACAGTTCTATAGGCAGATACTACTCCCAGTAGTATCCCCCTGTGTGCTCTCTTCAACCTGTCTCTATTTCTGCTAATAGTGAGAGCACAACTCCATGGGCATACATCATTGTTGACACTACGGTTGCCGCTAAAACTCTTCTTTTTGATGCCCGAGGAGCGCTCTGCTTTGACAAAATTATATTTAGGCATTTAGTCAGGTTTCTCCGCACTCTGACAGACACTTAGTACCTGCCCAGTAAATCTGCAGTTTTTCTGTAAGATGACTTCACGATATTTTAATACTGTTACTTCCTCAATATTATAGTCTCCAATTCGTATATCTACTGGCTGCAATACACGTTTTCCAGTGAATTTAATGTATTTACATTTTTCAATCGAAAGCTGGAATCCCCTATCAATGAGCCATCTACCAACTGTCTCTAATGCAGCGTTTGCCTTGTTTTTAATTTCATCGATCGTTCTGGCCTGCACAAGGATTGCCAGATCATCTGCGCATGCTATAATTTGTACACCCTCAGGAAATGTTAGCCGAAGCACACCATCAAAGGCAATGACCCATAAAAGTGGTCCAAGGACTGAGCCCTGCGGTACTCCGGCGCTCATACTAAAGGATATCTCTTGCTCTTGCGCCTGGACTTTACAGCTGCGACTTTTGAGGTATTCCTCTACTTGCCTTCTCAAGTACGGGCTAATTCCCTTTTCAACCATGGCCGCATTAATATCTTTCCATGGAATCGACCCGAAAGCATTCTTCACGTCTAAAGAGACAAGCAAAGGAATGTTTCTTGTCCGCCAAGTACCTCTTCTAGTTTCGTTAGCCCAACTAATCACCTTACTAATTGCCTGAACTGTTGACCTGCATTTCCAAAAACCAAACTGATCAGCACTTATTTTCGCACCATCTTCCACCTCCTGCACTATGCGGCCAGCCAACATTTTTTCAACCACTTTTCCCATCGTGTTGAGGAGGCTCAACGGTCTATATGTCAATTGTCCTGTATCATTTGTGCCTTTAGGCAAAAACACAACTTTTGCCTCGTTCCAACACTCCGGGAAAGTCTTGTGAATCAGGCCGTAGCTGGCCACCTCGAGCATCTCCCAAGGTGCTTTCTTGATGAGATTCTTAATTAATGTAGCTGGTATTTGGTCCGGTCCGGGGCTATTCTTAGTCGCAAGCATGCTGCCAGCACATTGCAACTCGCATAAGGCAAATCTTCTGCTATCGCATTCAGTGGGGTTGCGCTCCTCAACAGTTATATGCGGGAAAAGACTAGATACTTGTGTTTCAGCCCAATCCTTGGAGAGTATCGGAAGCCTTCTGCCAAACCTCTTTGTAACTATTTTAAAAGCCATGCCCCATGGGTCACTGTCTAGTTCAGCACACAACCTCGACCAGTGTATTCTCTCGACCAATGAAATAGGGAACATCCTTTTCGGACTCCCTTTCTTATTACGGCTTCTTTCTTATGTTCTTCAATTATTACTGTTGCTGTTTGGTTCCGGTACATGTTAGCAATTGTTCTTCTATCTCTGTATTTGAACCCTAATTTTTTTAGAATGCTGAACATTTTATTCCAGTCTACGTTATCGAATGCCTTTTCTAGGTCTATAAACGCCAAGTATGTTGGTTTGTTTTTCTTTAATCTTCCTTCTACTATTAATCTGAGGCCTAAAATTGCTTCCCTTGTCCCTATATTTTTCCTGAAACCAAATTGGTCTTCTCCTAACACTTCCTCCACTCTCCTCTCAATTCTTCTGTATAGAATTCTAGTTAAGATTTTTGATGCATGACTAGTTAAACTAATTGTTCTGTATTCTTCACACTTATCTGCCCCTGATTTCTTTGGTATCATTACTATAACACTTTTTTTGAAGTCTGACGGAAATTCCCCTTTTTCATAAATATTACACACCAGTTTGTATAATCTATCAATCGCCTCCTCCCCTGCACTGCGCAGTAATTCTACAGGTATTCCGTCTATTCCAGGAGCCTTTCTGCCATTCAAATCTTTTAATGCTCTGTTAAATTCAGATCTTAGTATTGTTTCTCCCATTTCATCCTCCTCAAATTCCTCTTCTTCCTCTATAACACCATTTTCTAATTCATTTCCTCCGTATAACTCTTCAATATATTCCACCCATCTATCGACTTTACCTTTCGTATTAAATATTGGTGTACCATCTTTGCTTAACACATTATTAGATTTTAATTTATGTACCCCAAAATTTTCCTTAACTTTCCTGTATGCTCCGTCTATTTTACCAATGTTCATTTCTCTTTCCACTTCTGAACACTTTTCTTTAATCCACTCTTCTTTCGCCAGTTTGCACTTCCTGTTTATAGCATTTCTTAATTGCCGATAGTTCCTTTTACTTTCTTCATCACTAGCATTCTTATATTTTCTACGTTCATCCATCAGCTGCAATATATCGTCTGAAACCCAAGGTTTTCTACTAGTTCTCTTTATTCCGCCTAAGTTTGCTTCTGCTGATTTAAGAATTTCTTTTTTAACATTCTCCCATTCTTCTTCTATCAGGGACGAGACATTCAAGGAATACATAGGAAATCTTTCTCACCTGTATGGGGACGGATGCTCCTTATGGAGCAGAAACATTAGAAATACGGAAGCTGAGGCTGCTGAAATCTTCAGCCTCTTCTTATATCTCCCTTTGTGCCAGCTCCCTCATGTTCATAACGAGCCTTGAAGACAAAGTTCTTGTTGAACTTGAGGGGGATATATTCGGTTTATATTTAACTCTCGTACACACTGTTTAAAATTATATTTGTTATTTACACAAAGCCTAGAGTGCAATATTACAAGCATAGGTATCTTTCATGATAGTTCTTAAGCTATTCAGGTGCGTCAAATTTGTTCATTTCTGTAAATTTAAAAAAAATTCCTAGTACTATATTTATTTGTAGAGTGCGCTACACGAAAATACAAGCTTGGCTGTGAGAGTAAGGTGCTTGTAATACACATTATACTACTCTATTCGTAAATGTATTCTACATCAACTAGGTATTTTTCATGAGTAATTGTTTACAGTAATAAATAGAACTATTTGAATAAATGGAGATAATTTTTTATATTCAACTTTTTATTGTATCTAGTGAATAAGAAATAATTTATTTCTATAACTATAGATTTATTTCATTTATATATTTTCACAGATTTTTTTTTAACAATAATAATGAAAAGCACTTATTCTAAAAGTTATAGTTGTAAATGCAATTAATACATCAGTGCAAATTTATTATTTTCTTTAAAAATGTTGTGTTTTTGGTTTTTGTTTCTCGAAAGAAAACATAAATTAATATTATTGTGAGGGAACGTCCACTCCTTCCTGCTAATACACACTTGATATCTACGTCATTTGACAGGCAAGCCACTACGTGTGAATTCCTACTTGTGTGTTAGTGTATCCTACCACGTAAGTGTAACTTTTGTTCGATACTCGCCCGTCTCGCGACCCTGTGTTGGTGTACATTGTGGAAATGTTAATGAAGATGGCATGTGTATGTGTCATTGTCATTGACCTATTCTGACCTACTCTCACCTAATCTAATAGGGCGTTTCCCCACGATGGGGGCCTCGGCCCCCATCGGGAACCCCTCTGGATCTTGAGAACAAGCCGAATTTTTCTTTACCAACCCTCCCCTGTGGAGATACCCTTCCCGGTCCTAACGAACGTTTAAGTTGAGGGGATGCATGCGCTTCCCCTCAACCGCCTAACTTGTTTGTGTTGTGTTTTTGGCATAATAACAGGATCGGAGCGGAGGCACCCTCTGTAAAATCAACTTAAAATTCATTCAGTGATAAAGGCAGTTGTACGTGTATAATCTGTAACTCCTTTTAGAGAAATGAGAATTTATTAACAACGTTTCTGTAGAAACAAAATTAATCTATTTTTATTTGATTTTTTTTTTTATTGTTGAGAGATTATTTAATAATTTTAAAAATTCTCGGAGTGTAAATTCAGTAATATTCAAGTTGTTATTTTAATATTTGACTTCCATCAAAACTTTTAAGCCGTGCAGTCCTATAGTGGAAAAGATCCATATACGTATTTAAAATTAAAAAAAAGTTAAACAAAAAAGGAGATGAAGTTTGATTCGATTCGATGTGCCTTCCCCTTGTAAGATCCAAATATTTCATTAATTAAATTTTCATTTGGCTATAACTCTGGAACCAATGAAAATAAGTACCATTTATGATATATACTGCAAAGCTCTCAATGAGGGCTTATTACTGCAATTAAGAAAAAGTCCAAAATCCAAATTTCTTTTAGATTTTGGGCTTTTTTGGACACTTTTGGTCCAATCGGTTGCAATTAAAAGAGGAGGTGCACAACTATATGTTACAAAAGTCCTAAATCCAAAATTTCAACATTCTACGGCTAATCGTTTTTGAGTTGCTGGATACATACATACGTACGTACATACAGACGTCACGCTGAAACTAGTTAAAATGAATTAATTCAGGGACGATCAAAATGGATATTTCTGATGAAATTTTAAAAACCTAAATTTTTTGTGATTACTATACTTCCCTGTACTTCCTACAAGGAAATAAAAAGAAAATCATAGTGTTGATATTATTTAAGAAAACTTTTAAATTTATCATACCATCTTCTTGAAGACTTTTCTTATCTAAAAATTATATTATTAAATTAACATTTTAAAACTTAGCTTGTAAGCCTCCCAATGTTGAAAATCCGCAATAATCACCCGGTAACCGGATTTGGCCAGTTCAAAATTTTCATTAAAAGCTATATCACATAATTATTCTGTTTACTTATATAAAGAATAAATAAGAAAGCACAACTGGCCAAAATGTATCTTGTAGTTCCATTACAGTCATTAAATAAAAATGAATTTTCTTTTAATTAATAAATTAATGAAAAATTAATAGATTTTTCTTTTAATACATTTTTTAATTAGCTAAATGTTAGAACTATGTGGTTTTAACAGGAATACAATTTCTGCACAGGAACAAACTTTAAAATTTAAAACCAATCTGTATGAAGCAAATGTTTAACCAACCATTTTTAATTATGATTAAATTAGAGATCTTAATTTACTTAGATTTGAAATTATTTATCCTGTTCGCGTTTTCATTATATTTAGTACAGTCCATGGTGTAACGAATAAATTAAAAAATATTTCTTATTTTTGTTCATTTAAAAATTAATTATGTAGGGAAAAAAAATTTTATATGAACTTTAGAAAAGTAATAGGATATTTATTGATATTTAAACTTTTTACTCAAGGTTATAATTAATAAATAAATAGAAAAAAATGTCTTTTTAATATAGGTAACATACGAATTACAATAATACAAGACAAAATTTGTCGGTGGCTTGGTTGGAAAAACCGTATTAAAACACGCTGAGGGAATGTTAAAATATTATCTAATGGACGCGTCGAAACCGCAATTACACTATTACAGTGCGGCTATCAATCTCCATAAAAAAAATTCCTTGAGCAGGCGCATGGAACACCTGTGTTGAAATATTTATTTAAAATGCTATTGTAGAGCAGATAATCTATTTTTAACTGATAAAAATTATATACATAACACATAATTTATCGCACAGTGGCTGAGAATAAACGGTTTAATGTTGTTCGTTATGATGACGAATGAAGAAAAGAGATGTTGCTTCTTTTTAACAAATTCAATAAAATAAATAAGTTTTCGATTCTGCCTTTGTTGTTTCTTTTAAATTAATAAATAATCCGTGCTGCTCCGCAGCATCAGTAAATAAATTAAGATAATTAGACGAAATCAACCACTAATTAGAGAAAAAATAGCATTAACGGTAAATGCCTAAACTGTAACTAACAACAATCCCTGTTGACATTTTCTTCTTTCCCAATTTCGACACACACACACACACACACATATATATATATATATATATATATATATAAAATAGAAGTCGAACGAAAATAGAAGTTATAACGAGGTCGTTTGTAACGAGCAAAATTAAAAAAGAATTGGTCGATTTCTTCCTTTATTATTAATTAAAAATTTTCTTTAATGAGCTAATAACCAAGTTAGAAATACGCTATAACGAGCAAATTATTTTCTTTCGAATAATAGATTTTTTCCCTGTCTAATTAAAAAGGAATGACCTTAAAGTACAGGTACAGAAATTAAATGTTAAGAGTCATTAGTACTATATATTTGTAATACTGAATGTTCTAACGAACATCAGTTAAGAGAAACTGTCAATTAAGAATTAACTGTCAATTAAGAGTAGGGAGGCAAGAACCTCTTCACAATAAGTGAAAATCGATAGTAAGAAACAATCAGATGCAGTAGTAAGCCATGTACAGTTTTGTATTGGGTATTTCTGGATTCTGGAAAATTCCATTCCTCCACTAATGTTATGTTTATACAGCTAGTATGGCGATAGGAAGTGTGAGTAATTCTACAGTCGAGTTCGGGTAGTAGATTTTTAAACGGTTTTTTTTACTACTTTGTACAGTACATTCGTGTGTTTAACTCGGGCTGAAATCTATGTATTTTCTGCGAGCATGGTGTGGTATCGTTTGATAAATTTTTACGGCGCAGAAGTAATGCCGAGCGTTAAAAAAATTCTTTCAGTTTGCGACAAATTAAAAATTACTGAGGATTTCGTAACGGGCTATCGACGAATAATTCTGACGTTGTAAAACTCATGGTCTTACTTCCTCTGTCTCAACGTGGAAGAACTGTGATAAGCTAAGAGCATTATCGTTAACTACCACTGACCGAGTACGATGACTGGGAATTAATTTTACAGATCCCCATTTCATAAGATTTTTTCTTCATTAAATCATAAATATTACTGGATTTTATGTGCTTGATTATGAAGTTTTTTATTCTTAATTACGGATTTAAATTCTGTCATAAACAAAGATATTGCTAATAATAGTATTAAAATGCAAAACCAAGCATTACTGAATATTCTTTAGCGTTTAAACCAGAAAAAGATTCATAAAAACTACGAAACGTAAAAAAGAGTATGCAAGTATATTCCTTTATAAGACGGCCCAAGTAGCCTTACAGGACACTAAAAAATGAAACTAAATTCGTTTATTCATGATAATTTATGGAGGATTGAACTACTGTATTTTCATCTTGTTATTCAAAAAGATTCGAGGTGAACTGGTCCACAATTTTATAGCTTAGATAAAGCGTTTGTCAGTGTTAAATTAACCGTGTGAAAATATTGTAACAGGACCGGGGTAACGGATTCCTTCCAATTAAGAAGAAAGTATGAGATAATAATAATGAAAGGAATCGAGAAGGAACTAAAAGGGATCCTTTTTTCAGGCTAACAGGTACGTTTAACAATCTGTACTTCGTAGTACCGACAATGTCACCATCAACAGCTGTTGTTCAACGAGAAAGGTTATCGGACCGGAATAGAGGTTTATGGGAAAACTTAAAAGGCGTGGACCATGTAATTATTACGTTACAACAGTTAAGGATTGATGCGGGTACTGGTTCTGATGGCCAGGGTCTATAAATATTTTCCATACTGTTAGTAAATTCATATCTACAGCATTAAGTCACGGGCACAAGCACACACAAATAAATAATCAATATGAATAATTTTACTAATAGTTTTAAATTATTTTTCAATGTATTTTAAGTATTTAATATTCTTAATAAATACAAATAAGTAAGTTTATAAATTCATTTTTCATTAAAAACGATAAACGATAATAATTTATTTTCCAGTAAAATTTCTGTTATTGTACATATAATTTCATTAGAAAAGGTTTCATGAAAAGTGATAAAATTAAATGAAGTACCCTTTCCTGATTTCTCTCAACTTAGTCGAGTTTAAGAGTAATGAAATAAATGCTGATATATTTTTCGTATGATTAAAAACGTAGAATACTTTAAATATTTGGAGGAAAATATCACACACAACCCCCAAACAAATCCAAAATCCAATAAAAACACAAAACATCTATAACAAAAAATGCATGTCCATAAACACAAAAATAAGACATTATAACTCAGTTATCCAACCAGAAATACTTTACAGATGCGAAACCATATTTGGACCGTACCAGACAAGGTTTACCGACAAACTGGAAAAGATTGAAAGACAGATTCTACGACGATGCATCAGGAAAAAACATTAAAAACGGCGGGATTTGGAGAATTATTCCAAACGAAGAGATTTACAAAACGATCATCCCGATAACTAATAAATTTAGAAAGAAGAGAATTTCCTTTCTAGGACATATTTTCAGAATGGAAGAGACCAGACTGATAATCGGACTTTTCTGGAACAAGAAAAGCAGACCGAACTGGTTATACGAAGTACATGAAGACATGGAGGAATTAGACATAACCTAAAAAACCTAAAAACGAAAACCGGAAACTATGAGAAATTAAAAAATAAAGAAACAAGATTCCTATCAAAACCCAAGAAAACAATAACCTGGTGTACTCTGAACAAGAAAGAGCAAAAAGATCTGAAACCCTTAGAAATTACTGGCAAAAAAGAAAAGCTGAAAAACAACAAATCAGCAAGAAAAGAAAGAACTTGCCAAAAAATGAACTTAAGTGATCCATTATGGTCTTAAAAGTAAAAAAAAAAAAAAACGTTTTGCTTTACTTTTTATAGCTCAAGAAATTGGATGTGATTCATTTCAAAATTCAGTTAAAATAGTTATATTAATAAAAGTTAAAAGTATGAGGAATATATTAACTTTCATATAACACGTGTTTATTTTTTATTTTTTTTGTTTACTCGACAAATCTAGGAGGAAATATTTATTTGCTATTTATTTATTCTTTTGATACTGTTAATCTCTCACTTGTTTCAAACCTATTAGCATATCTAGCTTGAAGATAAATTTAAACATTTATAATAATAAATAGTTAAAGCTTCATTCTACCATCAGAATATTAATTTATTAAATATAATTAAAAACGTTTTCACTTGCAGCTTATTATTTTTATGTCCCGTTTGAGAATGGGTGTATCTTGTTCTCATATCAGAGAAACTAAATATTAATTTAGAAAACATAGCTATAGAAATCAATCGTTACTAATTTAAATCATTCGGACTAAAAAAATACATGTAACAAAAAACAACAATGAAAAAAATTGTTAATGATAAATACGACTATATTGATTTATTAATAATTATTAATCCGTGATTGTAAAAAAAACATTACAATAAATAATAATTATTCAATAATAATAAAATATGAAAAAAATCAGAAGTTATTAGTGAAATAAAATTTTATGTACTTTTAAAAATGTGTTTATGTAATTTAATAGGCATTATTACATGCGTATGTGTACATGTAATAGAGTTGGTGAAACATCTGATTATTTAATATTAATTGAAAATTATAATTTAGAATCATATTATTTTTGGATTTTCTAGTTAAATTTTAATTATTTATTCTGGAATTTCTGTTTAATTTTATCTACATTAAAGTTAATATAGGGTGATTTTTCTTTCTTTTTCCTGTTTAGCCTCCGGTAACTACCGTTCAGATAATACTTCAGAGGATGAATGAGGATGATATGTATGAGTGTAAATGAAGTGTAGTCTTGTACATTCTCAGTTCAACCATTTCTGAGATGTGCGGTTAATTGAAACCCAACCACCAAAGAACACCGGTATCCACGATCTAGTATTCAAGTCCGTGTAAAAATAACTGGCTTTACTAGGACTTGAACGCTGGAACTCTCGACTTCCAAATCAACTGATTTGGGAAGACGCGTTCACCACTAGACCAACCCGGTGGGTAACTATAGGGTGACTGAAAAATAGACCCTCATAAGAATAATATATACACAGGGGCAGACGTGTCTGAACTTTTGTTAATTGTAAAAAGCTTATCTTTTAGTTAATTACCCCTCAGATATTGTTGGATAATATTCTTCCTAAGTCGGAGATAATCATCATTTCCTTTATTTTTATTTTTTTGTTGCCAGTCATTTAATAACTGTTTGGTTTGATAATTCTTCTGATTTTAATTTGTGTACACGTCCTTAATTTGTGTATTATTATTGTTTAAATAAAGTTCATGCTTGATTTGTTGATAATTATTAACCTCTGATTGTAAAAAAAATTTACGATAAATTACAATTCAATAACAATAACAATAATATAATAAGAAAACATATCAGAACTTATTAATGAAATAAAACTTTATGTACTTTTCATTTTTTTTTTTAAATTTGTGTATGTAATTTAATAGTCGTACAAGGAAGTCATGTAGTGTTCACGTCTAACTTTTTTTTATATTTATCAATGGTAATTCTGTATTGATAAGGTTTTATTTTATATTGACAACCAGTATTATCAAGAACATCGAATTTGCAATGAGATAAAAATACACAAATTTTACTCCATTGGTTATAAAAATGAATTCTTTATATATTTTAGAGCTACAATATTAGTTATATATGTGTAAATATGTATGCGAGTATATTATATAACTTTTTACTTAACTGAAATGGGTTATTTTAATTGTTATCAATCACTGAATAAATTTATGGTTATACATCGTAACATAAATAATGTACTTTGTAATAATAATAATAAAGAGTGTAAATGACAAAAATGTTTTAATATCAAACGAGGAAATTTATAGAAAATTTGAAAACCTAATGGACACAATTATAACACTGAAAATAATGTACTGTCATTTAAAGATAATGAATGAAGAAAGATTTTCATCTTCTTTGATAATCTCAAAAGTAAAAACGAAGAGAACGACAGGAAAGGTTCAAGACGAAACAGAGAACAATAGAATAATCACAGAACAAAGAGAAATATTAAGAAAATTGATGACAGATTGCAAAAGATGCTTCAAGTTAGACTAAAATTCGTTCGTGCGATCCAGAGATGGCCAATTCGAAAATAATAAATATAGAATAAATTTTATAGAAAAAAAACATCAAGATAGATTTCCGAACTTAAAATATGATTTTTATATTAAATCATATTATTATTTAATCATTTCTGCTTAGAAATTCACACAAAAAAAAATCAGTTTTTGATGTGGCAAAGTCAACACAATTAAAATATATTAATTTTTTATTTTATCATGCTCTTTGATACCCTTGTGTACAGTTATGTATTTATATCTACTTTTAATATTACTTGAAGTATATTGAAAATTATGGTTCTGAAGATTAGGCGGACGTCTAATAATAAATGCATATGCTCAAACCATCAGTATTAGTAATTCAAACGACTTGTACTAGAGTTTATTCATAATTTTTATATATAATTTTCTTTAATATTATACTACCAGGAAAAGGTATCATGACTAGTATTAAAATAAAAAAAATTAATAGTCATAAATCTTTGTTTTATGTATAAAAATATCAAAATTAAATAATTTTTCTTTGTCAAGGTGACTTTTGTAATTTATTTATCTTTTCAATAAACAATATTACTTTTCACTTTACTTTTTTTTAGTCTTCTTCGTAGAATAACTATCTTGAATTATCCAGTTCAGTTTTTCAAGTTCTAATTTATAAATTTTATTCATGGAAAATCTTAAAATGAATATCTTGATTACTTGTAAAACATTTACGCAACTTTACTCATTTTTGCTATGTTTATTTTATTAAAAGTAGGTAATCAGAAGAACAGAATTTATATATATATATTTTAGTTTAGTTACAGTTTTATTAGCTTTTTTAAAGAAATTAAAAGTTATATAAAAATAAATGTAATACCAAATAACTAATCAGTTTATTTTGCCTTGCCATTATAATTATAAATAACATTAATTTGATTAACGGTTGGATTCGTTCGATTATACAGACAATTCTTCCAGATCGTGTCATCAGTATCACTGACCTTATTTTACGGGTGAATGACTCGGTGTTGTTTCATCACAATAAAGTGTTACTATAATTGTAATAGCAAAAAAAAAGGGATAATAAATAACAAAAACGATATTGCAATAATAAATCAATTGCATCTTGATTTTAATAAATTTTAATTTTGAGGAGGTGAGAGTTCATGTTTCTTAGTTGTTGTTTTTCAGCTTGTAGTTTAATGTTGTTGGAAGATTTGTTGTAGGAATAATTAACCTAATACGTAACTTCCTTATTTTATAATTAACGTATTATGATGAGCTTACAATTACTTTTCCTGATATTAAATTACATACAAATTTTCATTAAAAGTTTCAATTATTAATTCTAATCCAGCGAAATTAGTAATACAGTCTACGATTTCTCATTTTCATCTAATATGAATAACATTTCCATTTAAAAACCAATTATTTTATAAATATATATAACTTACCGTACGTGGATATCTGTCAAAATAAAATGTTATATTTGTGGGGAAATTTTTAATAATTTAGAAATAGCTCATCTTGAGTATCAAATGTATAATTAGTATTTCATGCAAAACGTGTACCAGTGAAAAACAAAAAAAAAAAATAGATTATATAAACTGTTGAAATTATTTAAAAATATAAGGGAAGCAATTTTTTACCCGCTATCTTTATCTCTTCCTTACATCATATAACAACTTGTAATTTTATTGTATAATGAAAGAATAATTAAAATAAATATTTTAATTTCTAAAAGCGTTTTAAATCATACGCAGTTTTAGGAAGAGTTTTAAATACATTTAGTAAACCGCTGAATTTAAACATAATACTTATTATTTGAGACGTAATGAAAATGAAGTTTTTTTGCTTAATGAATAATTAATTGATGTTTTTAACAATGAATATTAATTTTAATTATTAAGTTATATAAAAATGAATTTTAATGTAACCACTAAAACATTTTTAAGAAATACACTCTAACCGGTTAACTTTTCTCTTCAGCATTAGGAAGTATTTTCATTGAGAATTTTATGAATTCATTATTATGTAAAGAGTAATTTAAATTTGTTTGCTTATTGTTTTTGAATCCGCATTCAAAATCCGATTGTTTGATCGGATTTTGATGAAACTATACGTTTTTCTACTCCTTCTACAGGAGTTTTTTTCCTACAGGAGTTTCAGATCTAAGAAACCGCACCTTTGAGTACAAAAAAAGTTATTATTATTATCATCATTTTAATCCAAAAAAATATTAAAAACTAAGGAAGATTACGACACCAAATTCACTATAAGTTTTCAATGAAATCAAGGACAAGATATACTGTACCTAAACTATATCTCTACTGGAGAATTATTCCGTGGTAATATTCAATTTAAAATTCATCTCACAAAGAGAACGTTTTATTAAAACAAACTTATTTCCTCAGATTTAAAATATTTTTTATATCACTCTATAATCTCATTTTAAATATTACTAGCCAGCCGGTCAGGGGTCCGCCCTCTGGACCTCCCGCTATGTTTATTATCCTCATGGTTGTGAGAAAAATAATGATTAATAATAATTTAAGCCAGAAAACTTTCGTTCGTCCAATGTTTCACTCGTTCTTGTCATAGAAAATCTGATATCCTACACTTAACCCCCCAAAAGATCTATGGCTTAAAACCTTCCCTGAGATAACACGATTGTATCCTAAAAAAATTTAAAAGCAATCGGTCAATTCGTTCTCGCGTGATGCTTTAATTTCCCTCATACCCCTCGATTATTTCGAAAACTCAAGTTTGATGCAAAGTGTCAACTAATGTCACCAGGACATTTTTTGTCCACAATTGGAATATAAAATCTGTTTTGCTCGATTTCGTATTAGCGTTACGCGCGCACACGCACACAGGCACACACACACACACACAATTTTTTAATAGTACAGATTTTTAAAAAACCGAAAATAACGATAATGTTATTGTTATTTGTAATATATACATAGATCTCTCATCCGGTGGTTCCGGGTTTGAATCTCAGTCATGCATGGCATTTTCACACGCTAAAAAACTGCCATTTCATCTCATCCTCTCAAGCAGTATCTAACGGTGGCCCTGGAGGCTAAATATATATAGCGTTTAAGAAATCTAAATATTATTAGTCATTAAAAAATAACGTTTTTAATTTACTTAAAAATTAAAAAAACAGCTAAATAAAATAGAAAATCTTCACCAAAAGCGCGATTCTAAGATTCATTACAAATTAAAAATAGATAAAATAAAATTAAGAGAAACGAAAAAATCATTCAAAAATCAAGTAAATAATATTAATATTCTCTCACATCTTATTGATTTAATTATCCTTTCTTCAATTTGGACATTTCAGTTTATTATTTTAATTAGTCTTCTTAAATTCTTTTTACTCATCTTATGAAAATAGTTATTCATCTGATCATTCACTTTTAGTGAACATTTTTATTAATATCAAAATAAAATCTTTTGCTCAATAATATTTTTTTTAGTTAGCGGAAATCACCATAATTTTATTTACCATACTGAAAGTAATAGCTGTAATAAAAATATTTTATTAGCTATTACAAATAATAAAACAAATTTAAAAAACAATATTTAAATCATACTTATATTATTCGCAATTCATGTTCTTGTTTTCAGTGAAAGTACGCTTCATGGCGTAATACGTATTTTATTGCCTGTTGTCAATAATTTTTTATTGTAATTCAATTTCAGATATATTGCATATAAATAGTAATATATACGTATACATATATATAATCTGTTAGAACAAAAGAACTTCATCTATATTTCCTTGGTAGAGTGGAGTTTATACGTTCATTTTTAATAATAAAAATCAAGGAAGAGCCATGGTGTTTTTTAATCAAAACATGGTTTCAATATTTTAATTAATTGATATTTTTAATTGTTCCGGTTTTTATCAGCAGCAGTTACTGAAAACAAAATATAGAATTTTATACGTATATATATACACACACTGATATATATATACATATATATATACATATAGACATAAAAACTGTCTGAATGTTGATAAAAAATCCAATTGTTTATATTTTGGTATATTCCTTCATAAAGGTTACTAAAAATGGAACGTTATGTATAAAATTTAACCGAAACTATTATCGCTGATTCTAGTTTGTTTTATTTTATAATCTTTAATACAAATTGTAATAAAAAAATTAATGAATAAGCCAGAATAAGATAATTTTATACCAAAATGAAGCTGATTAATTAAAAGCTATTAAAAAAAAGCTATTAATTAAAAGTAACCTATTATAGTTATAAGTGGATAATATTCTAGCTCAAGAATCATAAAATATCTCTTTAATGGTTCCATTTGCCTTGTTTCAAACCAGTCAGACAAAGATATAATTCGATGCCCAAATATATCCTTCAAGGAAGAAGAAGACTCTATCTAGATTCACTATCCTTCCGTCATCTTACAATAACTAGACACTATATGCGACTTCCTTCGCAACGCAAGGGAGTGCATTGGAACCTCGACGAAATTTGAGTCCCAGTAGGCGCATTCCTGCCGAAAGGTACTCGTGGATGAAGTGAAGGAAATTCGCGTTTAAGGACCAAATATCTTGCTAATTTCCCAGAGAATAACCCAAATAAAAATATTTCTCATAAACAAGATCTGAAACACTACTCTACGGAATATTTTTAGATAACATTTTTCCTACTTCGTTGACACCGCGCCTTCTCAATAAACAACGTATCTATTGCTGAAATAACTGTATAAAACATTCAGCTCATTCTGCGTTCAATCACGCTTCTGCAGCTGAAACAGGGCAGAGGGCCACCACAAATTAGTAAAAATATTTCTCATAAACAAGATCTGAAACACTACTCTACGGAATATTTTTAGATAACATTTTTCCTACTTCGTTGACACCGCGCCTTCTCAATAAACAACGTATCTATTGCTGAAATAACTGTATAAAACATTCAGCTCATTCTGCGTTCAATCACGCTTCTGCAGCTGAAACAGGGCAGAGGGCCACCACAAATTAGTAAAAATATTTCTCATAAACACGATCTGACCCCATAGGAGAAGACATCCTCCATGTGGTAGTTTCGGTCGCCACGCCACCTCTTCCGTACATAGACCTTATGAGTTTTACCGGAGATTATCTTCAGAACCTCGACAAAAGGCATCTCTCAGTCTTGTTCTTGCCTCAGTCAGGATGCCACCAATGCGAATACCACATGTGATATTCCCATCGGTGTACTACTAGGAAATGAACTGTTTAAAACAAAACACATCTATACCGAGTCTTTAACAAGACTGAGTGACATGAAGGAACTGAAATTATAAACGCAACTACCTACCTGATATGTTAGAAGTTGAGTTCAACACCCGATCATAACATGACACAAAACAAGAAAAAAAAATAAACTTAAAAATATTACTAACTAAACAAAACGCTCCGGAACCACAGTAAGTTATTACTTCGGAGGATGAATAAGGGTGATATGTATGAATGTAAATGAAGTGTATTTTCGTACAGTCTCAGATCGACTATTCCTGAGATGTGTGGTTAATTGAAGCACAACCACCAAAGAAAACACCGGTATCCACGATCTATATTCGTATAAAAGTGACTGCCTTTACTAGGATTTGAACCTAAGAACTCTTGACTTCGAAATCAGTTGATTTGCGATGACGAGTTGACCACTAGTTCAGCCCGGTGGGCTAAACCAGCCCGTGAACTAGCCCGGTGGTTCACGTTCTCCGGACCCAGTAGGGGAAAACACTCTCCGCCGATCCTTCCGTTCTGAGTCCTTTACCGGAGGTCATCTTTCAAACCTCAGCTTTTATATTCCAGTCCGCCTCGGCCAGGATGCCACTGATACGAAAGCCACGAGTGACATTCCCATACGTGTACTACTATAATGAACTCAAAACAAAACACATCTTACAGAGTCTTAAGCAAGACTGAGAAGGCTTAACTAAACAAAGGAATCGAACTATCTACCCGTACAAGGTAAAAGTGAGTTCGACATAGAACACGAAACATATAAACATTACGCGGAACAATAACAACACAGTAACATTGAAACAAAACAAAGGACAAGAACAAAAACATAATTTATAAAACAAAACATCAACAAAAACAGAATACAAGAGAAATCCAAGCAGAATTCTAGATCCCCTCAGCAATCCTTTCCTTTGCTAAGTACACTATAAAACTCTCCATTATTTCCCATTCGGCCTGGCTTCTCCAGTTTACACGGAGATCCAACGCCGACCCGATAATATCAAGCCGATAGATGGACTCCGTACACATTAACTCGTACTGCGAGCAATCATAAAGAACATGATTAGTGTCGTCCAATTGTCCACATTTAGGACACATCGCAGAATCTACCAGGTTGAACTTCTGCAGTTTGTCCCTAAAAGCACCATGACCGGAAAGAAATTGCGTCACATATTTATTAGGGTGCACCCAAGAGACGTCCTGCAAACCAACAACATTTAGAGAGATCATGCGTATAACGCCCACCATCTGTCTCATCCCATCTGGCCTTCCACAAGGCATTTCCATGTTGTTCAAAATCCAAACTTTATTCGAAGCCAACTCACCGGACGTTTTAGCACTATACCGCTGCTGCTTCTCAGACGCAATCAAGTCTGTCCGTTTCACGCCTACAATCACCAAGACTGCCTCCCGTGAAATAGTGCGGTAACCACCCGTAACCGTTAACAATATTAGGCTTTGAGCCCTTAATAATATGACCCGATAACTTTTATATTTTAGCGTATCTGCCTAAACAGGCGCCGCGTATAACATAATAGCCTTGCACACACCTTTATACAGGATGCTCATGGTCTTAAAGTTAAGACCCCAATCAGAATTGACCACACGTCGAATACCGAAGAATGCATTGCAGGCCCTCTCCGCGATATATTGAAGGTGCTTCTTAAATTACAGTTTCTCAAAGAATTGGAATGCAAAGTCTGCCCATTTAAAAATAAACTAAAATAAATATATATTACCTTCATTAAAGATTAAATATTTGCCAGATAAATAGAAAGATCCGGCAGCAAGAGAACTGATGTCCAGAGGATAAATAGGGACAACTTGCGTCCCTATTCCCGTCACATCTTGCATCCCGACATCTTGCGTTCCGTTCTGGTTCTTCAAGAAATACCTGTAACTTTATTTAGTCATAGATATACGACTACAACATTGTACAGCCTGTTACATATCTGAATCACTGCTGATTGTAACTATTAACAAATTATTCATATTGGATTATAATTCTAAGGAAAAAATTATTTTCCTTAACTATTAAATTATCAATACTTTTGAAAAAGAATGAGATAAATATTTTTTCCATTATAATGCCTTCCGTTCAAAATTAATCCAGAATAATTTCAATACTATCAACTAAGATAAACAAACAGTGAGGCAGAAAGCAGACATTCAGGCGCTTGTTGCAATGTTCAGATTTTAATTGTCACTCAACTGGCGACCATTTTTAAAGACCACTAAAAAAACAGTAACTAGGGCAAATCGAGGACCACCTACCTTCATTGTAATAAATATAAATTAATTTAGTATTTCTTTAAACTTAAGTGAAAAAATAAATGTAAAAAGAACGCTTCCATAAAAATTATGTAACATAATTTTAATTTTGATTATACTCTTGTTTATAATGTTTTTTAATTCTAGAAAAACATACCTTTTCATAGCAAAAAAAGACCATGTCCACTCATCATTCCAAAAGACTAGTGAAATTAAAACTAGATTCAATGTACTTTGAAAAATAATTGCATCATTCAGTGTATTTTATTTCGTCATTAATTTAAATTGTGTCGTGTTGAGAAATCCATTTTAAACTAATTTAGCTACCGTATTTTATGTAATTTATGTAATTATATAATTATGATTATAGTGAGAGGATAATCTATCGCCGCTCAACATAATAAAATGATATAATCAAATGGGAGCAGCTTAGAGTTACATAATGTTAGCAGTTCTAATAAAAAATAAATAAAAATAATTACATTTTGGAATTGCTATTAATGATATCTTCTATGAAAGTACAATCGATATAAATATTCAATTTTTTTTATCAGAAATTGGACGTTTTATGATTTAAAATAAATATAATTTGTTTTTTATTAAAAATTAGTATATATATTGCACAAATATATTTGAAAATATTGGCTGTTTAATAAAACAAAAGATGAAGTTTGTGTCATTTTGAATTATTGAAAGATATTATTGAAAGATATATTGTACAGGAATTATACATATATAGGTTAAATTAAATCATTCGTATTTTGTATAATTTTTTTAAAGTACGTAATCTAATTTTAAGTGTTACTTACATTATCAATTTTTTTTTGTAAAAATATAAATCAGAATCGAGATTATTTGTTTTGTGTCACATCGTAACTTTTACTCTTTCCGAAACTTGTAAAAATTTTAGTCTCTAACAAAGAAAGTGTCTTTTATAACCGAAATCACTTGTCAATACTTGAAAATTATTAGAATTTTATAATGTATTAAACTTTTTAATTATCAGTCAAATATCAATAATAAAAATTATTTTATTTTATTTTTTATCAAAATCTAATATTTATTTATTCATCAATAAATTGTTACAGTACTATTAATGTTATATGTTTAAAGGTTTTATATTATCACTTGGTCTGGGCCAATAAAATTAGTTTCTTCAACCAGTAATATTAAACACCAATAAGTGTTGACAAGTACAATACTATCTCAAATTTTGTGTATAATTTTGATTAAAGATATAAGATCAATGTTAGATCACAAAAAGAAGTAAGAGTAGAGCTTTTTTGGGGGGGAGGCAGTAAGAGTACTTTTTTATGTTCATACATAATGCGTTCCAGAATAAATTTGAGAATAACTAGCTAAAATATTAGTTATTTTAATGACTTTGATAGAAAATCGTTTTACAAATTCCACAGTTTTTGAACAGTAGAATTTCAGATTTTTAAAAATTCTAGAATTTGTATTGCAAGTAGAACATAACTAAAAAAAAAGTAAGTTCTTGTGAAGTATTTGTTACAGTTTTACGAAATTTTAATATAGATTACGATAATGATAAATGTATGGAAGTGACCCAAATACAACATTTGTAAAATACGTTTAGAAAATAAATATACGTAGTTATGATACATTACACATGGATTTCATATTGGGGGAATTAATAATCAATTGAAAATTACAGATAGCGTTAAAGTAATTTGTTGAAAGATAAGTTTTACGGTGTCACCAAGAGAGTCCAAAAGAGCGTGGAAGTCGTAGAAATAAATGGCTGAGATCTTCCGATTTCGAAAAAAATGGCCTTAGCGAAATTATCCTTAATTCATTTTGAAGAATAGCAAAATTAGAGAAAATTTTAAATGTAATCAAATCTTAAATCCAACTCATGCTTCTGATTTATATGACGAAGAACAAAAACTGTATATTTATAAAACTATTTATAAATCGGCATTAATTTTTACGTTCCCGCCTAACGTTATTATATAGCAGAGGTGCAGCATTAGAAGGGAAAATATTATAATCGGTCCAATTTGGGCATATGCGGTTTTCACCGGATCTTGACATTTTGACACCTAAGGAACCCAAAAAATCGGATGGAAATTTTCCGGATGTTCGTATGTACATGTGTATGTTCGGTATAGCACTATAAATCCTCTTATTTCTCCAGAACTACTGAATCAATTTTGACCAAACTTGGTTGGATTACTTCTGTGTATGGGGCATTGATATCATTAAATTTTCAACTCAAAAGGTCAAGGGGGTTAGGCTGTACAACAAAGTCACCCTCAGAATCTCGAGATTTCACCTAATTAAGGTCTAATTTTTCTTAGACATTTGGTAACGGTTAAAAAATATTAGCATTTGCAAAATCGCACCCCCACCCCCAAAAAAATGCTCTAAACTAGAGGCCAAGTGGGTATACTGCGTCAATAGTACCTCCCTTGTCATCACAAAAACTGCTAGTGTAGCACTGACTTGCTAAATTGTGTGTGTATGCGTGTGTAAGCCGCGTGATGTGAAAGTTCTACAACTGTGTTGTAAGCGTTGTAAGAGTTGTAAAAAAAAAATGAACACGTTTTCAAAAATGTTCATTTTTTTTCAGAATAATTCACGATTTGGCGTTTTTATAAACTTCTAGGCTACTTATGAAAAGGGACTATATCAGAAAAATGTGTAAAAATTTGAAAAGTTAAAATTAAATATTCATAACATCTAAAATTAAGTTTATTCCAAGAAAATTGTTGACGTTTTCATATTGTAACTATTAATATTTAAATTAAAACGTTACTAATTTTCTGTTATGGAGACATGAAAATTGAATTAATTAAACTAAAATTTTCATAGAATTATTTATTTTGTTTGAACTAGTTCTGATTAGTACAAAATGACTTAATGTTTGATTTTTTTAATCCTCTTTATTTAAATAATCTAATAGTTCAATGTTGTTATGTACGATACAAAAAATGTGCTTAATTCAATAAAATGGGAATAAAAAAAGAAAGTTGATTTTAGATTTTATTAAGAGTTAAACCTATGTGATAAATAACTACCAAATAAAAGTGATTATAAACGCAGGTTATTTTAAGTATTTATATAAAAACAGATTCCTTTTAACTTTAAATATAAATCTCTTACTAAATTTTCAGTTTCCTTGAGAATCTTTTGGATAATTTTATTTTTTTTATGAGATTGCCAAGTAAGGTCAAACCCCTCTTCTTAATTTGCTTTTTCTTTAATTAAAAGTTGTTTATACTGCTTTAAATATATAAAATTAAGGGTTTACATTTTTTTAAACCTAATAAAGAAAAGAGTTTTGTTTTTCCACCACTCTTTGGTTTATTAAAAATCTTGATCCGCTGATTTTTATTACGACTAAAAAATGCACTGTAATATCTTTACATCTTGTAACGTACGCTATATTTTAATTTTATTCGTTCTTCGTGATAAAATTAAAAAGAAATTCTTGTAGTAGTTGATTTAAATGAATGTTATATCTAATGAATAACGTATTAGATTCCTGCTTAGCTGATTCGTATGCAGGGTAACACTTAAGCACTACAACATATCTATCTTAGACGCCCATTCGTATCGTAAATACTAAGAGTTTGTCAGTGAAAGTGCTAACAAATTTTTATATTGGAAATTTTGCACTGCCTTTTGTGAAAGTATATATATATATATATATATATATATATATATATATATATATATATATATATGTCTATATGTGTCATCCTTGTCATTCGTATGTTGTGGGTGGGTACCTAAGGGTATAACAACAACAATAATAGTAATAATAATATATTTCATTTATCATTTATAATAATGTTATATTATGCTATTGTTTGAACGTAATAACTCGTAATCATATAACCCATTTTTCATAACACCTTAATAAAAACTTTGTATTTGAACAATGAACACGCTTAAGCTGTCTTGAATTTCAATTGTTGTAATATTTTCTTGATATTCTATTGTTCTAAAAATTTAACTCTTCTTTTTTTATACTTTAACAATCTTAACTTTTGTAATATCTTTTTCTTCCCTAATACTTCATTACTTGTAATTCTACGAGTATTATTGTTTTTGCTAATGTAATAAAAACAATAAATGTTTATAAATTAGAAATTAAATGAAGCTTATGTTATTCTCACGTTTTATACATGGAACTACTTAAAGTTGATAAATTTAATTTTATACGTATAGTATTTATTTGTTTATTTTTAATAATTTCTACTCGGGTTTATATCCTTTATGTCTATTGTTTCCTTGAATAATCAAATTCTATTAATTCTTTAAGCAGAAATCTTTACTTTAACAATAATTTTTATATTTTGAAATAACTAAAGCTCTTCCTAATCTGATGGAAAATCACAGAAACTGGAGAGCAGTTTTTTTAAATTATATTTTTAATTTAGCGCTAGAGAGCACAAAAACAACATAACAAAGTGATTGAATACAAACATTAATAAAAATGAAAGAAGTAATAATGCTATATACATAGTGATTAAAGATAAAATGGAAATAAATTTGGAATTGATTTTTAGAGCTTGAGTTTAAGAAAAATTTTTCTACAAACATATATCCCAAATCGTTTTCTTATGGAGTTACGGCTAACGAAAAATTTCGCCCAATTTCATTTTCCCAGTTGAAATGAGGTCATATTGAAATTTTTAAGGCGTTACTTAAGAAGTTGATGGTTTTTTTATGTTTTTTTCACCTGAAAAATTGAATAAAATAGGTCCCAGAATTGTGTATCTCGTAGTTTTTATGATATCCAACATAAAACAGAAACATTTGGTGACGAAAAACATTTGTTTTTTAGGTTTAAAGCACAATAATTTTGTTAAATGACAAATAAATGCGTAAATTTTATTATAAAAACCTGTAGATAGTTTAATTTTGAGAAAATTGATGTAATAAAGACTATGAAAAACAAACAAATAAACAACTTTTATTATTAAAAACAAAATATAAAACTGTTATCTTACCTTACTGAAGGACATTTGTATGTGGGTCTGTGTATGTGTGTGTGTTCCTTAGCCTAGCACCGGAATGTACCGATCACTAGCGGAAAACCCGGATTCATTAGTATCAATTTCTGGAGTTAAATTTCTAATTTAACTTTCGTTATATCAATTTTCATCATTAAAAAAAAATGTTTTTACACAAGAGGTAATCAATTGGCTCGCCCGGAGGGCCTAGCTGCTGAGGGCGTGTCTAGGGCACGCCTCTGCAGCTAGTAAATTTATAAAATATAAAAACAGCTGTAATTAATAGGCCCTTCTTACTAGAAGAACATATCACGGGGAAGAATTATCTTGAATTTTTAAACAATGAATTTCTTAGTTTTTATAATTTATCATTGGCAAAACAAATTTAAATGTACTATCAACTTGACGGAGCACCAACACATTTCACGAATGAAGTAAGACAATTCTGAAATTAAAACTTATTGGTAAATTGATTGGACGTAGTACCAGTAAATTGGTCGCCTAGATCAATGGACATTACTCCCTTAGACAAATGGGAATGGATTAAATGCAATGTATACAAGCAAAAAGTAGACACACGTAATGAACTGATAGCTCGCATTTTCAATACTGCTGTCCTCATCAAGGAACGCAAAAAATATCATTAGGTTGACGAAAGAAAACGTAAGGAAACGAGTTGAAAAGTGCATCCATATCAATGGTGGAATTTTCAAACATTATTTCTTACTCATAAAAAAGGATGGTCTGTGGGTTTGTTTGTTTGATGTATGTACGCACATTTTTATTTTAGCTCCTCTTGGAAATTGATTCGTTCGAACGATTTATACTGCTCGAACGATTTCTACTTCTTTTATTCAAACAATTTATCTAAAATTATATTTGTGTTTTGGGGATAAACAAGGAAAAAATTGGGGTTAGAGCTGTGTTAAAAAATCAAATCACAACTCAAGAAACAACTAAAAATGTTCAGAATTTTGAAGCTTTTCAAAAGTTTTTTTTGTTGGTAGTACGCTAAATTCATGACGGTTATTTAGTTAGTTTGCAAAAACATTTAAAAAAATCATTTGTAATGAAACATAAACCATGTAACATTTTACGGCCGGCCGAAGACCCACCTTTTTTCTGGTGTAAATTATTGATAATTAATTAATTTGTCCTTCATATTAAAAGAACGTGTCACGTAAATAAAATACTAATTAATGTATGTGTAATTAGTAATTTTATTTTAAATTAAATTGAAATAAAAAGGAAAGAATAATAATATTTACCAGACACAAAATATTTTATTTAACTTAAACAAAGTTTTATACAGTTTTGAATTAACTCATGAACCTAAGCTAAATCAAAATTTATCAATGAATTAATGAAAAATAAACAATAGTAAATATATACCACTAACTCATAATAAGTAAATAAGTGTAATATTTCCATAAGATATCACAGAATACTTATGTGAAATTACATTTGTATTTTTTAATGAAAATATTCAGGAAAACTGGTAAAGAATTTTTAAACGTTTCACGATATTTCTGGGATTGCTGAATGGAATTCTCATTTTAGTGTAATCTATGAAATAGTCCAAAAAAATAACACTATTTGTACTACTCTGTAATACCAGAAATTGTTCTTTAAAAATAGCACTAAAACCATATTTTACAAAATATATGTACTATATAAAATAGTGAATACTAATAAGATGTCCAATGTCGTGAAATCATTGATTTTTTTTTTATAAAAAAGTATTGATTTGATTTGCATAAAATTATTTTGGCGGTTATTTGTGTGATTCTAAATAATAAATTTATTCAAATTTTGTGTTCATGCTGGAGGAGTGTAGTAAAAAAACCTTGAAATGTTAGTCTTGTACTGTGACTCATTCTGTAGATGTTTTTCTTTGAATCATCATGATTCAACTTGTTTCTCTGAATAATAATTTTTAACATTGTAGTATAAAGCGAGCGAAACTGTTTCATTTGCATAAATATGTTTGAATTTTCATTCTTTTGTGATTTTTACTACAGGTGCCCATAAATTCATTAATATAATTATCCTTTAATGTAACAATTATCAGGTGAACAGAATTGATTAAAAAATAATTATACTAATATACTGTATGAATGTTATATGCAATGACGGTAATTATTCTAAGTGGTTTGACACTTGACATGAATCACAAGTAGCTCCCAAAAAAGGCACAGTCATCTCATAAAATTAAATATTTTATTTGAATATTTACAATCAATAAGTATACACAGACACAGTAATTCGACAAATCACTCCTGGATAGAGAATTAGTATTATATGCGAGAAATTTTACTTTTAAGAGATGACTGAGATTTTTATTTTTAAACTTAAAATATTGCATCTGACAAAGAAATAAAAAATTGGTAAATGCATAAAAGATGTTAATAAAGGGTCAAATATTTGGCTTAAAACTTTTTATTATATTAACTCAAGTATCTTAAACAGCGTATAACTTTCTACGATCACATAGTGTAAGAAAAATTGAAGAAACTTATTGATTTAAAATTAAAAATAATGAGCATAGATAAAAGTTATAGAAAACAGTTTTATAAACAATAACGTATTTCATTCAATAATGAATTCTAATTCATATCAAACATAAATTTTTTTTTATAAAAAAATTTAATTACAATTTTTTTTAAATGTTTTATGGCAACGAAGTATGACAAGTAAACCAAAAATCTAATTTTAAAATGGTGGTATCATAAAACGATACCGAAAAATTTGTAGATTTTTCTTTTTTTTATTAGGAGCTATTCGTTACACGATAGGCACACAACTACGTTTATAACGATAAATATATTTTATAAAATAAAAAATGTCATCCATAAAAGCGATAAGATTACTATTAAATCTATCATAAAAGTATATAATACTAATTTAAAATGCTTACATAAGAAAAATAAATTTGTAAATAAATATTTATAAATGTTTATATTAAAAATAAGTTATTCTAAGGAATCCTACCACAAACATTACCTGATTTGCTGGTTTTCTGATTTACTTTAATTCTTGCTCTTTTCTAACTAGATAATAGCTAAACATAATACATAATTCCACTTCCACATTATGTGTCTGGATAAAAATATATTTATGATCTGATCACAGTACCAAACAATTACCTCAAACACTAAATTTCCGAAACACTTCGTCTTATGCCATCATTAGCTTTACTAAATAATCAACTTCAAATTAATGTTAACTTCATTAAAGCTGTAATTTGATAAGGATTGAGTTTTTCAATCGTACAAAAGTTTTTTTTTTCTGACAACCTTCTAGTAAATATTCTAATGTGTGTTGTTTTTGTAGAACCTTTGAGAAGGTTAAGAAAAGGGTCATCGAGGTTTAGTAATTGTTAGAAGAAACAATACTTGCTTTTATTATGAAGTAGATTGTAGTAAAGGTTTGCCCATGCACAATGAACTTTAAATAGTCGCAGTAACTTGACTTTGTTAAGGTAGTCTAATAAATAGTCTTTTAATTAAGGTCTGGACAATGGTTTGACGAAAAATATATTTATTATAAATATTTTTTTTTAATTTTATTTTTTATATTAAAAAGCTTAAACTTAAGAAACAAATAACTTATGTTATATTAAATATTATATTATATCTATATTATACTATAACACAGAGTTATGCTTCAAATAAGAAAGTATGATAATAAATGAAAAAAAAACTGGGTTAATTTTTGCATTTCATGTCCTAGAACCCCCAAAAAAACAAAAAAAGTCGAAGGGGAGGTAATGTTCGAACTTACATTCGTACGTATGTATGTGTTGGCGTATTTGAAGCTTAATAACTTTTGACTGAATAAACCGATTTTGATGAAACTTTGTACATATGGGGCAATTTTTTGGTAAAAGTTTGGCGTCAGTATCTCTAAGAGAGTGGGGTAGATAGTTTCTTTGGGTCAATTTTCTCAAACGTTTGTCAATATAACCCCAATTTATATTAAGCTCTACACATGCGTACATGGTTAAGTTACTATTTTAAAAAATGATTTTTCCCTCAAGTTTTTCCCTTTCCCAAAAATCGAAAAAAGTTATCTTTTTATTTATTGCATATTTTTAACAGAATTTTTTTGTATGGCTTCATGTTTTAGTAGTAGAAGAGCAAGTGACCCAAAAAATACTTTGGGACAATATTGGTAGTAGCAGAGTCGATATAAGTTTAAAAATATCGATTTTTTAAATTTTTTCACAAATTATTTTTACACTACAAAGAGACATTTACTAATGCCAGGAAAATATAACAAAGTCTTTATCAGATTTTTTTGAATTATACGAGAATTACCCAATACCTTACAAAACTGGAACCTATTTAAGAAATGAGAATATTCAAAATGCATAGATAAATATATTTATTTATACCTTTTAATGGTAACCTATTTTATGTTTATTCAATATAATTAACTGGGAATGGCTGCTTCTAATTTGCTACAGTACGCTAAAACAAAAACAACTGGGCAGAGATACTGAAATGGTTTAACTCGTTAATTATTTAACTTATTCCTGGAATGATTAAACTGGAAAAAAAAATTACACTTAAAAAAAGTTTGGAAAATTTTAACATAAAATTCTAAACCTAGATGGTGATTTTGGAGACCACCCTTACGTTCAAGCCATTGTATATGTATTAAGAGTTTGCTGTATAATCCAACCTAACTTACATCTAGAGGTTATTTCCTCTGTCATTAGAACACAAAGTTTTGATTTTTCTGTCCGTTTGTCTATTATTTCCGGTATTGAAGGCTCATCTAACTGGACAGTTGTTTTTATGAAAGAATTTTATTTTTCGAGAGAGAAACAAGGATTGATGTTTATATAAAGGATGCCTTTCATTAGTTAGTTGTTTTGACCTCTGACGGCAAACAAAGGATGGCCATATCTCAGTTATCAGGTTTTGCAATTTGTCAGTAGATCTTAGTCGTAGCCACCATTTATGGAGCACGTAATTTTTGGCATATTTGAATGCGGAAACAACATAGGCGCTACGTCTTTGTCTATTGTCTCAGTTCTATGGCGCTTTTTGTAAACGTGCGCTTGCATCTGCTAACAGCAAACTTGAATAGCTTGTCACTGGACGTGAATTTTATATTTATATTTTTTAAACCTAAAAGTAATATATATGAAAATTTTCTCTCTTAATTGGTGTAGTCCATTTAAAAAAAAAAATTAATTAACAACCTTTTTTTTGAAATCAATTATAAAACATATTATTATTTGATGAATAAAATAAATTATCTGTATATTTCACTGAGAAAACCTTCCGATATTTTATTCTGCCCACGTTTATAAATATTTTCTGAAAAATTTTATTAAACATCTTTTTTTTTTAGAACAGATATCTAATTGCATCCTATTTTTTTGTTAATTTAAATATAATTTGAAGAGTAGGCATTATTATCTTTTTTATTTATTCCTTTAAACATATCTAACTTACTTAAAGATCTAATAAAGTTTTCAGCTTAAGGTTTCCTTCTATTTTTCGTAGATCTAAGAAATTTCACATATGTTATCATTTTATTTTTTCTCTTTAAAAGGAATTTTCACAAATTATAGTTGTACCACTTTATAAATATATTACACATTATACTATATATTCGTTCGCCGGTCGGGGCTCCGCCGACCTGGACCCCGAGCCCCAGGTCAGTCAAGACGACTTCCGAAGCCGACCCAGGAGCTCCCCGGACCGACTTTGGAGCCTTCTGGGACAACAGGGTCTACCCCCAAGACCGCAGAGCTCCCTTTGCTCGCTATCACCAGAGGTTATTACATAATACCTTGATATTGCATGAGACCGCATGCCAGGGGTATTTCAAACAAACAGGAAAACTTACGGCCCTATATACTTGTATAAGATTATTCATATATAAGTTTATTTTTGTTATTTATTTATCTTTTATCAAAGTATAAAGTGTACTCAATAAACTAAGCCCCCTCTACAGTAGTGTATGATGGCGGCTGGACTGTAATATTTATTCTCCCGCCGTCGTCGACGACTTATATGCTACTTATTTCACTCGCTATGTCGGGGAGCCACTGCAGCCGATTGGTTTAAGGCGTCAGTCAGTCGCGTGTCGTTGTGACACGGTTTTAATCCTAGCCGACTAGGTTTTTTTTTCACTTTCAATATTATTTATTTATTTAATTCAAACGGCTGCACAACAGCTGTTCCAAAGCGGTACCAACCTTTGAATTAATTATTATAAATAATATTCAAAGCTAATATATATTAATCAAGTTGGCATCCCTGCACAATTTCAAACATCCCGCTGAGGGAAAAGAGAGATTCCCACAGGGAAAAAGGGAAAACAAACATGGCGGACGGCGACACTAGCGCTCCCTGCGTAAGCAAGGAGTACTATTGACGCGTACCACTATTTATACACTACTCTCTACACATAAAATATGATGACTTTAAAGGAATAATTTTTTTTATTCATGATAATGGATTTTAATTTTCTAGTATTGGAAATAAATAATGTTTAAAAATATTAATATTGATAAAAATGTTATTAAAAAAAATCCCTTTCGGCACGCCGGAAGGCGGAGGTAGATTTCACCGGTGCTAAGTAGGGGATAAAAAAGATTTCCACCTTAAAGTTAAGTAAAACTTCAAATGTACTCAATACGACAATGATTGCATGTGAAAAAAAGTTTCACATGTTTAGCATACGACAAGCCCCATCTTACAATTCCAGCAATATTTTGGTCATCCCTTGTCGTAAGGGTTAGTCATATCAAAAATTATTTCAGACAAAACTTTTAGGTAATGTTTAGAGAACTAACTTTGACCACTTTAATCCGATTCGATACCGTGTCTATTTAGGGAGGTATGATGTTTTTTTTGTCTTCGAAAAAGCATGTTTCTAGCTCCTGGCCCAATGATTGGTGATATTAAAAAACTTTACTTCGATAAGTTTTAGGCCCTTATCCAAAGAATAGTAGGAATTTTAAATGAATTCGATATTTTACTTATTAAAAAAGTTATAGCGATATTTTTTTTCGAAAAAGCCCTCCCCATTTCCACTCCCATGGTTCAATTTTGCCCATTAACGAACTCGACGGAGATTTTGGGTCGTTATATTTTATGCATCAATTTAATTTGAAAGTGATTGGCGCAAAACATTACGGCAGTTATCGTATCCACAAGAAAGTGAAATATATATAAAAACTCTTGAACTGACGGCGGGTTTGGGGTCTGGGGGATGTGAAACGCGAAGATATATCGAAATTTTCCGGAAGTCGAACCATGCTACTCATTACAATAGGTATCTTTCTTATGACTACCTAAATAAAAATAACCTGAAACTTTTATAAATTTAAAAAACTATTTTAATTAATTTACTTCTTCATTGGAAAAAAAATAATCGCATAAAAATGAGTAGTAGGTTGTACTTTAAATAATTATTCATATTTTAATGTTTAAAATCGATTACAATCCTGATGTAACTGGAAACATTTATATCGCAACGAAATTTTAATATTTTATTGTTTAATCAAAAATTAAGTGTTTATTATTCCAATGACGCTTTGATTTTTGCTTACTTTTTAAAAATATTTTCAAATATATTATATTGTAACTATGTTTTTTTTAAATAATTTGTTTTTATAATGTTTCATAAACGTTTTAAATTGATATTAGTCTATTTGGTTTCATAAAACATTCTTGTATAGATGGTTTTTCTTATCACTCTCAATTCTCAAATTCAATCCTTTATCTGAGCTTTTAATCTCAAAAAAGAAGCTTCAATTTTGTGCTATTCCTGACTTGATTTTAAATAATTTGATCTAATAGATGATACTTTAGGAATGATATAAAATGTCGAATGGTATGATTGTTATAGAAGAATATTTTATTCATTCTGCTAAAAAATATAAAACAAAATAAATATTATAAATAAAATATAAAATAATAATTGCAGTTAGAAGAAGGAAAAGTAATATTATATAAAATGTAAATACTTATATGTGATCCGTACTAGTTATAATAATCTCTTATTATTTTTGTAATATTTACATTTTCTACAAATAATGTTGATTACATTTTTTTTTTTTTAATACGTAGATTGTAATGTACATTCCTCTTTCAACCAGATATTCACAACAATACATCAATATGTACATTCGACTCTTCTATTAAATTAATTATGAAAGGTTATTTTTTTAATGAGAAAAATATGCTGAACCTTTTAATAAATAGTTTATTATTAGATTATAAATATTACCTTTTCTCTAATTCTGGTATAGGTTTCGAATAAAATTTTAATTTATGTTTAAAAAAACCTTTCGGTTATATAATGTATAAAAATAAAATCATTAAAAACTGTTTATTCATAATAAAAAATGAAGATATTTTTACGCAATATTATTTTAATTTTGTTTCTTTTTTCTTCTTTAGAAAGGAACATTAATACAGTCATGGCACACTTTCGCTCGGAAAAGAAAAAGAAAACAAATATCAAATCGTTTCATAGATGTGATGTCACACGTAGAATCCATTTAGGCCTAACTTATTGTGGATGCTACTGCTCCATCGTTGTGTCTTACCGGTTACGGACTAGAATATCCTACCAACCTACAACTAAGTTGCGTCATTAATACACCACCAATAAAAATTTCCTTGAAACTCTTAAAAAAAAAAAAAAACATAAAGAAAATTTTTTTGCGATTGTTTTGTACGATTACACATAATCGCATGCTCGGGTAAAACATATAATCTATTTATTATTTAATAAATAATTTTGTTTGATAACATGTAATTTGGGTTCTACATTTCTTGAACTGATTTTTCTTATTGAACTTTTATTATGAATACTAACTATTAGCGAATTTTAATGCTTTTACATATAGTTAATTTTTTATGTTTCGTGGTACCATCTTCACACGTGAAAAATACGAACTTTCTTTGTAAATTATATCTTAAAAATCTTTATGTTACAAATTAATCATTACAAACGATTCATGAAAAACAAAATATTTACCAGGAAGCCGGGCATACGTTGTCATCCATTACATTAGATTATATAGGACATCTGTAGAGTATTAATATAGGACGAAATGCGTAAAATTTATCGACTCTGCTATAGTTATTATTTAATAATATAAATTAATAGATAGATAGTTGGTTTTTAAAAATTAATATTCTATTTTTTTAAATAAGATGTGATTAGTAAATTAGTGTGAAAAAATTAACTTGGAAAAAATATTGACTTTCCGCTATATCTCAGCGAGTATATTTTTTTAAAAATACGTTTTAATTTATTTTTTTAATAATAAATCTTAAAAAATTAATTGATATTCATTTATTTTTTAATACGTATACACAAATACCTTTATTTAATTTTATATTTTTCTCAGATTACCGTTTGTTAAAAAAGATTGCGAATTTAATATGAAATATTTACATTGTGATCTGTAGCAATCAATCTTCTATTATTTACATACCTATTGTCAGTGCATATCTCACTTTTTAGAAAGACAGAGATTAATTGATATTGTCTATTTTATTTTCTTGACAGCAACGTACAGTCTTCGTAAAGGTACAGTTAATCCAAGTTACAAAAATACTTACTTAAAAGAAAATCACCCAGTAAATCGAATCAAAATAATCAGTTGCAGAGAGGCCTCCAAAGAAATCCCTCAATTAATATACAAAAAGCAATAGTTTTTATATAATAAATGCACTAGCATTGATTTAATCCATAAAAAAGTATAAAAGCCTAAAAAAAAATCAAATACGTTACAAAGCAAAAGAAAAAAGACATATATAATACTAGCATGATTTCATAGTCTATGAAAGTAGAAAAGAAAACAAATCAGGCTTTGGTTCTTCACCAAAGTATTGAAAAGATATTGAACACTTAAGAAATGGTGTTTCCCAGCTTAAGAATCACTCAAACTCTCCGGTCCAGCACATGAGAGCGTTTCAGTCGCCGAACATCCTCACTGTCGTCCAGGAGATTTACTGTTAGAAAGTTGATGTGACTGCCTAGCCGCATCCTATATTTTGAATCAAACGGTTGGACTTTTTCGCCAACGTAAGGCAATCCCAGATAGTCATGAAATTCGTTGTTTCGTGCAAACTGCGGTGCCTCCGTAATGGTTCTCACCAATTTACTCTGGGATCGTTGTATAATCTCAACTGTTGCTCTTACTCGTTTTATCTGTAGTTGTATGCCATATTTCCAAATCGGTTTCAAAATAACTTTGTATATTAATAGTTTGTTGGACAGTGATAATCGCGAACTCCTGCCTAACAACTAATAAAGCTCCTTAACCAAGAACAAAAATTTTTTTAATCTGAATATTAGTTACATTAATTTCTGTTATAATAAGAAATTTAGATCCAACAACAGAAATAATTACTAAACTTAATGAAATAAAGGAAATGACAACCGAACTAACTGAAGAAAAATCAACAAGAAAATTTTTTAGAATATATAAAATAAATATTACAATTACAATAATATTTATCCTAATTATCAATAATCTCAGTAAACAACATCGTAAGAACATTTGAAGGACCACTTAAAAAAACTTATGTTTAAATCAATACGTAAATTAAGACCAATTAATTAACCTGATGTTCAACTGTTTTCTTTTTTCTCAGACGTGGTTCTTTCACGTCAAGCGACAATCTAGGTAGAGCCCAAGGTACCGTACACGAGCCGAGTGTGGGATGGAATCGCCGTCTAGCGTTTCCATCCGCCGTCTAGAGTGTCGTCGGGATGAACCTTCTTTCTTTTTCCTGTTTAGCCTCCGGTAACTACCGTTTAGATAATTCTTCAGAGGATGAATGAGGATGATATGTATGAGTGTAAATGAAGTGTAGTCTTGTACATTCTCAGTTCGACCGTTCCTGAGATGTGCGGTTAATTGAAACCCAACCACCAAAGAACACCGGTATCCACGATCTAGTATTCAAATCTGTGTAATAAGGTTCATCCGTCGGGATGAACCTGGGGACAGTCATCCCTTCTCATCACAAATGTATCATGACTCGATTTCTTTCGACTTACTTTTATTCTCCATTTTAGCATCCACGCGCCGATTAGGCCTAAAACTGATTGGAGCTTGGCCGAGGCTAGATGTGGATCTTCATCAACAGCTAGGATCGCTGTCTCGTCAGCATACGAGGCGACAGGGATATGGTCCGAAACCAGAAGAACCGCTCTGAAAATTGACTACAGGACTGGTCCCAAAACAAGCTTTGAGGAACTCCGACCAAATATCAAAGAATCCAGATAATTCCTGGTTGAACCTAACCTGGGAAAAACCTCTATCCAGGTAGTTATACAGGAATAGAAAAGTTGAGGAAGACTATTTTTAATCTTACGGAGCAGACCAGGCAGCCGCCAGACCTTTGAAAAGGTCTGGCGACTAATACTAAGGTCTTATCAAAGGTCTTTTTGTTGAACATCCAAAAAGGCCGCCGAGTAGAATTTTTTTCCTTCCAGGCACTTAGTAATGGCAATAACAACCCTGTGAATCTGTTTAACGGTAGAATGGCCACTTTTGAAGCCAAACTGATGATCTGGAATAATTTCTCCTCCCTCTAAGATTGGCCACAATCTCTGAAGAAACAGCATCTCAAACAACTTCGACAGAATCGGTAAAAGGCCAATATAGATCTGTAGGAAGACACAAGATAACATCTCCAAACAATAATTTAAATAAATTATTTTTATTATAATTTAACGTATCATTTTTAATAAAATACAAAAAAAACTCTCTTATATAAAGTATGGAGGATGGAAACTACTGTTCTTACTATAATTGTTATTTTTCAAAAAAACGTGGGCCTTAGAGTTTTTTGTTGTTAGAAATAAAATAAAATAGTAAATGAAAATTGATGATTGAATAACAAAAAGATTATATAGATATGGATATCCACATGATAGTATAATATATTTTCTTTCTTTTTTTTAAATCATTAGGAGAGAACAATACAAATATAAGATCTGCAAAATTTGTATAACAGAAAATCTTCAACTGTACTCAAGATATAGCACTCTTAATTGAAAGAAAACGTAAAAAAAAAAATTATAAAAAAACAATAAAAGATAATAAAATTAATATTATTAATACATGAACCAAATCCGTAAGAGTAACCCTATTTTTTTTTCGTGTTCCATTTTCTCAAATCCAAACTGTTTTCGCCTTAACTCACCACAAAACAGAGTAATTACACTATTGTTTTTTTTTAAGATTAAAGTACCTTAAAAGGGGGAAATAAAAAATAAGAGAAATTATCTGAAAAATATATTTTTTTTTTCAGGTCAACGAAGAATAAATTTTTCAGTCATAGGAGTTTTTGTATCAATTCGTTGAGTAATTTATTCATTTCTGGTACTCTAAATCCACTTCTAGTAATTTAAAAATATCTACGTGAGTGATATATATATATATATATATTATATGTGTGTGTGTGTGTGTGTGTGTGTGTCACACAAAATTTTTATTCACCGTAATACGCTACATCGAAAACTAGCTTTTCGATTTGAACAAAATTTACCATTCAAAACTCTACATGACAAATAATCCGACTAATTTAATAGAAATTATACATTTAATATATATTTATTTTTATTTTTTTTAATAAATGGCAATTTAATTAAATAAAATTAGTTAGAGATTAATAAAAATATTAATTAATGGCAATACGATAATTATTTTTTTTAATTACTTAAAAAGTTTTTATATCAAATAAAAAATAATGTATTTTTTAAATGGAATTTTCTATAAGTATCTCATATATATTAAATTAATAAACGATTAAAAAATATTCAAACCGTACTGGAAATGTATTTTAAAATAATAAAAATGAAAAAAAATATCAACATATTTTGAACAGAGTTGCATGACTATTCATTATAAAATTCATAGGTATTCAACATATATACATTTTTTTCAATTTACGCTTACTGGTTTAACCTGTTTAAATTAATTAAAAATTGTTTCTTCTATATAATGATGTAATTAATGGTATATTCGCATGCTCAACTTCAACAGTTCATAATCAAAAATTAAGATAAAAGATCTGCGTAGCAATAATTTTACAGTAACTAATAAATATTAACAATGAAAGCAATAAAATTATAGCGCTCTTTGTGTAGCCATTAGTTAATAGTACAACATACTCGTTTTTAAAAATTGCTGTTGCATCGAATGTTATGAAGCAGGAAATATGCAATAAGATCTTTATGGGTATTCAAAGTTATAAAGTTAAAACATTTGGCAACATTTTTATTGTTACTATTATTACTTTAATACATGTTCTTCCAGCACATAAAACGCGGGTGGTTTCTCATGTTATTTAAAAAAAGATATGTAATATATACGTATATATATATATATATATAATATTATACTAACTGTAACCTTATTGTCGATAAAAATAAATATTGACATTTTTTAAAAACGGTAGACTAGTTATAGTTTTATTACCGTCATATATTTCTAGTTTAATTATTTCTTGTATTGTGATATTAGTTGAAAGTTATTTCAGATTTAGTAAGTGTTAAAGGATTATGTTAATTTTCATATATATATATATAAAGGTTACGGGTTCTAGAGTGCAATAAATGTCATGGTTAACACTTAACTTTTGCGTTGAAATTTAAATTTCGTCATATTTTTCTATTTACTTTCTTATTACAACACAAAAATAATTTTAAGAACGGACTGCAAATGAACAAATCATTAATTGTATATATTTTATTAAAAATCAATTTCATTTACGAGATAGAATATAAATGTATATAAATTTCCTTTTTGTTTAAATTTTACGTTATTTTTTTCTTGTAATTCTTCTTTTTTTTGTATTTCCATATAAATTGCATTTTTATACAGAAAATAAACTATCTTCTATATAAATATTTTGTATAGAAAACTTTTCTACAATCATCCGCAATATGACAGTTAAAATTAAAATATTTTTTCTGGATTAAAAAAATTATTCTTCACAATTTTTTTATGATCTTTGGTTTTCGTGAAGTCTATTGTAGATTCTAAATCTTGAAAGAAAATGTGGATTCAATAGCTAAATTATGCGATATTGGAGCAATAAATTGTTTATGAATTTTATGAAACTTAATTAATTACGGTCTTGAATAAAACGGCAAATTACACCCTTATAGCCTCATTATTTCACAAACAACTGAAATATCTAAAAAAAACAGTAGCTTCCTGGAAAAGATATGAATTATGGTAAACGGTTAGCGGTCAAAGCCACGTTTAACAAACTGTAACACATTATGTACACTTTCATTACATCTTGTTAGCATTTATTTGTGACAACAATAGCGCATTAATCAAAATAATCATAAACATTACCACTTAAAAAAAAGAAAAGAAAAACTCATTAATAGTTTATTTATTTTTATTCGTTACTTATACAAATATCTGATACAAATCGAAGACGACAACAACAATATTAATATTTAAAGATTAAACAATCCGTTTATTATATATATCAGCCCGTATAATGTTAATTTTATTTTTACTGTTTATTTGCATTAATGATTTTTAGTTAGTAATCAGCAAAGCGAGCAAAATCAGATGATTCTAGAGGTTCTACCTGTTTTAGAGTAACCGCATGTTTCATATTAAGATTTTTTTTTCTGCCGTGGGAACAACAATTTTGTATACTCTAATTTATAATGTAATTAAAACACTTTCTACATATTAGAACTCACATTACATATGTAAATACAACATAAAAAAATCTGATGTGGACAACACATGATTTCTTTGCCTATTAAATTACATTTACACATTTTTGTTAAAAAATGATAAGTACATAAAATTTTATTTCATTAAAAATTTCTGATATATTTTTATTTATTTTTTTGTTATTATTAAATTATTATTATTACTCATCGTAATTTTTTTTTACAAGGAGAGAATAATTATTAATAAATCAATATATTTAAATTAAAAAAAAGGAGATGAAGTCTGATTCGAACCGATGTACCTTCCCCTAAGATCCAAATATTTCATTAATTAAAGTTTTATTTGGCTACAACTCTGGAGCCAATGAAAATAATACCCCTTATATACTGGTGTATAAAGCTCTTTCGTTGAAAAGCTCTCATTGAGAGCTTTTCAACGAAAGAGCTTTTCAGTTAACAAAAAGTCCAAAATCCAAATTGTTTTGGAATTTGGGCAAAAGGGGAGGTGCACCACAAGATGTTACAACAGTCCTAAATCCAAAATTTCAACATCCTACGGCTAATAATTTTTGAGTTATGTGAGATACATACGTACATATATACTTAACGCCAAAACTAGTTAAAATGGATTCAGGGATGGTCAAAATGGATATTTCCGTTGAAATCTGGAAACTGTAATTTTTCGCAATCACAATACTTCCTTTACTTCGTACAAGGAAGTAAAAATAGCATTACGTAATAATAACTATTTTTGTAATTTTGTATCTCTATCATTAACAATAGATTTTTGTAATTTTAGGAATAACTAATTACGGAGGAAGAAAAATGCGAGCGAAAAATGTAATAGATAAAATACATCTAAAATATTTTATTAGTAGGTACTCGTGATACTATAAAACAATAGATACTTTTCGAAAATTACTTTTATTTACTTTTAAGATTAAGTTAAAAAAGCACCCGACAATTTATTTACTAATAAATTTATAAATTTATTTAAACTAAAATCTTACATAAATTTTAAAATGTATAAGTATGCGCACGCTTGTCTTTTTGTTGTTGTGTTGTAACACTACAAAAATATTAAAACATTTATTTATTTGGCTCTTTTCACAGTGTTTGTGGAGTATACTGTTAGATTATTTCGTCACCAGGTACTTTATAACACGTAGTGTTTAAAAATTAAAATATCACACAAAGAGCTGGTATTTCGTTACTTGTAAAAAAACGATATTTTAGTTATAATAAAAATGAATTAGTTATTAATTTTTATTGTCTTATTAAATCATTTTGTCAGATATTAAAAAAAAGAGCTGAATAATCCGGTAAAATATATTAGATTATTTATTCAGATAAGATTTTATAAAATGATATAATTTTTTTAAAGCGGTTTTTTGCTTTTATATGAAAACTTCTTTCTGATGATGTAATAATTAGAAAACACTACCCAATTTTGTTCATAATTTTAAATAAATACAACAGCTTTAATTTTTACTTATTTTTCATATTCAACAAATAATTAATGAACTTTTTAAAGTAGTATTTTGTATGAGTAGTAAAAATCCGAACAGTATTTTAGATAGGAGTGCATTTAATCCCCTGATGTTATATAATGATATTGTAAACATTGGTTTAAGGTATTCAAGTCACGTTTGAAAATGGAAATTTTTTAAAACCCTACTTTTGTCCATCTTGTGACTTATAACGACATGTGAATAGTAGGTAGGTATGAGTAGTACACATGCGCAGAAGGTGGAGAGGAGTAGTACATATGCGCAGTAGCGTATAAAAAATAATAAATAAATTTATGTAAAATTTAATTTACTAATATGCATTTAATGTGTATATTTCACATAAAAATTGCATTTTTATAATAGAAATAATATATTTATTTGCCTTAAATAACAATTGCATTCCTAAAAAAAAATTGTTACAACTGAAAGTTGTTCAGTAGATGAGTAAAAGCACGCTCTCTATAAATAGAAGACAATTTTGTTTTCAACAAAGTATGAATAAAGTTGTCTATTTTAGCAAGACCACAATGAAAAGCATGGGACGCGCTTTCATATTCAATATCTACATAAAGAATACAATGTCTAGTAAATCTGTTTGGATGAACTAAAGTTCAGGTGTAAAATAGAACTGAGGTCGCGCCCCATGCTTTACATTGTGGTCTTTTGAAAATAGATAATTTTATCCTAATTATTTTGTTGAAAACAAAATTATCTTCTATTTTTAAAAAAAGAATGTTTTTAAATTTAATTTTTTTAATTTTACCTAATTTAATAAAAAGATTTGTAGTGACTGTAAGCAGTTATGACCAAATATAACCACATTTTACGAGCCAGTATATTATACGTATATTTAAATAGACTACGCATATTTTCAATAAAACTTATTCTAACCGTAGAATAATCTAATAAATTAAAAAAATATCTTCATAAACCTGACTGTTTTGTTATGTTTCTTGTCGAAGCGATTTCGTAGTATACATTTCCTCTTCAGTGATGAATCTAATGACGCATAAATTTGTCATTCTCATTAAGATTTACGGTTTTAAAAAATGCTTTTTTTAAAAAAATTTTTAGAAAAAATTCAACTAAATTTTTTTCTATATTTTAACCAAATAACTTATAATATTTTGTTTAAAAAAAAATGTTACTAAGTATTTTTTCTTATTGACGAAGTAGTGTGCATTATGAAAGTGCTTCAATAAGAAACGAAAGAAAGTCGTCAGCATCAAAAAGGTAAATATTTAATTTATTTATTGCATAAATATATTAATTTGTATCTTATTAAGTTTTGTTTTCTTTTTCAGTTGTTTGCTATACATCAGTTTGGTTTAGTAACATTTTCTAAATTAAACAAATATATATTCTTACTTTGACCTATATAATGTAGAATTAAAATAACAATATTAAATTGGAAATTTTCTTAACTGCAGTAATAAGCCCGCATTCAGTGCTTTTCAACGATATATCATAGGTGGTACTTATTTCCATTGGTTCCAGAGTTATAGTCAAATGAAATTTTAATTAATGAAATATTTGGATCTTACAAGGGGAAGGCACATCGGTTCGAATCAGACTTCATCTCCTTTTTTGTTTAACTTTGTTTTTAGTTTAAATACGTAAATGGATCTTTTCCATTATAGGACTGCACTGCTTAAAAGTTTTGATGGAAGTCAAATATTAAAATAACAACTTGAATATTACTGAATTTACAGTCCGAGAAATTTTAAAATTATTAAGTAATCTCTCAACAATAAAAAAAATCAAATAAAAATAGAATAATTTTGTTTCTACAGAAACGTTGTTAATAAATTCTCATTTCTCTAAAAGGAGTTACAGATTATACACGTACAACTGCCTTTGTCACTGGAATAAATTTTTAAGTTGATTTTACAGAGGGTACCTCCCCTCCGATCCTGTTATTATGCCAAAAGTACAACACAAACAAGTTAGGAGAAGTTGAGTGGCAGGGCATGCGAAATGCATGCCCTTACCCTCAACTTAAACGTACGTTAGGGTTGGGAAGGGAATCTCTCCAGGGGTGGGACACCTAGGCTACAGAAGAAAACTTCAGGTTGTTGTCAAGATCCAGGGGAGATCCTGATGGGGGCTTCTGAAGGGGTCAAGTCCGAGTAGGTCAATGACACATGTCATTTTCTCATTTTCATTCACATTTCCACAGTGTACACCAACACAGGGTCGCGAGACGGGCGAGTATCGTACAAAAGTTATACTTACATGGTAGAATACAATAACATACAAGTAGGAACTCACACGTAGGTGCTTGCCTGTCAAATGACGTAGATATGAAGTGTGTATTAGCAGGAAGGAGTGGACGTTCCCTCACAATAATATTAATTTATGTTTTGTTTTGAGAAACAAAAACCAAAAACACAAAATATTTTTTAAACATAATAAATTTTCACTGATGTATTAATTGCATTTACAACGATAACTTTTAGAATAAGTGCTTTTCATTACTATTATTAAAAAAAAAAAAATTAAATCTATAGTAAAATTACTAAGTAAATTATAGGTAAAATTATTTCTTATTCACTAGATGCAATAAAAAGCTGAACATAAAAAATTATCTCCATTTATTCAAATAGTTTTATTTATTACTATAAACAATTACTCATGAAAAATACCTAATTGATGTAGAATACATTTACGAATAGAGTAGTATAATGTGTATTATAAGCACCTTACTCTCACAGCCAACCTTATATTTTCGTGTAGCGCACTCTACAAATAACTATACTACTAGGAATTTTTTTAAATTTGCAGAACTGATCAAATTTGACGCACCTGAATAGCTTAAGAACTATCATGAAAGATACCTATGCTTGTAATGTTGCACTCTAGGCTTTGTGTAAATAACAAATATAATTTTAAACAGTATGTACGAGAGTTAAATATAAACCGAATATATCCCCCTAGAGTTCAACACGAACTTTGTCTTCAAGGCTCGTTATGAACATGAGGGAGCTGGCGCAAAGGGAGATGTAAGAAGAGGCTGAAAGATTCCAGCAGCCTCAGCTTCCGTATTTCTGATCAGCAGCGTCTTGTCAGAGCAATATGTTATTATTAGACATTAGTTCCGAGAATTATCTCAAGAATGTAGGCTCAAATCTCTGAAATTTTTACTAAACTGCTTGCGTAGTTGGGGGATATGACCTCATGTACCGAATTCTATAACTGAATCAGAAAATTTAAAGAAGGGCAAGAAGCTATAGAAAATGAATCGAAATAGGCGTTCAAGGTCAAGTGTGATAAATGACAATATCGATCGAACTGTTTGACCTTATTGAAGATGATCGGAATTGTACGATTGATGAAATTACTTCGGAAATGAAAGTGCCCATTCCATTATCACAAAGCACCTAGAGTTCCACAAAGTCTGTGACAGGTAGGTTTCAAGATTTGAAATGGTGAGATATGGGTAATTATTACACTCCCGAGTCGAAATCGGCTGGTATAGTTTCATAAGAATGGAGAGCCTTGCATTGTAAAGACGAAAACGCATTCGTTGACTTAAATTCCTCATGATTATCTTTTTGGACCAGAAGGCCTATTGCACGTTGTGTTTTCCACAACCGTTGTACTATAATGGTACGTACTAGTTCCGGCTCTCGGGCAAAGTGAAAGCCACCTACTGAAACGAAAGCACCGTCAGTCGATCGATCAGAGATGTGATTCTTCATCACGACCACTCCAAGCTTCATATAGCCGTTAGCAATTGGGATAAGCTGGACGAAATTTACTGAAGAATTTTAAAACATCGCCCGTACGATCCAGATCCTCCTAAGATTAGTGTTTGTTTGGGTTATTGAAAGAAGCACTGAGAGGACATCGATTCCGGAACAACAACGAAATAGAAGAGTTCGTACGCAGTTGTATAGTGTATAATGTTTTTCACTATTCTGAAAGCAAAATACAGTTTTTTTAATTATTTATATTTCTCATAATATTCCTTCAAAAACTGAGTATTTTTTTTTGGAACATTTTACATAGTTCTTTCAAAGATAAGTTATCTAAAATTTAAGTGTTATTCTGAGCAAGTGTAATTCTCTCTTTCTCTCTCTATCTCTCTCTATCTCTCTCTTACTCTCTCTCTCTCTCTCTTTATGTGTATGTGTGTGAAAGTGTGTATTAATTGCCTGTAATACATTAAAGATTCGTGCCGTGTATAAATTAAAATTAATAAACACATTTCTTAGGGGAATTATTTTATTTAAAGGGAGAAGTCCTAAGATATAAGATGAAAATAGACAGTAACTTCATCTCCTTTTTTTAAACTTTTTTTATAATTTAAATATATTGATTATTAATAATTATTAACGTCTGATTTTAAAAACATTTTTACTATAAATAATAATTCCATAATAACAATAAAAAAAATATCAGAAGTTATTAATAAAATAAAATTTTACGTACTTTTCATTTTAAAAATATATGTATCTGTAATTTAGTAGGCATACAAGGACGTCATGTGGTGTCCACATCAGATTTTCTTATTTAAAATACAATTAAACTATTTTTTTTCTTTTTTACAGAAACAATATTACTATACCGATGAATGTTTAAATTGTACTCCTGAAAAGTAAAACAAAAAAGATTTTTCGGCATCCCGTTCAAGGTGTAAACAAATGTGTTCAAAATAATTTTCAGTAATGCCTTCTTTAATAATGTGAATTTATTTATAGTTACTTTTTACGTTAATATCTTCATATACGATTTACCTAACATTATTTATGTTATTATATTTATAATCTGTCTTTTCATATCCTAATCTATTTACTCTGATTATTATGTATCGATCAGAATAAAAGTTCTATTTTTGTAAACATTAAATAAAAATAATAATCAATATAAATAAAACCTAATGAAATCGTTCATTACGCTTCAATACAAACGCAATAAAATTTTCTTAACATCCAGAAAATTATTACTATCTTATTACTAAATTATGTTGTTTCGTGCAGTGAGGGAAAACACACAAAATATTACGTTACATCGTTTAGTGTTATGTCATAATTCACTTTAGAAACAGGAAGGAACTCAGCGATAATTTATTTATTGTCATTTTTGTATTATTTATCATTGTAATAAAATAATACAAACAATTCAATTCAGTATATAAAGCTGTGGTCAAATGTATCAAGAAGATAAACTGCTGGTAAATAAAACTTACCTGCTGATGCTGGAATTCAGGAAATTCTTTGTAAGTGTAGATATTTAACTCTTCTGACATACTCAAAATTTATATACCCGTCATATTTATATATTATTAATTTATAAATAGATTTATTTTCTTTTTTAAACACTTCTTTTACTTATAAACGGATTTCTCATAAACATATTTTTGTAATAACGCATAACATTATAACATTAAAAATATTATTTAATATAACAGGCATGCCTAATACTTATATAAGTTTGTTTTTTTTTTTTTTATTTTATATTATGTAAAGTTAAAGGATAATAGAAATAAACAAAAATAAAACTATAGAAAAAATTTCCAATGTAAACTTTCTTTTACCGTATAGGATACTGAATTTTTTCTCATCACATACAGTAATTTGTATCTTATTTCAAAACTTTTTAAAATGATTACGATCTTGTTCTATATTCTTTTAAAATACAAATAACATCATTCATTATATATACACATTATAAAAACTGATCCGTAACAAATACATAAAAGTTGCAGGGAAATAAGCAGGTTAGTTTTTTATTAAAACGTATCTTGTCACTTCGACTTTGTTCTCATTGAATCTTGGTCAGTATAATAATATATAAAGTAATTAGAAGCTATAGTTTTAATTCTCCATTTTTTAGAAAAATTATTTGTCTTTCTGTAAAAAAATAAAATAGATTCTTCCTGCTTCTACAAATTTAAAAATATTTTTTAAACTGCTATTGAATAAAAATTTTACTTCCTCGTAAACTTAAAATTGTTAATTTTTTCCAGTTCCTAATATAACCGTCAATTTAATAGTTTTAGGTTCCTTAGATTTAAACAGGTCTAATGTCTTAAATAAAATGAAACAAAAATGTCATATTTTTTACGTAGATCGAGTACAGTAAATCTCAAAATACTAAGAGACGTAAAAATTATTATTTCAAAATTATGAGATAGTATTAACTTTAAAATTTTACAATACTATAGGGTATTTCTATTTCTGGCTGAATAATGAGAAAACAAATATTTATGATCCGAATTGGTTTTATTGTTTTTCAAAATATTCTCCATGAAGATCAATACACTTTTGCATGCGTTTGAACCAATTTTCGAAGCCCTTTTTCCACTCCGATTGAGGTAACTCCAAAACATGTATTTAGAATGCAACAACAGCTTCTTCGGATGTCGAAAATCGTGGACCACGTAATTTTTTTTGATGTGCGGAAACAATAAAGTCAATGGGTGCCAAATCAGGGCTGTACGATCTATGACCCATCAATTCGATGTTTTGGCCGGTCAAAAATTCCTTTGTTTGAGCCGATGTGCAAGAGCTCGCATTGTCATGATGAAGAATGATTCGCTTTTTCTTCAATTTTTTCCGAATTTCTACGTAGACTTCTGGCAAACAATGGCCGTGTACCATTTATAATTGACCGTCCTACATTGCTCTAATGCCACTATCGCTATGTGACCGGTAATACCGAAGAAACAGGCAACCATTTGCTTCGATGTGCTTCTTCGGCGAACAACTTTCGTTAGATTTGACTCGACTTGGAAGACCCGTACAATCGATTGCTGTTTTGTTTCGGGCTCATATGCGTAGATCTATGATTCGTCACCTGTATAGATGTTATATACAACCTTTGATGCACCTTGAACGTATTTTTTCAATATTTCCTTGCACCAATCGACACGACCCTTCTTTTGAGCGTTTGTCAGATTATGCGGGATCCAACGCGAACAAATATTTTTTACGGCCAAATGATCATGAAATATTTTATTGATGCTTGTCATACTAATACCCAAAGATGCTTCAAACTCACGGTATATCACATGTCGATCTTGTTTTAACAGTTCACGCACAGCATCGATGTTTTCTGGCACAATAACCGATTTTGAACGACCTTCACGGAATTCGTCCTGGAGCGAACGTCGGCCACGATTGAATTCGTTATATCAGTATTTTACAGTGCTGTAGGATGGTCCTTTATCGCCGTATAAAGAATTAAGTTCATCGATGTACTCTTATATTGATAATCTACGTTGAAAGTTATGAAAAATAATCGCACGAAAATGTTAACGAGTTAATTCCATTTTTTGCCCGAGATGAATCTTTCAAGTTACTGTAAACATCACAAATCGCGCTCAAATGACAAAATGTTCTGAAGAAGGTTATGTTCAACAATGTCAAGTTTCCAATGGAATTTACACGGATTTGAATACTAGACCGTGGATACCGGTGTTCTTTGGTGGTTGGGTTTCAATTAACCACACATCTTAGGAATGGTCGAACTGAGACTGTACAAGACTACACTTCATTTACACTCATATATATCATCTCATTCATCATTTGAAGTATTATCTGAAAGGTAATTACGGGAGGCTAAACAGGAAAAAGGAAGTAGAAGTTTCCAATGGAAACGTCAGATGGCGCCTGGCAACACTTACTGTTGCCAAGGAAGAAATATAAAATGCAACCCTCCTATATTCCAATATTGTTTTTTTTTTTTTTGACTTCAGTCATTTGACTGGTTTGATGCAGCTCTCCAAGAATCCCTATCTAGTGCTAGTCGTTTCATTTCAGTATACCCTCTACATCCTACATCCCTAACAATTTGTTTTACATATTCCAAACGTGGCCTGCCTACACAATCTTTCCCTTCTACCTGTCCTTCCAATATTAAAGCGACTATTCCAGGATGCCTTAGTATGTGGCCTATAAGTCTGTCTCTTCTTTTAACTATATTTTTCCAAATGCTTCTTTCTTCATCTATTTGCCGCAATACCTCTTCATTTTTGTTTATAATTAAATCAAAATTACTATTTTTTTAACTTATAAATTTTCCGTTAATTACGATGATGTTTAAAATTATTATCCAAATTGCAAATTTTCATTTTAAATTCATATTGTTTTTTCAATTTGTAAATAAATTAAAACGATTACGCTAGTATGACGTAAAATTTGCTATTAGAAGATACATAAATATTCTTTAGTACCTCATAAAAAGCAACACGTCCTGAATAATGGTAAATAAAATCCTTGTATGAATACTGATGTCATAAAATTTAACGGTATTTAAATATTCTAATGTATATACCGGGTGATATTTAAGTATGGAAACAGATTTATACTCATATCTAAGAGGTATTTGAAGGCAGAAAGAAATGGAATTGTACAAATTTAAAAAAAATAAAAACTACATTACGGTGATTTTTTCATTTTTCTCCGCCATATTGAATGAAACTTAATTTTTTTTTAAATAGCAAGGTGGACGACATATGAAACATGATTTTTATTTAAAATTTTACAACAAAAACAATAGAGAAACCCGTTTTTCTGTTAATGCCTTTGTTTTACTCGTATTTTTTCTTTCTTCAGATTCATCAAGTAACTTAAGTGTATAAATCTGATGCTTTTCTACCAAATATGTAATTTGTCATATTTATCTCACGATAAATATGTCGATGATAATCCGTAAGGATATATAATTATATATTCTTATTTAGTGAGTTATTTGTGTGTTTTATTTTTTAAATATAATATCTCGTAATCTCCGTGGTGCGAGTGGTAGCGTCTCAGCCTTTAATCCAGAGGTCACGGATTCGAATCCCGGTCAGGTATGGCGTTGTCAGACGCTACAAAAATTTCATTCATTTCATCCTCTGAAGCAATACCTAACAGTAGTCCCGGAGGTAAAAAAAAATATTTCCTGAAAAGAAAAAAGAAAATGTTTAAATTTTATTTTAAAAAATTGAAGAAAATATTTGTTGAGAAATTCAATTTTGAAATTCATCAAAGTTTTTAACCAACCTTAGGTAGTTATATTAAAATATTATAAAATTGTATTAGTCAATAATTTAGCGCAATAAAAAATATTTATTAACATTCATTAATTATTTATTTTCAACATAAGTAATTTAATTTAAAAAGCGAAATAATATTGTTAATTACTTTTATTATTCGGTATCTATGCATTGAAAAATTAATAAATTAGATTGTTTTTACAATTGCGAGATATTTATTAATCTATTTTATAATATTAGTATGCAAAATTCCTTTACAATATTATACGAGTAATAAATGTGTTATTAGCAATCATAATAATATTAATATAATACTTATATAGATTAATATCATTTCCTGAAACGAATTAACGAACTACGTATTATCTTGATTAACATTTTACTACTTTCATCCGAACCAGAAATTATATTACCAGTGTGGTAATCGTCGTGTATATTATTTATGTAAGTTTGTGTTAAAGTGCGCGCGTGCGAGTATAAAACAGCGAAGTAGATCTTCTATATTGTAACAGAAGCATTGATATAATCATCGTCATCAGCGCTTCTTTTACTTTTCTTCCGGATTATTAGCAATGTGGTTGAGCTCATAATATAACTCTGTGAAACAATCTCACAACAAAAATCAGACGCTTCATTGTATTATTTTGTAATAAAATTCTCACTTCTATTGAAATTTAAAAAAAAGAAGAAATTTATTATCTCATTGTCTTTCTCTTCAAAAAACAATGAGATAAAGAAAAAATATATAAAGATTTACACATACACTTTTTAATCAGTTAACCGGAAAAATTAAAGATTAATTGAAATATTCGTATTTGAAAGTTATTTTTTGGTATAGCATTGTTTTAATTTTAAATTGAAAACTGTTGGAAAGAAAAAATACCTGCCGAATTGTTGAACGGTTGTTTAGAATTTTATTATCAGCTGATACTGTATTTCTTTTATCCTGCATGTTTCAGAGGAAAATAAAAAAAAAAGATCTAAGGTAATTATTTGGAAAGATTAAACTTATTCGAAAGTCAATAATCTTGGCCTCTGTTCTAATCGCGTTTTTATTGTAAATATACAAACAAAAAATGTCGCTTTTCTATAGTTTTAGGTTTATAAAGATTTTAAAATGGAAAATCAAAAAATTACATATTCCGTAACGGCGAGGGTAATGTTTTGAATTTATATCAATACTCTTGTCTAAGAGTATTATCAATACATCTTTACTTCCTTGTACGAAGTAAAGGAAGTATTACGAAAAATTTCGGTTTTCAGATTTCAGTGAAAATATCCATTTTGACCATTTGACTAGAATCCCTGAATCCATTTTGACTAGTTTCGGCGTGACGTCTTTCTTATTTCTTTTTCCTGTTTAGCCACAGGTAATTACTTTTCAAATAATACTGCAGAGGATGAATGAGTATGAGTGTAAAGGAAGTGTAGATCTTATACAATCTCAGTTGGACCATTTCTGAGATCTGTGGTTAATTGAAACTGAACCACCAAAAAACACCGGTATACACGATCTAGTATTCAAATCCGTGCAAAAATAACTGACTTTACTAGGACTTGAACACTGGAACTCTCGACTTCCAAATCAGCTGATTTGAGAAGACGCTTTCAGCACTAGACTAGGTTGGTTTCGGCGTGATGTCTGTACGCACGTGCCATAACTCAACTCTGTACGAATCTCGCACAACTAATAAACGATTAGCAGTAGGATGTTGTAATTTTGAATTTAGGATTGCATCAAGTTGTCCACCTTCACTTTTGATTGTAATCGACTGGACCAAAAGTGTTCAAAAAAAAGCCCAAAATCCAAAAACTTTGGATTTGGACTTTTTCTTAACTGCAGTAATAAGCTGTAACAAGCCTTCATTGAGATTTTTTCAACGATATATCATAAGTGGTACTTATTTTCATTGGTTCCAGAGTTATAGACAAATAAAATTTTAATTAATGAAATATTTGGATCTTAGAAGCGGAAGGCACATCGGTTCGAAACCGATGTTTCATATCCTTTTTTTAACTTTTTTTTTTAATTTAACATATTGCTTTATTAATTAACCTTATTATTAATTATTAATTGCTTTATTATTTATTAATTAACATATTGCGTTATTAATTATTAACCTCTGATAGTAAAATAAATTACGATAAATAATAATTCAATAACAATAATAAAAAAAAATATCAGAAGTTATTAATGAAATAAAATTTTATGTATTTTTCATTTTAAAATATGTGTATATGTAATTTAATAGGCGTACAAGCAAGTCATGTGATGTAGACATCAGATTTTTTCTGTTACGTAAAATCTGTTCTAATGTTTATTATTCGTTGATAAACATACTTCATTGATATTTATATTGACTGACTTCAGTTACTGATAAATTGTAACGAAATGTTAACACGATTAAATCACAAAAATGAAATTAAACGGGTTTCTTAAGTCCATACAGTATCACAACATAACCTAACCTTCTCTTTGCTCGCTAACCATGTCTAATTAACCTTACATATTAAATCGGCGAATTGTTAGGCTGAATCAAAAATTGTATACGACAACCAATTATTTATTCACAAAATAATGCATATTTCTTCTCATACATTAAGAAAGTCTTTTTAAAAATCCATTTTTTTTAATACAATAAAAAGATGGTAAATTTTAAAAACAACGGTAGAGCGACACTTTTTTATTGATGATTTATATGATGACTATAACAATATAACCCAAGATTTTTGACTTTTGAATGAGCGTCATCTTTCTAAATAATTACCGTACTTAAAAACTCTGTTGATTGGATTAAGCTGAGTTATGTTATCGATAGTTTTTTTCGAAGTTCAATTAATAATACGTCTCAGCTATGGAATGTTTGAATCTAAAAAAATAAAACTAAAATACTTGACATCACCCTGTTTATTCTTCCTTTTTTTACATTTAAAAAAAAACCGTTAAAACTTTTTTTATTTGGGGCCAAGAATCTTTATCTCCCTCGCCTCAGTTGAAAATTTCCACTTCCAGTTCACTAAAAGAAAAAACTAATAAAATAAGGAAATTGAAGTCTACAGAAAAAATATTTAACGGCTAAATGTCACATTCCACATTTTACTTTACTGTTCCAGTAGTAAGCTGATATTTTGTTAGATGTGTTTTGATAAGAAAAAATTTGTATAAAATCTGTATAAATAGAATTACTTATGTGTAGAAATTCATTTATATAAAACTTCTACATAAATAGTTATATAGTTTATAACGGATAGCATTACATTATCAGCCTTGGGACTGCAAATAGACTCCTATTCATGTTCGAATATTTTCTCTTCTTATGGATTAGTACTTTTTTTTAATCAGTATCACAAGTTTATTCGAATATTAAATATTATTAAGTTTAGTCTTATAAAAATTTGTATTACATTTATTAATTTACGCATTCGTTCAAAATAATTTAACTGGATAAAACATAACTAACTATGCATTATGTAGATCATTTGAAAATGATATATTTTTTCACAATTAATATATATACTGCTCCAGCATTTGCTTGGAAGATTCAAGACCAACTGTGGAAAAATCCTGATCAGAGAAACATTACAAAGTACAAAAATAATGAATAAAAAATACATTGGTATATAATCATAATAATAATGTATGAAATAATAGCGATAAAATTATATAAATTGATATAAAATAAAGTAACAATTACGAAAGCACCTAATGAAAATCATTATGGTCAACTTCCATGTTAAAGTAACATTTTTTCTGTAAAAGGAAATCATTTAATTTAATTTTAAATAAATTGATCGGAAGATTTTTTAGATCGTTAAATCGTTAGGTAATTTGTTAAAAATAGAAAGAGAAGAAGAGTAAGGTTCTTTCTAGAAACGTCAAATTATGCTGTGTAACTCGAAAGTAATTTTATTCTCTCCTTTGATACAAATTAATTTTTTTCTAGTCATGAATGACTAAGCACTACTACATTCTTAAATATAAAGAATAAAAAAATTTTTACAAAAATCAGATTACGTGAACGATATTTAGTGATACTAAGATAATATTTTGGGTTTTTTCTCTTATGCGCCCCGCACCATGTTGTATGTATATATATATATTTTTTTTTTATTGCGGATTAGTATACAACTGTGACGTAATACCGCTTAAAACATTATATTTAATGATGTCGTAGATAATAATAATTTTATAAAACTGTTACCTTTATTAGACTGTGCGGCTTACACACAAGATAACGATCTAGTATTGTCTATTTCTACGCAATATTAATGTCTCGTTATTCTTTGCACAAAAACTAATGTATATGGATAATAATGTTCTGTTATTCGAACTATTATTTAGGCTAGTTTCATTTAATTATGTCCGTTGAATATGTTAAATGTGTAAATAATTTTTAATATTACTTTATAGATAACTGTTCTGCGTATGGTAAGTTTGTTTTTTGGATTATCTAATTACAAAATGGTGAGTGAAATTTTTCATTTTATTAATAATTTACACTATTGTATGTTTTTTTATGAAGTTAAGGTGATGTTTCGTTAGTTACCGTGTCACAGCACGCTGTAAAACTTTTGTTACGGATGACACGACTATACGAGATAAAAATTGTCTTGTTTTATTCGTGTGTAAAATTGCTAGTCTTGTTCCGGATATTCGTAGGTTTCAAACTCGGCGAATTTATGGAAAAAAACATTTCATAAATAATGCATAAAAAAAGAATTCAAGATAAATATAAAAGACTTAAAATATCTTTATAACTTTTTGAAGCATTCCATAATATTGTAACAAGATTGGTACAACGGATCTGAGTAACAGATTCCTACCAATTATGAAGAAAGTAGTAGAAAATATAAAGGGAGGAATCCAGAAAGGGGCTAAAAGAAACCCTTTTAGTAAAAGTCCGTTTGACAATCATCCTTTGTAATACTGACCAGTGACACACCTAAACAAATGCTGTTCCGTAAGAAGAGTTAGCGGACGAGGTTGGGAATGCATGGGAATGAAAGGGCTCGGTCGATCGGTCTCACGCTCAACTGGGATCTGGTCTATAGATATGGTCTATAGAAGAGTATAAATACTCCGGAGACAACCAGTTGACGGTCAGTCTGCGAGATGTCAGTTTGCGAGGAGGACAGTAAAGGAGCGAATGTCTAGTGTGTACAAAGTTCGACGCGATAAAGGGGACATCACAAGTAATTTCATTACACGAAAACAAGAGCTGATTCGGTGGATTACTGTCAGACTATAAGTGAAGAGATAATTTACTAAATTTCATTCAAAAATTGTTAGGTTAGTTTTATTTGTGCACAGCAAAGATATTTGCAGTAAAAGAACTTTATATTTGTCTTATCTATTGAACCATAGTTGTTAATACTAGAGTAGTGGTTAAAAGTGTTAAGACTAGTCATTTTAACGTCTTTTGTCAATGGGACTGAATTTCGGTTTTCAATATTTAAATACCTGTAAATGAATCCTGACGATTACGTTAAATTATGTTTTGTATGTAATCACTGTTTATTAATATTATTATTGTTGTTGCTATTATTATTATTAACGTTGTGGTTGTGATTATTAGATTATTGTATAAATTAAAGTTCCACTTAACAACAACTTTAAAATTATATATCAGAGAACTTTCAGAGCCGTTACTCCACCATCAGGGATTTCCCCAAAAAAGTTAATAATGAAATAGAACTCTATTTCGTAATACTCGCAAACATCTTACGAACATGACGTTACGGTTTTATTAACGCATAATTTAATTTTATTTCTTAACGACCGACTATTGTGAACGTAAAAATATTAATTTAAATACAATTATACATTTGAATTTGAATTAAAATCTTTTGGGAAATCCCTGATGATGAAGTAACGGCTCCAAAGGTCTCGGATATATACTTCTAAAATTTTTGGTAAGTGGAACCTTAATTTATACAATTTTATTAATACCAACGGTGCCAAATGCTTACTAAATTAAATTATATTTATTATTAGCATTTATTGTTTTTATGGTTGCTGTTGTCATTAGTAAATCGCATTTTGTGTTTTACGTCGAATATCTTAAAAACTACTGGACTTACAGTTCTGGAACCTGTTTTATCCTATTTCGCAGCTCAAATTAGATAACAAACCACCAACTTTACTCCTTAATTTGGGTCCCAAAAATTACAGGAGGGCTTCTTTTTATTAGAAGAGCTGAAATCCGGCGAAATCTTTCGCTAGCTTTAACTCAAAAACAAAGCGTTTCCAGACCTATGTATGTAAACTTTTTTCATTATTTTCACTAATAGAATATGTCCCTTAAGTTACTGCGTTTCTTCATGGGATACCCTGGTATATAAGATTCATTTTATTTTTAATGTCGTATTACGTAATTCTTAATTACATTAATCGTCATTTTTAGTATATTATTATTAAAGAAACAAACCTCTTATGTAACTCCATAAATTTTCTATTTGGTTTTGAATGTAGTGTATATTAAATTTCTATATTCACATTTAATACGTTATTAAACGTATTAAAAACTAAATATATTCCGTTTATTAGCCATGAAATTGATCTAATCTCTTAAGTTACTTTATTTTACCTTTATAAATTTTGTTTTATACCGTCTCTCTTTTACGTTCGATATTTATTTTGTTAATGAATGTTTATAAAATACTGCTACAAAATTTACTTCTTAAACTTTATGTCATGAAACAAAGGAATAGTATTTAGATGGGTCATCAAACTTAGAAGGAAGAATTCAAGGGAACAATGATGCTAGTATCAATTTGAAAGGAATGAGGGCGGGGAAAGGCCGTGTAGTGGTTTGCGCTTGCTTGCTTGCTTGTTTGGTAAATATCATGATTTAATCCTGCTATTACAAGAAAGATTCTTTCCCAACACAATGTAACGTTCTCGTGACTTAAGATATACTATCTTCACTTGTTTTATATGTACGGTTACGTTTTTACACTGACATAAAATAGAGATTTTCAGTTGCAAGTGTAATACAGTTAAACAACATGAAAATAGTTATCGTTTTCTCACTGATATAAATTGATACTCTTTCAATTATTTCACTGGACCGGTTGTAGTTTTAATATTATTTAAAAGAGTAAGTTTATTACTGCAAATATTTATTTTATAAATCTACGAAAATGTATAAAGTTCCAATTTGTTTCTATATTTATAAATAATGAATTTTCGATTAAAGATAAATAATACTCAAGCTTAATTATGTTTTCAAAATTATTTATGTTGGTGATAAAAGAATACAAACTAAATATATATACAAAGAATTCACAATCTCAGAATAAGTTGGAATTTTATTTTTGTTTCACATTAAAGGGTTACTTATTCTAGTCTGACTTCCCATAATATACTCTTAAAATAAATTTTGACTGATGTAAAAGTTACAGTTTATCAGCTGTGATAATTTTACCCAGTTAGGATAAGAACTAATAAGTACGATATGGTAAGAACAGTAAAGATACGGATTAATTCAGGAAGTATGTTAGAAAAATTCATTAAAAATTATGCAAAACTATATGGAGTATTTCTGTTAAAGTTTGCAAACGTATTTATTTGATTAAAATAACGGAAAATTACATGTAACCAATGTTCTGAAAACGCTTTGCTTTCAAGACGCGGCGATTAAAAGTTTTCCCCTGTATTAGCCTAAGGGGAAAAAAGTTTTACTGAACTTACAGGAATGCATTTATCCCAGTGACCTTTCATTGTACAAGATATTTTAAATTTATATGTGGAATACTGTAGAAAAAAATAGATTACTGTATAAAATGACAGCGCTCGTAACGGCTAAATTATACATTACTAAATCAATGGTATCGTCAAATATTACAGATTTACAGATTTTCAACATAATTAAAAAATCTGATGCGGACACCACATGACTTTCTTGTACGCCTTGTATTAAATTATATATACACATTTTTTTCTGGATTTCATTTAAATTTATTTCATCTGAAAGTGAGATACGATCCTCAAATTCTTTAATAAAGTGGATAGTTACACAATTGCATTGTGGTGAACACTACATTGCATCACATTTTTTTGTGGTGACGGTATTAGCATTTTATATTAGTTTATATATAAATTTGGTTTCACGTCGCTCGAGTAGGTATGTGTTGTAAGTGGGAACTTATCAGATCCGTAACCATGCATACATCGCTTCGAATCCGACTTAAACATATATTTTTTAAACTTTTTTTTTAAATTTCAATATGTTGATTTATTAATAATTATTAACCTCTGATTGTAAAAATGATTAAATTAAAATGAAAAATACATAAAAGTTTATCTGACTAATAACTTCTGATTTTTTTTCATATTTGTTTTTTTATTGTTATTGAATTATAATAAAATTAAATTATTATTAAATAAGAATTAAATTATTATTATTTTATTGTTAATTGTTTTTTACAACCAGACGTTAATAATTATTAATAAATCAAAATATTTAAATTAAAAAAAAAGTTTAAAAAAGTGGACGTCTGATATTTCATTAATTAAAATTTCATTTGGCTATGACTCTAGAACCAATGAAAATAAGTACCACTTATGATATGTCGTTGAAAATCTGTCAACGACGGCTTGTTACTGCAGTTAAGAAAAAGTTCAAAATCCAGATTTTTAGATTTTGGGCTTTTTTGGCTCAGTCGATTGCAGTCAATAGAGGAGGTGCACAACTAGATGTTACAACAGTCTTAAATCCAAAATTTTAACACTACGGCTAATCGTTTTTGAGTTACGCGAAATACGTACGCACGTACGTACCGACGTTTCGTTGAAACTAGTCAAAATGGATACAGGGATGGTCAAAATGGAGATTTTCACTGAAATCAGAAAACCGAAATTTTTTGCGATTACAATACTTCCTTTACTTCGTACAAGTAAAAATTATTGTTTGTATTAAAATACAAGTTCATGTAGAATGTTTATTACTGATATTTCTTGTACACGAAATTTTCAGAATCAAATAATTTCCAAGATGTATTGTAGATTCTTTTTTGTAATTTTTCACAAATATTTAAAAAATTACATTTTTCGGTTACTTTTTTTATGATATTTTAGAGATTTTTTCAAAAAGTATTTAATATGTAATAATTGAACCAAATTTTTTAATCCCTTATATAAAATTAAATCATAACTTTACCCTTATAAATTGCGCTGGAGAAGGTCCAGTATCACATTTACCTTAAAGGCCAAAAAGTGGAAAATTTGTTATTGGTGTTAGTTCGAAAAAAATCCTTCTAGATTGTGATTTTATATTAATTTTTTTCTTTATTTTAATCAGAACTGACTAATGGAGTATAACGGGTTCGTATTTTTTTTGTTTACTTCAGTGAATCTGATAAAAAACAGTTTAAAGTTGTTGGTAGTTGTAAAGACTTTGATGTAATGAAAAAATCTTTTGGATAAGTTCCTTTATTGCTTTTGTAAGTAAGAAATATCTCATAATGACAAGTCGTATAATTATTAAAACTTTTTCACAGATTTTTTCAAGATAAACAAATCATTCTTCATAGTTTGGTTAACAATAAAAATCAGGTGAGTATGAGATGATATTCCACCAGTTTTGTAAAAACTTCTTTTTATAAAAATGTTCATTTACAATTTAATTAAAACTTATTTTTTTCCTCATTGATTTTTAAGAATTTATTTAAATAGGGTAAGGGCTGTATACGTTTTCAAAAGACGTAAAAAAAACAACCTATGTTCTTTTTAGGTAGTATGATTTCCAGGCTCATAACTTTGATAATACAGTTCGAAAATATGTATTAAAAGATAGTTTTTATTCTTATCCTTAAAGAATTTTAGTTTGTTTTGTTCGTTTTGATAACTAGTTAATTTCGCCCCCCCCCCCTCGGGAAACAAATTCTTCACATTAATAGACAGTTTTTAAGAGAAGTTTTAAAAGAATATAACCTTTTATAATTTTAAATTTTGGTTATAAGGAAAAAGAGAGAAGTTAGAGAAAAAAGACTTAAAAACGTTTAATCATATGCACGTTTTACCCTACAGCATAGTACACTCGTAAACAAGGAAGACCATATTTATTGCCTCATAAAAAGAGTATTACGAATTACACGTGTTAAATAAAACAATCAACGTGCTTTAACTATTTTAAGTTAACTTTTATTTTCATATCTACACTATCACGATGAACGCACGGTTTTTCTAATTCACATTAACGAACATCAGAATGTATACAATTATATTTTCCATTTTTTCCCCATAAAAATAATCCTGATTGTGATTTATTATAATTTTAAAATTTGTTATTACTGTGAAAAATAATAATTTTCTATTATATCGGAGAACGTAGCCTGTTAATCGTCTTTAAACGACTACCATCATCGAATAACAGAAGAAACGATCTCATAAAATGAAATTTTATTAGGATGAAGATAAAAGTTTATATTTAACAGATATTACTTATCATTTATAGGATGATGTTAAAGTATGCTTTATATTTCAAAACCGAGGGATACTAAGAGATAGAAATAAGTGCAAATCTACATACGAGGTCTGTTCAGAAAATAACTGAACATTTTTAATTACACGCTAACGGAGATATTTACTGACGTGCGATTGGCAGCATTCTGTCCCTCTGTAACCGTATGTTCTAGGATTTGTTGATATCTCGTTTAGTTTTCGTATTATTGTTGTTTGAGTGCAACGTGTTTAAGTGTTAGTAGCGATTTTTGTAACGTATGATTTTTTGAAGATTTTGTCTCGGTGTCGTAGCCGTAAACCCAGCTTTCGTCTTCCGTTATGATCCTTTACATAAATGTTTCATCATCATTGGCTTCTTCAAGAAGTTGCTGACGAACGTCCGCTCGATATTCTTTCTGCTGTTTGGTCATCAAACGAGGAACAAATTTTGCTGTAACTCGATCCATGTTCAATTTTTCTAACAAAATGTCATGGCATGATCCAGTTTGAATGTTAACCTTTTCTGCAAGTTCACTGACAGTCAATCGGCGATTTGCATGCACCAGATCGTTGATTTTCTGAACGCGGGTGTCATTAGTTGAAGTCGAAGGCCTTCCTGGTCGAGGGTCATCTTCCGATCTACTGACGACCTCTTTTAAATCGTGAAAACCATTCGTAAAATTGCGTACGACCCAGAGCATCATTTCAAAAGTTGAAACGTTTCTGTGAAAGTTTTCTCTAGTTTCACACAAAATCTTTCGTTGTATCATTGCTCACGAAAGTCGCACATTACAAAAATCGATACTAACACTTAAACACGTTGTCATTCAAATAACAGTGACGCGGAAAGTAAACAAGATATCAACAATCCAAGAACACATGGTTAAGAGGTTATGTGGAACACAATGCTGCCAACCGCACGACACTAAATATCTGTGCTGGTTCGAAATTAAAAATATTTGGTTATTTTCCGAACAGACCTCGTAGTTACAAAATTACTACTTTAGTGTGTGTTTGAAATTTTTGTCCAGCATCATTTTTCCCAAGCATTAATAATAATAGCCTTTGCAATAATAAATTACAGTATTAATAATACGCAATAACTAATAATTTGCAATACTACTACAAACTAAATGGCTAGGTTCTGATATCGGAGGATCCAACATGGCGCAAAAAATTTCAAGTACACCATAAAGCAATAATTTTGTAATTATGTAAATTCGTACTTTTTTCTCCTCCTAGTACCACTTCTCGGCCATTAATTCTATCATTAACTGTTCAAAGTTTGTTATTGAAAGTAATTCTGAATGTAATACGAAATAAAAAAATATTACAGGGCATTCACCTCATTTTATTACTAATGCGATTTTTCCAGTTTTTTTGCAGCTGTGATTGCTTATAGCTCATTAAGGCATTTATCGACAAACAGGTTTCATCATCGTTTTTCTCGTAAAACGTTACATTAAAATCATGTATCACATGTTCACCTTCCTATTTAAAAAAAAAATTGATTCAATGTGGCCGATCCAAGGTAGCGGAGAAAATTCAAACGCACCATAAAATAGTAATTCTGTAATTTTTTTCTATTTCCTAGTATCTCTCATTATTTAAACATGAAGCCATTTACATACTTTAAGATCACTCTATATATAATTATTATTATATTATATAATAACTCATAAAAATTTAGAAGAAAATGTAAACACATAGATGCAGAGTAGTTGTACTCAAGATATCTGAAATAATGTTGGTGCTCTTAACAGTGCAGTAGAGATGATAATGTACGGACAGGACTCATAGATAGAAAAAAACTAATCACTGATCCGGTAATTATCCCATCCAACGCACCAACTGAGGTATATAAACTTTAATGAATAATAACTAGGTATTTTTCGAATTTGTTTTACGTTTCACGTTTTTACGTGTTGTTTTTAAGTTATGGAGTTCAAAATTTGCTGCAGAAGAAATGTTTTCCTTTTTTTTTCTAAAAATATGGGCATATTCCACAAGTTACTTTTATTTCCCTGTTAATTCATTATATATACATTTGTTTATAATTTCACCTTCAAAAATAAGACTATCATAATTTTAATTTATTTTTGTTTAAAAAAAATTAATCTAAGAAAAAGAAGATTCTTATAAAATTACAATTTATTTAATGTTTTCCTAACTAGTAGAAACAATTTTCTGCACCCTTGTTTTTAACCTGTAATTTCAGAACGACTGCACCGATTTTCATAAAATATATATATATCAGACAATTTATTTCTATTTCTTAAGTGATACTGACTTACCACGATTTGATAAATATGATTACGTAATATTAAATAAATTTTCATTGAATTAAAAGGATATTTTCAAGAAAAGTATTTTGAAACCAATGGCGACTCGTAGCTAAAATTAGTTGGGGTGCTGCGCCAGAAAATTTTTTCTGGGCTTTTCAAATCGTGGTTAAAGTTTTCTGTAAAATAAAAGAACCAACAAAAATGAATCAAATAGAATAGTTGAAAGTAGGGTAATATCTATTTCTACACTTTATCACATTCTAGAATATGGTACAGGGTTTTTAAGCACATTGTGCTTAAAAACCGTGTTTGGTTTAACGAATAAATAATAAAATGTCAATACAGACAGTATTTTTTAGTATTATTAGATAATTACTTAATAAAATGTCCGCTTAAAAAACAGCAATGGTGTCCAATAGTGCTTAATTTAAATTTCTATGTACTCGGGTACAAATACATAATTAGTGTTTAATAATTACCTTCTCTTTCGTCCTTCCAGCGTGTTTTTGGACAAATTTGGCAATCAAAGAGCCCTTGCTTTCCGCCATCTTCTGATAATTACTGAAAAAACAACTAAACCACTTTTATACTACTTTCGCCGACTAAATTAGAAAAGGGAACGAACAAGGAACGTTCCGTACACACGCGTAGTAAAACAAAACTACCTTCCACCAGCACGTTGGGTCGGCACTGCGGAAGCGACAGTGCTCTCTCTCCCTCACATCCTCGCGTGCAGATTCCTATGTGCGAATGCGCACAACAGCCAAACCACGTCGCTGAAACTGTGAAGCGCACAGTTCCGCACAAAGATTTTTGTATCTTTTCCATATACTGGGGGATGGCTACTGACATTTTAAGGGTTATATATTGTACAGATATAAAGAAAGAATTAAAGAAAAAAGGACTGATATGAAATATTATCGATATCAAGTGGAGTTAGGGGATGCTGCAGTTCCACAGTGCCTATGCGCGAGCCGCCACTGTTTGAAACTGTTAATTTAAAAAAAAAAGATTTGAATATTGATATTACAACTTTTAGGAAATTTAAATGTTACACTTAAATTATCAGATTTTTCACCAATATCCTATGAGTAACAGTGATACCAAAAACATAGTAATTAAGAATAATTAAAAATGTTGAACTCCAATTCATTTTTAACGATACTAAAGTGTTGTCAAGATTCCTTAATCTGTTCAACGAGTAGTATTTTTTTTTAATAAATTGTAACTTTAAATATAAAATTTAGAATTTGTGAACCTCCTTTACCAATTTTTATAGTAGAAATCATTAAAAGTTTTGTTTTTGAAATAATTTACAAAAGGAAAAAATTTAATGTGTTCGATTAAAGAGATTTTCCTTAGTCTATTATTAAAATTGTTTCATCAACCAACCAATTTTATTTTATTGAAAATATTATAGTAAATAAATGCATTTGAAAAAAAATCTAAAATTAAAACAGTAATAATAATAATTTGTTATAATAGTATTTTTACTCTACTAATGAACGGTTACGGTAAAAACATCTTTTATATTATCTTTCACTGTTTTGTTATTTTTAATGTTATTACTATAATATGCAACAGTAGAATCCTTGTGATTATGCAAAAATTCAAATCACGCTATAACCTCTTTAAACTGTCTGTATCACGATCACTGATCGTCTGTGAAATCACTGAAGATACCGATTTCTTTGGAAGTTTCCATACCGATGAAAAAAAGTATAGTATATAGTGATAAAAATAAATTATCATTATTATTTCCTGATTTTAATTAAAGTATAACGCAATCAATTATTATTTTACATAACATAAACAATCTATATTTAATTAATTATTGTTATTATCGTAATTAAAAAGAATTAAGTTGTATTATAGAAATTATCTAATTACAACTTATTATCTATTATATAAATAATATAATATTACGTAATAATTTTAAATGAGTAATCATTATTATTTATTTGCGTACTTGTAGCGATGAGAAAGTTATTGTAGCTTACGTTTTTTCCCCTTTACAGCATAAGCAATAATATTATAACAATTTTAAGAATGGTAACTGATAAATAGAAAGTTTACCGCCTAAGTTGCGATTTATTTTCTAATCTTACGTTCTCATTCCGTATGTATAACTAGGTACTATGTCCGATATTGCGAATGCAATGATAGTAATAATTACTCGATTGTGTTGTTGTTTGTAGAATTTATTCGTAGAAGAAAACAAGAAAGGAGTCTGGTAAAGGTTAGAAATGATTAAGTAAAAACTGTATTTAATACATGATTTGTTCGTAAAAAAAAAAGTATCATCCTTTACAAATTATAGTCTAAACTTCTGATCTTTCTTGGATAATAGTATTTATAGCTTTCTCTTAATTTTCTAATCGTACTTTATCCATATAAGATAATATATTGTCAAGGAGATAATAATAATGGTTACCTATAAAAGATATGTCTACTTGTATTTTGTCTTCTATACAAATAAAAATTTGCATGCAGAAAAAGAAATTTATAAACAACTTGTCTGTAAAAAAAAAACTGTGTATGTGTGTGTATATATATATATATATATATATATATATATATATTTAGCATTTAAAATAAAAAATACAGTCATTTGTTTTTAAGATAACTTCATAATAATGTAATTATACTTGTGCTAGAATAAACAGATAACTTTACCTTTATGTATAAGTTATACCTTTTTAAATACGCTATTTCAGAACAATAATAATACGAATAATAACAAAGAGATGATTTCTCATAAAATATAATATTTTGGCTGAACGGTTTTGGTTAGGTTAGATAATCCCAAGCGCTACATAATTCTAAAGACGAGCGAGATTTTTTTTATGTAAGCCTGAACTCTTACTCGGATGCTATTTACTATTTGAAGGAAAAACATTTTTTGTACCATATATTTGTGCTGTCGACGTAAAATTATTATTAAATGTTGCTCCTATCCCAGAAAATATGTCTTGATATCCCGTAAAGGGGAAAACCTGGAGGGACTTTTCTTATTCTTGAATCCTCTTACTCAAGGTGATATGTAGATTTTAGCTAGATATCTGTAGGTTCCGTTCTAAGTAGATATCCTTAGAACGGAACAATAAACTGCGGAAATGTACAATGACTGAACATATTTATTGTACCCTTAATATTTGTGTGGATCGGTGGAATGGCTTTGCGTACGGCTTGTCTGGGAATCTGTTTCTTCCCTTAAGGGCTATGCAAAGACCCCGACCTGTGACTGAGTTGCTCAACAAATAAAACCACAAGCAATCCCTAATAATATACATATGTACGTATGTATGTGTTAATACAAATGAATTTATTAACATTCTCATAAAGCAGTATTATTTTCAAATGAATATTTTTTTCAATTTGACTTTTCAATTATATCCATATTTGTGTGTGTGTTTTTTTTCTTTCTCTGTATTTTATCTCTCTCAAAATATTATTCAATTTTTTTTTTTTTTTTTTATTAAACCTAGCAGACTGTAAATCATGGACATAGTTTTTATCAACTCCAGAAAGATCTCAACACTGTACAAATACTTCTATAAGTTCTTCTTTCAGTAACTTCCGTTTATACGCGAAGAGATTTAGTTCATGGAAACAGATTTATTGGCGATCGGTAAATAAATCATACCATTTTACTCACCTGCAAAAAGTTGATAATGTATTTTAACAATCGTATAAATATACTGCATACGAATATATGTTTTTTTTACTAGAACAGCTTCCCCAATCTTCTGAAATATGTTTCAAACGATTTTTCTGAATCGTGTAAATGAAAATAAGTGATATATCTTATGAATTAAAAAGAAGTAACAAAATAAAACCATGTTTTCGAAAATGAAAACTTAGATTGTTGGAAAAAATTAAGTATTTTATTTAAATTTTAGCGCATCCATAAATAAATAGCTAAATTTTTGTCTTGTTAGATTATGTAGGTTAATTACTACTATTAAACCTGCATAATTCTTTTCTTTTTTTAATCTTCATCTTTAATTTACAGTAACTTTAAGATTGTTTAACTTTTTATTATTTGCATTTGAAATTCTCTGTTTATTTGTATGTTTATTATTTATTATTTCAGCACAAATATTACTAACAAAATTTATATACTAGTACACGAGTGTCAACTAATCTTTGACACTTGCAATTAGTAATGTCCTCGCGAACAGTATAGAAATTATATAGTGAATCTAGTCGTTTCCTAGTTTTTTAGTCGGAATACGTGGATGTACCTAAATTGAAGAACGGTGCGAAACGTAGGAAAAAAACGTGTAGTTGATATAAGGTTGTCGAAGGATATTTAAGAAGTGGTGTTGAGCAGGTCAAACACCAATAATCTTTTATTTTTTTGTGGTAATTTGGCCTGGTGACTACCCTCTTTTAATAGACTCGCAGATTCTTTTTTTGTCGTTTTATAATAATGAATTTTTCTGCTAAAATATTTATATAATTCCTATAATTTTGTGGAATAATTATTACTCAACCGTTTTCTGAAGTTTACAAACTAATACATTTATGAAATAGTTTTTTCAACTCCAGAAAGATCTCAACACTCTATTCATACTTCTATAAGTTTAATTTTGCTATGTTTTCAGAAAAAAAGAGATTTTTAACTTCAAAGACAATTCATTTATTTACAGTTTTTCCTTTGTTAGACTAAAAAAATACCCATTTTTCTAGTTATTATAAAAAAGTATTTTCATATATTCTGTAAGAATAATAGTTTGAATTAGTGGATCTGTGACTGTAAGAAGGAATCCCAGATAAATTGCTTACCTTAATTATAATATGACGTGCCTTGTTACTTTACGAATCGTTATCAGATAGATGAAAATATATATAGACAAGTGAAAATATATTGATAGACATGTGATAAAAATTAACACCTCCTGGATTTTGGTATTTCTTGTTATTTTGAAGTACCGTTAGTCCAGAAGACTGAAATATAAGTTTAAAAAAATTCAGTATGTATAGAAATGAATAAATATTCTTTGTTGTTAATTTGTCTTTAAAATTCATGAATGGAGTAATATAATCATGAAATTTAAAGTTTAATAAAATTTATGTTATTTTCTAAATTATTTTACTTGAATATTTTATCAGGTAACAGGGTGGGACTAGTATTTAATTCTGATTACAGGAATTAGGTAACTCTTCGATCCTCCCAAAGATAAAATTTTTGTTTTTAAATTTTTTATTGTTTCAGTTTGGAATTTTTCATTAGTTCTTTTTCTAAATCAGTGGTTTCAGGGTGGGAGTAGTGTTAAACCGTTATGACATCTCATGTGGTTTATCTACTCTTTAGGTATACCTTGCACCACGCGTCTCCATTCTTCTCTATTCCTATCTAAAATTTTAAGATCATTTTAGCTCCTTTTTCTTTTAGATCGCTTATAATTTTTAATTTTTTCAGGCCTCTCTTTGTTGCATCTTTGTTGCTAGTTAATCCTTCTCTTCTCTTGATTCGGCCTAGTCAGTTACCTATTCTTAATTAATCTGAGTAATTTTCTATCTCGTTCAGTCTCCTCATTAATTGAATAATTTTCACTTTGTCCATTGAATATTCTCTAATCTTCTCCTTGTTCGTAATTTAAATGCCGCCGCCAGTCTTTTTTTTGTTAATTTTTTCTTTGTGTTCATGTTTCATATCCGCACAGAATCAAACTCCTAACACTCCACAAGACGTTTATTCAAATTTAACTCCATCTTACTACATAATAGTTTTTTTCTGTTAAAGACTTCCGTAGTCGAAGAAATAATACGACAGGATTGGAGTTTTTTTTCAAATGATCCAAAATATTGTTATCTGAGGTGATAATTTATGAATTCATTGTATCTTACACATGAACCCGAAAGTCTCTCTGTTTGTTGTTAGTATGTTCTGCCATCACACGAGAACCAACTGACCGATTGCTTTCAAATTTACAGGATACAGTCGTGTTATCTCAGGGAAGGTTTTAAGCCATAAATCGAGGCTCTAGGCCTGTTGGAAGTGAAGTTGAGAATTAAAAATATTCATTAAAGAGAAAAAATTCATCCTTTTACTTCATTATTATATTTCTGTCACCCACAAATAAGTTATAAATTTTTCGTCGTCAAAGGTGTGTGTACTTTTGTTACCATAGTTACTATAATCTATTCCAATTTAATTTCTTTTTCAGGTTTCTATAAAACCTGAATACTTTAATTGTTACCTGTTAGTATTATTCTCACAAACATGAGGGTAACAAAAAATGTGGGGGACCAAGGGGGTGGAACCCTCTGGCTAGATGGTGGGGCGAGCGAAGCGAGCCCTGACCGGCTAGTAAGTAAATAAAATTGTTACGAGGATAAGCGAAATCGTAAGATAAAAATTATTTTCAACGTTATAATTACACTGATTGGGTAAATTTTAAACTACACTGTTTGAAATTATCATAAGTCTATAATTTATTTAGTTGAAATTTCACATGAGGTCATGAAATATACATATATATATATATATATATATATATATATATACATAGATGAAGATTTTCAAATGAAAAATAAATCTGATTAAATAAACGATTAGAAAGGTTTTTTTTATTCTTTTATTAAAGTAATGAATTTCTATAGTTAAGTCTGATGTTTTAATATTCAAACGAGAAAATTTAAGAAAATTAATTAGAAAACTCTGGATGAAAAAATAATAAATATTCCAGTTACTCCAACTCGAAACTTTATTGCTTCAAATTAGGTAGCAATTGCTTTAAGTCATTTTACTTGATATATTTTTTCTTATATTCTTTATCATCTTTTATTATTTTAGATTTCTCACCTTTTCATTTCTTGCAGCGCCTTTTTTTATACGTATGTTTTTAGTTGATTTATCCATATCTTAAATTAATATGTGACTATAAAATGAGCCATAAAGTTAGATTTAAAAAGAAATAATAGAATCGATTTTTAAAAGGCACTAAAATGTATTAAATAATTTTTAATTCTTCTTTAAATTTTGACTTGAAAGTTTTCTTTTTAGTTTGAGAACGATATAAAAGTCGAAATTTAAACATTTACGGATTTAAAAATAAATAAATAAAAATAAAGCATTACTTTTTATTTTTAAAGGAAATTTTTAAGCTGGTTTTACTTACCCATTTTTTTTAAGTTTATTTGATTTTTAAATAAATTAGTTGCATGACCACTTTTTAATTTACTTTTCAACAATTTTCTCATTAGATAAAGTTACATTCAGATCTAATTTGAAAGTGATGGAGAGGCAAAATTAAGAATTAAAATTAAAATTAATTATAGAATAACGCTTAACATTAATATTTAATGCTCGAATGAATTAATTAATGAATAACATTATAACATTTCCTGGTGTATATGATTTAAAGATATAATCTCACGTCAGTATATATTATTTTGTATTCTAATTTAGTTGAATTCTGTTTGTTTATATTACTTAATAACTTGCATAATAAAGCTATTACAACTCTTTTGTAATGTACGTTAAACAAAACCATATAGGCTACAGGTTAATTATAATTGTTAAAATGTAATACTTCAAATTAATATGGATAATTAATATTAAAAAATTTTATGCAATAACTGAAAATGTGCGTGTTTATTTATGTATGTATAATCATATAATTATGATATAACCAGCTAATATTTTTAAAATTCCGTTCAATGCTAACAGGATTAATATTCTTTGTCACGTAACGAATATTTAATAAGCAAATTCAAGCGTTAATAAAAGTTGTTAGTATATACTAAAGATTTCTTCTAAACAGTCATAATGATTAAGAGGATCTCTTTTGTTAACATACAGTATTTCTAGAGACATATAAACTTTTCCAGATACTAAATCACCGGCGTAAGTTACCTCCTACATTTTTTATTTCCGCTCAGTTGTAAGTAAATTTTTATTCCGACTGTTCATTCAGGTTTTTTTTTTAAATAAATTTCTTAAAACAATGAAGTAAGGCAGTGATTCCCAAAATGTGCGCCGCGGCCTCTTCACAGGGGCGCCGCGAAATATTATAAAAGCTGTATAATTAATTGAACCAAGACATTTATAATTATTAATTTAATATTAATAAAGTAAAAAAATAATGAAAATATACGATTTTTATTTATTTTTATCTCTTACTTGTTAGTAGTCATACTTTTACTTAGGGTAAGGCGCCATGGAAAACTTTTAATTGATAAAGGGCGCCGCGACTCGGAAAAGTTTGGGAACCGCTGAAATAAGGTACACACTGAGAATTGATGTATTCCTATCTAAGTAAACTAATGTGGCTTAATGCTGATCTTTTAAATGAAATAATAAATCGTATTGTAACATTCATATCTCCTCACTGAATTTATGTAACATGTGTATGTGTAGTTAATTATATAATATTGTAAGTGCAAAAAATATTGTAAGTTCAACATCTTAAATTAAATAAATATTTATCATTCTATAACAACCGTTAAAATTAAAAATTCACACGATTAAAATAAATCTAAATTGTCAACATTAATAAAATAAAAAAGAAACTAAATGCAAACATGCAGTAATATTAATAAAGTGAAAAGTTAATAAAGAACATAATCGAAAAAACTTTTAATTATTAATTCCATCTGGTGACTGCACTGTTGAATTTTATATGGAATATAATTCTAAAGATTGCATGAAAAAAGGTGCGCTTAGATTTTTTAATAACTGAAAATCCTGCCTAATAAATATGCACAAATATTTTGTGTATACCTAAATATACTCTAATTTTAAAAGCTCTTAATGAGGGCTTATTACTGCAGTTAAGAAAAAGTCCAACATCCAATTACTTTGGATTTTGGGTTTTTTTGGACAGTTTTGGTCCAGTCGATTGCATTCAAAAGGGGAGGTACACAACTAGATGTTGTGTACCTCCAACAGCACTAAATCCAAAATTTCAACATCCTACGGTTAATCGTTTTTGCCTTATGCGAGATACATACGCACATACGTACGTACGTACAGACTCACGCCACGCCGAAACTAGTCAAAATGGATTCAGGGATGGTCAAAATGAATATTTCGGTTGAAATCTGAAAACCGAAATTTTTCGGGATTACAATACTTCCTTTACTTCGTACAAGGAAGTAAAAATTATGTAAAAATTCAGATTATTAATAATATCTATTATTTAAAAGCCTACCAATAGAATGAATAATAAAGTTTCTGCAAAAGAATTTCTTTTTAGAACTCAAAGAAGTTTATTAAAAATTAAAATGAAGCATTATAAGGTTTTTTTCGTAGATCCAACGAATGTGCTGAGGAACTCAAAAATAATCCTCTGGTTTAATATAATGACACAGTTTCTATTTTAATGTAAATGACACTCTTAATTCGCAAAAAATCGTTTATCACCACCAAAATATCTGACAGCCTATTTTTATCTTCTAAAAACTTAGGTTGAATTGAAATTTAGTTAAATTTGTTTAAAAATAATAACGTTGATAATGAAATTTAAAGAAAGGTTTTTCCTATTTTTCTCCTTATTCTCAATTCATGCTCTATAAAATTATTGATTAATAACCAAAAATTTTCGCTCTTTTAAGTATGTTTTTAAGCAATTTTATTCATGCAAATCGGCTTAAGTTATGTTAATGTACATTTAAGCACTATTATTTAAATAATAATTATTATCCGATCTATTTCTAATTATATGTCGAACTTAATATATTTTGCTTCAACATAAACCAGTTTAGAATTAATACTGAATGTGATAACCTAGCATTTTATTACAAAACCACACATTGGGCGGCCTCTTATGCAGGAAATGAATACTAATCATGGTACGTCATCCCGAGAGAGTTGGAATTCTTCTTGTGATACCTCGCGAAAAGTAACTTTACAGGAGTTAGTTTCAATGCCAGACTGAATAACTCATGCAAATTGTTTGTACTATACCGATCCTATTGAAAAACCTGTTAACAAACTAATGAACCTTGACTTTCTAGTTAGTCGCGTGCATGACTTGTAAGTATCGTCCTCTTTAATATTATTCATGGCATTTAAAAAATATACCTCGTTACCGAAAATACACAATATGAAAAAATTAAAGGGAACTTTTTTCAAACTTTAGTTTCAATGGGTGAACTGTAAAAGATATCTGTATTTATTGAAAATAACTTACTATTGTTCGTTGAAAGTAATCTAAAAAAAGAGAGAAGAAAATTGACATGTTTACTGTCACATAAAGTATATACTTACTGTCTGTTTACAAAATTATGAACCGATGTAGAAAAGTATCATCGCGCAGCAGTTACATGTTTTAGTCAAGGATAATGACATCAGAAGTATTAGCGAAGGGGATCTGTTCGAAACGTGTGCTGTAAAGATCGATCGTGGCATTTATTAACATTTTTTTTAAATCGTCTTTATTGAAATAATGTGACTAGACGCTAATGTTTTTAGATAGTGAGTTCGTGTGCTAGCTAACTTTAGAAAGGAAGAAGACGATTCATTGCTTATATTTTTATAGTACTCACTGCAACCACCTTCAAATAGAAGGAAATGTTTTGTGAAGAAATGTTTACTTCATAAAAAAAAAATCAAATTATTAATTATATTTGTATACTTATATATAATCGTTATGTTTTCTTATAGTTTCTTTAGTTTTATTCTTTGTTATATTTAACCGATATAATCGATGAAAAAATATTCTCCTAACGTGAAAAAATCGATTCTGACTTACGCTTGCATTGTTATAATAAATTACTTAAATTTTATTCATTTTAAAGTAATTTTATTATGATAAAGTAAATTTCAACTATTCTATTAACAAATTTATAAGTACTGATTCAGATGGAAAGGGAAATAATTTGGGAACTGATTCTAGAGCTTGAAATATGGAAAAACGTTCATGCAAACGTATATCAAAAAACCCTTTGTCATCGAGCTTTGGCTAGCAAACTTTTCGTCCGGATTTCAGTTCTCCCATGAAATAAGATCATACTGAAACGTTTAAAGCGTTATTAAACGAGGTAATCTTGATCGTTTCTTATGATTTTTGACCTTAAAAATAGAATGAAACAGATTCTATAATTCCCGAAGTTTTCAGATACCAACGTAAAACTGAAACATTCGGTGACGAAAAAGCTATTTTTTTTAAGGTTTGAAGTACATTATCGTTGTTAAATTATTAATAAATGCGTAAATTTTGTTATCAATACTTGTAGAAAAATTAATTCTGAGAAAACTGATGTAATAATATCTAAGGAAAACACAAAAAAAAACGGCATTTATTATTAAAAAAGATAGAAGAACAGCTGCTAACATTTACAGGAACCAAACAGCAACAGTAATAATTGAAGAACATAAGAAAGAAGCCGTAATAAGAAAGGGAATCCGACAAGGATGTTCCCTATCCTCGTTGATATTTAATCTTTAAATGGAACTAGCAGTTAATGAAGTTAAAGAACAATTTAGATTCGGAATAACAGTACAAGGTGAAAATATAAAGATGCTACGATTTGCTGATGATATAGTAATTCTAGCCGAGAGTAAAAAGGATTTAGAAGAAACAATGAACGGCATTGTTAGTGTACTTCAAACCTAACAAAAAACCTGTTTTTCATCATCGAATTTTTGTTTTACGTTAGGTATCTGAAAACTACGGGAATTCTCGAACCTGTTTTATTCGATTTTTCAGGTCAAAAAACATAAGAAACCATCAAGTCTAAAGCTTATATAACGCCTTAATAATTTCAGTATGAACTCATTTCACTTAGGGAAGTAAAATCGAGGCGAAATTTTTCACTAGCCGTAACTGGATAACAAAACGTTTTCTGACATATATTTGTACGAACATTTTTTCGTATTTCAAGCTCTAGATTCAATTTACAAATTATTTCCCTTTCTTCCTGAATCACTTTGTATATTCTTAATTTAAGGAAGTAAATTAGCAACCCCTTATGCTTTGACCATAACTCAGATAATACTAACACGTTTAAATGTTATACTTAATACTTACACGTTTAATAACTAAATAGCAACCTATAATTATCGTAGGGAGAGATTATTATTTACTATAATAGCCCACTCATACGTATATTTATCTATGAAGATATTGTGATAAATAATAATCTCTCCCTCCGATAATTATAGGTTGCCATTTAGTTATTAAAATATCTACTCATAAACAATGTGACAGAAACAAAAGCAAATAATGCATTCGCTCAAAATTCTAAAACAGATTTTTTTTAAGTAAATCAGATTTAAAATCAATTACCAAAACATAATAACAGGAAATATTTTTTTCTTTAAGTAATAATTAGATAAAAAGTTTATTGTCTTCTTGAAAACGTTTTCTTTTTTATCAATATATTCAAATTAATATTTTTCTGTTAGATAATATATCGGTCAAGTTGAGGTTATTAAAAAAAGTAATGTACTCTCCCAAATTTATTAAAATTCAGGAAATATGAATTAGTTAAGAAAATAAGAAGGTTCGTATTTCTAAATACCAGATTTCAAAGGCACAATTTCATACACATGAGGCATAATTCACACACACATATATATATATATATATATATATATATATATATATATCATGTATATCTTTATATATATATTTCTTGTGTGCGTGTGTATGAAAGTGAACTCCTCCTAAACGGCTGGACTGATTTTGATGAAATTTTGTGTGTGTGTTCAAGGGGATTCGAGAATGATTTAGATTCACAATTTGGTCCACTGGAAAATGTTTTTTTAATTTATAAGTAATTGTTGATTTTCGAATGTTTTACATTGGATCCGGCAGACTGCACTACCATCGCAGTATCGAATATTCAATATTATTCTATTTTAATGTTAGTTTGTTCCGACAGTTGGTGCTGCGATCAAATTGAGAAAAATATTTCGTAATTTTGTGTCATTGTGTTACAAAAAATCGCGAGAAAACAGTTTTTTAATAAATAAGAGGCTAATAAATCAGATGGAAATGTAAACAAAGGAAAACCAATCAGATCAATGCAAGATGGCCGCTGTCAAACACAACGACCAATCACAAAGAGCCCGTATGGCCGTTGCCAATGTAAACAAAATCACAACTGATTAAGTAACAAGTAGGCAGCACTGCGATCGCGTTTAGAATTGTGCGCGTATTGAGAAATATTATATTATTATTTATTGAAATAACGTTTTAAAGTGTAATTAAAAAATATTCATTGTGAAAATTTGTAAGGTACAGTATTGAAGTGAAAATGTTTTTTTAATTTATTTATGTGTTGTTGATCTTGGGATGGTTAAGGTTCACAATTGGGTCCCGTAGGCAGCGTGTGGGTCCGGTAGGCAGAGCTGCGATCGCGTTTTAGAAGTTTTTTTTTTTTTATTTTTTTTGGTTTATCAGTCAAACCCGGTAATTGGTGCTGCGATCGGATTCTAGGAATTTTTTTTATTTTGTTGCTTTTTCGCATATCAGTTACTTGCGTCGTAGCTTAGTGTTGTTCTTATATTAAAATTCGTATTTAGAGAATAGTTTGAATTAAATCCGATGGGTAGTGCTGTTCTGACAATTGGATTTATTTACCTTCTGAATTTTATAAAGTTAAAGGTGAAATTTTATAAGGTTCCGTAATGTTTTGTAAGTTTCTTAATGTTCAGTATTAATTGTAATGATTTTGCAGCCACAACACTTTTTGTTAAAAAAAATATTTTCCACCGTATACTGTGATTAGAGAGTGGTGTGAATTAAATCCGATAGGTAGTGCTGTTGTTTTGCCATTTGGATTTATTTACATTCTGATTTTATAAGTGAAAGGTTAAATTTTGTTAAATTGCTAATGTTCAGTTTTTTAAGGTTTTATGAAACTTTCAATTGTTGTCATTTAATCTGTATGTATACTCAGATCTAGCAATAGCGAAGCATTTCCGAGTCTGCTAGAATTGCGCGCTTGTGGAGAATATTATATTATGTTATTATTTATTGAAATAACGTTTTAAAGTTTAATTAAAAAATGTACATTGTGCAAATTTGTAAAGTGCAGTATTGAAGTGAGTATTTTACATGATTTTTCATGAATTTTAATGATGTATACACGTGCATTCAATAACAATCAACTTAACCTACAAATTTAAATTGTCAGTTCTCATTTGATTCTATGCAACTTATGAAGTATTGAACGGCTCTTTGAAAATAAAAATTTAAGTTTGTAAAATAAATTATAACATTTATAAAATTAAAATATAAGTTACTTATAATATAGTTTAAAGTATATTTAAAAAATTGAATTTATAATGTTTTAGCTGATTAATTTATAAAAAAGTTTTCTAAAATTATTTTTAATTTACAATTATCTAAAATTTGGTAAAATAGATGTTAAAATAAAGAAAGAGAAAAATTTCTAAAATTTTAACTACGTTGTTTTTTTACAGTGCTTTAATTTTTTATTAATTGATTAATTAAGTTGTTTCATGGTTATGAAACATCAAAATTATTAAATAAAAAAAAAATATGTAGGAGGTACTTTTTTAGAATGATTTTAAGTGAAAATAAGTAGTAATGTGGATGAAAATTTATTAATTACACTAATTATTAATTTTACCACGTTTCGATTTTTTAATTCAATTTTCATCGGTATTTAGTGAAAATAAATATTAATCATACTACACATAATTAATCAATAAACCCATTACAATAATACAACAATCACAAACTGATAATATCATACTAATAGTCATTTTAATGAAATTTAGAGCACAGTCCTGCTAATTTTAAATTAATTAAGTTACTTATATTTATGTATGTGCATTTATTACAGAATAATACCGCGTCAGGACATATATATATATATATATATATATATATAATATATGTGTGTGTTTTTTGTGTACTCACGCTTCCACTAGAAACATTCTTTTATGGCACTATCAGACGGATTTGGTCTTTAAACTTCGGTTATATAGTACTTCAATTATTAAAGGCTGAAAACCCCTAAATTATTATTCTGATAATAAATAATAGATTCTTATTCTTGTTTTCCCGTGTTTGCTGCTGGACGCAAAACTACTTCTTGGTCAAAAACCTTCTTTTTTTAAATAATTTTTTGCTTGAATGTTATTTTAATACGGCATTAATAAAAATATAATTTATTCATCGTAAAATATTTAGAAACGTGTTTGTCTTATAATTTCTTTTTCCTTTTTTCTCACGTGTCTATCCTGTTACTCACGGTAGAAATTACACAATCGAAGAACACTAGTTGCCATTGTAATTACACACCTGTCAAAGATAAAATAAACTATTTATTTATATAAGATATATTGTAAAATATTTATGAAATTAATAATAGAAAACCATACTATAATCTGATGGAAAAATTCTCTAAAGCAGACGGTTAATAATTATAGGGGTTTCATGAACTTAAATAATATTTTCAAAGATGAGAAAAAAGTTTAATACATCGTTCATGAAATTTTTTTATTCTTTTATTATTAATACGCTCATTTGAAGAAGTTTTATTTATTTTATAACATGTATTTTCGTTTTGTTTTTCCTATCTTTATAAGTAGAAAAATGTTCTTAGTCTATTTCGTATGTTGTATATCTTTTTTTTTACATTTATCGAACTTTTTTTATGTACTCTTCATCAGACGGATCGATTTTAGTCATTATTTTTTTTATTTTTTAGAGGAAGCTCCTCCATTGTCCTGTAGTATGGTTTTTCGGGTGTTATAAGGGGAAGATTTAAGAAAAACCATTACATTATCTACGTAAAACATTTCATTATATTTTTATTTCCTTTTTTATCATTATCTACTTTAATTTTGGAAAATTACAGCTAATAATATATGACCTGTAGTAAATGTAATATTCAAATTATTTTCACGCAAAAATTTAAGAAATTTAATCGTAAGACTTAAATAAAAATAATAATAAAATATAAATTCTAAAATTTTTTACAGCTTTATAAATTTTAGCAGTAGTTTCCTTATTTTGTTTCACTGCATTCTTTTTTTTATTTTCAACACAATATAAATGGCGAATGACTTTTTTCAAATGTCTTATTCTTTGTCTACCTGTATTTTGAATACAACTAAAATTAAAGAATGATAATTTTTTTCACTAAATTTCAACATTTTTAAATCGGTCCGTAAGTAAGGGTTACTACGTTGTTGACAAGTTACTCTTCAAAGTATTATTTTAATTTTTTGTGAGTTTTTTTAAAATCGGTTTTATATTTTAATAAGATCATTCTATCTCACCAGATTCAATTTATTTTAAATTACTACGTCTTCATATTAACGTTTACCATTTATTTATAATCGTTTATTTTTTACAATAAAGTTTTATTTAAATTTTTCTGAATTATTTTATAGGTAAATAATATTATATTACTATTTATAACATATTTAGTAAGTAGTATCATGCGTATTTATATAACTCATTAATCAAGATTGCCCACATTTGACTAGTCTGGGGATTTTCTTACCCGTGCCTTTGTTAAACATTAACATTAAAAAATGTGATTAAAAATTAATCGACATATCGTTCTCATAAAAACGTTGTGTCATTGTGTTACAAAAAATCGCGAGAAAACAGTTTTTTAATAAATAAGAGGCTAATAAATCAGATGGAAATGTAAACAAAGGAAAACCAATCAGATCAATGCAAGATGGCCGCTGTCAAACACAACGACCAATCACAAAGAGCCCGTATGGCCGTTGCCAATGTAAACAAAATCACAACTGATTAAGTAACAAGTAGGCAGCACTGCGATCGCGTTTAGAATTGTGCGCGTATTGAGAAATATTATATTATTATTTATTGAAATAACGTTTTAAAGTGTAATTAAAAAATATTCATTGTGAAAATTTGTAAGGTACAGTATTGAAGTGAAAATGTTTTTTTAATTTATTTATGTGTTGTTGATCTTGGGATGGTTAAGGTTCACAATTGGGTCCCGTAGGCAGCGTGTGGGTCCGGTAAGCAGAGCTGCGATCGCGTTTTAGAAGTTTTTTTTTTTTTTTTTTTTTTGGTTTATCAGTCAAACCCGGTAATTGGTGCTGCGATCGGATTCTAGGAATTTTTTTTATTTTGTTGCTTTTTCGCATATCAGTTACTTGCGTCGTAGCTTAGTGTTGTTCTTATATTAAAATTCGTATTTAAAAACTTTTACTAATTGTATTCCAAATTTTATGTATATACACAGTGTTTCTAAAATGGTAGGCTGGCTATACGTTATCGATTCTACTTTTAAAACTAAAAAAAATATCCTTAGGAAAAATGGCGATTTCTCCTCCATTTTCCACCTGTCCGCCATTTTGTTATTTTTATATAAAAATGTATATCTCAAATTCGGATAGAGGAATCAGATTAATATGGTAAGCGTCTTGGAAATAAAGTTTTAAAATTAGCAAAAAAACAAGAATTAAATACCTTCGCAAATTACAAAATGGCGGCCATGTTTATTTTTCAATCCGTTATATCTCCGTAAATATTACTAAAATATTAAGTCTTTTATTTTGAATAAATTACATTTATTTTTTAAAATAGGTTAATAAATAGTCGAGTTATGGCAGAAAATGTATGTTGTAATTTTGTGTCTGTTTTCATGTCCATTTTACGTTCAATTCGATTAAAAAATATTAATTTTATCCAAACTTGAGATAATTATTTTTATATTAAAATAACAAAATGGCGAACAGGGGGAGAACGAAGGAAAAATTGCCATTTTTTCTTAGAATATTTTTTTTTTAGTTTTACAAGTAGAATCCGAAAAAGTATAACCAGCCCACCATTATGCACATATATATATATATACATCAGATATCTGAATTTACAATAATAAAAAGATAAAAATTAAAAAAACATGCACACAAAGTTGAAGCATTACTGCTATATGAGTAAAATCTTCGCGCAAATATAAAATATATATTGTTTATTCTCAATAATTGTTTATAAATTGTAAACTGCTGTTAAATTACTTCTGAGAACATAAAGTTTTAGTTTTTTTTTTGTAAGTTTTTTTAATTGATTAGTTTAATTACTTCCGAACGTGAAACTTGTACTTTGTAAAACTGATAATTGTAATATTTAATATCATACTCAATAGCTTTTCATCCGGGGGTACCAGGTTCGAATCTCAGTCAGGTTTAGTATTTTTTATACGCTATATAATTCATTTCCATATCCCCAGGTACAAGTTTCTCCCTAAGCTTCTGTGATAAATTAATTCATAAAAAAAAAAAACAAAAATTGTGTTCATCTTTCATTTCAAACTGGTGTCCATCACGTACCATTTTGGAATAATATTATATCTAAGTTTATGCTTATGTTATAAAGACTTTTATCTTTTTACTAATTATATAAGGAAGGTGGGAATTAGAAGGTGTTAAATTGCTTTCCGGCCATAAATTCAGGCAGCTGTGATGGTCACTCTTCTCGTAATCCTCCACATTCGGTGCGCCAAGGCTTAAGATAGAAAGTATCTTTGGGCCGTTCCCATTACACAAAGAATGGGTTTAATAATTTTGTTTCATATCTAAATCAATAAAAAATAATTCGTTTATATGCTACTGTGTTAGCATGCTGGAGAGGTCAGAACCCGTTTCCGATGTAGGTGAGAGGTCAGATAGTCATGTCCGGTTTTTAACCTAAATGCAGCAACGCTGACTGCTCGAGGGAGGCTATAACTTACAGGGCCATGTGTATAATAAGTTCAAAAAGTTTTTCTTCTTGAATTAAGGGGTAAAAAATATAAATTAAAAAATTTAAATTGTTCAGTAATACTGTAATTTAATGTACGAAAGAATTTTCGTGTAATATTTTAAATAAATTAAACTTTTATTTACTCAAATGGTATAGATTTCGTAGTTTGTATTAGTTTACAAACAGAGGATGATATTTTAGGAATTAAATTAAAGTTATCTTGTTGTTTATCGTTCTTCCTTCTAGGCTGTTCAGTGCCTTAACTAAGTTCAGTGCTCAGATTTCGATCCCCTACGACTCTCTTTTCATCAAGTGAATGGTGTTCAGTGCTTTGAAAGCGTAAGGTACATTTTAACATACAATCTGCCGGAAAATGAAAGTGTGCCTGTTTATAATTTCCTTCTGATGAATAGCCATTTAGCATGTTTAATACGAAATCTGTTTCGTTTATACGCTACTGAAGTTTTCATCTATCCCAGTAGGAGGTTGAGGTTAAAAAATGAGCACATTTGTATTTATTCTGCCGACATCGTAGTACTTTATTTTTCAAGACGAATTGCGCTATATGGCAGTTCGAAAAACATTTAATTAAAATTATTTTATTATTATAAAATTTTCTTAAGTATATTTTAATTTGTTTATTAAATAAATATGAAACAGGGTGTTTCGTAGTAAATTAATTTTCGTTATTCGCCTACTTAAAATAATATTTTATGCTAATACATTAGATCACAGTTAAATAAAAAATAAATGGATAATTGAGAAAATTGAGTTGCTTTAAAAGCATTTTAGGATTTAATAATTAAAGAATATTAGCTTAAATTAAGCGAGCCACTATCCAGGTTTCGCAGTTCGAGCATCCACACTCTCTGTTGGATTACTAGATTACATAAAGAGATATTGAAAGAAGTTTAGTGACTCGTTAAAGATAAAATTTTACCTAATGAAACGTGATTTAATGTAAAATACCACAATTTTTAAATTGATTGCAAAAATTCAAACAATGAATATGTTTACTTGTTTTTCAGAGAATTCGTGACTGTTTAATCACGTATAATACGCCATATATTCTTCTAAGTAATTTTATTTAGTGTAAAATACATAAAATAGTAGACCGGAAAAACAATGGCATTTTCCGACTTATGCCTTTACACTACAATTTGCATATTACGCCCGAAATAAATGCCAAATCTTTTGAGGTCATTCGTGCTTTTTACAGTTTTAAACTTTTTCTCAGAATTGAACATGATTTATTTCTCATTATATACCTACTTACTTATTACCCAACGCCCACTCTTGGCTGTTGAGCCATTTTGGCGCTGACCAGTATAGACGGGCTTCTGTGTAAACGGGGCCTTCATAATCCCTCTGCGAGTGATCCAGATCTCTGTGGTCCCCAGATGGTCTGCATCCATAGTTTCGTGGCCGCAGAGTTAGCATGCTGGAGAGGTCAGAACCCGTTTCCGATGTAGGTGCGAGGCCAGATAGTCATGACCGGTTTTTAACCTAAATGCAGCAACGCTGACTGCTCGAGGGAGGCTATAGCTTACAGGGCCATGTGTATAATAAGTTCAAAAATTTTTCTTCTTGAACTAAGGGATAAAAAATCTATTTTTTGTCGTGAAGGTCTGACTATTGATAAATATTCCGATGAAGAAGCACAGTTATTCCTAAGGTTTAATCGGGGAAGTTGTCACTTTAATTTGAAAACAATTCTTTCTCATTTTTTTTTTAAACAGCGTACGTCTCCATGCTTGATGATAGTTAGCCATTCAGTCATGTTCGACCCTTGGCGATTCCATAGGCGAATGTTCTCCACGATTGTCGATCAAGTACTGCTTCATGAAGCTGTTCTATTGTCCTGCTGGTGTCGCTTTTGATTGCCTCAAGCCAGTGTGCCCGTTTTCTCTTTCCGCTGACCAAACTGAACATAATCGATTTCTAAGCAATTTTCGCGCATGTATGTCAAAGTATGCCAAAGTATGTCTTGTGATTTTAGCTTCGAGTGAAATTTCTGGTTTTATACGTTCGAGGACTTCTTTGTGATTCTGGCGGTCCATGGGATTCTCAACAGTCTTTTGCCAGCACCACAACTCAAACGCATTGATTTTCCGCCGTTTTGATTTCCTGAGAGTCCAACTCTCACAACCGTACATGGGAATTGAAAAAGCTATCGCCTGCACAAGTCTGCATTTTGTATCTAATCCGACATTTCTACTTTTCCAAACCTTCTGCATAGTAAGCATCTTGGTTCGTCCAGGTCTATACGAAGGTTAATTTCAGGTGTACCGATTCCACATCGTGGTTGATGTTGGAACCAAGGAAAATTAAATCTTGGAGACATTCATTTTCGTCGCCATTGATTTTAATCTTGACATTGCTTGCAGTTGTCATTATTTTTGCCTTCTTGATATTGAGATACAGGCCTAATATTTCGTTTTCGTCTTTGATTCTCTGAATTAATTTTTCCAGCGCGCTTTTTGTCTCGGCTGGAAGTTGTGTCATCTGCAAATCGCAAATTATTGATGTTCCTACCTCCTAATCCACGCTTAATCCCGCAAAATATCGCTATAAATGGACAAATCGGGTTAATTGATGAAATTAAAATAAATAAAAACAGAATCACAAGTCCTTTACCATAAATGAATGTAAAGATGTCGAGGAAATTAAACCATTCTTGGAAATTGTTTAAAAGAGTGGACTTATTTATAAACATTCACATACTTACAGTCGATAAGTTTCACATTCAACAAAAAATTAGTCACTCGTCTACCTACCAGAAGAGTTATACAATAAAACTTCCTTCTAAATAGCTGATATCTTGAGCACAATAACTCGATTTAAATTAATTAATTGAATTTAGCCTTTTAAACAGATCCTCTTATGGAAGCTGATGTAATCAAAAACTTAGAATATTAATGCACAGAAAATGAGACGCTCACAGTTTTAGCTTTATGATCATCAAAGATGGAGTAATGTGTATAAAATTACGCCTGAATATCCTAGTTTCTACAGATAAAATATTTAAAACAATCATTCAGATCGGCCCAGCAGTTCTTGAATTACAGTGAAAATCGTTACTTACGTACGTGCATACAAACATCCACGGACATTGTGATTTACACACGCGTATAATAATTCGATTTCATTATTGCGCATGTACAACTATGTGATGTTACATTAATTGTTACCAAAAATTGCTATTTAGAAATCATAAATTTAAACGCTGGGCTAATGATTTTGAAATCAATAAAGAGCTATTAAAAAGTATTAAAATTTAGTTCACACATAAGGACGAATTAATTTTTATATACGGAGTAAAATAATACCTGATGACCGTAAAAGATTTTCATCCTCATGAAATAAACCCAACTAATTTTTAACTAATATTAATATGCATTCTTTCTAACTTATAACAGAATCTACTATGGTTTCACCAATCCCAAAAAAGGAGACTTTTCATGAATCAAATTGTTAATTCATTGAAGCAAATCAGAGTACACCTATCTCCAGCCAATCACAATGCAATATTTGTTTAACCAATCACAAGAAAATTAATATTTGATCAATTGGAAAATAACACTGAGACCTATCACAGCAATGACCTTCTCAAATGCAGCAAATCCCAGCTAATCAGAATATTACATATTTCAACAAATTACTAGAATGAATACTTCAGACCATTCAGAATATATCAAATTCAGATTAATCAGAATGCAAAACCAATTTGAAGAATAAATTCAGTGGTAAGAAATATATATATATATATATATATATATGTATATATATATGTATATATATATATATATATATATATATATATACATATATATATACATATAAATGAATAAAGGTACCTTTATTCATTTTAATAAAGGTTCCTTTCATCATTTTTTAAAATCTATTTGCACCAGAAAAGCAAAAAACTTAAAGGGCTCTTTTTCTAAATTATGAATATATAATACCTGTTCTATATGTATGTTCAAATAATTCCATTCGTCTGTTTCAGTATATGTATATATATATATATATATATATATATATATATATATACATATATATATATATATATATATTTTAATTCGCAACATAAACAAACCATCTGAAACAGACGAATGGAATTATTTGAACATACATATAGAACAGGTATTATATATTCATAATTTAGAAAAAGAGCCCTTTAAGTTTTTTGCTTTTCTGGTGCAAATAGATTTTAAAAAATGATGAAAGGAACCTTTATTAAAATGAATAAAGGTACCTTTATTCATTTTTTTAAATTCATTATAATGTGTGTTACTACAAACGAATATAGCAGTCTTTGTTTGATACAAACCATAAGGTTATATTTTATCATAGGTTTTAAGTCAATGAAAAAGAATGATTATTGTTTTTAACTGCAAGCTGTAAAGTAGAAAAATTAAAACCTATTACTTCCAGTTTCCAATCTTTTCCTACATCCTCCAGGAATATCTTAACATTAGCATTTAGAAAGAACAGGCTTCTTTTTATATGATTATTTCTCTAAAAAAAAAATAATTGCCTTTTCACAACGTTCTCTAAAAACTCTAAATATATACGCTAGTGATGGGAAAACCGTTTCAACATGTAGCTTCTTTGATAATTTTCTGTAATAGTAACTTGGCACTTTTGGTAACTACTGAGCGATACACTATCTTACACTCCTTTATACATTTTCAGGTGAACTATTCTTATTATTCATGTGAGGAGTATTAGTTGGTGTATCTTCTTAGTGGCATGTAGTCATTATTTATGAAAAATTTGTGCAAAATTTATGAAACTGGTGTAACGCCTGACGATTTCAAGAAGTGTATTATCATTCCAATACCAAAAAAACTCTCTGCAAGAAATGCGAACAGTATCATACAATAAACCTGATATTCCTGCATTAAAAATCCTGACAACAATAATCTTATGAAAGCTAGTAGGGAACATAGAGAGTATACTTTCAGTAGATCAGTTTGCCTTTAGGAAGGGAAGAGGGACATGAGAACCTGTATTTGCTTGAGAAGCGAATAAGGATACATTCACTGCATTAATTGACTTTTTAAATGTTTGATAGAGTAGAATGGGAAATTTGTTTAAAATAATAAGAATGATATGTGTTAATTAGCGGGACTGTAGGGTGATGCTCAAAATAGACAAGGATAAGATAGCAGTTGTGAGATGTGGAGACAACCAACAGGAAACAAAGATAAGAGGGAGGTGTCAGGCAAGGTTCTCATTGTCAGCTGTGTTGTTCAGTGCATATTTACAAATATGAATAGATGAATTTAGAGAAAAATTAGGAGATATTAGTGGAGTAAGAGTACACGGAGAGAAAATAGATGTATTACGTTTTGCTGATGATGTAGCTGTATTCACTGAAAATGAAACAGAATTAAAATTGATGGTGGGAAGTATGGGTACCATATTGTCCAAATATAATACAAAAATAAATATGGAGAAAAAAAAGGTAATGGGTAGTGAGGTAAAAGGTAAAAGTAGGCACAAAAGCTGATAGATACGAATGGACATAAATTAGAATGTGGTAGGAATTCACCTATCTTGGAAGCAGAATTACATCATATGGGTGAAATTTGAAGGACATTATTAGCAGAATAAAACAGGTAAAATTAGCATTCATTAACAAAATTAAGACATTCGCTTCAAACAATATAAGCAAAAATTGAGAAAGCAATTGATGAAGACATTTATATGGACTGATTTGCTATATGGCAGTGAAGCCTGAACCATTGGAACAGTAGAGAAAAGAAAATAGATGCGTTTTAGCAGTGGTGCTATCGATGGATGTTGAAGATTACATGGAAGGAGAATGTAACCAATGAAGAATTATGAAGGATCGATGAAGTGCCATGTTTGCAGAGCTTATTAAAGAAGTGGCGGGACACGTGGATAGGTCATATATTACACCGTAACAATTTGTTGCACACCATAATAGAGGGCACACTTGAAGGAAAAAATGCAACAGGTTTAAAATGTAGACATTTCCAAAACCCAAAATTTTGGCTGTCGCTATACTTTTTCTTTACACTTGTGCTGCTGCAGCAGCATTAGAATTATAGCTGAAAAAGTAAAATTGAGAGTACTGGGTAAAGCATATACTGGTTCTAAAAAAAGTGGACACAGTTGTTCATCATAATATTTCTAAAGAGGTAAGAAATATTAAACAGAGTTAAAATCACAATTTGACATAAAAAAAGTGAAAGGATATTTATGTGTGGTCAGATTCCTGAAGATAGAGAAAACTATTAATTTTTTTAGTCTCTATAAACATGGGAAGAAAAGGAATCATACATTAAAGAGCTTGTGACCACAAGCAGAATTAGGAGATGAAGAAATGTGAAAATAAAGATAATGTTGAAGATGAAATGTGCTGGAAGAGTACAATATGATGAGTAAGAAAAGAAGGCTATGTTTCTTTTTTTAGGTAAGATAATAGTAAAGTGTATGTTTGTCAAAAATTTCTTTTGCATACATTAGATCTGGGAGAAAATTCATTTAAACAATGGGTTAAGATGTGTCAACATTATAGAATTATGAAGAAACTAATAATGACTCTGTTATTGTAATCAATCCTAGAATTGGTAAACAATAGTCTTCCTGCTCCAGGCAGTTATATTACATGCTAATTTCTTTGTTTTCATGTACATTTTACACCCTACATTCTGTATGGTCTGTTCAGTATACCCTAGTAGACTCCTTGAGTCCAAAATACACAAAAAAAATACCCTAATGTTACCAAAAAGTCATTGACATTGATGGCATTATATTTTGGACAAAATTAAAAAAGGGGAAGGGGTAATTTTTGTGATTTTTAATTTTCTATTTTTAGAATAATGGTCGTAGAAAGTTGAGCTTTATTATGATGAAAGTACGTATTAAATAAGTTAAAATTCTAAAGATTTAAGTATATCAAATTTAGGGGTGATGATATTCAACAATATTTCTAAAGTTTTTGCTTTATATCTTTTAAACTCGTCAACCAAAGTAGTTGAAATTTGGCACAAATATTTGGCTATACATATCACAGTTTTTGCTGATTTTTGGCCCCCATCAAATAAGGGAAAATCCCAGTATCTATATTTTTTTTTTAGCAAAGTATAATTTTTTGTTAGCCTTGTTGAGTAAAATTGTACCAACTTATTGAAGTAAATAGTTACTCCAGTAAATAAACTTTGAAACCCCAAAAAATAAGTGGGCCATATGGATCTTAAATCAAAATAACAGGTTTTTAACATTTAATTTCCAAGGTTGAAAATCCAGTGTATCTAGTATTTATGTAGAAATAAAAAATGGGTTTAAAAAATGGGGTAATTTTTTGTATTTATCGGTTTTTAAAGTTGTGGTCAATATTATAAAAATTATAAGATGAAGCTGTTGGGAAAAGGGTTCAAATGGGACCCAGTTGGTTTTACTAAAAAATTTGATATTTTTTCTTAATTTTACTTTTAACACTGCGTAAGTTTTAAGTGCTAAGCCGGAAAAGTTATCCAAACCTTTTGTGACTTTTTTTCTTTCTTGTTACATGGTTACTTTGTTTTTCATCATTGACAATTTTCTTCACAATTTACTTGACAATTTTCTTCATTATTTAATTGAACAATGTGATCAATTTTAATGTTAGAGCAATGATTGTGCATGTCTATCATCAAATCACATCATTATCTCCAGCATAATCTTGCCCATCACCACATAGGGTACTGTTATTATGTTTTCCTTGAACATTTCATCATATTTCTTCTTCACTGCTATAAACCAAGATTTGTCAACATTAGACATATGTTTGCTGTAATTTCATTCACATCAACAGCTTTTTCCTAATAGATAAAATAAATTAATTTAAATTTAATACTAAAGATTTTTTAAAAGTTCATCAATTACTTTCTTTGGTAGTGAAAAAACTATCTCAAATAACGGGAGTAGTCTACAAGAATGTTTTGACGAGAATAGAAGAATGTTTCTGCTTGTTTACCAAATAATACACCACTCCACCGATCTCTGTGGCAGAGTGGTTGCATCTTGGCCTTTCACCCACAGATTCCAGATTCGAATCCCGGCCAGACATTGCATTTTTGTACACTTCCAAATTCCATTCTCCATATTAAGTGCACTGTAAATGATTTTTTTTCTGTTAATACCGATGAATAAATAAATATATCTTAAAAATATTGTTTTGCTGTTTGCTGTGTTGTATTGATGTTGGAGGAGGTCATTTTTAATACATTTCGTAAACTATTCCAGTTATTGTAATATCCGTCTCTATAAAATAATGAAATAAAATTACAAAGTAATAATTAGGAAAGTTGTGTCATTACACTTCGGAAATTCCAGTGCACAGCAACTTTCCGAATGCTCTGCAGTAATCGTCGAACTATGTAAGTCGAATAGTTAAGTGTTGTGATGCGCTTTGCTAAAAACCAGTAACAACTGTTAAACGTATAAATTGAATGACACATTTTAGTGTGCTGTTACGAAATAGTAAATGCCGAACGTGTCGCCCTAGAGTTAAATAATTGTCTATACCAGTTGTTTCAAAGCGGAATCTTGGGCTTCTAGAATTCTGTGGAATCGAACCAGAGAATACGCGAAGACCTTTCAGGAAAAAACATACAATTTTTAAAAAAAAAGCTTTAAAAAAGTTAACTCATGCATTTTCTGTTTGTCTCATGTTTCCTATCATATTTTTAATAAGACGGAAAAAAAATTATTTATTTTATATAGTGGAGCATGAGGGTTATTATTACTTCCTTGTACAAAGTAAAGGAAGTATTGTGATCGCGAAAAGTTTCAGTTTTCAGATTTCAACGGAAATATTCATTTTGACCATCCCTGAATCCATTTTGACTAGTTTCGGCGTGATTTCTGAACGTACGTATGTATCTCGCAAAAACGATTAGCCATAGGATGTTGAAATTTTGGATTTAGAACTGTTGCAACATCTAATTGTGCACCTCCCGTTTTGATTGCAATCTATTGAACTAAGTGTCAAAAATCCCCAAAATCCATAAAAATTGGATTTTGGACTTTTTCTTAACTGTAGTAATAATTGAGAGCTTTTCAACGATATATTATTGTACTTATTTTCACTGGTTCCAGAATTATAGCCAAATAAAAATTTGAAATCTTTGGATCTTATAAGGGGAAGAAGACACATCGGTTCGAATCAGATTTCATCTCCTTTTTTTTAATTTAATTAATAATTATTAACCTTTAATTGTAAAAAAATTTACGATAAGTAATTCAACAACGATAAAAAATATATGAAAAAATATCAGAAGTTATTAATGAAATAAAATTCTATGTACTTTTCATTTAAAAAAGAAAATGTGTGTATAATTTAATAGGCGTACAAGGAAGTCATGTCATATCCACATCAGATTTCTTTTTTATGCGATTATTTTTGGAGAAACATTTCATACGACTGAAAATTTCAAGAATTTTTTGTCATTAATATAAAGAACATACTGAAATATTTTATACAAACAAGTCATTTCTTCTCATTTTAGAACAAAAAGTATGAAAGAAAAATCGACTTTAATTTCGAGCAATTAAATGAATATTAACGTAAAAGTTTCCTTACTCTTTTTTTAATAATTTAAAGACAATTAATTTCATTCCTCATTCTAAGTTTTTATACAATTTTATTTTTCTGTTGTAACTATAACTTCTTAAAAAATAATAAATAAAAAAAAAAATATTTTAAATATTTAGAGATTTTGTAGATTTGTTTTGGTGACCTGTAAATTTTTTTTCATTGTTTGATAACCGATTGTATTCTTAATTTGATAAATTACCAATCTTTAAAAAAAAAGTTATATAATTTACCTCATAAATAATCAATGACGTTTCGTATACACTAAATTTTACATACAATGAAAATTATTCCTGCAGTACATGTACTACATAATAACAAGCAGCCATGGAGTTCCATTGTTAGAGTTCTCGTGGCTTGGAGAATTTGAGAACTTCTGTTAATTGAGAGTAACGAAATTTATTTGTTAATATTCCTATATTTTCGACGATGATTATTAAAGTGATTTCGTTCTTTATACATAATTTAGTTTTGATGTAGCTATTTTACATTTACTTGAGAGTTTATTTTTTCTTCACTGGAGAATTAATCTTTTTTACATAGATTTCATAAGAAAGCTACCTATTGTAATGGTACCATGATTCGGCTTCCGGAAAATTTCGACATATCTTCGCGTTTCACATCCCCCAGACCCCAAAATCACCGTCAGCTCAAAATTTTGTTTTTATATATATATATATATATATATATATATATAAAACGGGTGATTTTTTAGTCCTGTTACCCAATTGTTAATGTCTGGTAATTTTTTTCTAAGAAAGGGAAATTTTGTTTTGTGACACGAAGTTGGTAGCGCTACTCAACCGGTATAGATACGGCAATGTGAGTTGATTATCCTTGAGCTGTGTAAACTTTTGTGCCGTTTCCGGTCGTGTTACGAACAGAATGTCTTTTACCATAGAACAACGAGTTTTCATTCTTGAACAATATTTTGCTACGAAATCGTACGCGAGTGTAAAAGAATCATTTCAAATTAAATTTGTTGGTGTTTCTCCGCGAGAAAAAATGTTAATTTCTAGGTTAGCAAACCGATTTCGAGAGACAGGTAGTGTTTGCGACAGAAAACGTAGTGGTCGAACGACTCGCTTGACAGATGACTTTAGAGAATGTGAAAACAAGATTGATCAATTCTCCACGGAAAACTTTACGAAAACTTTCCACGCAAATCGGTTTGTCATATTCGAGGGTTCAGAAGGCTGGTAAAAAATTGAAATTTTATCCGTACCGCGTACAATTAGTCCAAGAGCGTCAGCCTTCAGATTTAAACAAGTGATTGCAATATTTGCCATTGCTTTAGGTCTCTCGTAAACGATAACGGAATCGAATTTTTAAATACAGTGTTCTTTAGTGATGAAGCTTGGATCCATCTCGATGGTTATGTGAACAGTCAAAACTGTCAAATTGGGGCGGTTGAAAATCCTAACGCTTTACAAGACAAATCTTTGCATCCTGAAAAAACTGGTGTGTGGAGTGCGATATCTCGGAATCGTATAGTCGGACCCATATTTTTCGAACAGACAGTAAATGGTGAAGTATACAGGAATATTGTGCGCAAATTTGTGTCCCCCCTGGAACCTCAAGAACGGTATTGCTGGTTTCAGCAAGACGCTACATGCCACCCGTCTCGAGAAACCGTGGGCTTTCTGCAAGAGTTCTTTGATCGAATAATAAGCAAGGGCTTATGGCCTCCAAGGTCCCCAGATCTCACATTTCCTGACTACTTTTTGTGGGGCTATATTAAGTCAGAGGCCTTCAAAAGCAATCCTCACACTATTGATGAACTTAAAGTCAATATTACAGACTTAATCACGAATATTTCCAATGCAACTCTTAAAAAGGTTTCTGCTAATATGCTGAAAAGAGTCCGTGCGTATATAACCGCAAGGGGTGGGCATTTTGAGCATATTCTTTAACAATTATGTAAGTAATAGTTTTTTATTAAATCTATTTTGTAAGTAACAAACACATTTTTTTATTCCACCTAAATTTCCCTTTCTTAAATTATATTTAAAATTGGGTAACAGGACTAAAAAATCACTCTGTATATTTCACTTTCTTGTGTACACGATACTACCGTAATTTTGCGCCAGTCATTTTCAAATTGATACATAAAATATAATTACCCAAAATCTCGGTCTAGTTTGTTAATGGGCAAAATCGAACCATGGTTGTGGGAATAGAGGGACTTTTCGAAAAAACAAAATATTGCTATAACTTTCTTATAAAGTAAAATATCGAATTCATTTAAAGTTCCTACTATTCGTTGGATAAGGGCCTAAAACTTATGTTCTAAAACTTATGTAAAGTTTTTTGGTATCACCAACCAATAACCCAGGAGCTGGAAAAAATGGGGTTTCGAAGACAAAAAAAATCAAACCTCCCTTAATAGATACAGTATCGAATCAGTTTGAAGTGGTCGTTAATACTCTAAACATTACCTAAAACGTTTGTCTGAAACAATTTTTGATATGCCCGACCCTTACGGCAAGGAATGAACAAAATATTGTTAAAATTGTTAGAAGATGGGGAAGCCTGCCCTACCCTAAACATATGAAACTTTTTTCACATGCAACCATTGTCGTTTGAGTAAATTTGAAGTTTTTCTTATTTTTAAGTTGAAAATCTTTTTTATCCTCTACTTAGCACCGGTGAAATCTACCTCCGCCTTCCGGCGTACCGAAAGGTTTTTTTTTAAATAAAACATTATTCTTTGTTACTGTTATAGATTTTTTTATATGGTTTATATTAAATTAGTGATGCTCTATTAATTTATTATCATAATAACCATTTAACAGGTTTTATAATTAGACTAATATATTTTTTATATTATATTCTATAAACTTTCGGCTGATTTGTAGTGATAGTAGTTTTGTTTCATTTCAACTGTCAATACTGTTAACACTTTAAATCAATACTGTTAAACACTTTAAATCCTTTTCCAACCATTTTTATTTGATACTGACTTGAGTTAAACAGTTTTCGTTTTTATCTGATCTGTTATAAAAACTGATTAAGATGAACCTGTCGATTACACGTCCCCTCTTTTTGGGAAAGCCGGATGTAAGATTACAATGATATACCAAATCATAACTTAGGAAATTCATTTTTTTCCAACAGTGATGAGAATAAAATAAAATACTAATGTTAATCGTTAACAGTATTTTCAACCAGGAACTGAAAATGAGTTACGTACGTTATTCTTGAAAGCGCCCGCCAGGTAATCCTGTCGGTGAAGCTAATAATTATGTTGTTTATTTATTTTGCCGATAAATTCAGACAGTTCTTTCACTTAATTATACGTGACAGTACATCTTATTATTTTTATTTAGTTAAAAGAAATTAATTTATGCAACCATGACTAACTCTTTATTATGTATGAATTCTGGCTTTTTATCCATAACCCGTGTTAAAAAAAGTACTGGATGGTTGAATAGTTCAACGAGTAGCAGTAATATTAATACTTACTATACGCAACTTTCTAATATTGTATTATTGTCATTTGCTACATAGAAAATCATAAAAGCTTAGCGACTAATAAGTTATCTGATCACCAACGGCCTCTTCATAACTCACCTGTCTATCGATGGACGGTACCTCTCACTTATAATTTTCAATTTAACCGCAGAAAGTTCCTGATCTTCACTTTCTAAATGACCTTCAAAATGACCTTTTGACTTTACAGGCCAACAACCTCCTCAATAATTACCCTATGTTAGAGATTATTCTGTACATAAAGTACCCATTATTAGGAAAAACAATTTTAAAATATTTATTACTATGTATGTTTTTTATATTCTTTTATTTTTTTCCTTATAAACAAATTTTTATCTGTTAAAATCAATCAGAAATTAGTATGTGAATAAATTTTTCTTATAATTATCATATTAATGCTAATAAGTACAAATAAATAAAATATTTGTTTTTTTTCTCTAACCAGATTTGAAAACTATTAAAAATTTGTTTCCCGATATCTTAGAAAGAAAATAAGACTGGTTATTTAAAAAAATATAAGTTATTAAATTAAAGAAGAAATCAGTATTGTCTAAAGAATTTTACGATAATATTAATGACACTATATAAATGACAAACATCAAAATTCATCGTTTTTACGAATTAATGTTTTCATTTAAAATCATCTTCATGTTCTGTTTTACAGTTGCCCCTATCTGTTTGTCAGGTTGTAACTTTTAACAGATTTATCGCGATGGATACATACAAATAAGTAATTAATTGCTTATAGCGAAAACTATGTTATGGAAAACTTAGTTTGACGATATTCTTTAACGATATAATTAAAAATGATCAGTAATTACTACTTCTTACAAATTAATTTAACACAAATTAATTTAATGAGCTTGTTTTTTACTTAAATAATCAAAAATTAAAACGAAATAATCATAAAGGAAAAAGAAAGATAACATGAAGAAATATATCTCAAAGAAAATGAATATGAAGAGGAAACACTGTTAAGAACAAGAGATTAAGATAACATGATATATATATAAAGAAGAAGAAAATGTAACAACCAAAAAAATAAAAATAAAAAGGAAGAAAAAGTTGCAAACAAAGAAAAAATAAAAACATTAAAAGAAAATAATAAATACAAAGAGGAATAAAATGTTAAAATCAAACAAATAATAAAAACAATAAGAGATGATAAATATAAAGAGGAAGAAAACGTTAAGACCAAGGAAAGAGTAAAAAGATTAAGAGAGGATGATGAATATAAAAAAAGAGAAAATTTGAAAACTAGAGAACGTGTTCACAAATTAAGATCAGAAGAATTATATGAAACCAAAGAGCGATTAAATGATTGGCAACAAAAAACAAACGAACAGATGATCAACCGACTTAGGGAGAATATGGTCCGACAATATTAGAGCAGAAATGAACAAAAAGATTAAAATTTTTTGTAAGTAATTAAAGACTGGGCATGTATGCCTCAGTATATATGTTGTTCTTGTGAGGGTCTGTTTTTCAGTTACTCTGTAATTAATTACAGAAATTCCAGAATAATTAAATAAAATTAAACAGAAATTAAATTAGACAATCCAAAAATAATACGATTCTCAATTACTATTTTCAATTAATATTAAATAATCAGATGTTTCACCATATCTATTATATATACACATACTCGTATGTAATAATGCCTATTAACATATACACATTTTTAAAAGTACATAAAATTTTATTTCACTAATAACTTTTGATTTTTTTCATATCTTTTTTTATTATTATTAAATAATTATTATTTATTGTAAAAATCTTTTTCAATCACGGGTTAATAATTATTAATAAATCAATATATTTAAATTAAAAAAAAGTTTAAGAAAAGGAGATGAAATCTGATTCGAACCTATGTGTCTTCCCATTGTAAGATCTAAATATTTCATTAATTAAAATTTTATTTGGCTCTAACTCTGAAACCAATGAAAATAAGTACCATTTATGATATATTGTTGAAAAGCTCTCAACGAGGGCGTATTACTGCAGTTAAGAAAAAGTCCAAAATCCAATTTTTTTAGGTTTTGAACTTTTTTGGACACTTTTGGTTCAGTCGATTGCAATCAAACGGAAGGGTTACACCTACTATCAAACTAGATGTTACACTAGTCCTAAATCCAAAATTTCAGTATCCTACGGCTAATCGTTTTTTAGTTATGAGATACATACAGACATCACGCCGAAACTAGTTAAAATGGATTCAGGGATGATCAAAATGGATATTTCCGTTGAAATCTGAAAACTGAAATTTTTCGCGATCTCAATACTTCGTTCAAGGAAGTAAAAATATTGATATTCAAAGAAGGACCTAACGCAAGAATTTTGTCAGATTGATAAACACAAATATTCAAATTATTATTATGTATATTTTTTTCTGCTAAGATCGTCATAATTTTTGTATTGATTACAATTATCTACCTTTCTTAGCTTCGTTGTAATTAAATTCCAAGTAATGTTTAAATCGGAATACATACGCGTCAAAATATAATTAAATTATGACAAAGATAAGTTGGTAGACGATAATACAAATAAAAAACAGATATTCATTTAACTAAAACATTGTATAAGCTGTGTACTTATGAGCCATGTCTTCACCATCGACAAAATTTTCTTTCATAATTTTGTTACTAATTCTTCAGAATATTTTTCTAACAGCTCTTCACCCTGACATTTAATTAATTAGCTACATTTTAATATACAATTCAATGGCCATAATATAAATACACTATTAATACAGTGGTTTTTTAATTAATAATTTGCATTATGGTTCAAAGAAGAAAAAAAAACCAGATTTAATGCTTATACGTTTTATGTTATTAAAATTAAGTTTTGGGAATAAAAATGAAACTCTGTATCCCAAATACCTAGAAATTTAACTTTATTAGGATTACACTTATTTATATTTAAAATAGATATTACTCAAATTTGTTATCAAACGATAAGCGTTGAATATGGGAAGCAATTTGAGGCCACTTTCAACGTCGGCAGAAATCCAAATTGTATGGGATGCTGTTTTATTATTTTAATACTTCTTATATTAGAGCGAGTCATGAAAGCAATACCTATTAGCGAGAGTAAACCTAACCACCATAATAAATAAATACTTTTACACAGCTGATTTCGATTTTAGTGAAATATTTATTTTTGTTGTTTTTTTATTTATTAATTCTCCGGCGAATATAATTAGAATCACTATATTAAAGGGGAGATAGTATGGTGATCATGTCAAAATGGGGTATCGGAGTTTTTGCAAATCTTTACGTTTTAGGGTCCAATTAGTTCATCTAGACAAATACATATATATTAAAAAAATATATTTGTGTGTGTGTGTGTGCGCGCGCGCGCACGTGTGAATGTACGTTTGTGTAACGCACTGTTTTTAGCCTTATATCTCAGGATTGACCAAATATATTAATATATATATATATATATTACACCTCGTATATAGAGCTGTCATGAAATGTCTACAATTTTTTTAAATTATAGATTAATTTACAGAAAACTTTATTTAAGCAAATTTGCTAAAGCTTAAACTATTTTTAGAAAAATCTTTCTTAAAATTTAATCTTCATCTCTAAAATTTATGTTTTTTTTTTGACTAACTTTTTTAATTTTTATTATTAAATTTGTTTGTACTTTTCTTCATCATTTAAAAAGCTATTAAATTAAAGTAGCTGTGGCAGCTGCATGCTGCATGCTGTGGCAGACCCAAAATGAGAAGCAATTTTTTTCATTAATTTCATAAAAATTATACTTTATTTTTTCAATATTTTTAAGCATTTCAGTTTTAAATTTTTTTTGTTAGGAATCACTTCTTTATAAATAAATTTTTCCTAAATTTTTCCCTCAGAGTAAGGAAGTCCCTAAAATAAAAAAAAAAAAAAATTATTCTAGATTTGGTAATTTTGATGCTTAATTGGTAATCGTGACTTGACCGGCATAGCCGGAAAAGTTACGCAATACTTCACCAACTTTTTTTTAATGTTCGCACGAACTGTCAAATTGTGATAGAATGAGGAAAAATTATGCGAAAAAATATATTAATTGAAACCAAAACTTTTTCAATGTAGACGATAGCGCACTAAACATTTCACCAATTGACCGGCCAGCAAAAAAAAATGCTAATAAAATAACCAGAAAGAATAAGATAAGAAATGTGTAAAAAGATATAAATTTTACTTTTCCAATCATTTAAGTAAGGATTTTTAAAAGTTTGTGACAAATTAAAAACTTCACAAAACGTAATAACTCTTAAATCACCGCTGACTTAAAAATGAGAAGTTTAAAGGATTTACTGGTAAATTAATAATGTGTATACCTTTTAGTATTGCATTTCTGAGTTGATTTTTCATTTTTTTAGTTTTATTTAAAATATTTACAGACTTAAAAATAATCAAAAAACAAAGTTAAAAAATCTGCGTCTAAATAAAATGAAGGAAAGAAATTTAAAGAAATGACATAAACTATTACAAAGTGTGAGCTAAGGCTCTCTGGAATGCGGGAATATTATACCATTACGCTACAACTCAAAGCAGCGATGTTGAGAAAAAATCTTGAAATTGCTCTTATACGAGTAACAGTATTTTTCTGAAATATAACTATTTCTGGCACCTTTTTTTATGAAAGTTTTCAGGTCACAAATAATATGAAACTATCAAATTTACCACTTAATTTAACTTACAATAATTTCAATATGGGTGGTTAAATTACCCGTTGAGCAGAAATCAATACGAAATCTTTTGCAAGCTATAACTCGAAAACCGTTGCCGAATCCACGTTTATATGATTTTTTCTTTATTTTCATTTGTAGAACAATTCTGAAAATTATTTTTCTTTGTTAAACACTGTGTTTGTGTTTGTGCGCGCGCATGCATTTATATATATATATTTAATTTTGTTCATTTTCATCCGCTCTATTTCATATATTACTTTAAATAATTTTTTAAGCTGCCATTATACAGTTCATTATAGTCTGTCAGATAACTCATGGAATTTCATACTCTCGCAGTACCTACGCATTCTCCATGAAGTTTATAAAATAGCTTTTTTAATATTGCGAAATATTAACATTATTCTTAATGTCATGGCAATAATATATTCATATAGCACCAAATATATATATATTCCTCAAATTCCTTACTCTCTCATTTCTACACCTTTGTAACCCAGACTAGAAATTTCAAAACACGGTAGAAAATATTCTTTTATAATTAAGAAAGGTGTTGTGAAAGACAGTAAACTGCATTTCTTACTATCTAATGATTCTTTAACTCTCAGAAATTCTCAAGCAATATCATCCCAGAAGTTATAGAATTTGAAATAAGGGAAAATACCAATGACCAAAGCCACATTTAATAAAATGGCTTCCAAAGATCATTACAATAATGGTTAATAACCATAGCAGTTATGACACTAACAAATTAGAAATAAAAAAATTAGGGATTTCACTTTCAAAATTTAATAAAAATTGTATTTTTGTAATTATTTCATTACTTAAAACTGTTTTTTTTATTGAAATTATTTGAAAATTTGTTGAAATGTTTTTAAGTGTAAGAAATGCTTTTTTTTCAAAATCTAATTTATGGCTTCATGAGATAAAACTTTTTCTTGAAAACCTTCAACTTTTAATTCATGTTGAATATTTTTAAAAATTCACTCACTAATAACTGAAGAAAATGAAATAGTTATGATTTTATTTAAACAGTTAATTTGGGATGTTTCCAAGAAAAAAATAGTTTTTTTCCATTATTTTTAAACATTTTTACAAGTAATCTTTTAAAGTAGGATTTTTTCTATTTATTAAGGATCATAATCTGCTCTATGGTCCAGTCTCTAAAAATGCAAACATGTAGTGAGACTGTTCGCAGAGCATCCTAGATGCTAACCCTGAAGAGGATGGATAAACATAGGGTTGAAAGGGATTGCAGTTTTCTATGTAATTCAGATGGATGTTATTTCTTGAACTACTGACTATGATTAAATAATGTGTGTGTGTCCGTATTTCTTAAAAGTTAACCTGAATGCATTATAAAATATCCCGGTTATTTTTCAAACATTTTGTATCGCACAGTTTTAAAAAGGAAAGTATATTATTTTAAAAGATATGACTATTTGAAATGATGACACTTGGATTTGAACTTTTGGATACCACTTGGATATGTAATTGTAACATTCAATTTCTCTAATATTTACATAAATTGTTACGTTTAGGCAATAAAGACCTCTCCAAAACAAAAAAAACTTTGACAATTTAATACCTTATTACATAAACACTTTGTAGTCAAACTTAAAGCTGTTGATCATTATAATTTCATATAAGTGCATTTAAAAAATACTGCTCACCAAGAATGAATTTGTTTGGTACAAATAGCCTATATTTTATGTTTAACAGATTCAGAAATCTCATTATTATTGCTATTTTTGTTTTTAGACGATTGCATAACAAATTTATTGATTATTCATAATAACAGTGACATTTATTTTGACCATTTCATAACTTTCTCTCTCAATGAATTAAATCATACTTTTTATAAATAGGTGCCTTCAGAAAGTTTAAAAACACATTTCATAAAAAAATCAATTTTATTAATTTAGAAAGAAAAAGTTACAAAACAGTAAAAGTCTCCATTGTAATAATATTAAAAATCAGAAAATAGAACTTACACAAATATATTCACCCTAACTAAATACCTGTCGTCTATTTATCCAATGCCTTCTAACAAAATAAGGTCAAGTGTAGTACCTATTAATCGTTATATTAAACTGTCATTGTAATCTGTAATATGATGTTGTAACATAAAATTTAATCTTTAAAAATTATTCACTAACTCTTGATTCACTGAAGTATCATCAGCATACTAAACAGTACAAACTGCAAGTTTATATAAGTACCTATTATGCAACTTACAGATACTTTTGAACAGTATTAAATAGTATATAGTAGCATGGAAATTAATCAGAATGCAGTTGTTTTTTTTTTATTAAAAAGTAACTTTATTTTTAAAAAAAGAATTATATCTGTACAATTTGTGAATATCTAATAATTAATGTCCTCCTTTATTCTTATTACTTCATGTACACAATTTGGCATCGATTCAACAAGGTATTACAAAATTTTTTTTGAATTCTTCATCATAAAACCATACTGATGTTATTGCTTTTATGAAGTCACTTTTTTAGTAATTCATTTTTGAGACATTCTTGACTATTGTCCAAAGATTTTCAATTAAGTTTAAGTCTACGGAGTTGCCTGGCCATGGGGACAATTTGGATATTTCATTCTTTAAAAATTTTTTTCCCAGTATGGCATGGTGCCAAAAATTGTTGGAACACTTTGTTGCCTTAAGGGAATTTGTTTTGAAGTTGTAGGAAAACCCTTTCCTTCATAATTTTGATAATATCTGTCAATTTTCAATATACCATCTACTGGATGTAATGAACAAGGGCCTTCAAATGTGAAACAACTCAAAACATTTTTTTCTGGTGATGTTTAACCAATTGCTAGATATGAGCCAGTGATATACTTCCATCTTATTCTTTGTATGGAAACCACCAGATGCTAAATATGGAACCCTTTGCTCCTGAACATAAAAATGTGACTCGTCACAAAACAACATTTTTCCAATCTTCTTTGGTTCATTTAGCATGTGCTCTGGCCTACAAGAGCCTTTTTTCTTGCACATTACTGTTGTTAAAAACTGCTTATTTATTTATTTTTTTTTTGGGAGGGGGTGATGGAAATGAAATGAGAAAATCTTTTGCAGACAATTGAACCAACAAACAGCAAAAAAAAAAAGACTTAAATTAATCGTATAACATTGTTAAATAATAATTATTATGAGTTACAAGGAATTGGCTTGTGGGCAATTCAGAAAAGAGTTGGAAACTACTTAAAAATTGTTAGATGAGACTGCTTATGAGACTTGTAGTGCAAAATACTCTCATTTTTTTCTCTTTTTTTTAATAAAACGTACAAAACAGATTTATTATTTATTTTTTCAAGCTAGGAACTTGCATAATATTTTGAAGAAATATACCTGATGTTCTTTTTCTTCATTACTTGTATTAAATTTAAATTATTAATCCACTACAAGTTTTTAAAGACAATTCTGTATTACTTACCACACAGACTTTATGATTTACTATCTTTAAACCCTATTTTATACATAACCTTAGTTAATTAATTTAACTTCATAACACACAATTTTACATCTTCCTGGCATCTAAGATATGTAACTGAAGTTAGCTGCTAGATGAATTATTCCACAAGTAATAATAATTTTTGTCTTATTTTATAATCTTTAAAGGATGCCCGGAATTTTTGATCTAATCTTTATTTTTACACTACCTATTTTTGAAGTAACAGACAAGTTTTATGTCTCACCATATTATCATGCTTCATTAGTTCTCTCCTCTACAATGTTAACCACATAACTAACAAATTGTTTTCTCAAGCAACACTTTGTTTTCCTGAAAGCATTCTACTTATTTTTATTTGGCCAAAAAAATAACTATTCCCGTCATTCTAACAAGTCATCAAATTTTTACAAACAATTACATCAAATCTATAAAAATTACACTCTATTTATTAAAATTATGTTTTAAATGGGCCTTTATGATATTTATCAATAAGATATAGGAAAATATATTGAAAAAACATAAGGAGAATTAAAAAAAAAAACTTATAGCACTTTTTTGCCCACTAATACAAACCAAACAGTTTGGTATATTTTATGTAAGCTGATATAATCTTAACATATTTTCAAACTTTTTAAATAAAAATTAAGGATTTATATATGGGAAACATACACAGATGTCAGTGTCAGTTAGTTTACAGCAGTGAAGAACAACCGCAACGCAAGGAATATCTTCATAAAATCAAATTGACAAAAGAGTTAAGCTTCCATTTACATTACACATATACCACCATTCCATCTGGTATTCTGTATACATTTCTAACATATGTAAATGCATTTTATTGATATATACAGTTCCTTTCAGCTAACTTCTAACTGCAGTAGACAAATTAGGCAGACAAGGATTAACTAGTATTATATACTAAATACACATTAACCTGCCAGATTAGTCTAGTGGTTAAACTCATCATCACAAAATGATTTTCAAAGTCAATAGTTCTAAGGTTGAATCCTTTATATGGATATGATATACTGTGGACACTGGTGTTCTTTTGAGTTTTGATAAACCACATATCTCAGGAATGGTCGACCTAATCTGTTTATGTCTTTTTTTTTTTTTACATGTTTACTGGTACATTTACACTTACACTGCAGCTCCAGGCCTGGCAACACAGTAGCGATGACTGCAGTTTCTAATCTATACATATATACGCAGACCTGGCAGTAGCTGGAAAATTGGTTGGAGAAACAAACAACAGTATACTCATTGTCTGAGGAAAGTCAACAAAATAATTAATAACTTTAAATATAAACTAATAGTTCTTTGGGCATACACAGACTATCTGGACAGGCTGTATAAAAAGACAAAGACTACCTACTACATGATATTCAGGTAGTCATGGAATGGTAATATTATTTGCTTTGTCAGTAAATAATATTACATATAACTTATAATAAATAGTGAAGGTTCTTACACAGTTTTTTCACATTTAATTTTTACTGCTACAATAAAGTATGGACTACACAACATTGAAAACGTGAGGATGAGCAAATCACTATTTCATGTTACTATAATCACAGATATTCCTTTCACTTTCTAATTTAACATATTATCAATTATAACTATATACAATGTAGGCTATCTCCTTGACATTATCATTCGTAGAATTTTTATTATTACTTTGGATTTAAATAATAATGTTCAAGTAATAAAATGAACAAATTTTTAAAATATAAAATAAATTACAAATCAGCAACAAAGATTTACCATTATATTACTTTATTGTTTGAAAGAAATATTAATCTAATATGCAAAACCCACAAACAGTCATTTATATCAATGTTTCAATGAATAAAACAATACCTCTTGATAAACACTCAGAATTATTTTAAATAATAACCGTTTTCTTTAATAGGATATGTGTACCCAGCTAAGTAATTAGTTCAAAATAGTTCAGATACAAACAATATGGGTATTTAATCAAGTATTTTCTTAAAAATGCATCTAATTTTTGCCAACAGGCTCTGCATTTATGTACTTTAGTTACACCCGGACCTGGTTTTAAAGTAGTTTTTGACCAAGTGAAAGAAATGGTAATGTATCCCTTCTCACACCAATCAAGCAACAGCAATTACTTTGTTTAATTATTAAGTCTGATTAAAAAAAATAAATATAAAATATGCCTTCACTGTGCTTTTTTTTTAAATTTACTTTACTTCTTACTTGTATGTCAAGTCACTGTTATTTTACTTCTCTTTTCTTTTTTCAATATTTAAATAATAATTAGTGCACAAACTATACGAACTAAGACATTCATGAAAATTTTGAATTATACTGAGAAAAAAACAAAAAAAATTAAGTAAAATTGAAATCTTGGGTTTAAATTTCAGAGAAAAGAAATAAATTTTCCAAATATAATTTTTTTGATTGTTTTTGTTTGAAGTGGTAAAGGAAATTATTAACATGGCCATACACCTGACGTTTTAAACAGATATTTCTGTATTTAAAATTTTAAAATTTAAAGAAAAAATCTTTATAAACTTACATTTTGAAAATGGCTATAATTACAGTAAGCTAAAATATAACTTTAAAATTTTAGAAACTTTCTTCATTTTTATAAATCCACACAATGTTTTATTTGAATTACAATACTCTAAAACAGTAACTTAATAACTGTAATTTTAACAGTAATTAAACTACACAATTTCAAAGCAAATTAAATGCCTTAATTTGAGGAAAAAATTTAATTTCAGCAAGTCCAAGATCCAAGGCTTCTGTGGCACAAGTGGTAGATCTAAACCTTTCATCCAGAGGTCCCAGGTTCAAATCCCGGTAAGGCGACATTTTCACACACACTACAAATCATTCATCTCATTCTCTGAAGCAATAACTAACGGTGGTCCCGGAGGTTAAACAAAGAATAAAAGTACAAGATTGAAATTGTAATTCATAAGATCATTGGAATTATATCTTGAATTAATCATAAAAAATTATATTATTTAAACATTTAAGTTTAAAGTAACAAAATACTAGTTGAAAATACATTGACAATAGTACCTTTGCATCAATAATGCAGGTTTTCTTTTAAGTAGTTCTACAGTCGTTTATGAAAAAGTCGTTCTAGAGTGGAAAATGTGAATAAAAGTAATTTTTTTTTTAATCCTCGATTCATAGCCTATTATTTGCACACACTACTCATAAGCATTCATCTCTCAGACTGTCCCAGGGGAAAACTAAAAATGAACACTTACTTTACTAATACATAGTAAAACTATAAAATAACATATGTGTACTATGTAAAGTACATATGTAAAAATACTTTAAAAAACACATGTTTTTTTTTTAAAGAAGAAGAAAACACTTTAATTACAGTTTACATAGACTTTCCCCTTATGTTCAAGGCACATGATTTGACACTAGAAGCACTTGTACCATGTCATTCTCCACTTTGAGGGGGCAAGTATGCACATATTTTCCTCTGTGGTGCTTCTTGAGGTTCTTCTTCAACAGAGGGAACCTTTTTCACCAATGATGTCTTCTATTTTTATATTCAGATGTCTCCGTAAATTTTGGAGGTGAAGTCTTTCTTCACCTCCAAAATAATAATCATGGAAACATGAGTCCTTCGCTTATTATTTTTGGGAAGAACTCTTGTCATGAAACTGGTTTCCTTTTCTGTGCCGCCATGTTATGTACGTAAATAATAGAGCTCATTAGAGTGCTGTTAATCAAACCATAAAAGAAGCAGAGAGGCCATCTTTGTATGTTTCTACTGCAGCTTATGTTACTGGTCATTTCATCAAACGAATCAACTCCACCTTTCTTGTGTAGAACATCACAATGTCTGGCCTTCGAGATTATTCTTCAATGTTATCTCTTTAATGTATATTGGAAAGTAGGTAAACTAGTTTGTTTAGCTTGGCCTTGTAGGAAACCAAAACGTTTTTTTGGTTGTAACAAAACATGGATGAGTTCAACTTTCTTCAGTTTTTGTCTGCCATTTCTTTTTTGTCTGAACGTAATGTCCCCACAATTGTTAATTTATGATTCTTCAACATGTCATTTTCTAAAGGGATTGATGTGAACCAATTATCCACGATTACATTCCCATTAGTGCCACGTATACTTTTGGTTACATTTTTCACAAAGTATGCACCTGGAGGAAGTCCCGACACCCATTTTTTTTCCCAAGTAAGGCATTGCATCGATCATATATTTTGTTCGTATATCATATAACAGAACTATTTTAACCCCATATTTATTGGGCTTTCAGGGTAAATACATCCTAAAAGGGCAGCATCCTTGAAAACCAAGCAGTTGTTCAACTGTGATGTAGGATCCAGGTAATATACAGCTAACAAAAAGTGGTTAAAGTCAGATGTCAGATATCACACTTGATGCCCAACCCAGCTCTTTGGTAATAATGAAGGGACGATTGAATAGAGGATTAGAGTGGTGAAGGGGCAGCCCGGTGGGATAATTCACAACAAAAAACGAATTGCTGGAAACTCACATCGTCCAAGAGGCCACTTATGAATGGAATTATTATGAATGTAGGGTTAATTTGTACCAGGAAATATTCTAAAATCAAGGCCAATGTATTATTATAAAAGGTAAATATATCTGTGAATTTCATACTAAATCAATGCAAAGGATAGTGCATTAAAAACAAGTAACTTAATAAGAATCGTCATTACTACTAACTGCTCTACATAGTGGCCACAGAGTTTGTTAACATAATTTCAATTTCAGGTTATCTGAAACTCTTCTGATATAATCATACTTTTTTAAGGAAGTGTTAACAGCATTTAATACCTTAAACATGCTTGAAAATGATTTTATTTGTTAGCTTGGATTGACTGCTATTTATAATTATTTTACAACAAGATGCAGAACTTCAGCTCATTATGCTCAGTCAGTAAGTGACTTTTTAAATGAAGCAGGCACCACTGAAATTTTGCAAATGGGAGAAAAAATCTCCCAGTTTGTCACTATGAAATGTTGATGAGCTGAAAACTACCATCAAATACTGTTTTTACAACTTTGATTCTTCAACATAGAAGAGAATGTCTAAATGCACTTGGGAACAGATAAAACTGTATGTAGACAATGGAGTTGCACATACATTAAAATAAACGGTTTAATTTTAATGAAGATTTATGGTAAAAATATTAAATAGCTAATAACAAATAATGCATTTATTTTTTTATATGGAAAGGGAATTTATAGCTACTCAGTATAATTTTGGGAAAATTGGGACTTAAAGGCAAATGGCAATCACAGGATTAATTTTTATAATTATTTATCTTCAAAAGTAGCATATATTTTGTTAATATAAAGGTTATTCGAATCCTACATTTATATATAAATTACATGTTTATGTAACATAATAGAAATACACCACAATTTTTATCATATGTTAATTAAATTTTTACATACTTCAGGCTTAAAAACACAAAAATTTTAAATCAGATAAAGAAAATTTTTTTAAATTAACATTTTTCCTAATAATTTTGTTTTGAAGGTTATAACCATTAAAAACCAACAGTTTGGTAGAAATAAGATTTCCTCAGAAATCCAAATAAATTCTGAATAAAAAGGAAATGTTTGTAAAAAAATCAACATAAATGATGGAAATACCGTTGCATATTTGTATACTGCTGATATATATGAAAATGAATCAACCTTGCTACTACATTCTATGCTTACTTTCCTACATAAAATTAAAAGGGCAATTTCATTCTTACTACACTGTAAACAACCAAGAAATGAGAAGAATGTTATGGCAATGAAAACTAAACTAATATTATCTGAGCTGTATGGTTCAAAATTAATTTACTTGTAGTAATTTAATGAAACATGAACACAATAAATAACAAAGACTGATTAATATAACATTTTATTTTTCTTTAAAAGCAGCTATTACATCTCTCATCTGAAACAGTCCTAATCAGAAACTTAGGCAGTTACTGTTAGACATCTTATGAAAACTAACATCCTTAGAACCCAACTATATATAGGTAGCAAAAAAGTTTCCTACCTAACCTAACAGAGTTATTCCCTATTTCACTATTTATGATAAATATCTTTATTATGAATTAACAATTAATCCATCTTCATAAAAATTAAAAATTCTACAATAGGGAAAAATATCTTACTTTCGCCATTATGCAACCCAATAAGATTATGTGCCTTACACTCATAAAACATCTCAGGAAATGGAGGATTAACAAAAGAAAAACTTAAACAATAAATTTTAATAGGTTAGAAAGACACTTTATTTTGCATATAAATCATTTTCAACTTTTTTCTCTAACGATTTTAACATTTTGCTATTCATAAAAATCAACTGTCCACCAGGAATGTAATTGTTAACAATTAAGGCAACAGTTTCCACTAATTTTACAGCAACTAATGGGTCAGATAATAATTTTATTTGTTTATCAAGCTGATAAATAATAGTATCTAATATATTTTGAGCCTGATATATATTTTCATTCTTTTTACATATAAGAGTAAATCCAAATCCCCTCACTCCTTGCCAAACAACAGTAAATTCCTCTCCCAAATTATTTTTCCAGTGTCTTTCTTTAAATACACCAGTTATTTTTGAGTCATTCTCAATAGATGTTAAAGGTACAAGGCTTTGTTTCATTTTTAACGAGAAATGCATGTGTACCTTTTTTGATATAAAATAAATAAGTTCCTTTTTTTCTGAAATGCTTTCAAATAAAACTTTTGGAGGTAACTCATCATTGTGCTTACCACTATTAACAGTATTTTCCGAACATTCTTGTGTCGTTTCTAACCCATTATTTTCTGAAATATCGTACCTTGATGACCCGTAGCAGGTATATATTTTATAGTATAATATTTGTACATCTTTGTTCGCTACAGTATGTAATATAAATCCAAAAACCATTTTACAGTTAAAAGTTGAAATAAAACCACTGCACTAGAACACACTTTTCTGATAACATAACCTCAACAGATTAAAATAAATTTATTTCTGCACTTTCTGGATTGTCATTACGTACTACGTGCCATCTAGCGGTGACTAAGGGTATGCAACAGCATCGTAATTGCTACTTATAATATTTAAACGTTAAACAAAAAAATTTTATTTAATACAGTTTTATTTCAACATTTTACTTGATGTTCTAGGGAAGTGAGAATTGACGAAATCAAATTTGCGCCAGCCAATTAGAAATGAGATACGGAAGGAAATTATAGGCAGGTTCAAAATGCCACTTTATAATCTTATTCTTGTACAAATAAAAATAGTATTATGTAAAAATAAATTTATAAAATATACTCAGTTCTGTATTGTTGACTATATATGTCGAAATATAACCAGAAAATTACTAGTGATAAGACGAACGTGGAGAGCATAAGTTACAATCATCTCTACCGACAAATTTATTTTTGTGTTTCTAATGCTGTAATTAATTAACTTTTTGCAATCTTTACTACGAAACGCCCCACTATCATCATCTCACTTAATGAGTCTACCTTCTTCAGTAATTTGTTACTTTCTATCCTTTAAGTACAGTTTAACACATTAACATTCACTATAGCTATGGGTATGAAAGATAAATCGTGTAATCGATAAAAATTGCCAATGCTGATTAAGATTCAGAATATTTGTATTTAATGCAGATTCTGATAACATATTCAAACAATAGATTTCATAATTTTTTTATTTACCACAAGAGATATGTGGTTGAGTTGAACTTAATTTTAAGCACCAATATGGGTCAAGGTTCAGTTTGTGAAACTCATTTTATACTGTAACACTGCAGAAAATCAGTTTCACAAAGATATATGGTAGAAAATGGAATTAAAACTAACTGCTTTTCATAACAGCTATGGCTATTAATTTTTAACTTTAAGCCAAAATTCACATAATTCTAATTTTTTAAATACCATTTTTAAAACTCCATTGCAAGACAGTTCTAACAAAGACTGTTTATTGTTAGAGTTTCGGGAATGATATCCAGTATGAAAGAGTTTCATATCGATAGGAATTCATAAGAGTCTTCTTTAAAATATTCTTCAAAAGTTTCAGTGAGCATTAACCAATGGTGATTTTTATTACTGATAAGATTACTTTTTTCACTTTTGTGTTGTCATAAAATTTGGAAAAAGCTACAGATTTTCATTTGAAACACTATTATTCATCATTTGACATTTTCTGATAAATACCTTAATTTGTGTAAACTAGTGAAAACTAGTAAACTAGTGGTGTTGTTTCACCTAACAAACTTAAATTTAAGTCATTGAGGCTATTGAAAATATCTGTTAAGCAGGCTAGTGTTGTGGTCCACAGCTCGTCTGTCAATCAGTGATTTCAATTTTCAGTTCAAAATTTTCACCTTTTAGTTCAAAATCGGTATCCATTAGGAACACCTGCACCTCTGAAAATAGCTCAAATAACCACTTGCTTAGCATTTTTCATTTAGAAAGTCATCTCACCTCTGTATGTAACAATAACTGAATGTGGTCAATGTCCGTTTCAGAACACAGTTTCAAATATAAACAAGAGTTTAAAGCCAGAGATTTAATAAAATTGACCAGCTTGACGGGTTTATGGAGTGCATGTTTATATTGATCAGGCATCCATTTTACTTTTAAAGGTTCTTTGTGGATGCTACAGTGAATGAGAGTAAAATTTTTTGTAACTGATTTTACTTTGGTGGCAACACCTCCATACTTTCCTTGTTTTAGCTCATACACTATCAGAGCAAAACCAATGCACTGCTTCCAGACCAGTCCACTTTCTGCAAAGAAGTCATTCAAATTTTGGGATATTGGTGGTAGTTCATGTTGATAGTCATCACAAAATAAATAATCTAAATAATTTAGTTTTATTTTGAAATATATACTGCACATAAATCAGTATACATTCAGTTTGGTGAAAAAATCACTATTTTTGATTTGAGCTATTAAATTCTCTTTAACATTTAATGCCATTCTTTCAGTTCTGCAGTGCACGGTATCGTTTGCAAGTGATATCATATCTAGCTGTTTAACTAGCTGATGATCACTTAACATACAAGTCACCACATCATTTACAGCAGGAAACAACAGCTCTTCACCAATTGCATGAGCTTTTTCACACTTTGCTATTCTTAAGCTCATTAAGAAAGATGCCTCAGCTGCTTTTAAAGGACTGCCTGTAAAAGACAACATCATTTTCTTTGTGCATTTTATCTCTTGACAATTTTCAAACAAAATAAATGTTTGGTTTTTTGTAATATTGATTTTTTTTGCTATGGTGCTATTCCAATAATGAAGGTGTCATGCTTCAGTTTAAAAAAAATTTCAACGCAAATTGCATAATGAAATTATGGCTCATTGTTTATATCTGTGACAGTAAATTCAATATCAATGTACTTGGATCATAATTTTTTATAACTTTTCATAAAAGATCTTGACTCATTGCAAATTCTGATTCTGAAGTAGAGCTTGATGGTTCAATGTTTTGTCTATCGTTGCTGTATTAAGCTACTTATCCATGATGATTAATATTTTATGTTAACTAAACTAAAACAGATTAATTCAAGCAAAGTATGTAAATAGGTATGTGGATAAAAAAAGGTTTGAAAAAACATTATATAATATACACTGTGGGATATAGAACTCGTCACGGTTGCAAGCTAGTTCTTGCTAGCCAAATAATATATTACTATAGTTGCTGTACACAAAATATTTCCTCAAATTATTGGAGAAGGAAATGCATGATTAAATGCATTTGAATTGTAATGCATCAAAAAATTTTTGAGAATTGTTGAATTAATAGTAATAATAAATAAATAATTATCATATATGTCTACGGTACTAATAATTTTGTATTATAACAATAATAATAATAATAATAATAGAAAAATATAATACAATTTTTTTATATTACAGTGGTTTTTTCTCTGTCTCTGTTTGCGCACCACCTCAAGAAGCTTTGCATACCACACATAGTGCAGTTCAAAGTGGCAAGTGTGAATATGCATAACACAGTTTGAGAACTGCTGTTTTAGATCATACAATATATGATTATATATTATCATAATTATCAGTTAATTTTCTCATAATATTTCATCTTCTGTAATAAACATTCACGTTACCAGTGTATCTCCCTTAAGGACTTCACAAGACTGAAAGTTCTAAATAAACAGTATGGTAATAAATTTTCAAATTTATAATTACATAAATTATTAATGATGATATAATTTTATGAAAGAGATACAGGTAATTTTTTAATCTGCACATCTTAAGTTGCAACATTCTAATAATAGTGTTATTAATGGTTGATGTAGAGGTTAGCACATTAGCTTCTAAGTCAGCTGGACTAGATTCAATTCCAGGCAAAGGTCTGGCATCTTTTCACTTATGATTTAATACATCTTATCGTACCCTAAGTACAGAGTCATGCTTGATAGATTACTGCATCCAGAAAAGATGAATTTATTATCACCTTTTTTTTATCAAAAAAATCAGTTTGACAGCAACTCATAATATAATGATATAGATGTAAATGACTAATATCTTAATGGAAACATGTAATGTTAGAGTGAAATTTTTTACCGTACGGTATTCAGTTTTTTATCAAGATATTGTTATCTTTAATATGGAAATTTATTTTTCTACATCCTAGTCAGTTACTTGGCATTTTTCATTTACATAAAACCTACCTCTCATGCTCATTATTATATAATTGTTGCTTTGATAAATTCTAGTTAGTAAATTACTGAGACAGGTAAGCTCATGTAATAGGATTAGTAGAAAAGTAACTATTATAGTAGAAACTAGAGTAGATTAATGAGTAAAGGCAGTTTCACCAGACTTGTTGAGTTTATGTTTTGTTTTTGGTTTTTGTAATACCAACAAAGTAAACAGACCAACAGTTGAAAAACAGATAAACACCGTTTTTCAACTAGAAGGACATGTATCTGGTTTTAAGTTGTAGATTGTTTGTAGTGTAGACATATGTTGTCAAAATGTTTAATAAAGAAGAATTTTGAAGGATTGTTTATGGATGGTTCATATTAAAATACATGAAAATTAAAAGAAAAGATCACAGGCCAAGACAATTTGATAGATATTTTTATCTAAAACCCAAAGTAATGGAGTAAAAAAATTTTGAATGATCTAAAAAAAATAAGATATTTGTTTGCATGGGGAATCACAATCCTTGTTATATATTAATATCTAGCAGTGAATTAGTACACCTAATAAAAATAATTGGCTAAAAGATTTGCCAGCAGAGTCCCAATTACAGAAATGCCATTTTTGTTACATATAGTATACAACTGACAATCAACCAGCAAAAATAGTATTAATTTAAATACATTCTGTTAAGGATATGCTGTAGTCAGAGAAATATCTAGTCGCAATGCAATAATCATTAATTATAATTGTTAATTTTAGAGTAGTTTTTACATTATTTATATAATGCAAAAACTATATTTTCATCAAGATAGGAAATTTTGAAAAAATTTTTCAGAAAGTAATGGATTAGAAAGGACACAAAATATTCATTAAATACTGTTAAGGTAGTGGTAAGAAAAATGATGAATTATCTCAGAATGCTTCATTTGAAAATATTAAAAATACTTAATCTGCTTTGTGAAAACATTACAGAAAAACAGGAACTGATTAATTTCATATCAAACAAAGCATGTATGTAATATTCATTGCCAACCCAGAACATACTACTATTTTATAAATCCTCACTTATAAATTATTACATAATTTTAATTTCTTACTTAATATTTTTTATCACACTCATGATATACACATATTTTTTGAGGAAGATGAAATTATAAATAAAAATATGCCAGACTCCTGCCTGGAATCAAATTCCAGGGATGATCTATTCCAGCTGATCTAGAAGCAAGCGTGCTAACTCCAGAAGTCAAATCTCGGATATCAAATTTTCCAGTGATGTCGTCAAATCTTTAACTTGGATGTCAAATCCTCCTACTGATAATAAAACTGACTGATGTAGGAGTCAATAACAGAATATATCAAAAAAGTTAAGTTATTTGAAAGAAATAGGTGTCTTTTAATTCTTAATTTATAATGCAAGATTTATAAAATGTTTTTGTTGTGTCTGGTTTTCAATAAAAATGGATTTAAAAACTGTAATTTGGTTTCATTTGATTAAATAATCAATTTTTAATTGCATCAATTTTCTCTGAATTAAATTCTCTACTAATTTTCCTTTTAAGTTTTATTCAATTATTGGTAATTTAATGAAAAAATCTATGGTAAACCTAAAAAACCATGCTTTTCAACACAATGTTTTGGGTTATAAAATTGTTTTCTCAGAAATTACTGGAAATACAGTTCTGAGATCCATTTTTTCAAATTCTCATGGAATAGTGGTTTTTTAAAAGACCACTAAATTTATTCAACAATTTGTATTTATAGAGTTTTAGTACAGCCTCTGAGCAGAAATTTAATCCTCTGAGCAGAAATCCACAATAAATCTTTTGTTAGCCATACACAAAAATAAAGTGTTTCCAAACGTATGAATGTTTTTCATTATTTTGATGAGAAGAATACGCCTATAAAGTATGGCAGAAACTTCCTAAAACACTCTGTAATTCAGTTTTATATGCACCTTTATACTCTTCCATTAGCTGTTGGTTTTTTATGTAAGATTATTTTGCACTAATTTATTTATTTAATTAATTCTTTTTAGAGTTTAATTAATTAACTCTTTTTACAGTTTAATTATTTAAAATTTTTTTCTTATCAAAAAGTTTTACGGGATTTTTTTGTAGCAATTCAATATGGAATTTTTTGTAGCATTCAGCAATGCCTTATTTTAAATTTATTAATATTATAAGAAAATTTTATTTACTTTATTTTTTACTAATACAAAATTTCTCACCTTAATCCCTCAAAATGTGTCAAATTTTTGTTGATAAAATTTAATGTATATTGTTAAATAAAATACTGTATTTCTGCATAAATTTGAGGATTAGAAACAATTTAAAAAAAATTGTATAAAGTTTATTTAAGTCAACTATCCATTGTCAAATTTTTTATGACAATAATTAATTTTTTTTTTTTTAATGTACTCAATTACTTAGGTTTGTTGACATTGGTATTGAAAATTATACCCATTAATCAATATTAATAATGTTATTATACCTTTTTAGGAAAAACAAAACTTAAAAAAACACTCATTTTTAAATACATGAAATAAGTTTTTCAAAGTAAGTTTTTAATTCTATTGTGCAGGTCCTTTAACTTTAGTATTACCATTAATCCCATTCATAATGGTACTATTATTAAATTATTTAGAAATATCTTAAGTATGTAGTTGAATAGTGTACTTAATTTGTGTGGTGTTTGTTCATTTATATGCTTTTACTTTGAAATTTAGTGTGTTTGGGTTGTTAAGATTGTAGGAAAGAACATACAATGTATGTAGGAAACACTACATACAGCAGTAGAATCATAAAATTTATTTGAAAAATTGCCTGTTAGAAAGTGCATGCAAATTTTACTCACAACACATATATCTTTGATAAAAATATGTATTGTTCTACTATGTTTGGTAGAAATTTAATTTGTGCTTTATAAATATGTTATGAAGAATCACTAGTTAGCTCTGAAATTATATGCTGCCAAATAATACAGAGTAACTCTGCTTTCATATTTTCTACAATTACAAAGAAAAACTATTTTGGCGATAAGGAAATAATTTCACAGTTCTAATCATTTTTTTTTTGTTCACCTTATTTATAGACATTTACATTAAGTTTCATAATCATAATGGTTGTAGGCTACCAGACATAAGTCACAAGTCACTTCCAATTATAATATAAGCACCCTTAAAAATAATAAGCATTTCATACCAGCAAAATGCAGGTGATATTCAACCCTACAATAGACACCTTCATCCTGCTCACCATGCAGACTAGCTGCTTACTGAGCAACAATACTCTCAGAGAAAGCAATTCTGACTGGTTGTTTGTATACCTCTGAGGTGCTTTACATAAATTATAACCATAGAAAAGACTGGAAGAGAAAGTATAAAGCAACTCGTTAATGAATCCATTTTTGTAGTAAAACAATGTGTTATATTTCAGAATATTATAAATAAAATGGATACTGTAAATATAATATTCATCTGATAAAATATTATATATATATATATATACATACAGAGTGAGTCAAAAGTATAGAAACCCCTCAACAACTTTAAAATAGTTCCACATAGAATACTGTATAACTTTCAGGATATGGTATTGGCCAACTAATGTACCTTTTGATGAAAAATAGAATTTAAACCCCTTCTTTTAGGGTTGCCCCAGAGGTTGTGACTCATTTTAAGTGGTAGCACTCTTTGTGTGATACTTCATTTTAAAGATCTCTTTAAGGCAAGGAAAAATGGTGCAAATAAAAAGTTGGTACATGTAATGACTAAAAGAGTCACGTTTGTTAGTAGGGGAATAAAAATAGTTGAAGAAGTTGTTCTAACACATTATTACACCTTATAATGATAAAAACGTTATGAGAAAAAGTAACAATTGATCTTTCAGAGGCAACACTACTGATGTTAAAAAATCTTACACCACCAGAGTACTTTACTTATTAAACAAGACTTATGAAGTCTCTCTTTAACAGTCTTATTTCCACATTTCAGCTTTTTTAATCCTTGTTTAATGCAGTTTCTCATGTCACGTTTGACTAGAATAAGTTCTACTTTCCAACTTAAAAAAAAATATTACTCTCATTTTCATTTTTAAAAGGCATTTAGCTGCCAATTATCCTAATCATATGCATTTACCATCCGTAAGGAAATAGTAACCAGCCAACATGGTTCTGTGTTGTTAATCTGTAGAATTTCAAATTGCTTCAAAAAAGTAGCACTCTTTATTTTTGGAGATATCATTGCTCAAGCACTACTGATGTTTAGAGCCATAATATTAAGGACCTTTAATTTTGTTTTTTATTTGCAGTTATCATATTTCTTGTAACTTTTTCCTGTATGCTATTTCTCCCTTATCCATTTACGTATATTATTATAAACATAAATTTTCTTATTGTTTTCAATCCACTATCTCATAAAATTGAGACTAAAAATTTGTGTTTTTTTATTATTTTGGCAGCCATCATACAACCAGGATTTTTTGTTAGTTGGAAATCCATGACAGCGATAGTAATAAATAGCAATTCTATTCAGCTTGGTAAACCCAGTTCTCAGATTTTAGAATTATTTATAATATTCATTTTTCCGTTCAGTGTAATTGAAGTTTCACACTGAATGAAAACAGAACTTGTATAAGTTCAGTAATCTTAGAGATTAAGAAGGGATTTTTAATTTTTTCTGTTGGTATCTACTCATAACTTAAAACCAAATTTCATGTAGCATTCTGAACCGTGATATGTAAAAACCCTGATAAAGAGGTTAGTAAGAAGTGTACTTTTCTGTCTTTCTTGGGGGTTGCTTCATTTTGTTATTTTTATTTTAATGATATTTAAATAAAACATTACAAGGAAATCAATATTAAATACTATAAATAACATTTTAATGATAATAACAAGTATGTGTGGGTTATGATGAGATTAAATCTGTGAGATTATATAATTAATTTGACATTCATCCAGCCACTTTAAAATATTCTTATCTAATGAAGGAAGATATTACATAATATTTTAATACATGTTTAAAGCATGTTAACTTAATGATAGATTAATTTGTATTTGTTCAAGATTAGGGGTTATGTCTTGTTAAGCTAATTATATTGTTTTGTGCCTATAAGAGATTAACATAATTCAAAATAAAAGTTGTTACACAATGTTAATATGTAATTTTGTAAATTATTATGTATTGTTATTATTATTATTAAATGTCAAGGTTAATGTAATAGTTCTCTCTATAAATGTGCCCTAATGAAATTATTAACAAGATGCACTAAGTTGTACAGACATTGACTTGGATGTAATAAAAGTGTTAAACACAAATGCATTTTAATATAACAAATTAGTTTATTTAATTTCCATGTTCTTAAGATAATTTAGTAAAAATTATCTAGAGAATTGCATTTTTGAAAAAGTTGATGTAATTATGAACATGTAGTTTATGTTGTAAATATACTTTATATTAATTTTTAACGACGTTTTAGTTTTCAACAGTTTTTAGAATCTATTATTTCTAACTCATATTTTACTAAATACAAACATTTTAAATAAAATCCTACTGATTGTAAACAACTGTTTTATAATAAGTTAAAAAGATCTCAGAATGAAACAAAAAGTGGTCTGAAAAAAAAAGAATGTTTTGATGTTTCACTTCAAAATAACAAAGGAAGTAAAGTTCAAATTCATCTTATTTTCAGAATAATCACATCATTAATAGAATATTCATTAAATTAAATGTACTGTTGGATTTTTATGTTAAATTAAGTACAAAAAAATTAAATCGTAAGACTTTTGTCTCCTATTATGCACAAAGTACAAAAAGTATTGAAAAAACATGAAAATGAAATATCTTCAATGACCATCGCTAAGAACCATCACATGAACTCAATTGTCTGATCTTTTGACTGAATTGGCTTTTCAATTGTGTGATGTCATCATCATTGTCTAGCAGATTCAAAGGAACCTATAAGGATTTATATGCCCTATTAAGGATTTATAACCTATAAGGATTTATATGTATATTTAATCTAACAGATATTTAGAACTGAAATGGTCAATCTCATCCTGAACATACGGGATCCCCAAGTATTTATGTATTTTAAAATTATTGACAAACTAACTGGTTGGGTCACTTTTCTCAATATCTTGTTCTGTGACCATTGGATCACTGTAATATTGCTGCCACTAGTTATCCCCCAGAGCTGAATCCCATACATTCATATCAGTTTCAAGAAGGTCTTATAATAGAAAGATGTTGTTAGAGAGAGACAACTGAGAACTCTTGCCCACTAGCCGACACATATGCTAGAATTTCTGGTCAATCTGTTTCTTCTTCTCTAGTACATGACCTCTTCATGCCATTTGTCATTCTGGTGTACACCATATCTCATATTAATTTTATGAGGAATTTTAACATTATCCAAGTAGACTGGAGGGCAGTCTCCTCTCCCAGTCGTAAACATAGCATGGGTAGTGTGCGAAGAAAACTGAAGGTCTTAGTTAAAATAGGCAGGAGGTAAATCGGCCTATGAGAAGAAACTTCCTGTGAGAGTTTACCTGGCTTTAGAATCATTGTCACCTGAGAGACTTTTCATTCCAAAGGGAAGTGCGTCGTTCGAAGAATCCCTTGAAGCAAGTTTCTTATGTGTGATATGGCTGAAACAACAACGTAAATATTATCTTACACCTTATAAAATAGAACCCAGGACTCTTTCTTATTTTTCTTTATCCTCTTGAGTTCACTAGATACCTCTTTCAAAGAGAATGGTCTTATGAACAGATTCAATAATAACAAGACTATTCAAAAAGTCAAAACTTTCTTCCATATGTGTTTCTTGCAGCTGGTGTTCTGGCCATCATTGTATGACCGAAACGCCATGCCAAAATGTCTAGCAAACAGCTCGGCCTTCTCGACATCCCCTCCAAGCCATTCGTCCTTAAAGGAAGAAATGAGAGGGGTGGCCGCCCAAATTTCTTTGTAACTTAACCATAATGAGCAATAGTCTCTCTTGAGGGAACAGATTTTGAACTAAATCCCGGAATTAATCGTTTTTGATTTTCTCCAGAAATTTTTTTCACCTCTAAGCAGCCTAACTCAGGGCTATCCTCCAGGATAGCCCTCCTGTAGCAGTGTCATCTCTTACTGACCCTTCTCTAATCAGAAATCAGATGCAACACCTCCCTCGAGTAGTTTCTGCCTGCTAGATCAATTGGTTGTTAGGCGTAGAACAACAAGCAGCTTCCCATACTGTTGAGCTTAAGAATCTTGTGGACTCATTGATATCATCTGCACACTTCAGTGAAATATCCAAAGGTAATTCTGCCTCCATCCAGCCACGGCAAGACCCTCGATTGGTTTTTTGTTGTGCAACATACAGTGAGATAATTTTATCATGCACATCATTAGTCTTGAGCACACTGACATTGAGTAATCAAGAATAAGAGTAAGAGATGAATTCCATTAGCCCTGATATCCTACGAAGGGTATCAAAAGATATAATGTGAAGATTTTGGACCTGCTCTCAGGAAAATGGTGGACATTTCCAAAACTTGCTGTTAAGACATTACCAGTTGTGCATAATTACATTCCATGAATTGAATCATATGTGAGTATCTCTCTATTATACTCTATAGTGGAATTATAGTGTATGGCAATGTTTCTCAACCTGGAGGTCATGGTGACATGAAAGAGGGGTCATGAAGTTAGCTTACAACTTTACATGTAAACAATAATGAAATCATTTTAGGAGAAAAAATCATTTATTACATACATTATACTTACATTTATGTAAGTAAAATGTAAAAAAGTATATTTATGTAAGTAAGTAAGTAAGTAAAAGTATTCACATGTAAAGAGAATAAATTAATGAGATGGTTGCGTTTGTTTTTCATTTAAAAGTTTCTCCATCCATGGATCTGTGTTAGAAACACAAAAGAGCAAAGTGTTTTCAAGTAATAAAAGACAATTTTTGTATTTATTTTTTTGCACAACCATAGACAAAAAACCCTTTTCACAGAGGTAAGATTTGGCAAAAGGAATTAATATTTCAGTATTATGTGGTAGAATTTTTAATGAGCTGGTCCTGAATCTCAACTGGTAACTTAGCAATAATGTTTTCATTGTCTTCAGTACTCTCTCTTTAAGAAATCATTTTTATCTTCCAGGAAATAATCCACCAACTGAACTTTTAGCTCATACTATCCAAACTGTGTTGAATAATAGTGTCTTCTTCATCCTAATTTTTTTATAATCTTTTCTATAATCGGAATTGGGAGGAAACATCAAAATGTTTGCTTTTAAGGCGAATAATACAGATATCAAGCTTCTTAATAAAAGCATGACCTTTGTCATTAACAAAATGTTTCTATCACGTCCTTGTAAATTTACATTCAAGTTGTTTAAATGCGAAAATACATCAAGTAAGCCAACAGCAACAAATTACTCATTATTTTGTAAAAACAATGAGAATGGTAGTGTTTATCCTGAAAAAGGATCAAGAAATCCTGCTCTCAAGAAATTTTTTTTTATTAATTCACCTCGCAATTTCAATAACCAGGTTAACATAGATATTCACTGTTCTTTCCTGTTATCATCTTTGCACCCTCACTACATACTGTAATACATTTTGTCCAATCTACATTATAGTTTTTTGTAGCTTCACAAAAAAACATCAAAAAGACATTGTCCTGTTGCATGGCAGGTTTGATTTGCAAAATAATATATTTTCTTTGATTGATCTTTCCCTATAGCATTCATATCTCATAAAACATAGGAACTGAGAAATTTTTACCACATTTGTTGATTCAACAAACTGAATACTGAAAAATTCACTTGAACTCACTTGCAGAATTATATGATCGAAAACATCGGCAGCCATGTCATCGACTCACCTTGATACTGTTTCGTTAGAAAGCAGAATTTGTTTGCTTCTTCTATGCCTATTGGAACACTGACCATACCAATTATTGCTGCAGGCAGTATAAGTTTTTTGATGATTATATGGGGTTTGGACATCTTATCCATTCTTAATGCTACAAAGTAAGATGCTTCAAGTGTACTTTTATCAGTATGGGTTGATTTACAAATTGAAGCTTGTTGATTTCTCATCGTATGAAACTTTCTTTAACAAAATTCCAAACGTTTGCTTTTATAATCCGGATGTTTAGTTTTCTAAGTGTCAATTTAATTTTGATGGCTTCATCCTTTCATCGAAGAGGACTTGAAAGCATTGTGTGTGGCTTTCCATCCAATGAGGTAAAACCATAGTTTAAATAATTGTCATTGTACAGTCTTGTCTTTTTACCAGTTAATTCCATGGACATAGATGTCTCTCTTATTTTTTCGCAAATTTATCCATTCCATAAAAAAAAATCTAATTGAAAAAAAAAACAGTTACACCATTTGATCGGACACTAAGAAAAACCAAAACCTCAATTATTATTACTTTTAATGAAACTAGACTTTTAAAAACTTAAATAAAGGTACCAGACACACGCTTCGCATTTGAAACCAATCTGACATTCTGCAATGCCTTACACCTCTTTTATTCTGCTGAGCATACGACGTGTTCAAACATATGCATGTTTGAACATGATGCTCTCATAGCAAATATTATGCAAGCAGACCAAATTAAACGAAGCACGTACACATCAAGTTGGAATTGTAAATTGCTCATATTTGTACACTTCATACATACATGTTCATATCCGGCGTTATTATACAGCTAATTAATTTTAACTAGGTTTCATTGAGTTGGAGTTTGGGGGGGGGGTTGAAAAATATTCATGATATTTCTTTTTTACTTTTTGCATATCGTGCAGCTAAAATGGTTGAGAATCAGGATGTGCATGATAAGTGATCACACTGTAGAAGAGTTTATTGTCTGAATAATCATTTTACTACAGGTAACAATTATAGGAAAGTGGTCAGAGTAGAATCGTAAACATTCTGCCCATCGGTATAAAACAACAAAATGCCTGAGCTGATAAAAAACCCAACAAATCGGGGACATTTGTGATATCCGTAGGCCTGTGTGAGTTCAAGCCTGGTATTAACATTTTACTGCAATCTTTCTGTAGACAGTCTCAATCCTCTTCCACAGATACTTGTTAGTCGTGACCATCAGAATATGTTTTTTTGCAATCCAGTCACTAGCTGCAATGAATCTATTACCAAGCGTGTTAAGTACTCACTCACATAACATATTTTCCAAGATAGCATGACGTGGTAGACAGAAGATTGTAGGAAGTCTGAGTGGTCCAATCCAGTCCAATATCTCCACAGAGGTTGCCAGAATGTGAGCGGTTTCAAAAGTTGGAAGCTGAATATATTTTATCCCATTTATTATCAAAATAGCAGAATCCCTTTGGGCCCTACAATCAGGATGGTTGGTCGCATACATTTGGAAATCATGAATGTACAGAAAATTTTGATCTATAAATTGGGACTCTGGGACAAAGACAACTTCCAGTCTCTCCGATTAAAATAGTGTCTCCAGCCCCTCTTGCCGATGCAAAATACTGTTGATATTCCATGCTACGATTTTTAAGCAGTTCCTCATTGACAGATCTCAGAAATGACTGTTATAAGAATTTCCATCAGAATCCTAATTTGGTTTACCAGGAATTGGATGTTAGCCATCAGTTTTTTCACAAGAAGTCGAATCACCATGATTGTTTTCCTTACGGACTCAGAAAACGACCCAGGAAGAATGTTGCAAGAGTGAACATTGAATTGATTATCCAAACTGTTTTTCAGATTTTTAGATGTACCCGATCCTAGTGATGGAAAATAATCCTGGTCATGGTTAACTACCTACCCTGGAAGCCTAGGGATCCTTTGATACAATTTGAGGAGCATAATTCATTCTTTGCCTTTGCTTTCTCTGGAGAATTTCTTTTTACACTGGACAACCCTTAAAATTTGCTGGGTGATCCTGATGGCAAAGCACACAGGTGGCTGGCAAGCTTCTGTCCTTATTTTAGCAATCGATAGTCCTAAGCCTGCCAATGCATTTAGTGCACCGTTATGGTAATATACAATAGTATAACAATACTGTTGGCACTGCATACACTGTATGATGCCAGGAGTTCTTTTGGACATTTCAAATCTTACACAATTATTAGCTAAATACTTTATTTCAGATATATCTTTGTTGTTACTTTGGGGTTCTAAATTCTCAAAAGAACATGAATAGTGGTTCTATGGCGGGTGTTAACAATACTTATGACCTTAACTCTTTATGTCCTCTTTTATTACCATCAAAGAAATAGAATGGTGATGAAGGTTTACATTTCAAAATATTGCTGACTTATAAACTAGAATCTAGGAAGCAGGTTGGAATATTACTAGAATCATTGAACATTTGATAATATTTTTATATTTACTTGCATAATCTTAAACATCAAAATAAAACGATTTGAACAGTTATTAAATTGAAAGTCCAGATTTTACAAAATTTTATTTTTTAAAGAAATTTTATGTAGAATAAATTGATATAGTTTCTTGCATTTCCAAAAAAATTTTGAAACGGATGAATTTGAACCTTGTTCCTCTTGTAGTCATTCTGGATTGTATGCAAACTTACACCATTTTTTTCATCATAATAAGTCCTTTAAAATAATAACACACTCAGCGGGTGCTGGTATTTAAACATTTTGCCCCAGTATCCTCTACTCTAATAGGACTCAATTCCAGTTCTTATGAAAAAAGATTGCAAAAGTAATCCATAAGATATACTAAAAGTTTTACTGACTTAAACAGTTTTACTGTTAAACAAAAATTACAATAGTTTTTACCTTCTCTATATAAACTACATTAAGTCACATTCACAAATTTTATAGTTTATGTTGTTACTAAAATTTTTATTGAACTGCAAGCTTCCAGATTTTTTTCTATCACTTTTTTTTATCTAGAGATATTATTTTTTGATCCCAAGATAAATCATGCATAGACTGTGAAAAAAGGCATTTAATAATGTGAAGTGAACCTTTTAAGGAAAATATGACTTAAATATTGATAAAGAATACCTATTTTCTACCTTTATAGGAATCAGATTTAAATAAGACATCCTTCTAAATTTATTCATTACCTTCTGAATTGTTTATCATATCTGATAACATGTTCATCATAAATAAGTAAGTGGGATAGCACTTTATAATTCACCAATTACCAGCTCTTAATTTTCACATTTTGTTTTCCTTGCTTGGCTGTTAGTTACTTTGAAAGCTCTCTGTTAAGTCACCAGAATGTGGTGACTAATGATCTAAAAAAGTTTAAATAATTTTTACTTTTTTCTTTTCTTCTTTTATGTATATATTTATATTAACAGTATTGAACCCTTCTAATGAAAAGACAATGTAGTAAAACATGGTCATGTAAGTAGAGAATACTTCCACTATTTTTACTTCCTTGTACAAAGTAAAGGAAGTATTGTGATTGTGAAAAATTTCAGTTTTCAGATTTCAATGAAAATATCCATTCTGACCATCCCTGAATCCATTTTGACTAGTTTCAGTGTGATGTACATATGTTCATACATATGTATCTCGCATAACTCAAAAACGATTAGCTGTAGGATGTTGAAATTTTGGATTTAGGACTGTTGTTATGTCTAGTTGGTGCACCTCCCCTTTTGATTGCAATCGACTGGACCAAAAGTGTTCAAAAAAGCCCAAAATCCAAAACATTTGGATTTTAGACTTTTTCTTAACTACAGTATTAAGCCCTCAACGACAATTTTTCTACGATGTATCAAAAGTGGTAGTTATTTTCACTGGTTCCAGAGTTATAGTCAAATAAAATTTTAATTAATGAAATATTTGGATCTTGAAAGGGGAAGGAGCATTGGTTTGAATCAGAATTATATCCTTTTTTTACCTTTTTTTTAAATTTTTATATATTGATTTATTAATACTCATAATTATTAACCTTGATTGTAAAAAGTTTATTACAGTAAATAATAATTTAATAAAAAAATGAAAACAGATCAGAAGTTATTAATGAAATAAAATGTTATGTACCTTTCATTTAAAAAAAATGTGTATATGTAATTTGATGGCGTACAAGGAAGTCATGTGGTGTCCATATCAGATTTTTTACATTAGACTTATTTAAAAATATTTTAGTTGCAATTATTTAAAAATAAAATTGACTCAACAGTAACCACACATGCATCATATTCAAATCATAACTAAACCACAGATTTTATATCTTGCATATTCCTTTTTATAAGTAAGATAAATGAAAACAAAACTAATGTTATTCACATATAATTATATTTATTTTTCAATGTAATCTCCTAGTTGACACCCTTAGCCCTTACAATCTTCAAAAACCATTGTACCATTTTTACACGTAATTTCTCCAACTCTTTAAATTAGCCATTCCCAGCATTATTCACTTTACTGTCATTAGAAAATCTCTTTCCTTTGACCCATTATTTTTAGGTTTTGGAATAGATTAAAGTTGCAGGGAGCTAAAGTTAACAGGAAGGATGCTTGTGACTTTACTTTCTTTGGCATGGTTCACTTCTTTTCCATTGTTTTATTTCTTTACTTTAGGTATGTTGGAATGAACCCTGGTTTAATTGATAGTTATGAAATGCCCAAAAACTCGGTTTTTGCTTGATATGGTCTAAATTCTGAGATAAAAGATTTGAATAACCTAGTTTGCTGATGGATGTCAGAATACATGCCAGCAAAATGTTTCTCAGCTATTGTTTTAACTTTCAAGCTACTGTTTACTGAACCAATTTTAACAATTGTTTGATCATTTATTTGGTGTAATCTCATTTGGGAATTTGTCTTCACATCTTGATTGACCACTTTTAAATTTAGCAACTTATATGTGAACAATTTTAAATGGCAATACAGACTCATGAAAAGCAATCCTTTAAGGTTCCTACCAGGATGTGGCCATCCATTCTATCCACAACCCCCTGCAAGATCAATTTATTGTATCCAATATGGAGCTAGTTATTTACTTAAATTTGAATCTAGCTGAAGTAAAATCATTAAAGAGCAAGTATTTAGTGGCAATAAATGTAATTTTTTTTAATGGATGGTTTGTATAGTTCAGTGTTTCTAAATCTGTGAGGTGCATCCCCCGAGTGGGGGTGTGATAACACTAAATGGGGGCAAAATATTTTTATTAATTTACTGAAAAGAAAGCAAAACAAAATACATTCTGACTTAGTAAATAATAAAATACACATTTACTATATATAGGCTTTTATCAGTACTGCACAATGTGTTTAATAATTAACTTATCAATAAAAGCAAAATAAAACCATAATGAGATATTGCTTTAATAATTTTAATTAAAACAATAAATTTGCCATGTTCCTAATGGTATAAATTGCTAAAACATTCTATAGAAAAATAATATATTTGAATACAAACAGAATGCCCTTAGAGAGCATAAAACATTCAATAGCATCATTTTATTGTTTCCTAAGATATTTCTGATGTTAAAGCCAAATTTAAATTTCCAACACAATGCCACATAACAGACATCTGGTATGTCATCATTTGGAAGTCACAGCGGACACAAATGGGTGCATCAGTCTGAGTCATCAAATATTCATGAGTGATCCTAGTGTGCCCTATTCGCAAATTGAAAATAATAACCTCATCACGATGGTTATTCCTGCATGAAGAGCTCCAGGGTGACATGAGTCTTTAATTGGACAAAGTTTAATATTGATGATAGCATTCCATTTACTGTGCAACTCATCTCAAACCACACTCTTCAGAAAACGGACAAGATGATTTAGAACAACGCGATTATGGAAAGAAGGATGCAAATAAGCCCCTTTTGCCGCACAATAAGCACACTCATTGCCTGAAATTCCAATATAGCTGGGGATCCAGCAAAAGCTCACAATTGTATTATGCTGAGTCATTTCAGAGATGATAGACGTATATGACAACAGGCTGCCTAGAGTATAATCACTACCAGCTTGCAAGGCACTCATGGAATCTGAACAGACAAGTAGATGTTGGAATGTTGGGCTAATTATATGTAGGGGCTTATTAATAGCACACTGCTTGGTAATGAAGACATTGACGATGCTGGAAAGGCCAAATATGTATGTTCTATTGTCAATTAAAAAAGGACAACCAACAGAATTAATGTTTTTAGAGCAGTCCAAATTAACTATAGCATCAGGATTCACAGATTTACAAAATTATAGAATTTTTCTCATATTTTAACCGGATTTGTGTTCTTCTTATCATAGCAACAAAGATCAAATCAGTAATCTACTAGAGAAGGTCACCAAGGGGATAATAACTTGAGCAACTATAACAATGGGAAATTTTTGTATAAATAGAGCTAAGAAAAGGCGCTGAGCTCTGATGCCTAATGGAGCAGTAGATGATGGCCATTCCTCATATCGATTAATATGCTGGTTGGAAAATACTGCATCAAATACTGGATGATTTTGTTGCGCTTGAATGCTAGCCACATAGTAGCATATCATTTACTTTCGTCTATTTCAAAGAGATGGTTCACCACTGTCCACCAGCAGACTTGCCACAGGCTTGAGTGAAACGTACCTGTAGCAAGACGAATAAATGAATGATGGTCTGAATTGAGCATCTTTAGAGCAGTAATCCATGCCAAATAAGCCGTACATTCATAGCCTTAAGTGGTAACGGACCAGAGGTCGGTAGAAGTGAAATATGCACATACCTTCCCAACTCTCCAACAAGTATTAGATAGAACTCTCAGGATGTCTAACATTTTAGACATTTAACCTTCAGCTCCTTCAAATGTGTTACCCATGTCAGTCATTGGTCAAATCACAATCCTAGAAATCTAACTCACCTGTATGCTTCAACTGGTTCACCAAATAAAAGCAGTTGATCTTCAACATATTCCCTCAATTGGGAAAATCAAATGCATTTTGTTTTCTGCAGTGAAAACGTGAATCCAATTGTTTTACACCACAATTTGAAACAGGTTATTGTGTTTTTAAGTTGCCTCTTACTAAAGTTCTAGATGCTACATAAAGTGAAAAATCATCTACAAATAAAGAACACTGTTTTCGTACGCAGTTTGTTATACTATTTATGGCTATGTGAAACAAAATAAGATTTTGAAGACTTCCTTGTACTCTGTTTTTTGGTGTGAAACTTTCATATATCATCATTCCAATTCAAACTCGAAAGTACCGATTATTGAGGAAACTCTTGATCAATGTCAGGAGATTCCCTTGTATACCCCATTCATGAAGTGTATTTAGGATTCCTCTCCTCCATGCTATCTCATACGCCTTTTGCAAATCAAAAAATACAGCAACCAGGTGTTGGAAAGTAAAAAGTCATTTCGACAACTATATGATCAATAGATGATCTATTTTGATGGAAACGGCATTTTTTCAGGGCCAATTAGAGCATTTCTTTTGAGGAACCACATAGACGATGATTTACTATTCATTCCATCATCTTGCACTGAGTATTGGTCAGGAAGAGAGGATGATAACTTGTGAGGCATTATTTACCCTTACCAGGTTTTAGTACGGGAGTGACCAGTGTTTCTGACCAAGAATCTGGAAATATCTGTCAGAGAATATTCTATTATAGATAAAAAACAAATGTAATGAAGTTTCTGGGAGGTGTGATAACATTCTGAGCCTGATATTATCAAGATTGTGGTAGTATATAGAAATGTGGTGCCGTTGTGGTAGTATATAAAATTACAAGGTAATTCAAATTTTGTATAGGATTCAATTAAACTTTTGTACATAATTTATTGTAATCAGTCATAGTCATTGATATACATTAATTGTAAATTTTCAATTTATCTAATATTAAAACGTAGTTTTCAAAGCAGCTAATGTAACGTCATATTAGCTGATTTACTACAGGATAGATGTAATAAAAAAAAAATATTATTTTATACATATAAATATATACATACACTTGTCATTCTAGCTTTGTGAAATTGATGCAAAAAAACAATAACTTACTGAAATTAAGTCTAGCTGAGCTAACTATACCTCAACTTTATATTAATAAATTAATATGACTAATGATCAATTACATTGAAATGTGTGTAAAAGTTTAGATTTTAGAGGACATCCTATATATCAAATATTGGTTGTTAAAAGAGTTTATTTACTTTTTTTATAGTTTGTAAAATTGGAGTTGAAAACTTTCATTGCATATAGCTTCTTAAAAAATAGGTATGTGTGTATTTTTTAATTTTGACCAAGTGTTCCCGCCTGGGTTAAAATAAGAACTGATATTTGAAAGAATGGTGAGTTGTCAGGTATTTAACAAAGGAACCTTCATTGGTATTCTTATATAAAAAAACCAAACCAAGTTCAGGGTATTTGTAAAAACAATTTTTATTCAATTTTTGATCATGGTATAAATTAAAAACTTAAAATAAAATAATACTACAATTAAAATAAATATACAAAAATAAATAAAAAATTAAAAAACAAATATACAATTAATTAAATGTAACAAGGAGTAAAAATAATATGCTACAAATTATGATATGGATAGTCTTCACTGTACAATATTTTCTTATTTTTACGTACAAGGTTTTTTATTTTCATTCTATGATTTAATACATATTTTTTTCTCATTTTTTATTTTTGAATATACAAATTGAAAATTAATATTAAATATCTTGTGATACAAAACAACAGTAGCACCTTTCTTATAATAAGACTATAAAATTTCTAGTTTTTGCTGTTTCATTTTTATTATAATGAGATTTTAGTTTTCATTTATTATTTCATATATATATATATATATATATATATATATATATATATATTATATACCTGACCGAGTTCAATTCAAATTCTAGTCGGGGAAAATTTTCCTCATTTTAAGAAATTCATTGTCATCTAATGTAGTAACAATTATTGGGGAACATCCTGTTGTTGCTAAATGAAAAAATAAATGTTTTATAAAATTAACAATTATTTTTGTTAAATGTCATGCATTAAAATTTATATTAGAAACAATTTTTTTTAAATTATGTAGTGATATTGTATATTACATACTGGAGTATACCAATATCATACTGGAATATTATACAGATGTTAGAGTATATAATGCTAAAATAATTTTTGCATTATATACTTAAAATTCATGTAACATACTTATATATTTTTCTTACTCAGATTTTCACTCTTTTTTATGATAATATTATAAATAAAATTACAACATGTTTCAAATAAATGAACAGATAAAGTAATTTGTTAATTTTTTAGACATGATTTTAAATTATTATTTTATGTTTTACATTTAACTGAAGTATTTTTATAAAAAAATTATTTCCATTACCTGTAGAACATTTTTTTTTTATTGCTTGATATGTATTTACAACATTTTAAGATAAAATGAAGGCAATTCACAGGCTTTACAAATAAAAATCTCTTGTTTATTTACTTCAGTTTATCAAAGTAATTTTTTTTTTAATATTTTTGATTAGCATTGTGAACAACTAATATTTATCATTAACGACAGAATCTAATAATGGAGATGATTATCATTAGAATTCAACATTTATTTTTTCAAATTTTTTTTCTGCTTTTTAATCCTCTTCTATTTTGTATTCGCAGTATTGTTTTATTTGTGAATGACCTTGCATGTTGCGACATTTTTGCTGAAAAATTGAGTACTCTATGTTGGATTCTAGTAAATCATTTACATATATTATTTAATATAATATTATTATATTTAATATTATATGAAATATACCACCAAAACACAGTAATTAGATAAGTTTAACTTACCATGTTAATTTCCAAGAATGAGTTTTGCAGCATCCTGCACATGCTGGTATTTAATTCTATAATTACATTATAATATAATTTTTTTAATTTGTTATTTATTGTAGATTTTCCTCTGTTTTGAAATTTTTAATTTTATAATGAAATTACATGCAAATTTTGCTGTCCAGTACTGAAACTTATCTAATTAATGTGTTTTGTCAGTTTATACTTCATATAATATTAAATTTTATTAATTAACTCAGTGGTCAGTATGTTAATGAATTGTTTGAATTTTCAAAAAAACATGGTCACAAATTAGAAAAATTATATTTAAATATAACATATTAAGTAATACATCAACAATAAAATTTCAACAGCAAATCCTGCTTCTAAAATGTGAATCTTTAAAATTAAAAATTGAAATTAAACATAAATCCAGCAAATAGAATTAATCCTAAAATACTCTTATAATGTTTTTTTTTTTATATATATATATTATGGCATTAAAAATTAATTATAAAGTTTGCTAAATAGGTTTTTGAAAACTGTTTTGCATATTGAAAACTGAAATAATATCTAAGTAATTTATACGTAATATGTTGTGTAAAATTCACATAACTTACCTAGTGACTAGAATAGTAATTTAAGGAACAACTTAACATGAAATGGCTAGATTTTGTTTAAATATTTATAAATTAAACTTAAATTTATAATAAATAATTAACATATAACATATAAATTAAAAATGTCATGGAATGTATAGTTAAAAGGAAGATATCTGTAGAATACAAGTTATGTATTATACTGTGTTATATGTATAAATTATACATGAATAAGTAAAGATAATTATATTAAAAATAGATAATGAAATCGCTATTCAATAAAACAGTTTTTTACGTATATTTTGCTTCATTGTTATCTTTTGTATAATTTAGTTTATAATATTTTTTTTTTTTTTGTTCAAGTTTATACCAATTTTGTAATTGACATATTTGTTGAATGGTTGAATGATAGTTTGCTGATTCATCTTTGTTGGTCCATTTTTGAGGTAATTTTATTAACTAATCTTCAGAAACTAAATTATAACTGAGTGATGGATTACATCCATTCAACTGTAGACTAATAACATCAAATATATTTTGTAATGAATCAAGAAGGAATAAGATACCATACTTTATCTATCAATCACCTCATTTCAGTTTTCAGAGTTTTTTTTTTGTAAAGGCACCAGATAAGAAATAAAATTCCTGTTAGTAAAGCATTCCCTTTCAAAGCATATAACATGAAGGATGTAGAAACTCTTTGCAGTCTCTTATCCTTGGTATGAAGAAGCCATCTTGGCAAACCCCTAAAACATCATGGGGAAAAAAGAGATCAAGGATAATAGAAAATGATATTAAGAAAGGGAAAATCCACCCACAAACAGATTATGAAATGAGACAAATGAACACCCAAAATAATAGGCTTCCAAGATCCTTTTGGGAAGTGAGAACCACCTCCAAAAAATTACTAAGGAGATCAGGAATCTTCACCCAAAATGGAAGCAGCACATTAGTGATTAATGATTTTGGGATGACCAGCTCAAATAATGTTTGTGGATCAAACTCCTTTCCCTCTAGATATTAAAGTGCCACCCAAGAAATGCTCAGCTTTCCTAATAAAAATGCTTTGCCATCTTCATAATTGTGTTAACTGCAGATATTCAGTCAGACACCCCATTCATCCAGTAACTTATACAAATGGATTTTTTGTTTCTGGGAACAGCTGCAGTAATAACAGATTGGTGACAATACTAATCACTCATCCTGCCAGCCGATTAGTGCACAAATGGATTATAATGCATATTATTTTTGGGAATCAGAATGTAATGTTTTTAATTTAGTACCAAACATCATGTCATAACAATTATGGTTAGTGATGTGTATACAGTTTAGGCCAAGCTAGCATTTATTGGTAAGTTTATAGAGAATTTTCAGAATTTGTTTTTTAATTTCTATTTATAGTACTTTTATTAATTTTAGATTTCATTTTTATTGTTTATGTTTCATGATAATGATATATATAATATATTTACATACTATATGAATGAATGATTGCACAAGATCAAACTTCTCTCTCATGCATGTACATTCAAATGTGATAATACAGAGTTATCACAAATATTAACAAGCAGCTGTGAGCAATTGTTGTATAACTTGTATTAAATATAATGTATATTCAAAAAATTACTGTAGTATTTATGAGAGGAAATTGAGCTTTTCTGTTCTGAATAATTCTGTTAAACTTTATTATTCTTTCTGAACAGGTTTCTGCGAAAAATAATGATTACCTCAGTAAAAAGATGTTGTCAGAAACTGCACTACTAGGTAAGTGATCAGCATTCAGATTATACTATAAAATTCTCATTCATATTCTTTGAGAGACTATAGTTCTTAAAATTTCTTATTTGATTTTATTTGTTTACTATTATTTAAAAATAGATTAAACATAATTTATCCACATGTGGGTAGTTAATTTTTTTAGAATTGTTTGAGAAATGCAGTCAGTAAAAGAAGTTCATTTAAATAACACTTCGACAAAAAAAAGAAAAAAAATAGAATATGTTTTATCTTTTTTGTTTATAAAAAAAATATAAACCTTGTTTCAGGTTTTTATCATAATCTATCTTAGATGACTAGTATTAAATTAGTATTACTCAATTGTAACACATATAACACCTTTACTTTTGTTTAGTACTTTTTACAATTAATACGTCATTATATTTATTTTTTTGAATAGCGATATGAAATATAATAATTTTTATTGAATTAATTTGTGATAGTAATCTTTTTTTTAATTAACTTGTAATAATTCAATAAGATATGTACTATACTAATATAATTTGACTAGTGTTTTCTTTTTCTGTTATAAAGTTAACTTTAGTACTGTTAATAATTAATTCATATTAGATACTGTAAATCAAACGAATACCGCTCTTTTTCTTCTTCTCTCTTGAAATTCTGAGTTAAATCGAGCTTGCCTAAACACAGATATCCATGCATTAAGAAATTCCTTATATTTAAGAAGTATGCCATTATCTCTTATAACACGAAAAGTGTAAGATCCATGAAGTTCTCTCTCTGATGGAGTCATTAAAGAACGAGGTAATACTTCTGGTATTATTTCACCAAGAGAAACTAATGTATTCTCTACTTCACACAAGAGCTGTAAAAAATTACAATAGTCATTATATTTTAATTAATTTAATAATTAATATTTAAACACAAATAACTGAAACAATTCAATTGAAACAAAGCAGTTTTTATGATTTTTGTTAGTAATAAAATTTAGGTAAGTGTTTGAATATAATTAATTGCTAACAATCCTTTTAGATGATTGAAACACTATTTCAATTGACTTATTATCATCGTGATTCTTTTTTAACTTAAGATATAATCAATTTACACAGGGAATATTATCTCTCTCCCTCTCTCTTTTTCTCTTTCTCTCCTAATATTTCTAATGAATTCATATAGAAATTCTAATTGACAGTTATTTTATCAAATATTTACCAACTGAAACATTAGTATTCTTGCAAAATATAATAATTTTCTACCTCTTCTTCAAACAATACTTGTAATAGCAATTGGTTGAATTAGAAATTTACATTCTGTGTAGCAAACTTTTTCCCCAGTCAAATGATGTAATCCTTTTATTCAGTCTAAATAAAAGTTAACATCCACCAACCTAATTTTTCCATGCATCAAATTCATTCATTTGTTAGTGAACCAATATCTATTGCTAGAATTTTTTTTTTACGTCCATCATGAAGGGAATCATCACCAGATTCAATGCAGAGTTATGTCACAATGATTACCATCATCTTGTTAATTAACCTGGAGTTAAATACTGACGTATTGAAACATAATTTTCAAACAAATTTTACATGCAGATGCATGTGAAACAAATAAATAATGTCAAAGTGGTTTGGGATCCCTTCTGTAGAAGAAAATATGGAAAACCTCTTAATAAACACAAAAATGTAAATGATGAAAATTAAACAAATTAATGAACCCTGATTAATATGGTAAATGAACCCCATTCTTCCAAATTATTCAACAACCCTTGAAATGCCTTATGGAGAAACACCTAAGAAATTGAATGATGTAAAGTAAGGATAATTGCAGTATGATAAGTTTGACGCATTCAGTAATAAGCTTTATTCTACCTAAATAAGTGACTTATCAACATTAGAATACATAGTAAATTACAATTCAAATTCAATGCCGATTCCCTGGGAAGGTTATGCGACATAAAATCATAATATTGGCTGAGGTACGTTAAGAAAATGAATTATTAAAGTTGGGTAATGTTGGATAGATATCTATTGCCATTCTTAATGCTGTTGCAATTACAGTAACTAATGACCACTGTTAAATTTGCATTGAATTTTAATCTAGTCTTGCAAAGAAAAAATTTCTTGCAAAGAAATTACTGTGAATTATTTTTTTCATGAAATTTATTCTCAGAGCAAGGGCATACTGAACAGGTATAATAAAAAAACTTTAAAGATTGGATTCGGTTTGAAAGTTCCATCTTCATTACTGTAGAAGATTAAAAATGCAGGTTCCATTGCAAAATATAATGCCATGATATTTATACAGAGCAATAAAAAAAAAAAAATAAGTAAAGAAATTACTAGCTAAATTCAAGAAAATCAAAACTGAAATGTATTAAATAAAAATATAATTGTTTAATTTTTTTCATAAAGAGCTGGGAAAGTTCAGAGAGTTTTTTTTTAAACAGCTGGTCATTATTAGTGAATGATTGAGTTAAAAGTATGTGTATGTTTTGTGAGACCATAAAGGGTAAATTTTATAAGATTGTAATCTGTCTTTTTCTACTGAGTGGAAACAATATTTCATTATTTGTTAACAAAAAGGTACAATATGTTTTCTTATGTACTATCTGTCTTAAGTTTTAATCTTTCTTACAATTATTAGCAGGTTAATGCACTTGAATAAAATATAAGAGATCCAATTAAATTTTCTTTATCAAGAATTATGAATTTTACTATTCAATCAGTACCTCTGATGAAAGGGAAATATGTTCCCAGAATTTTTATGAATTTATCTTGCCAATGTCCAACAGTAACCTACAGTCTGGATAATAAGGAAGATAGTAAGTTTAAATAAATAGTAACTTGTAGAAACCAAACTTGTTAAAACCTATTTTCACAAAAAATATCTGAGATACTAATAAGAGTAGATTTATCCACATACAAATTATTCATATTAGTAGAAAGAATACTTAGCTTTTTCCAGTATTTTTCTTAACTTTAAAATTCTGTTATACATTTATTAATTGACCATTTTACTATAAGAAAAAAGCTTATGATGGTGGTTTTATAATGTAAAAAAAATGTTACAATCTACATTTTTAATGGTACTGTTTTTATTTTTTCTTTTGGCCCGAAATACACTCATATTTAACTCTACTGTGTGCGTATTCAGAGACACGCGCATGCACAAACACACACACACACACACACACAGAGAGAGAGAGAGAGAGAGAGATAGATTCACTTGCTCATTTATATTACATTACTCATTGATTATTTATAATCATTATTATAAAGTTAAAATTCGTGTGGAAATATCATTATGTAAGTTGTAATTTCTGAAGAGATTTCCTTTTTTATTTAAAAATACAAAATAATAATTAGAAATTATACAAATTTGACAATGTGCCTTTTTTCAACAAAAATGTTTAATCATCTAATCGTAATCCAAAACTAATGATAAATAAATTAAAAATTGTTTATGGATGATGACATAAAAGCTGTGGGATTCATTGATATCAGTTGTTTCAACTGATATTATTCACCTGGCTTGAATAACATATTTAAACATTTTTTTACTATGATTTGATTATTCATAATTAATGATTTTTTTATCATAAAATAATATTACTTTATAGATATCTACAATTTTATTATTAGGACAAGTGTTCATTTTAAGAGTTTTTGGTGAATCATTATTTTCAAGTCTGCAATCATATTTATTTATTACAATGACATACAAATTTGAAGATTTTCGTGATTAAATAAATATTCATGCATTTCCGTAAAAATTCTACTGAAGTGGGTTATGAAAAGTATTAAAAATGATTAGGTGTTATTTCAAATAAGGTTTCAGCTTCTTTTTTAATATTAATTTTTAAAAAGATTATATATACATTAGCAATTACTATTCTGTAAATATGTGAAGTCACAGTTCATGCACATCTTCAAAGAAATAAACATGTTCATTTTTATAATAGAAAGATTAAGTACTGTATTTATACTGAACAGTGTACTTTTGAAGATGCTTTAAAATACGTCCAATATGTTTGAAACAAGGTAGTCCTAAAATTTCAGTGTGCTGTAATGACGATTAATTTAAAAGAAGCCATCCTTTGATAATGTGTTCTGTGTAAAAAAAGGAATTCTATTCTTATTAAAACATATGAGTAGAATGCATGTTCTACATTTAAGTGTTTTTTAACTGTTACTGTGCTTTCATGAAGTCTTTGAAATTTGCAATTCAAAATAAATTCACATACCTGCAAGTAGTACAGTAAATTACATTACTGACTGTATTATTTGCAATATATAGTAACATTTCTTTACAACTCCTTCAAAATATACCATAAATTAGGTTATAATTATTCTAATGATAACCTGAACACTAAATTCCTAATTATTCCTGTGACTTCTAAATTACATATTAAATAATAGGAAATATAAATATAATATATAATGTAATTAAAAATAATAGGTTATAAATAACATTATTAAAACATAATTTTTTAATTGAAACATCATTCAATATATATATATATATATGTGTGTGTGTGTGTGTGTGTGTGTGTGCGCGCGCGCGCGCGTACAGTAATACTTGGTTAGAACGAGATTCAAGGGTCCGATCAAATATGTTCGTTACAACTGAGTGTTCGGTGCTTCCGAGTTTCCACCTCGTAACCGTAAACTTTTACGCCGCCATTATCTATTATAAAAGAAAAATATACTGCATGCCTACGAAGCTGTTTTAAAATAAAATATCGAAGTGTTTTGTATTATAGACAAACAAATAAAATATAGATGTAATAGAATTTTTAGACGCTAATACATTTTGTTTTTAACCAAAACTGTTAGCATTCAATGAATTAGCAAAAAAAAATGGTAATACATGTGCATTATAATATACCAAAATCATCGAGGAAAGTAACAAATGAACACCACACAAAAATTTCTGTCATACGTTTTTACGTACTAACCGTATTTATTAAAGCTAAAAAATCATTCTAATCTATTTTTTCATTCTAACAGAATACGCCAAAACTTAATTGCGCATATAAACTAACTAGCCTTAAAGTAATAATTTATTTTTGTTTATTTAATAATCTTGTACTTGTAATTATCAAAACAATTTTTATAAGCTTGCTTCAGTTATAATCAAATCTTGCAACTGCTATACCTTTTGATCTATCGCATGAAAATCAATGAAATTTGGTACACGTATGTAACTTCGATGACGATACAATACTACGGTATTAGAATTTGGATATGACCCACCCCCACGCGCTACCCCTACGCTAAATTCATGCATGTTGCTGAAAAGTTTTATTTCTCATGAACTGTCGTATGAAATCAGTGAAATTTGGTACACGTATGTAACTTCGATGTGTAAAAATAAATATCTTTACTTTTTAGTCTTAATAAACAAACAAACTTGAACAAACAATATTATTCAGATATAAATATTATTAAGAATATTTTTTTTGGATGTAAAAAGTTTATTTTTCATTAAGACTAAAAAGTAAAAAATACAAAAAAATTACAAAATATATTTGATTACATATAAAAAATTATTTTTTTAAAAAAGCTTTTATTTAACTAATATTAATATTAACATTAATAAAAAAGGAAACAAATGAAAAAACCCTCTAAAAAATAAGAATTAAATCAAATTGAGAATTTTAAACAAAAAAATATAATATATTAACAAATATATAAATGCACTGAAAAGTAAAAAATAAATTATATAAATAACCAATAAATAAATATAATAATTACTAAATTTTAAAATTAAAAGTAATGAAAATATTTAGTGAAATAAAAGCGTGGCGCAGTTTTTATAATTTATTTAAAACTACACAACATTTATTTTTACAACAATTAATCTTCATTTTCATTTTCAATAACGACGCGAGGAGGCAGAAAGCTCTGCTGGAACCTCTCCAGTTGAGACTGACTAGCTACAAGTAACATTCTGGGAAAATGCACCCGCTCGCTTTCTTGGTACGTGTTCTCACATAGTTGAAGTTCATCTTCGAATTCTGCTTGTAATCTAAGCCAAATTGAACGCACTCTTTCCACTAAAAGTTTCATTTTAATTAATTATGAATTTTTATTTAATGAATTCATAATTACGATTACAATTATAATAATGATATAATTACTAATTTTTCAGATTACCGTCAAAATGTAATAACTTTGTGCAAGATTTCTAAACTTAATTTTTATTTTTAATCTTATTAACCCTTAAAGGTCATCTCGGTGCAAATTTGAATAAAATTGCACCGATTGCATTATATTATTATATTGCATTATATTTTGCAATGGAACCTGCATTTTTAATCTTCTACAGTAATGAAGATGGAACTTTCAAACCGAATCCAATCTTTAAAGTTTTTTTATTATACCTGTTCAGTATGCCCTTGCTCTGAGAATAAATTTCATGAAAAAAATAATTCACAGTAATTTCTTTGCAAGAAATTTTTTCTTTGCAAGACTAGATTAAAATTCAATGCAAATTTAACAGTGGTCATTAGTTACTGTAATTGCAACAGCATTAAGAATGGCAATAGATATCTATCCAACATTACCCAACTTTACTTTTCAGTGCATTTATATATTTGTTAAAAAATAAATTATATCGGACTTTCACTTAAATCCTTTAGAATGTGCTATTTATTTCGATGAACCTGTTTGGGCGGTTTTGACGGATCATTGTTTGGCCCCAGTCTTTCCTGGAATTTTATAAATAGAAAAACCCGAGTAATTAAAATAACTATCAGCCTTTGTAATACCTCAATAGAACTTTAATTGTACGTACTGAACAACGCCCTGTTACAAACCTTTTGTTCCCTCTTCAGATCTGACCTGTACAACCCTAAGATAAAACGTCACAATCTATACCTATAAATCTTAAATGTATATTTCGTAAATGCAGAAATGGAATTTCCCTTGCGTTGAGATTATTTTGTTGTTATTTAACTTTTTTGAATTACAGGATTTTAAAAAATGACAATGCTTGTAATAACCACGTTTATGATTCGTCGATACCTCGCTACAATCAAGTTAATTAATTTATCATTAATGAGATATAAAACCAAAAAAATCTCGGAATGTTGCTTTTACAACCAAGTTATCGTTATAAGCGAACTCGTTATTCGCGGGTTCCTCTGTGTTACTTTATCTAACATTACATCCATTATATCAAATAATTATTATATAATGATATTTATACCAACAGACAGTTCATCAAAAGTAAGAACACTTATCTATTTGTCTGAAGTACTTTCAGAGCATCGGCTCCATTAGCAGACTTATTTTGTAAGATACAGGTATTTAAAATATGAAAATTAAAAATATTGCTTGTAAAATTGTGTATAGCCAAAAATATTAAAAATGTCAGCATGTATATATATATATACTGTTTCATATTTAAAAACATCTTACTTCCTCAATTGGTACGATACAGAATAGTATTATCAAAGCATTTAATCATTATGTCAGGTTCACCAAATTTATCACATTCAGTCTGTTTATTAATAAGTTTGTATTTGTTAAAATAATATTTTTCCAATATATCAATTTCCTTACTATTATTACTTATCTGTAATATTTCTAAATTATTTTTTATATCAGTAATATGTTTATTTTTTATTTGGTATTCAATAACATTTAAAAATTTAGTACTACATTTTTTTGTAAATACAGAATTATAGTGTTGAATAAATTTCTTCAACAACCTGGTGGAGTTTTCCTATATATATATAAAAAACGTATAGTATATATATATACTATATAATCAAATCATAAAGTGATTTGATTTTAAATAATTATATTTATTAATCATATATAATCATATTTATTAATCATAGATAATTCATATTTATTAATCATATTATTATTATATAAAATATATTTTATTGGTTTATTATAAAGCTGAATTTTAAACATGGGGGAAACTTATTTTAAAAACACTCTACACTTTTACTTTAATAAATAAATAAAAAATGTTCAAAAAGTGAAACAACCTTACAGGAAAATGAGTAAGTTACAATAGTTGTTGAAAGTGGCCTCCATTTGCGATTCACGTAATTGAATACGACATTGCATACTCTTAACATTGTAATGTTAAGAGTTGCAACATTTGTTGAGGAATTACAGTGACACATTTTTCAATTTTGCTCTGCAATTCAGGAATGGTGTGTGGATGAGTTTTCAAGCAGCATCCTTAAGATATGCCCACAAGGAAAAGTCAGTAGGGGATAAATCAGGATACCGAGGGGGCCACAACCCTTTTAAAATCACTTGTCCATGAAAACACTGATCCAAGAATGTCATAGTGTTGTTGTCTATGTGAGCCATAGCATTCTCCTGCTGAAACTACATGTACTCTAACCAGTCTGCAGATATAGTGTTTACAAATTGTTGCAGCACTTGTATCCAGTGGTTACTGTTCATTGTGTCATGAAGATTCTCCTATATGAAAGAGCTCACCAAACACCCACTTTTTGTCCATGCAGAGGAGACTCATGCAGCTGATGTGGATTTTCCGTACACCAAATGCATGTATTCTGTGCATTCACATATCCATCAAGCTGGAACGATGCCTCAGCACCAAAACCATTCATCAAGTTCTTCCCCATCTGGAACCATTGACTGAAAGCTACACGTTTTCCAGTGTCTGCAGGTAACAACTCCTGAACAGCACAAATTCTGTATGGATGCATCTCTAAACACTTGCGCAATGCCATGTGAGCACTACCAACGGAGAGACCAGACTGGCTAGACAGGCATTGCACAGACTTCTTGAGACTAACAGAATATGCAGCTTGCACGTCGATCAACTTTTCTGGAGTTAACACTTTTGGTCAATTACTTTTAATTGCATCTGCCAAATTCCCTGTCTCTTGGAACTTTTCATACAGCCACTTGATGGAGGACTTGTTTGGTGCATCCAAATCATACTTTTCCGTCAAGGCATTATGGGTCTGGGCATAACTGGCACATCTAATGTATTGGGAGACAATGAATATTCTCTGCTATATTGTGTAACCCATTTTTCCTCAGTTAAACCAGCAACAAAAGAAGAAAACATTCTTCCATAAGGTTGCATCACTTTTTGAACACCTGTATTATAATTTACTGTTGTTACCTCTCGTAAGTATTCTATTAGATTTGCCATAGCTTGTTTCTTTACATTATCTGTTTCATCTAGCCATACTTGTTCAAATGCAATTGAAAATTTTTGTAGATCGGTATGCATATCAGTCAGCTGATCAGGGTACTGGAAAAATTGTATATGAATATTAACATAGTAATAAAATATAGATTAATATATTATTAAGTAATACAGATCAAATATGTTTTAAAAATAGAGAGTTTTAATACAGGAGTAAAATCCTGTAGTAAAACTTCACCTACTCCAACTTTAAAAAAATTAAAAGCTAAAACATTTTTTTTTTAAATTTGTAATATATATATATATATATACATAAAGGCTTTCTCAGTGTCCAAATACACTTTCATTATTTTGTGAGAAAGCACTTTCATATTTTTGTTATTATAATTTTTGTTTAACTTGATGAATATTATTTTGTCATCAGTTATTTGATTTGTTTGATGCTGTCTTTATCTATTTGCATTCTATTCAATGTTAATATCAATGTAGTGTGTTTAAGTATCTGTCCACTGTTTTTAACTGTTTGTTCAAATTTCTTGTTTTCTCTAATAGTTTTTATTTTATACTTCCATCTGTCACTAAATTAAATAACTCTGGAAGCCTTAATATAGCATTCAGCAAGGTTTTGTTTTTCTATGTCCTACAACATTTCTCTTCTTCAATATTTCTTAAAGTTTTCATTTTAAATGTTATCAATCTAATCTAATCTATTCTTTTAGCATCAGATTTCAAATATCTCTATTTTTTATCATCTGACTCTTATTATTGTTAAATGTTTGTAATAAATACTCCACACAAATTTTTTAAAAGAATTTCTAACCTATGTTTAATCTCAGCAATTTGTTTCTTATATGAAAGCTCTAATGGTTTGTCCATCATTATATTTATTCACTCTATATCTGTATGATAAATATATACCTATTACCTTTATTATTTAAGTTACTCTTTTTCTATCTATTGTTGTGAGAAGAAATAAGTTTTATCATGTGTGGAAGATTCTAAGGCTGATTGAGATCGAACCCAAAATTTTTTGTATAAAAATAGAGATGCAACAGAAATCAGTAAAGTAATACCTTCCCTCTATTTTGTAATTTTAAAATATACAATGCAAATGACTATTCTACACGTGGTGTTAAACAGGTTTCCTTACCATTATAATTTCCAATCACTTTATCTAGTGTGAATGACTGTTACAAACTGCCTATACATTACAAAACAAAAAATGTATAGGCAGTTTGCCTTATGTATTTAAAAAAAAAAAAAGTTATCACTAAATAAAATAAAGAAGTATGGATTTAAATGAATATCAGATATGTAGTAATTACATTTTATTGTATTACAGTTATCTGCATGGGTTTATACAATTAGTAAAATAGACCTAGAAAAGGCATTCGATAACATAGACTGGAATAAAATGTTCAGCATTTTAAAAAAATTAGGGTTCAAATATAGAGATAGAAAAACAATTGCTAACATTTACAGGAACCACAGAGCAACAGTAATAATTGAAGAACATAAGAAAGAAGCCATAATAAGAAAGGGAATCCAACAAGGATGTTCCCTATCTCTGTTATTTTTTAATCTTTACATAGAACTAGCAGTTAATGATGTTAAAGAACAATTTAGATTCGGAGTAACAGTACAAGGTGAAAAGATAAAGATGCTACGATTTGCTGATGATATAGTAATTCTAGCTGAGAATAAAAAGGATTTAGAAGAAACAATGAACGGCATAGATGAAGTTCTACGCAAGAACTACCGCATGAAAATAAACAAGAATAAAACGAAAGTAATGAAATGTAGTAGAAATAACGAAGATGGGCAACTTAATGTGAAAATAAGAGGAGAAAAGATTGTGGAGTTAGAAGAATTTTGTTATTTGGGAAGTAGAATTACTAAAGATGGATGATGCAGGAGCGATATAAAATGCCGAAAAGCAGAGGTGAAACGAGCCTTCAGTCAGAAATATAATTTGTTTACATCAAAAATTAATTTAAATTTCAGGAAAAGACTTTTGAAAGTATATGTTTGGAGTGTCGTTTTATATGGAAGTGAAACTTGGGTGATCGGAGTATCTGAGAAGAAAAGATTAGAAGCTTTTGAAATGTGGTGCTACAGGAGAATGTTAAAAATCAGATGGGTGGATAAAGTGACAAATGAAGAGGTGTTACGGCAAATAGATGAAGAAAGAAGCATTTGGAAAAATATAGCTAAAAGAAGAGACAAACTTATAAGCCACATATTAAGGTATCCTGGAATAGTCGCTTTAATATTGGAGGGACAGGTAGAAGGAAAAAATTGTGTAGACAGGTAACTTTTGGAATATGTAAAACAAATTGTTAGGGATGTAGGATGTAGGGGGTATACCGAAATTAAATGACTAGCACTAGGTAGGGAATCTTGGAGAGCTGCATCAAACCAATCAAATGACTGAAGACAACAAAACAAAAATACTTATAAATTTAAAAAAGAAGATAATTTTTCATTGCAGCTTCTGTATTCAAAATTTCCAAAAAAAATTCCTTCTTTTATAGTAAAATAAAATAAAAATATTAAATATAAATAAAGAATTACCACAATCAGTGTTATTAATAATAATAGTAATAAATAACATATCTTATCATATTAAAATGTAAAATACAAAACTATTGAGTGTAAACATAAATTAGTTAAGTGTTACAAAAAATAAAATATTAATATCTAAGGTGTAATCTTATCTTAATTACAAGGTCATGTAAAATTATATTTTTCAATCAATATTACTAAAAATACATAACCCTGAATTTAAAATTTTGTTAATTAAAAATTAAACATTTTTGGATGAAGTTAATAAATTTTGCCTCAAATTAATATTCACCTTTTTATTTAAACAGTTTTTTTAAAATGATTTGGCTAAATGGCATATACAAGTGTGTAATTGTTAGATCAAATCCTGGATAAGATGGTAAACTGCATACTCTAATCTGTAGAACATACTGGTTCTCCAACATCTGAAATATCTTAAGAAGTAACATTCAGGAAAAGAAGGTTATGAATAAGGATGAAATTCTGATGTTTGAAGCCATTTTAATAAGATAGTATCTCTACATCACTGAAATTAAATATTACTGGATCTTATTTTTCTTAAGCCGAGAACATTTTTACAAAAATGAATATAACAGTTGATGTGAATTAAATTTTACTAAAAAAAGTAAATATTAAAAGTTTGTGTTTGATTGATTGAATCACTTGATACCAAAAGGGGAGGATTTTGGCTGAAGTATACTGTAAGGAACCATGCATAATTAAAATATGTCAGGTCAGTGATTTTAGGAAGGGCAGTTGTACATGTAGATCCACAGTTTGTGTGAAAAATGGTAACAGCATTTCCTTTATGATCAAATGTTTGTTCCTTTTTAATTATCTCTCTATTACAATCTAAAGATAAAATAGAAATTAAAAGATAATTTTGTTCTATATGCTATTATTATGAAATATAAATGCTCTATCTTTTATTATTATTATTATTAGATAACACAATTTTGAATTCTTTTAAAATCTTTAAAAAATGTTTTTTTCCTTTAATATAAAATTATATTTGATTATTACCGAAAAATATATGTTAATGACAAACAAATATACATTATATTTTTTTTCAAACACTTACATTTGATAATGACTGTATTCCTTCTTCCATTATTGGTTCTACTGAACTTATATCTGGTATCCAGTTAGGGATGTAGTTTTCTCTATCCAGTGCTCTCTGTGCCTGTTAAATAAATAAAGAAGAAAATTGTTAGTGAAATTATTAATAACTAATCAACCATTCACAAAATCTGGGTTTGAATATGAACTATAAAATTAATCTTTCATCTTAATCAATCATAAAAAAAAAACAAAAGTAATTGAGATCAGACATCAGCCTGTGTACATTTATAAAAAAAATAATTTGATTTTTCAAACATCTTCAACATAATAAAATTTTTATTTCAATTCATACATAGATTTGAATCATATGTAATATTAATGTAATATTTAATACTTACATGATATTAATATTCAGAAGTTGGTAATTTTAGTTCTAAAACATCTCAGCACATTATTGTTACTTGTACAAACTTTTAATAATATATTTTATATTCAGTTCGTAACATGAAAATGTTCTTTTACCAATTCATTATATTATATTACATTAAAAAATTTATGTAATAAAACTAAAAATATTATGTGAAGTTCACGTCAGTTCTGAACTAAAAATATTATGTGAAGTTCACGTCAGTTCTGAAATTGACATAATCATTCTGTCAACAAACAATATATGCCAGGCTTACATAGAAAGTGAGAAATGATTTCCTGTTGCCTTTTTCCACTAAGCCAAAAACTTTTGCATAATGGTATTCTAAGCCCACTGAAATACAGAAGTTCAACTCTAAAAGGAAATATATGCACTTTGTTCCTCATAGGGATTGTATATACAATAAACAGTCTCTTAGAGAAATCAACTCTGATTAGTGCTTCTTCATACGCATCACAGATGTAAAAAGAAGTGAGATTTGTAAATTTGTAAACTAAAATGAATTGTTTCTGTAGTCTTTGTTACTTTTGAAATACTCTATGAAGCTTTTAAAAAATATATAAGGCCAACAACATTCAAGTTAAAAAAAAATTTTTATGTTAAACTAAGCACTTATTACAGATAAATAATGAATTAAAAGTTACTTTAATGATGCATGAGATTTTAAAATTTAGTGTATAGAAATGTGAAATTTTTTATGGATAATTACTGAGAACAGAGAAATGAAGAATCCTTAAATTTGTTTTGAGTCAGATTTTCACATCACTTTTTCAACATAATAATTTTGAATTGGAATCATCAATTCAATGAATTCAATGAATTCATTCTTTAATTATCTTATAGCTATAATATTATTCAGTAATATCTCTTAATAATTAACTAAAATTATTAATTAAACTCTAAGTTGAGAATAGCTTTCGTTTTATATATATCTAAGTATATTTTATTTTTATTATAAAAATACTTACATCAATTAGAAGATTGTCAATGTTGTAATGAACGATTTGTAGTTGTGATAATTTTAGTTGTTGTCTTATCTTTCTTATACTTCTAACTTGTACCTCCTTAAGATCTTCAACATTATTTACAGATGACACATGTATTATTCCTCCACAAGGGTTTTTCCAAAAAGGTACTGAATTTCCCCATAGTGGATTACCTCCTGTTGTTTTAATGACAATGGTTATTAAAGTACTACAACAAATTAATTTCCACATTGTACTCTTCAGTTGCTGAAATAAATATTTGTACATTAAATGTATAAATTTGATTTTAATTTATTTTTGTTTGTAAGTCCTTTAACTTAATATTCAACTTTATATAGGATGTAAACTTTGATTTTATGTACAGAAGTGTCTATTTTTCATTATCTTAGAAATATTTAAACAGCTTTTACGGAAGTATAGGTACCTTTTAGGAGCCAACACTTTTTGTTTTAATATCATTGTATTGACAATCTTAAAACTAATCAAATGTGGTTCTAATACAATAAAAATACAAATTTATTGCTGTTTTGAACCATTGAACACAATTTTAGGTTAAACATAATTCTTTCTTTTATCAAATTGAGTTTTTTTTTCTATAGCAATGGATTTTGTTTACATTTAATTTATCGCTTATTAAATACTTTTTTTGTGTGTTATTGATTCATTATGAAATGCTTGTTAATTTGTTAATTTTATCAACATCTACATCTGCAAAGCATTCTTAATGTTTTGCAGAGTATATAAGAAATTCATTTAACCTTTTTGATTGCAGAATGGAACAAAACATTAGGGTATTAAGGATTGTGTAGTCTCCACTGAACACAAATTTTTTTTTGGATAAGAATTCTAAAGCATTGATTTTGATATTTTAATAAAATCTAGCGCATCTCTGCAAAATAAATAAGAAAATAAACTAATTTAACAATATTTAAATGATAGCAGTATTAAATTCTATTTCATTAATTATTAATATCCTGTAATCTAAAGTTTTTTTTTATAACCTAAATATTAAAGCATTTATTGTTAACAAAATTATATTAACGATTTTATATATTCCTTATTTTATCTAATAAAATAATTCCTAATAACTCAGTTGAAGTAGTAATTATTATTTCTTCAATTTTTTTTTTCACTATGACAATTTCTTATTTAATGATTGTTTGAAATACCACCCTTTTTTAATACTTTTATGTATAGTCGCATCAGCAATTAAAGTCATTAATAACTTATCATTGTAATGTAACTGTACTGGTAAATTTGTAAGTCTTGAACAAATACTACTTATATTTCAAAAATATTTCGTACTACTTAAAAAGTATACACGTATAATAAAATATTTATGAAACATAATTTAAAATGATTTTACAAAATAATAGTTTCCCAGTCGATAATGATTTAAAATAACTAACGCGGTTACCATTTAGTAATCTAAAAACTTAAAATCTCCAAATTTCTATTCATTCAATATTATAGTCGCATTATATAAGAAATCAAAACTGATAAAAAGACGAAAAACTAAGTTTCTCAGATATGTTAAATATTTTTACCTACTTTTCCGAAGAAAAGTTCCGTATTACTCTCGGTTGCATGGTGTGAGTGAGGGGGGGATGAAAATGAATTTTCGTTACGTTTGGTTAGGTATGAAGAGTACGAAAGTACCATTCACGTAAAATTGGGTTTTCTTATTTTTTATAAGTTCCTTTAATTTTATTTTTTATTAAACATTATAGGTCTAAATGTTATAGTAAATAATAAAATAAAAAATTAAAAGAAACCAAGAAAGAAGAGTAGTAGTTTTTAAATATCCGACTTCAAAAATGTACACTAATAAGTAGAAGATACTTTTACACTATTGGATGTTTTGAAAGCTGTATATTTGAAGTTAAGTTTATATTTACAAGCGCGAGCGTCAAATTAAAAACAAATACCGACAGTTAACTGATTCATTATTTGGCGTCGACTTGTAAACATCAGAAATCATACAAGCACTGGAAAAGTATAATTTTCTTTTTTATTTTATTGTTCGTTTTTTATCTTTATTTATGAAAAACCTTTAATGTAAAGTATGGACAGACTTACAAAAATACTATCTATATGAAAAAGGCTATTCGCAAGAAACGTAAAAGCTGATAAACTTCGCTTTTTCATTAAAATACTAAAAGAAATGCAGAAAAATACGTATACTACTTGATATACAAATACATATATACTCGAGCATAATCTAATGTTCTCTAAAAGGAGGAATGCATTCATTTTTACTTATGTTTGTTTGATATGAAGTAAAATGTGCTTTTTGTATTTAGGAAACATTATTGTAAATTTTCCGACTAATTTTTTTTTAATTTTTGCATTGATACCCTTTACATATCAGAAAAAATTAAGCTATACATCAACACGGTATTAACAATCAAATTGTAAATAATAAGTGAATAAAAAAAAATCTCTTTAAATCATATATATATATATATATATATATATATATATATATATACATAAAATTTAAATAAGTCTTTTTTTTAAATTCTTAAAATAAAGAAATAATTTATATATATAGATCGTAAAATTATTTTATGTTGTATGGAAGTAAGTTACTACGGTCAACTTCCCAAAAATAATAAAGAAATATATAAATATGTACGATAAACGTACATTTTTTATTCTGAAATCAGTACATTCAATGAAAATCAAGGCTTTAACTTAAGAAAAAGAAAACTGTTGAATGATGTGAAAATCATCTCATTTTTTCATGTTTTCTGAAAAATAATTACTCCTAATTTACCATGTTGAGTTGCCGTTTGAGTTTTATTTAGATTTAAATTACTTTTTTATTTTCATCTTTCAATGTCAGAAGTGAATATAACAAAGTTTATTTATTATTTTATTTATTTAAAAAACTTTTTTGTTTGTCGGATTTGATTTTATACTTATCCTATGTTTTACTATAGTTCATATAATTATATTAAAACAAGTTTTAAAAGCTTATTACACATTACTACAAAACATGAAATCCTAAAATATTTTTAATAATGAATTCCTGCTTACAGGTAATGTTTTTCTTTTATTATTATTTTTTTTACATTGCGCTAAAAGTGTAAATTATTTTTTATTATTATAATTTCATTTTCCCCCATAGAAGCTTTTCTAACTATTTGTCCTGCTCGTTATGCACTGTATTTTGCTTTCGTAATGTAATAACGAATGGAGAAATATATTGCAAAAGTGTTATGTCAGTTTTTTTTTATTCGTAATTTGTTTTTTGTTGTTATTTTTTAAGAGCTATTGACTTAAACGCACTTTATTTGCTTGTGACTATCTTCTTATGATTTATAAAGTAAGTTTATGCAATTAAGATTAATTATATTCAACTTGTTGCTTTACCTATTTATTTATTTTTTATTTACTATTAAAATTTTATACTTTTTGTTCTATCCATTTACATAATTGTAATAACACTGGAACTTGCTTTTCTTTCTTTTTTTTGAAAATTCTTATTCTTTATTAAATCCTCATTAATGATAAAATAATTTTAAATTCCTAAGTAGAAAACACTCAAAATTCATTAACAGAAAAACGAAAAGTTAAAGAGTGCGTTTCGACTACTAAACAGTCATCTTCAATAGATACATGTAGGTTAGAGATGGTAAATAACATATAAAATATTTAAATAAATAAAAAAATAAGATAAAAATTGAAAACTGTAAATAAATAACCGATACACAGAAATTCTTCTTCATAAAATTAAAATAAAAACAAATATGATTAAAAAATAATTATTCAGCATCCTTTAGCAAGCCGAAAGTATAAAGTTTACTTAAAAAAGAGAAGTTAATTTATCCACCCGGACAGCTCTGATAATGTAAGACTACCCTCTGATAATAGAACTATCCAGTATTATAATAAAACATTATTAAATTCTTTTTATCTTAATTTATCTACCTAATTTTTTATTTATAAAATCATGATTTACTTTAAATGTATAATATTTACTCTAATATATAAAACGAATTAATTTGCTATAAAAAATTTATAAATTAATCTATTTTGTAAGATAAATTAATTTATAATTTTTTATTAAAAAACGTTAATAATTAAATATGACTTTTTTTAAACTTAATTAGAGCATTACAAATTAAAATTTTGTAATAATTATTACTCAATAACGGTGTAAGCTATCAAGTCGGTTCAAACGCATTAATGTAAGGTTTACTGAAATGCATAAAATATATATATATCTCATATATTTACATATCAGTTTTGTAAATCAAGTGCAAAATCCCAAAATAACGGAAAAACTAATTTTTTAACAATTGAAAAAAAAATATGCCATAAAACTGCCAAAACACAAGATAAATAAATTTATTAACTTAGCGTGTATAGGGTAAGTAGAAGTTAAAGACAATTAATTTGTTAGAAATGAATTAATAATTGAGAAAACAGTAGTAATAATAATAATAGAACATCGTTCGGGAAAGTATTACTAGATTTTTCATTGATAATTAGTTTAGATATAATATATTTTTAAATTAATATATTTGTATTACAAATTGTATTTATTAAAATTAATATATATATTTTTAAATATAATTAATCGATAAAAGAAATTTAAATAGAAATAATAATGATCCTGATACTAATAAGTTCTTAAAAAAGTAAATAAATAAAAATAAATCAACAAATGACAAACAAATAATTAAATGAATACTACAGTAATAGTCTCTAATTATTTGAAAAATTTGAAAGATATTTTCAAATTTAGAAAATATTTTCAAAATTTGAAAAAAATGTAATTAAACTTTATTGTTTAAGATTATATTATTTATTTAAAAATTCAATATTTTTAAATTATTTTACTCCTGCAACTGATTAATTTTTTAATCATGCATTTATTACTTTTTGTAAGTAATTTAGCTTATTTATTATTCTGTTATTATTATTGTAACCGATTTTTTTATTTATTTATAAAATACAAAAATAAAACAATTTTTTTTTCAATATTTGATTAATTTACCTGATAATATCTAATTCAAATATAAAATTTATGTAAAAGAATAAATCAAAGAAAAGTAAAATGTATTTATATAATCTCTTCACGCCACTTATTAGCCACACTTAACGTTACGATTGATTCGGAACAACTAACCGATCTCCAATTGTTGTAGGTGATATATACCTGGCTGACAGAACGTTTAGCGTCAAGAGACGAGGCGTTATCTTAACAGCTTTACGATATTACTAGGAAATTCGTCGGTTTTATTCAAATCTAGTTAGTTATTCATATTATAAAAATACTTCACCCATTTAATTTTATCCTATCCTTTTTTGCTGGTTCAATACACTTACATCCGGAAGGTTTATAACGTAATTGTTACTTCCTGTGAAATTTCTTTCGAAGTAGTAGTATTGTTATTGCATTCTATATCAATATTGACTTTCTTTTATTTGTATTTATGTAATTTATTAAAAGAACACTTATTTTTAGATTAAAAACGTAAGTGAGGCTTGTAGAAAATGAATCACAATTCTTTTATGGCCCAATGCCGTAAATTAGGATGTCCAAATATTTACGTGCGGGAGTAATGAATGGTTGGTTGCTAAGGCGGGTGGGTGACTTGTATGCAGGAGGTTGTATACAAGTATACGTAATTTGTTGACAGTACGGTTACTCTACATTTTATAAAATAATAATAATAGCTATTAGTTGTGGGAATTTCCCAACTTAATCAATGAATTTTTACGATATTGTTGATTGACTGATTTATTACTGATATATTATTATTTTTTTATTTTTTATTAATTACTTATTTGTTAATTGATATATTATAAAAGTGATTTTTAAAGGTTTAAAAAGCTCATTTTTTAAGTAATAGTGTAATTATTTTTTATTTAACCTAATATTAAAACAATGTTCTTCCCCTCCTTTAACTATTTTTACTTATCCTCATTATTTTCTTCTTTCTTAGTTACGAACATGAATTAAGATTCAGCCTTTTCCTTCAGTGATTGTATCGCTGTATAAATAACAGCAGTGTACCGGGAGCTCACCCCGTGAGAACTAGCGTGTATCCATGTTACTAGTTAGTCGAAAGTATTCATTCGTTCAGCAATTTTTTGACACCTATATACATAACCCTGCTGAAACTACCGGATTGTAGCTTTGATTTCCCATGCAAGTAAGGTCTTAATGAAGGTCATCCAGAACCGTCTTAGGTTGTCCATTGATGCTCACCTACCGGATGTCCAATCTGGGGTTCGACGTGGTCGTGGCACCCGAGACAACATTGCGAATTTGCGTTGGATTATGGAGAAAACCCACGAATAACAGAAGGTCATCTACCTTTGCTTTCTCTATTACTTCAAAACATTTGATTGTAGTTGATCACAGGAAGTTATGGGACGCCTTACGCGAACTAGAAGTGTCACCAGACTTAACTCCCCTCATCAGATCGTTATATACCAACCAGGAGGCTACGGTTCGAACGGTGTATGGGGACACTGATTGGTTCAAAGTTGGCCAAGGAGTCAGACAAGGCTGCATCTTATCGCCCTTTCTCTTCAAAATTTATGCAGAGACGATAATGCGGAAGTTAAACTTAGAAGAATCTAAGATCGGAGTCAAAATTGGAGGTCGCAACATCGATAATCTCCGTTACGCAGATGACACAACGCTTCTAGCTGAATCAGAGTATGATATGAAGACACCGATAAAAAGATTGAAGGAGGAAAGTGAGGAAGGGCCTACATCTCAATGTCAAAAAGACCAAAATCATGACAACTGCTGGTAAAAACTTTAAAGTCACAATTGATGATGAGGACATCGAGTACATTGGCGGTTTCATTTTTATTGGATTCATGATTACTCTAACTGGTAGGTGCAGCACAGAGGTCAGACAGCGAATAACATTGGGCCGGAAGGGCAATGTTAAGCATCAACCGGATCTGGAAAAATAAAGATACTAGCCTTGGCACTAAGTGCCGGCTAGCCCATGCCGTCATCTTCCCTATGACAATCTATGTATGTGAAAGTTGGACCCTGAAGAGGGAAGGTAGAATAAGGATTGATGCTTTCGAACTACGATGCGAAGAAGATTGCTTTGAATACCATGAACAGCCAAAATTACAAACACGGCAGTTTTGGAGAGGGTTAAACCAGCTATGTCCGTTGAAGGCAAACTAGTTCGGCTCAAGCTGTCGTACTTCGGACATGTCATGCGGTCAAATTTATTAGAAAAGTCAATGATGCTTGGTATGGCCAGCGGCAAAGGGAGGCCTGGCCGTCCAAGGACCCGTTGGCTTGAAACCATCAAAGCTAACTCAGACATGGCCATGAAACATCTAAAAGAAGCAGTCAGTGACAGAAACGGATGGATAAAACTTGTCCATAGAATCGTGGAGGGTCGGACAGACTGAGCGGATGACAACAACATGTATCCCTTATTATTAAAAAATAAACTAAGATTTAAAAAAAAAAAACATTATACTGGTATACAAAATTTTGTCCCAAAATAAGTAGAAGCGGATTCTAAATGTTTTTCCCCCTTAAATTCAAATATATTAACAGAATTTTTCTATCATCCTCAGTTTTCAAGTTTCACCCTATTCAGTGTTACATACGTTATGGAAATCATGCAATTATGTTGTGGTTCAACGCATTTATAATATATAAATTAATAAAATCATTATATTTAAGCATTATATTAATCATTAGCATTTAAAATACAATTAGTCATAACTGCTGGATGATGCAATTCTAAAATGAGTCAGAAGATGGCTTTCCTAAATAGTTATAATTTTTGTCAAAATGATTATATGATTTTGATTTTATATGATTTGATTTTGACTATAATGTCTTAAGTTACTGGTACAAGCCATAGCAGTCTGTGTTCGGTGTTCGCTCTGATGACATCTTTCGAGTATATGTGCTGATATAATATACGTGGTTCAGTGTAAACGTTTCTCATTTACGACGAATTCTAAATTTACATCTCATCTTTTGAATTCAAGACGTGTAGTGAATCTTATTTGTAGTGTTTGTATAGTGTATGATTTTGTAGAACGCAGCTAATAATTCTGTCCATAAATTAAAAAAAATAAATATAGCCGCTATTAATTAAGTAATTACCCGCCCGATAAAAGAAAGATACAGCAAGGGACTTTTGTCCGGGTTCTGCGATTAATGGGAAGATACAAATTCTCCTGCTATCCTTGCATTCGTTTCGTTCCGATTTAGCAAAATACCTAGTTATGAGCTTTATTTTGGCTGAAAAGTTGGTGAGCAGGACAAGCATTAGGCCCCTCACATTTGTTGTGCTACTAGTGTCAGACTGCTTACAAGCTCGTCAAAGAGTTCTCGGCACATGAACTTTGCTGTTCCAATGATTTGGCAGGAACCAAAAGAATGCCACCGATTGTTACTTTTGTCTGACAAATATTGTGGGCATTAGTTCAAAATCAAAGCACACTATTTCATACCCTAATTTATCATCTGCCATGAGACCTTGGCTCACAGTGAAGCCTTTGCCTAAACCACTAGAAAATATACTTAGCGATGATCAACAAAACAAAAAATTAGAGGATAATTGTTATGTAAAGGTCGATCCAAACGTATGAAGCTTCGAGTTCATCTGGTGAACCACATTACTGACACAAGGGGCCTCAATGACCTTGTGCGATATCTGAATTTATCAAATATTAGGTAGAACTTTTAGGCTTACGATTAAATGTTGGACACCGAGGGGATTCCTACTTCGCCGAATTCATGTGGCGCCGCATGATATGGAACAAGAAACTATTCCATAAAATACTCGATGCAATAAGACCGTTCAAATCCTTATAGCCGATGCCCTGGCCGTCCGAAGTCATTATGTAAAAGTTAAATAGTAATTTTTTCATAATATTTAAACTGAAATTATACAGTAGCCCTTAAATTAACAATGATAAATAAATTTGATAGTAAGACAAGATAGTACTGTTCAAGATACTAGTACTTTCTATCTTACTTACCTACTATCTTTGATAATAATTGCACTTATTAATTAATTAAGCTTTTAACAACGAAATTTCATGAAAGTTTATTATAATATTAAACAACATTAGTATGAGAAAGTTTTATACTGATAATTATTTACTTTTACTTATGTAGACATGATTACATCATTCCTTTTAGATAAGTTCTTTCCATTTATTTCATATATAAATAACTTGCACAATATTATTAAATATAAATTAGTTAATTGAATCATAAAATATTTCTTCTGTTTTACATCAACATTTAGTATTATTTATATAAAAAAAAAACTTTATTAATTTAATGCTTTTTTAATAGATTTGGTAAGTGAAAACGTTCGGATTTAAGTAAATCTAAATTAAAATTGCCTCTAAAATGACCATCGGATATATTTTTTTAATTATAGTGTTATTTTAAAGGATTAAAAGCGTTTCCTTGATGCTTGTAAAGTCAGCAAGAATCAATAGGCAGTAATATTCTCATTTTGAACTTTTTTAAGTCCTTTCTGAAATCATGTTTGTCTTTAATTAATACTTTTACTTATATCATTAAAATATAATAATTACATAAACCAAAATAACTCAAAGTTATTAAAAACAGTTTTATTCGAATAAATAATTTAAGTTTATTGTTTTGCCATTGTACTCGGTGACGAAATCTACCGTGATATTTTAAGAATTCCTATAACGTAGTTGATGCAGTCATGACGTAAGCTACTATTTTAATAAACTTATGGTTAATTTTAACAATATGTTCGTTACTACAATTATTATACACTAATTAAATAATAAAATGACGAGAAATTTTATTTTAGTTTTCCTATAAATATATTTTCCTATAATATTTTTATACGGATTATTTAATTGATATTTATCAGCGAAGTTTAATTTCAGAGCCGGCCTCCGTGCCGCGAGTGGTAGCGTCTCAGCTTTTCATCCGGAGGTCCCGGGTTCGAATTCCGGTTAGGCATGGCATTTTCACACTCGCTTCTGATCATTTATTTGATTCTCTGAAGCAATACCAAACATTTGTCTCGGGGTTAAAAAAAAAATTAATTTCAGAAAGTTACGATTATTTTCTTTTAGTTCTATTAGTCTGTTACTTGAAACTAAGTTGGTACTGAATAATTAAACTATTTTTTAAGTTTCCACGTAAAAGTTAATACATAAATCGGTACTTTTATCGAACACCGTCGCCATCACTTGTTACTTGCAAATCGGCGGTTTTTTTGGACAAATTTCTTTATCATTGTTAATTTACGGGCTACTGTATAATTTCAATTTAAATATTACACAAAATTTACATTTAACCTCTGCATAACGACTTAAGGACGGCCAACGCATCGGTTATAAGGACTTGGACGGCTTTATTGCATCGAGTATTTTCTGGAATAGGGTCTTGTTCCTTATCATGTGGCGTCACATGAATCCGGCGAAGTAGGAGCCTGCAGTTCCCCTGTGCTTTATATCTCTGTCATTTCAGCGGTCCCACAAACGTTTAATAGTTTGGGTACGTTCACCGTTGTAAAGATCAACGAATTCATACCGATTATTCACAATATATTGGCGGAACACTTCCGCTTCCAGTGCATCGGTTTGGTATGCACTCGAGTACATCCTAACCCCTTTAGGGGAAAAGGGGAAGACACCCGCATCTGTCCCATCGACGGTCGCCACACTACCCCATCCTTTGACAGCTCAGATGGGCTTTACCGGAGTTCGTCTTTTAGTCCCTCTAAATCTAATTACACATCACAGTCATCAGGTTGGTCTCTGTCAGGATGTCACTGATCCAAATGCCTCGACAGATATTTCCATCAGTGTGTTTACTCGACTCTACGGTCGACTTCGAATAACGCTTCTTCCAGTCTCGTTCATCTACTCTAATTTGTAAACCATTCAACTAACTGATTATGCGTTTTGCGGAAGCTCGGTCCCCGCGCCTTTATCTAACACCGAAGGATATAAAATAACCATTCCTCATAACTAAATTTAAATTTTGACCGCACTATCAAATATGTATTCAGTTGAGTCTACTAGAAAAATCTAAATTCCAGTCTCATACAGATGTTTATGTTCTACAAATACCCATCTCTTAATTTGTCAAAGATAATCAAGAAATTTAATGAATGTCAAACAAAAATAATTCACTCTCTCTGATCTGGTCCTTTTTCGGGAGCGAGATCAATCTCTTCGCTCTCCACACCGCACCACCATAACAGATTTCGTAACAGAATCTATCTCCATCCTAAAAATGAATAGCTCAACTAACTGGGGCTCAATACCACTCCTGTCTTGGCGAAGTAAGCGGCCAAGTTGGCCTCACCCGGGTTGCCACTCTATCTATTAAAATATTAAATCCCTTCACCCTTCAGCTACCCTCTGCTAGGGTAGAAACCATCAGACGATTCATTCCATCTGATCTGCCATGAGTGGGATCCTTGGTCCTTTATATCTCGCATGCACCCGGAGACGATTTGGCCTATCTTTCTGGCATCATAGCGTAATTGGCGCTCAGTGACAAGGATATCAATAGGCTTAACACCTGATATAACAGTGAATGACTCGCGGGAGACAGTTCTATAGCCACCAATTGCTGACAGTCGTAGGAGACCCTGAGCTCATAATAGAATATTCCTATAATATTTAACCTCATTCAATGAGCCCAGAACGGTGCAGCACACAGCATTATAACCTCACAAACACCTTTGTAAAGAATACGAACGATTCTGAAATCTAATCTCCAATCGGAGTGGACAAACACCAAAGAATGTGTTACGCGCCTTCTTGGCTACTTATTGAAAGTGCTCCTTGAATGGTGATGTTTCATTCATAACATCCTCATTCTCTGATGTAATGCCTTGCGGTGGTTCCAGATGCTAAACAGAAAAAAGAAAGAAAGGGTGTGGCAGTGCTAGCGGCCACTGTAAATACTTTTTTTACACTTTAAATATTATTCATTTATTTAATTCTACCACTCACCTGTGAATTCACAACACAGAGACGACTACAACAGCTGTACGTCACTGTTACACTAGCGCTCCTTGTGATGTGAAGGGATACTAATGACAAATGAACATACACACATACATTCAAACATCCAGAGAATTTCCATTCCGTTTTTGGGTTCCTTAAGTGTCAAAAAGTAAAGATGTGATAAAAACTGCATATGCCCAAATTGTACCGATTACAATACTTTTCTTTCCCTAAGCTCCCTACGCTATAAATATTCTGTAGCACTAGAAAGGAAAGTAAAAGAAAAATTACATGTCTTATTCTACCTATATGTATATTTTAAGAGAAAGAAATAAATGTTTAAATAAACCAAACAAAGGAATTTTAACTGTAACAGTGAACAAGATCACAAGTAGAATTACAAATTGTAAAAATAAAAATATTTACAAAATAAATAACTAATATTATGCCGGCCATTATTTAAGTGTGTGACAGCACATCACACACTTTTTTGTAACACAAAAATCATCTCAGTAATAGGTTGCATTACTGTATACAGGTATAAATCTTGGCATTTGTTTCCATTAAGTCGTAGCAATTTCACAATTATTCTATATCCAGCTATCAATATCTTAGTAATTTTGATACTAATAAGTGTTTGAATGATTTTTAATAACACTTGGCAGGATTTATGATAATTTTTCTTGACTGAAGCAAAGTTAATAAAAAATAAAATGAGATTAGTTTTGATATTTTACTCGATTTTAGTATTTTATTAATGTAAAATGGAGATGATGCTATTAAAAATTGTTTCAATTAACAGAAAACAAAACTTTCTACAAATTTTCTTAAAAAGTTTTAAAAAACCCTCTTTCTTTATTGAGAAAAATAGCCTAATAATTTAGTTAATTTTCAATCTGTATAAACATAATGAAATTAAAATTGTTTTCTTCTGAGTACATTAAGTACTTGTACATATCTATTATTTTGTTCAAAAAGAGGAATATTAATTTGTTTAAAACTCACTTCAGCTTTTATTATGTTGCTCATGAGACATGTAACCTTAAGTGTAAAAGCCACCATTATAGTGACATTCCCTATAAATTAATTCTTTTGGTTTACAGATTGAACATGTAACTTGTTTGATTGAATGCATTCTAGTGGTCATGGCAAACCAACATGTAACAGCGTGTTTAACTCAGTGAAAACAATGGAAAATGACTTTCACTTCTAACTTTCTTTAGTAGGCCTGACATGACTCTTCTTATTTTTGAGAATACATCTTATTCTGTGTTATTTTCAGGGATGAATATAACTAATGTCGGGTATGACATTTATCACAAAATTATATAAGATTACCTTTGTTTGTAATTAAATTTTTATTAATTAAAAGTAAAAAAAAGGAAACTACAGTCATTTTTATTTAAGGTTAATTAAAGAATTCACTCGTGCTTTTTATTGTTTATTGGGGGATTGAGATTGTTAAGCTTTTGTTTAAAGAATAAAAAAACTGGAATTTGTACAAATACAAAAATAGGATGGTGTGTTGGATTATTTTTAAAACAGCCAAATTTATTTTCTGTTACGATCTTCAAATAAGTGTATTCATTTGTTTTAAAACTGCCTCATGTTTAATTACAATCAAATGGAAATTGAAGGGAGAATTTTCCAAGAAGTTGTTGAATAATATAGTGTATGCATTAATTTATTTTAAAGTTCAGATATTCACAGGTTTCTTTTTTGTTATAAATATATTCAAATAAATAACCTTATAGCACATGATGTACATCTAGAACACCAACTTCTCTACACATTGTGCTATCTCATGTTTAAAAAAAAGACAGGTGTCCTACTACAGTCATGATCTATTTCAGGCTGCTTTCTTTCTTTTTGTTCTTAACTTTAAATGATATCAACTGCAACTGTCATTAGTGATTAAATTAAAAAGTATGTGGTTATATAACAAAAGGGAAACTCCTTTCAGCACTACTTAATTTATACAGTACACCACAAACCGATTTATTAAATGTAAATTCATATTCTATGTGGTTTATCAAATATTCAGGAGCTGTCAGATCACAAGGGTTGTTATTTACCAGCTCCCTTAATCAGATCTTTGTCTAATATTTAGAACATTGTTTTATTATTATAAATGTTTATTAATATAATAAGAGCTAATTTGGTACCTCTGATTGTTTTTGTATTATCAATTTGAAATTTCTCTTAAAAAAATCATACTTTTATTATTACCATGTATTTGAATTTTGACAAAATTTTTGAGTTTTTTACTTTCCCATAGTTCTTGAAAGAAAAGTATTGTAATCGATCCAATTTGGGCATATGTGGTTTTCACTGGTTCTTTATTTTTTGACACCTAAGGAAACCAAAAAACCCAAAAACTGGATGGAAATTTTCCAGATGTTCAAAATTATCTTATAAAAATTGGGTTGAAAAGCTATTTGCAGTCCAACTGGGTGTCTTCTGTATAGATCGGGCTGATTTGTTTTTATATTCTGTTTGTAATGATCCACAGATATGTCATCAAGCATAATCGAACCCCAAACTTGAGTTCCTGCTGAGAATTCCTCAAAAAATCCTCATTTATTACTTAACTGAGGAACTTTACAAGGTTATTTCCCACAGGAAAATCACTTTGGTGTTTGTCAATGCTTGATGACATATCGGTGGGCTATTCTGAACAAAATAAAAACAAAAATCAGCCATTTAATACAATTTCTGGATGGACTGGAAATAGGTTTTGAACAATGTTTTTTATTTGCAGTAGGAAAGGAAAGAGAAAAACAAGGAAGTTGGGGTGAGACATGTAAATAGGATAGGTTTTTAGCAAATATTTTAAAATATATAACATTACTTTTTAATAACAATGCTGCGGAGCAGCAAGGGGCCACTAGTTAGTTATTTAGTAAAATCAATTATAAATGAAATTATTTAAATGGAGGAATATATTTATGAGAAACTATTTATATTTCATAGAATAAATTTTATAAAGTAAGATCTTTATTTTGAACAAAATATAAGTAATTAATAAAGATAATAATGTCAATTAACTGGGTGCAACATTTATGTCCATACTTTTTTTGAGGATTATTACAGATTTAATTGTTAAAAAATGTTTCTATTAAACTTTTCTTTTTTTTAATATCAATAGTTTACAAAGTAATTCCTAAAAATTAAATGACTCGCTTGTTAACACGATTCAAAGCCTAAAATGACCATATAAGTTATGAGATAATTACTTTCCTTTTACCTCAACAATAAATTTTCATTACACAAGTTGTTTTACATAAGTTGTTTTTGTATTTTATGCGCACGACACTTGCAATGAGTTATTTTACACACAGTAAAAATTTATTTATATATTAAAGTTAGTTTAAAAAGAAAATAACACCCAATTATTCTTATACTTATAATAATTGGAAACTTTTGTAACATATTAAAAACTAAGCACAAGTTGGATTCTAACCCAGAACTATACAAACGAAAAGCAGAGATAATATTTCTTCACCATGGTGATTGGGTGGAGTATTCTGGTGGTATTGGGAGTTGTATTCTAGTAAAGAGGTATTTCTTTATCAAATTCAAAAAATTACTCTTGTTTAGTGGTTTACCCAGGAATTATATTGAATTATTTATTCATCAATTAGGACCCTTTTTTTAGTTTATTTAAAATTGTATTCTGTGTTGTAATTACTAACAGGTATTTTATATTTGTAACTAAAATACTCGATAATATTTAATAAAAAAAACACTCAAACTTTCAGTAATAATATTTTATTACTTCTGATTAAATTTGCTGATTAACATACCGTTTATGTTGCATGTCCAAGGCAGTAACAGTTGTACATAAGTACAATACATATAGCTGGCTAACGGGGCTTTGAAATTTTTTCTCAAAAAATGTTATCATTCTTTTGCCCTGACTCTCATCTTCAGACTACTATATGGACTGAATTTTTCAGCAAGCTGCAGATCATGAACAATGGAGAACTATTTTGGAAATGGACTTACACCACCTTTAGAGCTGGCTGTGTGGTGGTCAGGGTCGATGTGATAGTAGGTGTAACAGAGACCCTTCTGTTATCTACATGCCCCTGCTGTGGTAAGCATGTAAGATGTAGTAAGGTGTGTTGGTGCATCAGAGCATTGAAAACTTCAGTGAGTAGGGTACAGGAGTCAGTGCAGAGATTGCGCATCCACTCTCTGCCAGAACATGTTAACAGTGTATATTAACATAGCATTATTAATCAGGACATTTTTGCCAGTTCATGAATTGATATTCACTTGATTCAGATTGAAGTGACATATGAATAAGAAAAATGAGTATAATTACAATAAAATTCAGATAAGAAGATTATCAATGAAAATAATACAATGGAAAGAGGATACTGTTGTCTACAAATAATGGTAACAAGATTATTGTAATATACCCACAACTGCTATTTTGCAGTCTCCGTAATACTCAGTACTGATGTTACATACATTGTTAGATTCTAGGATATATTATTATTATTAATAATAAACTTTTCTTGCTACTACAGCGTAGTCAAAATACAAGGATATTGACAGACTAACAAACGTAAAAATTTCTTATAAGTACAATTTATTTATCTAAAAATATATAAAATAAATTAAATAATAATGATAAATATATATATATATCATACAAAATAGTAATTCAAATAAAAATACAGACTGATTTAATGACAATTAAATTATAAATACTAAATACAGTCCAATTTACTAAAAAACATTATAATGGCTGATAAAAACTAATATTGTTTTAACAATAAGATAAAAATAGAAAAATTATAAAGTCCATACAATTTACTTTCTGCAAGTATTATTACTTTTACTGTTTATAAAAGACCTACCCTACATTTTATGAATGAATAGAATATTGTCATTTTCACTCCTGATCACGCGAATAACTCACCAAACGGCTTCTTGTGTTCAACCATCATCCAAAATCAAATACTTATTGCACACCCTTTAGTCATTGTTACTCACGCTTACTGATATCACATGATAACCACCTTGCCTCAAATAAAATAGTAACACTGAATGTACTGCACCCATGTCTTTACAAAGTGCAGAAAAGATTCTTGATTTTAGGGGTCTCATTTTTATATAATTTACTAGGGTTACAACGGTCATTAGCACAATATTCAGACTCATTCAGTGGATCATGCAATATGTCCAGACACACAGTGGAGGTTTTTGTTTCACAAGTGCTTGTATATTTTGGAATCTTCCAGACATTGAACGAGCACCATCAGTGCATTTTCCGACACAATTTTCCCATCCTATGTTTGCATCGTTTATAAAATCATTTAAGAGAGGCAAATAATGCAAGTGCTGTTGTTTTGAGTTCTATTGGTTTGCAAAAAAGTAGTTCTTCTACTGCTGACATACCATCACAAAATTGAACACAGGTAATGAAATGAGCATCTTTGTTGCAATCTGTTGCCTCATAAAGTTGAATTGAAAACAATTTGTCATGCAACTTCCCGAAAAGCTGTAAATCTTCAGCTATATCACCAATTTGACAACCAAAGTATCATTTGATAGCGGTATGGACTCCAGTTGTTTAGCAATCTAAAATAATTGCCAGCTGGCAAAATAAGCTCTTCATCAATCATGTGAGGCTTTTTACATCTGGATATTTTAATAGCCAGATGTAAAAAGTTGATGTAAAAATGTGTAAAGTTTCATATAAATATGAAACTTTGTAAGAGGTAAGTAAAGCCTTTCCCGAAAGTTTTTTTAAAAATGAAGTTTGCTTTTCTTATGATTTTAATTTTAATTCGAAGAATTCTCGGGGTTTTAAACGTACTCACTATGAAGCGTTTCCAAATGTCGTTTAATTTTATTAGGTTTAATGCTGTCTGCTGCCAAAGCTTTTGAGCAAATGACACACAGTGACCTTTCTTCTTCATTAACTTTAGTAGTAGTAGTAAACCCAAACTTTAAATATTTTTGAGAATAGTATCTTGATTTTATTTTCGGAACCACGCTTGTCTGTGCACCTTATGCTTAACTATCATTTAATGCTCGCTTACGCCCACTTAAAAATTTAACCATGATTCTGTATAAATCTACTGCTGTGAACATTTAATGCCGTGAATTGCAATTAACTCGCAAATTACAACATACACATTCATAACAGATTCGATAGCGATAGAAGGATCGACTCGATTGAGACTGGTTGGAATTGAACAAAGTGCAGCATTTATACACGTTTGCACAGACGTTACAGAATATTTGAGACAAATCGGAACTTCTCGCGAAGCCGCGAAAATGTTTGATATGGTGGACGTAAGACAAATAACAAAAGAGAGACATCGATTCTGGTTTTGAAAATGCAGCGGATCGGTGTTACCAAATACTCGTATCAATAAATTTACATATTCTTGGTAATTTGTAAGGTTTGTAATTAAGGTCGTAGTGTCGATTTAGCGTCAAAATACATTATTATTGTATGACAGGAGGCGCGATGAAAATGATGATTGAAAACTGGGTCGCAAATACTGAAAGGTTGAGAAACGCTACCCTGTTTAACAAATTTGGGTCAGTTTCGGTCTGATTAACCAGGTCTTGGAATAGTTCAAGTCGGTATTGTTTTTGTTGATCCGACAACAATTTCGGATGAATTTCACGGACACTCAACTCATGGTCAAATCTTCAGTTAAAATTGACTGAACAGCGTAGAAATTTAAATTCACTTCATCAGCCATCTCCCTAATCATAAGTCTACGGTCAAAGCGTACTTAATCGCGAACATTCGCCATGTTTTCATTGATTTTGGAAGTGAAAGTCCGGCCGAACCGGAGTGTCATGGAATCTTCTTTGACTGATTCACGGCCATCTTTGAATATGTTGAACCAGTTAAAAATATTTGGCCGGCTCAGACATTTATCCCGAAAACTGCTTTTAAGTATGTTTTCGAAGCTAATTTACAAGTTTACAAAAAAAATTGAATCAAAATCTTTGTTCCGTTTTTTCATCCATTTTGCGAAATCAATAATCCGCCGGGAACACTTCACTCACCAGAACTCTCTACTGAACAAAGATATCGCAGTAAAATGTTCAGGACGTTTGTTTAATGAATAAAGGCAGTTATATGACAATTAAAATAAAGACGATTAGACATGATCTGGAAAATTATTGTCTGCCATCTCCAGTAAGTTAAATCCAGAGTTTATGTAATATGCTTTAGTTTATGTATTTTTATATTCATGCATTAATGATTCCATTTACATACATTATAGCTTATTCAAAATCAAGCGTGTTTGTTTTGCCTTTTGTTCTTCCATTTAGGTAGATGCCTTTTTGTTATTTAAAAATAAATTATATATAAGCTTGCATCTGCTGAAAGGTTTATACATAAACCTGGAAAATAGTCATGGGACGAAAATTTAATTATTAAATGTGGTAATTGATGGCATGTTTCTGTTACAAAAATATAAATTGAATTCAAAATATTCATGATGAACTAGATAAAAATAAAACTTTCTTAGAAGGATAATTTAAAAGATTTAATTAAATTATACCATTATTTAATAAGACTTTGCATTACATATATTTCTGGTAATTAAAACTGTAAATACTCTTTATCTAAAGAAATTCTGGCCTTGGCTTAAAAAATTACGTGTTTATAAATTAAAATACAAACTTTGTATTTTAATACAGAACTCTTGGTAAACAAAATTTCCTTTACAAAAGGAAAAAATAATAGTATACAGAGAAAAAGTACCAGTGCCAGAAAAATCCTATCTTGATATTTATTAAAATATTTTATTCATAAACCTAAAGAATACAAAAAAAATGTATATTAGCCCCACATCCAACAAATAACATTTATGAAGTAAAACTTAATTTCTATTGTTATTTTTATGAGTAAATTATTTATTATAATTCAAATGTTAATTGGTTTAAAGAGACCAATGGAATTTTTACTAAAGCTACTGATGATAAGTAGTTTATTATATTATTATATATTTATATATAATATATAATTTAACTTAAGTTATCATTGAATGAACACCATTTCCGTCATACATTATTATGTAATCAATATTATAGAAAAAAAGTGCGAGGACTTTTTCATTTTGTTGATAAACATGTCACAGTAGTAGGAGTTGTTTATTTGCTATTCTAGAAAATTGACAAAAATTGACCTTTTGGATTCCAAAAGATTCTCATCATGATTTTTCCAGCTGATGGTCTGGTTCAGAATTTTTTCTTGACAAGTGAACTTCTTTGCTTCCACTCCATGCTCTATTTGTTTTATTCTGGTTCATAATCATGAATCTATATCTCATTACAGTTAGAATACTCTGCGAAAAACCATCATCACCTTCCTACTGATACCATTGTTTCAGCTCATGCGAAGTTTTGCCTCTTGTGATCTCTCTTGGAACCCACCTTGCACTTGTGTTTTATGGTACTTTAGTTTGTTGGTGATTAGTTATGAACTGTACTGACACTTACTTGTAATTTTTCTGCTATAATCTTTACTGTGATCCATCCATCAGTCTTCTTGGATGAGAGAGGGATTGATTATTTCATCCAAGAAGACCAGAATTTAATATCCAGAATGTGCTTATTAATCACTGAAGTTTGATAGTCTTTCAATTTTGCTACCCACTTTGTAGAAATTTCTGTGGATAATACAACTAGTTCGTATTATTGTCATACAAGAGTATACGTTAACCGGTTTTCCACCTTCAGAAAACAAAACATGGACCATTGCACGCTACTCAACTGATTCTCAAACTTCAAGTGGGCTCAGCATTGTAAAATGAGATTTTGAGGTTATAAACAAAACATTTTTACATAAACAACGATCTAAAGTCATTACAACATTACCAACTTACTGATTTGAAAGTATAAAGTATCATAACCTTCTTATCAACTGTTTTGCCTCCGTAGCTATTTGTGTTTTTAATTACTGATTGACCCTTGTAAATACTGACCATGTGTGTGGTAATTTTAATTGTGTAATGTATGCTTTAATACAGTTTCTCAAATTATTTTGGAAGTTCAAAAAAATTTTAATTATTTTAGAAAGTTTCTGTGGCCTTTATTAATTTTAATATTTCGGTGATAATAACCTTACGGTTTAAATTAACCCTGCTCTAGCTTAAAAAAGCCAGCAGTTATATGGCTGAATTTAAAAATTCTTCATTTTGGGCATGATGAAATAAGGATAGAGTGAAATTTACTGAATATTATCTAAAACATAAGTCTATTGAAGTTGTTGTTGAAGATCTATAAATAATAAAAGAAGATAATATTTTAAATATGTATATATATATATGATGAATTATTTGAATTTTAAAAGTTATTTTGTATATTATGAGGATTCATATTTTATATAAATAATAGAGACAGAGGAAAGGTGCTGTCTTTTTTCTCTTTCTTCCTAAATAAATATATTTACTTTCTTATAAGCAAGATGTTTAAGATCAGCTTGAATTATAAGTATGAATATTCATAATTATATTTAAAAGAAAATCAGTGGAATTTGCAGGCAGCTAATCCTTAGGAACAAATACATCTACCAGAATTCTTATTTACACACGTAAACCCATTTACATGAAAGTTTCAGCATTAACACTTACACTTTCCTTCCAAAATGAATAATACAAAATACCCAGAAAAACTAAATCATGTAGATGCAGCATCAGAATATATCAAATTGAATAATTAAAAGTAGAGTTAACAATAAAAATAAAATATTTATTTTCGTATACTACAAGGTAACAAATATTTTTGAATTTTATTATAAAAACAAAAAAAATAATAATTGTAATTTATTTATTTTGATAAGTATAACAGTAAAGAATATTTATAAAAATATAAAATATACATATATAAGAATAAATAAAATCTATAATTACAATATAAATAATACATAACTTATCTTATTTTTTACAAAAAAAAAATCATTAAAATAATTTTAATATTTACATTTAAGATAATACTGATCATAATTATTGTTAATGTTGAATTGTTATTGTTTATTAAGATTAATTATAATTACGGAAATAATGTTAATGAAATATCATGATTTACATAAATTAGAACAAAATTCCTGATACTATTCGAAAAGCATTATGTCGTAATTAGTATTTCATTGAGGTTTTTTAAGCTGTATATTTATCTGTCATTCTCATGATTAAAGCAACAAATAAAATACAATACTCTTTAATAACTGAATTTCTTAGTTAAGTCGTATGAAAATAAAGAGTATGAGAATATATATGGAGTTGTATTCACTTAGATTGTAAAATTTACACATTCAGTGTCTATTAACATAGATGGTTGTACTATTTTCTTTACTGGTTTATAGCAAAGATTAAAGAAGGAGAAATCAGATAAAAAAAAAATTAAATAAAAAAAATCAATTCCAAGTATTTTGTTTAATTTTTATACAACTGAAAGAATAAGAGATCTTAAAAATATTGAGAACTTACTTTTAAATTTCATAGAAGTTATTCCTGCATATAATCTATTAAAGTAACTATCTGACTCCTTTGTCTATGTCTCTGGTAATTCATCTTATGAAGAAACCTTTAATTAGCTCGATAAAGATTTTTTTCTGAGAATAATTTCCATACAATTTGAAACTTATTTATATTTTTTAAAGGTGTTAATATATGTTTTATATGTTTTTTAATATAAATAATTATTTCATAAAAATGAAAAAAAATTAATGATTAATGTATAGTGTAAAATAAAAAGTAACAGTTCTTTATAACAAAGATAACACTTCTGAAAATATAATGAAATTGATCAATTTATGTGCAAATAATTAATTTATTTTATATGTATAATTCTGTACTTAGTGTGACCATGGATATTTTGGTAGATGCTATCTTCAATTACCATTTTTCATATGCTACATTCCAGATGTAGAAAAACATACAAATGTTTTTCCACATAAGTATTATAACACTTTCATAAGTGTCATTATACTATTACTTTTTAAACTGCATTATTATTTTCATATTTACATCAAGTTCCATTAGCAATCTTATATTTCTTTACATTTCCTTTGTACATGCACAAAATATTTTCCCTCTATTAAATATAAAAGAATAAGTAATTTATAAACCTGATATTTGTTTATATATTTTGTAATTTTTTAATACTTACTCTATTAAAGTTAAGGGGGATATAGACTATTATTTATACTTTTCTTAATTTTAAACAATATATCAACTAGATTGTTTTAGTTTACAAATGTTTTCTGTAATTCCATTTATTCTGTAATTTTTTCTGGGTTCCATTAATAACACATTGGATTGCAGTTACGATAATAATATACACATATGAGTTAATGCACAGATATATAATATAGTCATGCATAAAGTTATCATACAAATAAAAAATTATTGATAGCAAACAATCTTATGTTAACTTTGAACAATTGATTACTATTTTCCATTTTCGAAAAACTGATTACAATTATACTCACTACTGATCTTATCACCGATTGCAAATATATAATGTATACAAGTATGTATGTGTTTAATTTAAAAATCGGTCACATATTTTCCTCTTTTATTGTGTTATATAAAAATATACTATTTTGTTATCACAGTCAGCTAACACTTAAAATGCCACAATTATTAAAAATAATTTAATATGTAAACTCCATCACACAAATTTTATATTTCTCCAATAAGGCATTATAATTTTATTAATTATAGTTAAAATACTGATGCAGTGACTACAAAATATCATAAATACCACAGATAACAAAGTATAGAAACATATTCTTTTAAAAAGGTTTAAAATAGAACTATAAATCTTCTTTACCAATAATTAACATAAAATCTACGTTTTACAGTATTCAAAAATTTGGTTTTTATCTAAAAATATTACTATTACCAAATTTCTGTACTTCTTCAAACCAGAGTTTATCCATGATCTTACATATTTAAAGATATCAATTGATAAAAAAAACTTATTTGTAACAACTACAATAAACTATTCATGATGAGCAAGATATACGTGGAAAGAAACATATTTTGGTGGTATGTTAATGAAAACTGATTCAGGAATCAAATATTGATGTGTTAGTAGAGTAATTTTTAATCAATCAAAAATATGATTAGATTATATTCAATTATTGAGGGACACTAGAACAGTAGTAAATAATATGATGTCATAAAGAAATAACAAGATACAAATAAAAATTTTTTGTTTAATGTCACTTGTATAATGTGTAAAAATCTACAGTCCATTTCATTTTTTTAGTTAGTGTAGTTTATCATTGTTGTTAACCATGTTGTAGATTGAACAAATTTATTACATAGTAATGGTTTATGGGAAGAGTACTACCACCCACTCAGTCCCTTCATGTTCATATTTCTCATTTAATGTTATAAAGTCAATCTAGTAGTTAAACTATTACTTATAAAATCACCTTCAATTTTTCATAGTTTTCTGTGAGCCAGAATTACTAACCGAGATTAATTAATTTATATTTATGTTTATTAATATACACACAGAAAACAAATTACCAATAAAAACTATAAAAAATAAGCATTTTCAAACATAAAATTAAAATTACTGATTTTTCACCTTTTTCCAGTAATACTGATTTTATTCAGCAGGGTATATTTTAGAAAGTAGATAGTGCAAGAGATAAGATAAAATCTATGAAATTTACTTAAATATGTTAACAGTAGAAAGCATAAAAATAACACACATTACACTTGTACAATTGTATAAATCATTCTATAGATCCAACTCAAAAATACTTAGTCGGATTCAAAAGAAACAATAAAAGATTTTTATAAGAGTAAGTCTGAGCTACATTGAGATAGCATCTTGTATTATGCAATTGAAATTAATTATCTTTTTTCAGGATCAACCTTTATCCAACAACTGTCAAAATATACTAATTTACAAGGGGCTCTAAGTTTTAAACCTCTGTGGACATGTTATTTACTTAAGACTATCTATCTCTGATAGCAAAAACAATTATCATAGAACTTATGTAATGTGTAGGTAAACAGAAAACTATATTTTCACATTTATTCTTAAACAATAAAGACATATTTCATTTAGATCTTAATAAATTTTCAGAAAAAAGTAATTAAATTTGAATAGATGAGCAATCAGTTAACTGACAAAAGTCAATAAAATTAAACTTTCTAAAAAAAATAGTAAATCATGTTATATTTTGAGTTTTCTGTTGATTTTACATTAGTTTTTGAAAAAAAGATTTTGGGAAGGCAATTTTCTATGACACAATATTTCTTTTAACAGGTTAACAAAGAAAAGGATAGCATTCTACGGAATTGACATGTGGTAGAAAAAGAGCACTTCACAAGAGCTATGGTATTATTTAAAGATTGAATGAGCCTTAGTTAATCTCAATAATAGATTTTACCCTATCATAAGTACGATAAATAAATAATTTAAATGAAGAAGTTATTGTACATACCAAGAATTACATAATATATTTCTAATTAATTTTTTTTAAAAACCTGATTATTATATTAACATAACTTAATAAGAGTTTTGTTTTTACAAATAAGCGTCAAAAGTTGTTACCACAATAAGTGCAGTAAAAGGTAATTAAACTTTTAATATGCTTGCAATAACCTGATAATGCAAAAAAATCATTCTATTAACATTCATATTTAATAATAATTTATACTTATAAATCTGTTGTAAATTTTTCGTTTGAGGACTAAATTTATTTTACTGTACTTTTAAAAACAACAATTTGGAAAACTGAGGATTATGATAAATGATAAACATGTTTTTAACCCAGAGTCAATAACATACCTTAGGATCAATGAATTATTTGAAGGCGAGTTGAGTTATATATAATAAATGTATAGATTTTTCATAGTTTAGTAACCTTTCAAGTACAATAATGTTACATTTTTTTTATATACATACTCAAAGAGAAGAATACCTGACGCCATGTATAGACAATTCATTTTTTTGTTTAAAAATAAAAAGACAAATGTAGCTGTATAGATAGTGACAAGTACGTACATAATTTTTTTTTTTGTAATCATTATTTCATTTCAATTAATTTAAGATTTAAATTACAAAGTCTTGATAACACATAAATGAAAATTTATAATTCATTTGTGCCCATAAAAACAGTTCTCACAAAATTTTTTCTATTAAGAATTAAAAATCATAGTTATAAAATACGATCAATGCCATAACACATTTCTTAACTCTTACAATCAATCGTTTTTCACATTCATTCTACACATTTTTCCCTTTTTTTAATGAATGTGTACATATATTTTATTTAATTCATCTAATTGCAATTTTACACACATTCTGTAATCTACTACAAGAGCCCCCTTCTTGTTTTCAGGATCAGAAGCTGAATTTAATGATTAAGATAATTTATTTTAAAAATTAATTTAAGATAAGTACTGTATTAACATTTAAAATTGGATTATCACTAGTGTGCATGTTGATTTGTGTATAAAACTACACCTTTGCTTTATTTACTGCATTTTATCACCTTAACACCAAAAGCAAAAGAAGATTCATATTAAAAAGTATATAATGAAGTAAATAACAATGAAGAAAACAACAAAAATAATAACTTTCACAATTGTGATGGATACGATTAGACAATTTATGTAGTATTCCTATTAATTACTTTAAACTTGGACTAATTTCAATGAAGAGCATCGAAAGTGCTGCCACACCACACACTTTTCATTGCATGACATTTTTTTTATATTTTTTAATAAAAACTTTTAAAGCAGTAGAATATCCAATTAAATTCCACCAACAATAAAATCGGACCCAAACTGAAATTTTTCTTATCTCATAAGTAACATTATATTACTTCTGTTTTGAACTGATAAATTTGAATCGGTTCAAATGTCAATGAGTTGCTGAGCTTTAATACTATTATAATTGTAGAGCTTTTCAAGAATTTTTTTGCAGCATGATCTTATTCTACTTAACAGTTCAAAATTTACTCAGATTAGTTCATGTATTATTAGATTATATCCTTTTAAATCATCATCTTAATTGTTGAAGAAAAAAGTAGTTTTATATACAAGTGAATAAAATATTTCAAATTTCCATCATGAAAACATCAGCTCAAAATTAATTTTACTCATCTTATAAAACTTTAAACATCCGCAGACATAAACATTCCGTTTTACTATTTAATTATGTAGGAAGGAAAATAAGTATTTAATTATGTTGAAATAGGTTCTGACTTCTGTACAAGTACTATTTTAATTATTTGTACTTAAGTTAAATGTACAAAAGTTGAAAAATACATTAAAATTTTTAATTTTATTAAATAAGGCTTTTGGTGGTTTAATTACTTTTTTCTTCTTTTTTTGGCTTGATGATTTCATCACATAAGCTTGAAGTTTGTGTATAGGACTTAGTAAGTAATTGTTAAAATACAGAGTACAAAATTAAATGGTTAACTTACTGGTAAGCATGATAGTAGAAATGCATACATTAATTGAATTTTGATTCACTGTCAGTTCAGCTGGACTTCAGTACACACAGACTTCAGTACAGATATTAAATACTAAAGACCAGTTTGAAACCATTTTTTCCTTGTGTACATTTTTATTTTCTTTCTTAACTTCTACAAACAACTCATTTGTGTTACAAAGTCTTGATAACACAAATATTCCAAATATTTGTGTTATGCACACTTTCTTTTGCAAATATTCCAAATATTTGTGTTATCACAAATACTAGAGGTGATGTTAATTTCTACTACAAATTAACATCACCTGTTTAAACAAGCAAAAAGACGTAACAAAAAAGGTACTTTTTTCAATTTAATTTACTTTAATAATGTTGTGGGTAATGAAGTTATAATAATTATAATAACATTAACAGGATAATCAAGCACCTAGAAAGAGAATTCACCTCCTCTCCCTCCAGTGTTTTCCTTATTGAGTCCAGGTATTTTATGAGAAATGTTGTAGAAGTCTGATTATATTTAAAAATAAAAAATAACTGCCATTAACTAAGGAATTAGTAAATCCCCAACATTCTATTAACCATTATGGTAAAACATTTTAATTAAAATATAATTCTTGCTTAAAATTTTACTATCAATAATTGTTTATACAAAATTAATACTGATAATATATCAGTACCATAAATCCTACTCTTTAAATGAGCTACTTTACCTTTGTTATCTATTGTGGCTACTTTGATATTTTTACATAAGTTTTAGCTGCTTCTGTTAATTTATGAAAGTCTTAACATGATACATTCTTTGTGAGTAAAAAAAAATTATTAAAATATTTAATATATATACTAAACTAGTAATTTTATACCAATAAAAAATACTGATCGTAACATTAAAGAAGAAAATAATTAGCATAGAACATTCTTCATAGATTAATACACAAGTTTAACCACTGTTAATATTTTAAAAAATAAAAGAAAATGATACGTATATGAAATAATTATTTTTATGAAATCCTGAATAAGCAACTTTTTTACTTGCTTCACTTATTTACCATTTTATATCATATTATGTGCTTTTCATGATAAATTATGAAATATATTTCATATATTTGGACTGCATTTAAGCTCAAGATTATTTTTAATTATACAGAGCAAAGCAGTTGCAAAGCTGGAATTAAATGTGCTATGCCAAATCTATTATCTTTTTTTTTTAATGATTTATCTAGAAGGCTTCCTCCTTGTTGTTTTTGTTTTCTTTTTCTTTTTAATTTTTGGTTTACATGGAATATTGCCTTTCTTTCCAACAACTCTTCTTATAATTCTAGACCAATCTTCCAGAAAATGTTGATAAGTAATAATTACACCCCAGTCAAGTATAAGTGTCCTTGTATGGTCAGGTTTTAAATCCCAATATAATTTATCAGGACCATTATGAGCTGGTATTACTGCAAGTCCAAGGTACATCATAGCAGTTTCTACTTCACATAGTAACTATAATCAGTAACAAAACAACAATAATTAAATAAATATTTATTAAAAAATTACATAAGTACATTTAGATTATACAGTAGAGTATACATTTTAGTGTATGTATATATATATATATATATATATATATATATATATATATATATACACACTGCTAGAAGTAGGTGGATCAAAGAAATTAGAGAAGATATGAAAGAATTGGGAATTTCCCTGACTGACCTACAGAATAAAACTGGAAAAATTACAAAGCTAAAAGATAAAAGCTTAGATTTAAACAAAAGACAGACAAACGACAAAATACAACGAAGAGGGTGTTTACGGATGAAGAAAAGAAAGCAAGATCTGAACGGATGAAGAAATACTGGGCAGCTCGGAAGAGTAAAATAACACGCTTTTCTCAGAAAAGATCCAACTAAAATTGCCTTAAGTGGTCCCATGTTGGCCGTAAAAGCATAATAATAATAATAAATAATAATATATACACACTAAAATGTTTCATATGACCAGCCACATATTTGTTTTTTTTTTAATTTAATTTTTGACTGTATATTTTTATAATATGCGACAATTTTAATGATTCTGAGTTTATTGTGTAATTTTAAAAAGGTTTTATTAACTGACGATGAGGGAAGCCCTTGAAAGCGCTCTTAAATGGAAAAAACAATAAGCATAAGGTAACAGGCATTGTTGAATTCTGTACTGTTGGTGAAAAACTGTGTTATACTTTTGTCACTGACATAACTGGTACAAAGGGGAATATGATATGGAAAAATACATTTCAAAAAAAGAATTGATTTTTCTAAGTTAATATATATTGATAGAGAGAGAGAGAGAGAGATTCCATCTTTACAATACACATGCTTGTAATGTATGATAACAACTGTTTAATATTACATTTTTAAAAACCCCTACAGATTTAGATATCTCTCTCTCTTTACACACACAAAGAATAATGAAGCTGTCTACCTTTTCTCTATTATAAAAAATCTAGATTAGATAGTGTTTTTTTTTAATTTAGAATTTTGTTTAAATAAATCATTGTAATTTATTTTAAAATATGATTTTGAAAAAGAAATGTGTATGTATGTATAGGAATGAATTAAAATAAATTCACTGAAAATCTGGAGAAGATTCACTTATTGTTTTTCAGTATCTTGGGAACTAAAACTTAAACTAAACTAAAACTAAATTTTGGGAACTAAAAGTTTGAAATATCTGGAATAGGTACCAGCCTTCTTTAAAATACTGCACTGTTCAACCACCACCAGTGCTTACTTAAACAGGTCTTAAAATTATCTTAAAATTTCACTGTTTGAAAGAAATCTTAATAATGGTTTGATATCTTGGTAAGGATGTTGCCAATCTTTCAACAGTTCTTTTATAAAATAAACATAAAATACCAGTTTAAACCCCAAGTTTTGTTTGTTTATTCTTGTACTTGGATTCTGTTACTGTTAAAAACAAGCAATGATCTGGTATTTGACTATATTACCATGTAGTGAGCGCGCGCGCACACATACACACACACACACACACACACACACACACACTCACACACACACAATAAGAAGATGAGTGTATAAAATGAATTAAGCAATCTGACATACTTTAGCAAAACTATCACACATAATTTTTTTTTTTTAAATTGCAGTTATTCTAGTTTAAATAATCTTAATGGCCCAAAACTTCATCTTTGAAAATTGATAGGGTAGATTAATACTAAGAGGGTTGTTCAGAATGTTTTCAGCTGGAAAAAACTGCTAGATTTTCAGAAATTAAAAAAAAAATTTAAATAATCACCGTACCACTGGATACATTTAGATCAATGGCTTTGCAACTTTTTAATACTCTATCCTAGTAGTTTTTAATATTCAGAATAATGCAATTTTTCCAGCTCTACAAAACAAGCAATTGTTTCAGATTTGACCTCATCATTTGAAGTGAATCTTTGTCTTGCAAGCCATTTCTTCAGGTTTAGGAAGTGAAAGTTTGGCTAGAAGCCAAATCCAGCAAAAATCAGTTTAGGTGGAGGTACTTTGCGGTGTAAATCATGGAGTTTTACAGCCAACCTAAGACTTGTGTGCAGGTGCATTATTGTGGTGAAAGCGCACTTTCTGTTTGGTCAGATGTGGATGTTTAGCAGAATAGCATCCTTCAATCAGTCGATTAATGAAGCACAACACTTCAAGGTGATGATCCTGTCTTTTTCCAAGTAGTCTATAAGTGTACCACACCATGAAAATCCCAAAAAACTGTAGCCTTGAATTTTCTTGTATGTGGAACTGTCTACACTATTGGCACACTTACATTGGCTTCCACCCATTGTTTGAACTGATCTTTGATCTCTAGCATGTAATGGTGAATCATCACTGTTATAAAATATTTTCAGAAAAAAAACTCAGCGGAATCACATTTTAAATTGTAATTTCTTTACACCATTAAGAAGAGTTCAATCAAATGTTTTTTTGGTTGACTGTTAACAAATGCAGCACCCACCAAGCGGAAAGCTTCTTCATACCTAAAACACTGCGTAAAATCTAGCGAACATGGTCTATGTTTGTAATATCACCAAGCTCATCTACCATCAGTCAGTGATCATTTCTTATGGCATTGTGGATTTTTGTTATTTTATAGGTCGTAATACTTTTTGGACATTAATTCAACATCTTGAATGAATACACAACCATATTTAAATTCAGCAGTTCGCGGTTTTACTGTTGAAAATTAAGGGAAAGAATTCTTTAGAGTGGAATCTAATTCTTTTTACATGTCTGTCAGGATTAAACTTTTTAAAACAAATTACTTTATAACAGTTCAAACTTCTGTTTTATCCATTTTTCAGGAAATTTCAAAACTAATCAATTACCACAAACAAGCAACTAAATGCAAGGCATCTTTGCAGTATACCATTTAAAGGATAATATTTGACAAATTTCATAATCATTTGGTTATACTTCTGCCATCTTGTGTAGGACCGAGAACTTTCCAAATGACCGTATTATGTTGATTTTATTTATTTTTGTAAAAAAATTGTTTTTAAAACTGACTGGTAATACCCAAAAATTGCTTTCTTAACAGAAGTTAATTGGAAATAAAAACACAATTTCAAATAGAACTGTTTGATGCAATGTGTAAATTATTATGCAAGACAAAATTAAAATGAAAAATACAAGAAATAAAAATAAATAGAAAGAAAAATATGTATAAAAATTAATTAAAATGAAATTTTCTTATAATAGTTTATTGACAATTACTACTTATGTTACTTTAATTTTAATTTGCTTCTAGTCTAAAAACAGAATTTCAAATTTATAAAAAAAATGTATACATATTTTGAGATAAAAAATGTTTTTAAATGTTCTTTTAAAAAAATGTTTTGCAACAATTACCATTTCCTCTAGAAAAATTAACTACTTCCCATAGTGTAATACTCATAATAACCCTTTCACAAATATTAAAATGAAAAGTTAGATGACAAACTCATTTTTTTTAAATACCTGCTGGAATTAAGATTGTGTCATCAAAACTAGATTTTAGGAGAAAATGAAGCGAGTTTACACATCTTATCAATATTATTGGCACATATTGATGATCAAGTAAAATTTATTACTAAAAATGTTAGATATTGTTAATATTACACAATATGTTAGATACATTTACAGTTAGTAAACAGGGGATCATTTTACGTAGAATACATTACAAAAAATGAAAACTGGAAAGGAGTTTCAACTTTGAATGAAAGTCAGAACAAAATTTCAATAAAGAAGTCTATACAATGAGCTTGAAATGAAATGTGTCAGACATAAAGATTTTAATATAACTGTAATTAAGGCGGGGTAACACAATATACAGCAAACTGAAAAATTCTTACATATTTGCAATAGAATTGCAAAGAACGTACTGAAGAAATCAGAAATAGACCAAGCAAAGAATGCTTTCCTGTAGTATTTTGTATCTCGACTAATATCACACATAGATTCAGAAATCATGAAACTTTTGAAAACATCTGTTTCGATTATGTTGTCTTAAAGTGAAAAGATGAGAAGCACTTTAGTTTATTGTAATATAATACATATGTACTCCTGTATACTTTTACATATGTTAAACATAGCTCCTTAATTTTGCATTGATACATTTTAAATACTAAATATTCTGTTCTTTTAATTAATAATAATCATCATTCTTTTTATAATGTACAAAACATTTTAATAACATTATTAAAAGATTTTAATAACTAAATGCAATTAATTTTTTAAAAAATGACTACCATTATCTAAATTAATTGGAATCACAAAAATCTGGTAACTAAATTGGATAAAAACAACATATATTTAATATCTTTAAATGCTTTGTAATTGGAAAACTGAAAACTTCATTAAATGGTGCTTCTACTGTTCTCACATCCTGATGTCAAATGATTTTTTTTTTTAAGTTATGCTAACTTATACTTAGAGTGCAGTCAAAAAAGTGTAAAATTTGAAACTGTAATCATAACATTTCAATATAATTCATATTGTTTCAATGTGTTTACAATGTAATTCTTTTTGAGTATACAAAGAATATTCAGGTTGTCTTGTTGGTGGATTTGTGATTTGTACCAATGAAACTGGGTGAATCATGACTCTGTGCTGTTACACACAGCTTTTTACTGTTCACAGTATCTTTGAAGCTGTTGTTTGTTTGATCAATGTAGAACATTGTAAAACTTGTAAAAACATAACATTGAACTTGTAGAATACTGTAGAAATTGTTTGATCAGTATAGAACAGTTCAGTTTCTACATTAAGAGGCATTATGTTTATTTGACTATGTTTTGTGAGCAATAGTTTATTTCGTTTCATTTGTTTTGAAGATCAAATTGCAAACAGAATTTGTAAATTGTTTTTTTCCAATGTATTTTTATATTTGTTATTATTTCTATTGATTCTATTGAGAGTGTGTCAATAAGTGTGCTACTGTCTGTTTCCATACAAACTTTAGGAACTGTTTGCAGAACTGCATAGGTACCTTTTTGTGTTGAGTTCTTCTATATGGTCTTCAGGTAACATGGGTGTGTTGAGTAGTCTGATCAAACTTCAAAAATTAGATAGAATATTTAAGGATGTGTCTATTATTTTTGGTTTTCTAAATATTTTAAAAGTGTTTTTGTTGAATACTTTTTGTAACTTTGAAGTCAAGAAAATTTATTCATTTATTGTGTGTAGTACTTTTTTATTTTATTGTCTGGTAATCTGATATTTTATGTTTAGATAATTAAAATTCCACTTTATATACAAAACATATTGAAACTATTAACTTTTTTTATGTTTGACTCCAGATAAACTTTTTGGAACTTTTATTAATTTCTTCTGTAGGTGGTGGAATTATATATATACATTTTAATTGTATTGTGTAACACACATATATATATATATATGTAATGCTTTTTTATTGTTTATTAATGAAATGATTCATTAAACCGCCTATATTTATTAGTAATTAAAATAGTCCTATTTTAATCAGTAAGTTAATTCATCAGTTTAAGAGAGACAAAATAATAAATATTAATTATCTAACAAATGTCATAATATATATATACACTTAAATAAGATAAGAGTCTGTTAAGTGTGTATTAGTCTGTTAATTAAATCTGTATAAATATTTTGATGACAAAAGTAGTCTAAATAATCCAAATCATTAACTTTAATTCAACATACAATCCCAGTATTTTTCTTAAATAACATATTACAGACAACATCTAATATATAATCTCCAACTTCTATATGCAGCCAAAAACACTGTGTGCCCATACTTTAGAAAGTATTTTGCAAGTAGTCTCTAATGGGCAAGCAATGGGCTAGCAGCTATAAACATTTTAAAGAAGTAAGAGATTTTAGCAGAGGTTTGCAAATATTCTAAATTCTTTAAAATCATGATTTTTGGTTCCACATTACAGGAGGTTCAAATTCTATGTACAATTATATTTTACTTACTAAAATGAAAAAGTGCCCAGATAGCTACTTTTAAGTAAGTAACTTATATCAGATGATAAAAATTGTTAAGGCACTGAAAAGTAGAGAATTTTCAAAGAAAAAATATAATTAATGTGGTTTTAGAAAATCTGCAGATTTTCTAAAACTCCTTCATTTCAGTGAAATGCGATAGCTTTATTATTTTTTTTCAAATTACCCACTTTGGGGTAAGTCAGAATAATTATTTTTTATGTGTTTTGGCTGCTTTGTATTTTATCAAATATTTTTGTGAGATGCTTTCTTCCTTTCATCTGAAACTTTCGTCCCTCTTATAGAATTCAGTTTTTCTTGAAATTTTCAGTTTACATCTTTTAGTATTTCTCTGAGATAGGTTCCATTTTCAATTATTTCATTTGTAATATTTAATTCAATTAAGTTTTCTGGCATTTGTTTGAACCAACCGTTTGCTCTTAATTTTTCTATTTTTGAAAAATTTAAATATTTATTTTATAAATTTATTAATTGTTCATCTAAAGACATGACTATAGAAACTGACTCCTTTTTTCATAGGTTTTTTATTATTTGAATTTTTATTTTATTTTTTAATTTGAAATTTTGAGAATTGTAAATTTTTATTTTATTATTTTACTTAGTTTTGAAAGCACAATAATTAAAAGCATCTTTAGAATTTGATTTTAATTAATAATTAACTTTTAATTGAAATTTGGTTTGAATGTTGTTTCCTGACTGAAGTAGGTATAAGAATAATAAAATCATTTTTGAGATTTTTCAAAACAAAACCTACTAAGTTTGCTTTTATTTAAGAATTTTAAACTGGTTAAAAAATAAGTTGTTTTGAAGATTCAATAAAAAATCAAAATAAAACCCCAAAACACAGAATAAACTTATAGGTTTAATTTTATACTTCTAAAATCATATTAATTTCTTAACTCAAAAAAAAAACTGTATGTTTAGATTTAAAAAAGCAAAAAGAAGCTGCCTTTTGTAAACAACATTTTTTTTTATTTATCATTTTAAAAAAATTAATGATCCACTCAAGAATTTGAAAGATTTTGGATTTTAACTTTATCAGCAATTATTGATTGTAATAGAGGAAGAGTACTGTTAGAATGTAAAAAACTATTTATAAAATTTTTTTCTGACTCAAGAGGACAATGAACTGTCCTCTTGACAGAAAATTATTTACAAAAAACAACTTAAAGATAGAGAGAGAAAGTGAGTGTGTATTTCTCATTTTGCTTAATATGCTCCTTGTTTTGCTTAATATCTTAGGAATAATGTAAAAACTTCAAATTTGATAGAATTACTTATTTACACAGAGCACCAACAACATAAAAGTTTTGAAAAAATTCATGTAACGATGAGAAAATGCAATGGTAGGGGGTGATTTTGATAAAAATTCCTAAAAGGTAAATTCTTACCTACTTTATTGTCTTTTTGATGTAATTAATAAAAAAAACTTCTACCTGAAATATTTCAAATATACAAACTTCAATTAATGCTGATTTTTACAAATTCTATTGCATTTTAACAATTTTAGGGATGCTAAAGACTTACTTTGATAAATATTTTGAAAGCATGGGGGGGGGGGTAAAGAATTTCAGTCAACATTATATCACTGAATTATATTTATATAAAAATGTGAAATTTGGTAGATGACTTCCACTTATGAGACAATGAAGATACAGACTTTTTTAAATTCATCAAAAGGCCAGGGGTATAGAAATAGTGGGTATCATTCTTAATAAAATCCAGAAGGTAAATTTTCTGTTTATTTTCTAATCAATACAAGTTATAATTGTGGGGAAAAGTCAATTGCTCTCAAATATAAGAGTTCAAATATATGAATTTCTACAATTGTTTGTTTTCACTAATTCTACTGTGATATAATAGTTCATTTTTAATGTACAATCTAAAAAGTAGTGTAGTATAATATAAGTGTTGTGTATGTAAGTATTATAATGTATAAATAAGTAATGTTCGTCTTAAGTGGTGAAGCGCAGAGTGTTACATTATTCGTTGCCACTTTTTCAATAATTTTATTAAGTAATAATTTCAAAAATAAATTAAATTAAAATGTTCTTATTCAAAATTTTTTTTTATTATTTAACTGAAATGGTTTAAACTAAAATGATTTAAATAATTTAACTGAAATAATTATTTCAGTTATTATTCAAACTGAAATGGTTTAAAAATAAGATTAAATGATTATAATTGTATCAAAAGTAAATAAACAAAAGGAAAATATATCAATATTTAAAATAATCAATTGTTTTTTGAATATAAAGATTTCTTCATAATTTATTTTTAATTATCTTTAAAAATGAGACAGTTCCTCAGTTCTTATATTTATTTTTTTAAGTCCAAGAATTATTATTTTTTTTTTGTAGAGAAGTTCTTGTCTTGATCCTATTGTAAGTTTCTTTCTCAAAACTTAGGTGGAAGTTTTTTAACTAAAAATTATATGGCATCGTAGATGATTTGAATATTCTTTTTATGTTTTATCATCAGATTGATAACTACAACTTTAATAATTTTTAAAAAAAATTATTAATTTAAAAGATCTTAAATATCATCATTAAAAAATTGTATTAGATTGATGTAAATTAAATTGATGTAAGAATTACTAAGATTACTAATTACTAGATGGACGAAGCAGGAGCGATATAAAATGCCGAATAGCACAAGCGAAACGAGCCTTCAGTAAGAAATATAATTTGTTTACATCAAAAATTAATTTAAATGTCAGGAAACGATTTTTGAAAGTATATGTTTGGATTGTCGCTTTATATGGAAGTGAAACTTGGACAATCAGAGTATCTGAGAAGAAAAGATTAGAAGCTTTCGAAATGTGGTGCTATAGAAGAATGTCAAAAATCAGATGGGTGGATAAAGTGACAAATGAAGAGGTATTGCAGCAAATAGATGAAGGAAGAAGCATTTGGAAAAATATAGCTAAAAGAAGAGACAGACTTATAAGGCCACATACTAAGGCATCCTGGAATAGTCGCTTTAATATTGGAAGGACAGGTAGAAGGAAAAAATTGTGTAGGCAGGCCACGTTTGGAATATGTAAAACAAATTGTTAGGGATGTAGGATTAGAGGGTATACTGAAATGAAACGACTAGCACTAGATAGGGAATCTTGGAGAGCTGCATCAAACCAGTCAAATGACTGAAGACAAAAAAAAAAAAAGATGTAAATTCAGATATCATTCTGATATTTAGAGCAGTTTTGCACAAAAATTCAAGAAAATTTATTGCAAAACTTAATGAAGTAATACATATTATCTAACATATCTCAGACTGCTGGAAGTCACATACAGAAAAGTATTTATTTAGTCATTTCACCTCATTCCTTTTTTTCCTTTATTACATGTTTGATTTTTGCCTTTTTTTTACAAGTTTTTTTTATACTTGTGGCATTCTATAATAGATCTTCCCATATTTTAAGTAATAAATTTAATCAAATAATTAAATTGTATAATTGCATTATAACTGTACTGTTATTGTAACTATGAACATCTTTTACTCTCCTGGAATCATAACTCTAGAGCTATGGTACACGAATGAAAATATCAATCAAAAAACAGGTGTATGGGATTTTTTCATTTCTTAAAGTTTCATGACCCAGGAATACCAAAAAGCAAAAAGGAGGTAAGTTCTTACATTTGTGTGTTGGTATGTTTGAAATTTAATAATTTTTGACTTGATAAACAATTTTGATGAAATTTGACACAGAGGCTCACATATATGGGACAATCTGTTTGTAAATCTTTGGGGGTCAATATCTCCAGGGAGTTGGGGTAGATGGTTTCTTTGGGGTCAGTTTTCTCAAAATTTTTCAAAGATAACCCCACTTACTATTAATCTCAGTACATTCATACAAGTTTATCTTACCATTTAAAAAAAAAACTTCCTCCAAATCTCTCCCCCTTCCCCAAAAATAAAAAAAACTACCTTTTGATTTTTTACATATCTTTTAACCAATTTTTTTTTATACCTTCCTAAGTAGTAGTGCAAGTAACCCAAACAATTACTTTGGAAGCAAAATTGGGATGGGAGAACTGATCAAAGTTTAAAAATATAGATCTTCTGAGTTTTTTAAAACTTATTTTTATTTATTTAAACTTATAATAATAATGTTACTATAAAATTTTATCATAATTCATCCCCCCCCCCAAAAAAAAATAAGGTAACTTTTTAGTGGTTGAACATTTTTCAGTGGATTTTGTTATAGTTTCTTCCATTTAACATAGTAAACATAGAAAAATCAAGAAATTTTCTTGGGAGGTGATTTTGGGGGTGGAAAACAGAAAAAAAGTTTAACAATATCAATTTTTTTTATATTTTTTAACGTTTTTCATTACCATTATTTTTTCACTATATAAGAATAAATAACCAATGCCAGGAAAGTATGATATCTTTGTTGTCAACTTTTTTCTAAATGTAAAAAATAATAATATTCATTTCTTTAGATTTTAACTTTTTTTGAAGTTTTGCCAAATTAACTGCTTAACTGATTTAAATTTTCACCAACTCCCAATAGTTGAAATTTAAAGAAAAATTATATCATATTATGTTTTATTTTTTAATGTATTTTTTTTTCTTTTTAATTATATGAATTTTAGATTTAATTTCAATATTAAGTTGAAGGCATCCTAATGAGACAAAGTTATTCTTAGAGTGTCATGTCTATTTCCAAGAAATTTAACATCCTTTCCAACCTGATAAACAAAAATTGAAGAAAACTAATTTGGATACACTGGGAACATTAATGCTATAAAATAATAATTTCTTGATTTATAAATTGAATGAAGTTAGTATGTTAATAAATTTAATGAGATTTTTTAAATAATTTTGTTTACATCTAATCAGTATAAAATTATTAAATGAAAAGAGAAAACTGATGAAATTTTAGTTACAAAGAAAATAACAAAATGTAATACATAGTAAATGCATTATATTCTATTTTAGTTTGTAGCATAATATTACTCTACAAAATATGTGTAGTTTTAATTAAAACTTATTGTAAGTAATATAACATCATGTCACAATAATTCACATATTATAAATTACAATCTCAGTTTTATCAATCTTACTTTATAACCGACTGAAATTTATTAACAAATCTTTTTTTTGCAATTTCTAAACAATTACTTTTTAATACATTAAATCAAAAACCAACATTTTTATTGACCCTTTAAATGTTCAGAAGAGTTTTTAAATTTATTAGTTAGACATCTAAAAAAAATTGTTTTATGCACAATAAAAAAGGAGATCATTTATTAAATAATTATACAAAAACAATAACTTAGGTTTTATTTTACTTTGTAAAATGAAAATGTCTGTAGTGGTTGTGAAATAAAAGTTACATTCTACTTGATTCTTTGTATCGTATTTCAGTGATGTCTTGCTGGAAATATATTTGGAAATTTTTGTCATTCAGTTGATACTATGGTTATTTTCAATTAACTTTTTACTGTCTGTCTGGATTGCTAATAACAAAATTCTTAGTTTTGAATGTTTTTTTTTTAAATTCATTACACATGTCTAAAGGCTTGTACAGGAGAGTGTGGGCTGATAAATCGTAGCAAATGAAAATGTTATAAGGCTGACCTAGATTTAAACATAGAACTTTTTGGATAAATAATTATTATTTGGCAAAAGATGTCTGCAATTTACTGTTTTTCCTTTTGTATACTTATATCAAATGTTTTGTTTATTTTTTTTTAATGTCTGATATTATAGACAATATAGTCAGTATACTTCTTTAATAACAATTTCCAAATGATTAATATTGTCTAACAATATAAATGTGTACCTAATTCTATACTGTAGATGTGCTTACTTAATTAGTACTTTATTAATACTTTTGAGATATTTATTTATTTTTTAAATATTTTTTTTTTGGGGTAACTTTAGTGTAACTATTTTATTGTTTTATTTTGTGTTTTTTAAGTTATATAACCTACCCCTAATTTTGAAGAACAACTACTAACCAATATTTTGTGATGATAACTCGAAGTTTTGTCATATATGTTAAATAATTTATTTTTGTTTGATACAAATATATATATCAAATAAACATATGTAATTTAATCCCTGAAAACTAGAAAAATTTTAAAATAAATAATAATTACTATCTTTTTCTGGTAGATTATTATCTATTTTTTCCTCAGTAGTATGGGATAAACTTATAAAAACGTAAAGAATTTTTATATTCTAAAAATTCTATAATATTCATGTAAATCTATCAGAACAAAAATATAAATTTCCTTCTTTTTTACCTAAAATTTGCCATATAGTTCAAAGTTGTTATAAATCATATAGATATTAAAGCAATTTATGCAAAATTAAAACAAGTATAGCCACACTTTTATAGTATATTAAGAAAAACTGTTGATTGCGTTATAAAAAACGGAATAATTAAGTTTGCTCTTTTTATTTATGATAAATTGTTTTTCAATATCTACCATATGTGATTTATAGTGATGTCAGGCTGAAAGTATAAGAGGCACTTCAAAAATGTCTTTTGATAAATTTAAAGTAAATATATGTATATATTGTTTTGATAAGTACACTTGTTTTTATGTTTTCCCATAAATAAATAAACTGTGTATTATCTTAACAATATATTTTATGAACGATAATATATCCAATAATCTGTATATTTTACTTGGGCGTATAACAATTCAAACTTTTTTTTTAATAATTGTCACTGAAAAATAAAAAATAATTTAAAAAAAATAATCACTTGATAAACTTAACTGTTTTTAATAGTTTAAAAAAATTAAGACCCACACGTAATAGATAAAAAATAACGTAAGTTGTTTTAAATAATAAATATTGAATACTGAATTATTTATATTATTTAATCTATAAGTTATAACATTAGGATGTTGTTATATTTACCCTCTTTAATTCCTGGGAAATTTGCTGTATAATCACACATCGCAGCTGATAAGTTCTGCCAGTAAAAATATTACTGTACTCTTTTGCTGCTAATACTGCTTCAAATGTAGCCGAAAAATTCTGTAACCCTGTATGTAGTGCTGGCATCATTTTTTCTACCTAAAATAATAATAATAGTATTAAAAAGAATTTAACTAATATCTTATTTTAATAATATTTATTTATTCTATTACACACAAATAAATAAAAAGATGAAAAAATTCTAAATTTTGTTTAGAATCAAACCCAGGTCCAGCTGATAAGTTTATAACTTGTTTTCATAAATTAATAATTATTTCTATAATTATTGCATATAAGGTAATTAATTTATTTGACATAATTTAGTTGTAAAACTCCTCTTATACATGCAAGTTTTTTATACAATGGTAATATTTATACCACTGTAGTACAGATGATGTATGTCTGTATAGTCACGTGTCATCTGTTTTTATATGTAGATGAATATATTACATGTTAACTAATGAAGTTAATTGTTCACAGTCAATGAATTGAATAGCAGATTCAGTATTATTAAATAATGGAGTACATGACCGATAATTAAATCTGTATTTTCAATTAATGTTTATTATTCTCTTATAAAAGGATGAATCTTTTCCACTTGTTGATTTTGTAAGCTTAAAAAAAATAATTAGTAAGTTATATGCAATTTAGTGCACTATAGAATGTAAAATAATTATGTTGAGTCTTTTATTTATTTTATGTATTTTTTTTTGTGTTAAAAAGATTTTGTTTAAATAATTTTCATAATTAAAATGTTTATGTTAATACTGTAATTGAGTTTTTTTTAAGTCCAGCGAAGTGGTAGATAAGACTGGTTACTGCTATAATAAAAACAAAATGTTATATTTTTTCGATAATTGATTTCTTATCATATTTCATATAATTTACCTTGAAAAAGTTTCATCACAGTGAAACCATCAGGTTTTAAGGATTCTGTACATTATTATTTATAATTACCACCTTTTATTTTTTTAAGAATTTAACTACCTGTTATGAACAAAACTTTAATAATAGATAATGTATACAGAAATCACTTTTTTATACATCATAGTACAGCACCACAGTTTTTATGCTTTAATCGTGTATGCATATTGTAGCAATATAAAATCCTGATCATTTTGATAAAATTATTTATGTACAATACAGAAAAATTCACACCTTCTCCATGAGTTTAATAAAAAAATTAAATATATAGTATGGTATATATATTATCTTAATCCTAAATTAATCGTATAAATAGAATGTTAACAAAAAGAATGCAAGATGGTTGTTATAATAAATCTAAAAAGCAATCTTAGTAAAAAAATTAAAGAAGGAGTTAAATAAAGTTGATACTGAATAAATAAATAAATTTCAAATGATGATGGTACTGTTAAACGTCTGAACAATATATAAAATAAAACCTTTTGTTGAGTTAAATTTGGAATTTTGAGGTGTCATAAGAATATCAACTAAGAGGTATACTTAAACTTTCACTAGTAAAATAGAAAAATAGAGGTTTATTATTTGATAGGAGAATCTTTACTATTAATAGAAATGCTATCTATTAATGGTAAAGATTCTCCTATCAAATAATAAACCACTCATAGATTTCGTTATAAACCATGTAAAACTGTTCGGTAATTCTTGTAATGTTTAATTTTTAACATTAAATTTTTTTTAAAATTATTATTATTTCATTTTTCTTTAATTTGATTATTTTCCAACAGATTCTATTATATCATGAAAATTAATAAAACATTAATAAATATAAGATTTTTAACGCAGTGATTGGTTTAAAAGCTAGCTTAATTGCCATTTTTAAAAATGATTTTGTGATTACGCAGAATCTGTATTCAAATGCAGTAAAAATTTAGATATTTTTAATAAGATGTGAGTTCTACGTTGGTTTAAACTCGTTCTAAGAAGTTCAATAATTAGCAGTTTCAATTACTTTTTTTCACTCCAAAGCTGATCTAGATCATCTGAATGTTATTTCGCATACATCTTTTGTGCGGTAATATAATCAAAAAATAATCTATTATTTTTAAACAGCCTTCTCAGTGTTTATACAATAGGTTATAAATTTATTTCAAGTGTCGGTTTTGATCTGTACATTTATCTCTGTATTTATTTTGTATTTCAGTTTTAATTATTCAGCACAATGTGCAGTTTACATTTAGAATAAATTATTAAATAAATAAATTAAGAATGAAACTGATATTTTATTAAAATATAAGTTCATAGCTACGGCCACTCTAGTATACTTGCAAATTATAATTAAGTTTTTATTACTTTTCATTATATTCTTCATACTTCATAATCATGATGCCAGTACTTATTATACATATAAATTATCTACAATTAATTTGAATTAAAAAAAGTGGAGATAAATTAATTGTAAAGTCAAATGAAATATTTTGTATTGTATCCAGTGCTTACATTTAGTGTAAATAATATGATACAATCGTAATAAATAATTAAATGATTAACGTTCATGATTAAACATGTCATGTAATTCTATAACGTAATTATAAATGTTGCATAAATAATGTAGTTTACCTTTGTTCGTTTATCTAAGCATCTTATATTATCCTTGTACCAATCCAATTGTTTTTCTGGCAGCCACTCATAATGAACTTCTTTCTTTAATGACTTCATTACCTGTAAATAACACAAAATGTAATTTTTAAAATAATTTTTTTTTAATTACAATGTATTAAAATTTTGCCACCTTATCATATCAGTTAATGGTCATTAAAAGGTATCATTTAGGCGAATAACTTTTGACGTCTTAGATATATTAAACATAAATAATAATATGGGTTCAGAAGTTATAACAAATCTATATCCATCAATAATCACTGTGTCAAATCTTAACTGTAATTTACACATTCTTCTTTTATAAAATTTTTATTTCTGGAAATATCTCACACGTGGAATAGTATTACATTATTAATTAATTTTGATTGTAATAGAAAAAAAATAGTAATAAACAGTTATAAGCATCTCTGACAAATAGACACTTTTAATGACTTGTCAAAATGAAGGTCAATTTTCTGTTTAAAAAATACACATGTATTATTTATTTTTCCAGATAAGTCTACATATGATAACTGACACATAAATCAATTTAATTGTACCAAATTTTATACATTGATTATTATTATTAAAAGATAACCAGAAATAATGGTAATGGAATATGCCACTTTAGTGAGGTATTTTAATCTTAAACTATGTTATTTTCAGCTGATTAGCAATAATCTTTCATAAAAGATTCATGGTAGTGAACATCTCTTCATAGTAGAAGTCTAGCTTATTTATGCATTTACCATTAATATATGCTTTTGAGGAGAGTAGAAATTGGCTGGCTACACTATAAATTTTGGCTTAGTACAATGTTTCCTTTGCTTTGAATAACATCTTATGATAGTATTGTCAATGTTCCAACCAATACATGAGCTAAGAAATTAATAAACCAATTTAGTATTGTAAAAAAATTATTTATATTTTAATGAATAGGTATATTATTTTTGTCTATAATGTAATGAATGTTTCTTTCAACTTTCTGATTTTATCTTTATTAAATATGGATAAAATTTCATATAAATAATTATTTATTATTCATAATTAGTTTTTATAAACAAGAAAATGTTTCTTATTTAATATTATCATGTTGTATTTTCTTTACGGAACACTTCAACATAGAGAGCTAATTCAGTCGTTTGGGCTGAATTAAAAGATGGGCTGATAACCCACATAGCACAGATTTCTTTTGAGTGACTGTATCAAATGCAGTTCAACAACTCCATTTGAAATGGCAAGGGGATGCTGTACAATTTATTATAGTATTAACTAGATTTTTCTGTAGTTTTTTATTTTAATTTATAGTATAAGTAAAACAATTAAATCACTGAGGTAAGAATGAATGATTTTTTTAATGAAATATAAATATTTGATGTTCATAGTAACTCAGAGATCTGACTGGACCAGTAGTGATTTTTTAAATATTCTTGTTAAACTACTGCTGACTCATTTAGTTATAAGTTTATAACTGTGGCAGTGACTTCTATAAAATCATTTTAAATAATGATGAACATTTTTTTATGTTAAAGAAGGAAAAAGGTGAATGAAATAGTTTTTCTAGATTATTATATATAACCTAATGTACGTTCTAACCTGACCTCATCTAAATTAAGATAACCTATTCTAAAGTTGTTTGTGATACTTATTTCTTTTATAAGTTTTTTGAATTTTACTTACCATTTACCACACAAGTTGATAAGCAAAATATAACAGTTTATCCAATCAATTACAATTATATTTTAATTAATGTTTAGTAATAACTATAAAATCATTTTTTTTTAAATTAAATTTAATCACTCTTTCTTTATAACTTACCGCAGAATATACTGTAGCAATATCTTTATGTAATTTACGAAAATGTTCATGTGTGATTCTGATTTGGGTTCGTATCCTACGTAATGGACGGACGCTAGGATTTTTTTTACCTTCCACTAAACCCTCTACAATTTCATTATCATGCTCAACACTCCAGTATCTCCATTTAGCTAAATTTTTAGGCCTAGACATCTGAAAAAGATTTAACCAATTATAAAATATTCCATTCTAAATACTACTCCCTAAAATAGATAGAATTAAAAACTACCTTTACCTTCACTTGAGTAACTGATTTGAATTTCAACTACCAATGTACACCTATATCTGTTACTGTTGCCCAAATTACTCGTATAATAAGCATCTCACGATTAGTAGTACGTAGCTGGAAAGACAAACTGCCAAACAATAAAGGACTTGTACAGAGTGAGCAGGAAGTCCCTGTACACAGTAATACATCCAGCTTAATAGGGCTCTACTGTTGCCAATTCTCACTGCTGATATCACTCACTGCTGCTGGAAAAGATGGGGACGATAAGCTGTGATGGGGATCGTCTGATGTGTTCTTTGTTGTGGTGAAATGACCTTAGTCATAGTTGAGTGTGGAACAACAGTGGATATGAGTATGCGTGCACTGTTGAAGAGCGTTTGTTAGCTTGTGTGTGAGTTCACCAGATTGGTGAAACATTGGAAAACATTATGAATGACTTCTTTGTGCATTTTAGCGAAATCGTTACCATCACAAAAAAACATTAGTGACATGGGAGAAGAAGGCTTTTGCAATGGAAAGTGTTCTTGATGTACCATTCAGTGGGAAGCTGAGCACTTGACCTGAGACATGTGCTGCAATAGAGGGATTGATTCAACAATCATCGATGAAATCAATACACAATCCTTCTGCAGAGTTAGGCAATCCAAGATTGTTAATGCTAAACCGTATGCAGAAGGACTTGAAAATTAAATATTTTCGACCAGTCACTGTTAATGAGTTTGAGTGACAATGACCTTGATCGACTTTTTTATGCATGTCAGTTTAGCTTGAATGCTTTCTGAGAGCAAATAATAAAAAAACATCATGTTCTCAGATGAATCTGCGATTTATCAAAGCTCTTATAATCAAAATGTTTTTTTCTGGGTGAAAGACGATCCTCAACTTTTTGAGGAAATCAAACACTATCCATCTCATGTTTTGATTTTGGAATGACAGCTGAACAACTCCTTGTTCCTGTTTTTTCAATGGTGCAGTTAATCAGCCTAGTTATCTGAGAATGATCGATGAGTGGTTGCTTCCAGAATTAATGATAAAAGGGATTGCCAACATCATTATGTTTCAGGAAAGCATATTTTGCTTTGAATGTCTGCAGATGCCTCAATGAAATTTTTCAGAATTCCTGGATCGGATGTAAGTCAGAAGAGTCACTGGCTCCATTGTCTTGGCCAGCAAGAAGGTCTGACCTCACCATACCTGACAATGTACTCTGGGATTTTGTAAAAGAAGAGGTCTGAAAACATACTGAATACTGTTTGGTCAGTATTTGAAATGATCACTCCTGTTATGCTGTTGCTGATGAACAACTGAACATGGAGCTGTGTACAGCTGGGCTTTGAACCTGGTGGAACTCACACGTATGTTTTAGATCTAAAACGTTAAGTTGCAACTATCCTAATAATTTCATAACTAGCAAAAAGGGACTTTCCACTCACTCCATAAGTTGTTTTAAGGCAGTATAATCCCAAAAATGCAGGACATATAATAAAATAATGAACAATTCACAAAATATCAAGTAAGATAAATTTTTCATCTGCAAGGTCCTGGATTTAAATTCTGAGTTAGGCATGGCATTTATCATAGAACATTATTGTTTCATTTACAAACTACCTGATGAACATTTTTGAAATTAGAAATATTGATAATTTGGATCAAGGCACACATCTATAACTTCACATCACAAGGATTGTTTGTATTTTGAGGAGAAAAATCCTGTTATATAAATTTTAATCTAAATAAATATTAAATATAAATCTAAATCGTGTGGACTGATATTTAATAAATACAAAATTTGAACTAATTCATGTGTTTATATTATAAATGTGCAACCTTTTCTATAAAAAAAAAACCAGTCACACTTTTTAAAAAACCACCTTTAATCAGATCAAATAACGCAATTGTTTTCATGTAACTCAACACAATACTTCAGCTTACAATAAGTGTACAGAAGGATACAGTGTTCATAAGGTGACGCAACGTTATAGGAAAAAGAGTAAGTTACAATAGCTGTTGAATGTGGTCTCCATTATGCGATTCACATAATTGAATATAACATTGCATGCTATTAAACACATGTTGTAACATTTTTTGAGGAATGAGGAAGTGACACATCATTCAATTTCACTCTGCAATTTGGGAATGGTGTGAGGATGAGTTTTGTAAGCAGAAACTGTAAGGTATATCCACAAGAAAAAGTCAAGAGGGGATAAATCAAGAGACCGAGAGGGCTACAACCCCTTCAAAATCACTTGCCCATGAAAACACTGATCCAAGAAAGTCATAGTGTTGTTGGCGATATGAGCCATATCATTGTCCAGCTAAAACCATGTTTACTCTAATCGGTCTGCACGTATATTGTTTACAAATTGTTACACCATCTGTATGTAGTGTTAACTGTTCACTGTGCCATGAAATAATGTCATGAAGATTCGCCGACATGAAATTGCACACCAAACATCCACTTTTTGTCCGTGCAGAGGAGACTCGTGCAGCTGATGTAGATTTTCAGTACACCAAATGTATGAATTCTGAGCTTTTATGTATCCATCAAGGTGAAACCATGCCTCATCAAACCAAAACCAATCATCTGAGTCCTTCCCCATCTGATGTTACAGATATCATGAACCATTGACAGAAAGCTATACGTTTTCCAGTGTCTGCAGGTAACAACTCATGAAGAACATGAATTCTATACAGATGCACCGTTAAACACTTGTGCAATACCGTGTGGGTACTACCAACAGAGACCAGACTGGCTAGATAGGTGTCACACAGACTAACAAAATATGTAGCTTGCATGTTGATAAATTTTCTGGTGTTAGAACTTTCAGTCAACCATTTTTGGGTACATCTGCCACATTCCCTGTCTCTTGGAAGTTATCATATAGTCGCTTGATGGATGACTTGTTTGGTGCATCCACACCATACTTTTCTATAGGCATTCTTGGTCTAGCCATAACTGGCACATCTAATGTATTGGGAGACAATGAATATTCTCTGCTGTATTGTAACCAATTTTTCCTCAATTTTCCTCAATTAAATCAGTAACAAAATAAGGAAACATTCTTCCATAAAGTTACGTCAATTTTTAACACTCTACTTCCATTTCCATTTTTTTTAAATTACCTAACTATTTAAAATGAAATTAAAAGATTTTTTTTATAGAAACAGTAATACTTGTCGATGAGTTTTTAATTAATATTAATTAAACATTTCATTTAAAGAACACTTGATTTTTCTATAGCTCCATTTAATGTAATACATATACATTTAAGTAATCTATCTTCATTAACACCTTCGGAATTGTGATTTATTATATAGTTTGTCTATATATTTAGTAACTTCACATATTTCTCTAAATACAGTTTATTGTATTTATTTTTAATTATTGGTATGGACTGTAACTACTTAAATTTTTACTTTATAATTAATTATGTATTCTGTGATGCTGCTCTGATCAAAGTTTATGCTGCAGTTTCTCTTGATCCATCCAGGCAAATTTGGTTGCAGTTTATCCACCTACTTTTAATTTTTATCCTTGAAGCAGTACACTTATCAATTTCTGATGTCATCTTATATAATTTGTTACTACGTAGCGATCAGAATAAAAAAATATTTTAATTTAATTTATGAAGACTTTATAAACAAGTATTTATAAACAAAAAGTAAAACTTGAAGTTTTACTATTTCTTATCATAATATGTCATACCAACAATAAAAAATGACAATATTTTTTTTTTATGTTTCTTTAATTTTGAAGTTTATGTCTTAACGAATTATTTTTCTTAATATGAAGATTATTTTAGTTTTTATCATAACATAAGGCTTGGATTGTCTTACATAACATTACACATTTGTGGAAGCATGAATCTGCAATGTAAAAATTATTATAATATAATTGATGTTGGAAAATGTTAAAAGATATAAATGAACACTTGTTTTCCTCTATCCATGATCATGGCAATAAGTAATTCAGTATACATGGAGGTATATTAATTTTGTATTGTTGTCCAACTTTTCGATCATTAGTTGGTTAATGGATGGTATTGATTTAAAGAACAACTGGTCACCCATCCAACAATTCATGGCCTTGCATTCATCTTTCATTTAATAGTTAGGCTTTGTGAAAAACCTGATAGTAGCATTGTTTAGATTCTTACTAGTCCTCAGGCAAGCGGTTCTCATGCATAAATAATACGTAGATATTACTGCATTATGAAACGTGAATTGAACTGACTTGAATTGTTAGGTCAGTTACATTATATGACATAAAAAAATAATAAATTCTTAAGTAGACCTATTCAAAGATTGCAATTGATTTTTCTTAGTCCTCCTTTTTTCAGTCATAATTAATCTTACATTTTTTCAGATGGTAGAAAAATATCCTTCAAAAAAAATTATTAATTAATTAATTGTTAAGTAACTATCCGAAGAAATTAATTATTCAAACACAACTTATTAAGCCTGTACTTCTCTATTTGTTAAAAAATAAATATTATGTTAATCTTTTCCTTTATAATGGATGGAATTTTTTTTTAATATTATTTTTATTTCATATAAAACTGTTATATGTTATTTCATATAATACTGTTATAAAATTACCATAAAAATGTTTGAAGGAAGATCACCATTGTTACCCACTTCCATTATAAGCAGTCAAGTGTATATATTATTATACATATATATAATAAAGTATGAAACTGTTAAATAGCTTTTTTACTAGTTCAACATAGAAAAATGAAATTTAGCAAATGTTCCTACCATGAAACGACATATTTTTGGTGTAAGACCATTATGTTCCAAACTCCAGAGCTTTCATGTGCGGGAAACTCACATATTTAAATGGAAAAGGTAAAGTTACCACATATCATTTTAAAGGGCATTAAGAATAGAAATATGATATAAAAAAACTTTAGACTATGATAACCTTATCCAAAATGGCGGTCATTTAATGTTTTTATTTTATTTATTTTTTTAAATAGTTTTGTAGTCTAGAGTAGTACTGTTCTTACTGTTGAACAGTTATCTACTGTTCAACAGTGAAACATTAAAAAAATAAAATATCGCAAATGCTACCTCAAAGAACGATCTATTTTTTGGTATAAGACATCCAGCTCACATTGGAAGTAACTTGAACATTTTAAATAGCAACTCAAAAATTAAACATCTTGGTTAGGGTTGTCATAACTCGAAGTGCTTTACACCAACATTTTTTCAATGTTTTTTTTTTTTTTTTAAATGGTGTGTCACCACGCTACTTTTTCTACATAAGCCATTTTGTTAACTATTATGTGTAATTTTTATTTTACTACACAGCTATTTTTAAGGATGCTCTCTACCATTGTTTTACTAAATTGATTTTAACAAAGCAATAGAATCTTTTTTGCGATTTGAAAATATTACCTATTAAATAACGTATATTGAAATAAATAATACTTTAAGTTGTTTTTTAATTGCATTTTAAGAGTGAAATGATCATGAAATATGCGTACTTACAATTTAAAAATTTTTTTTAAATCGAATAGAAAGGTACTAATTAAAACATGAAGGCTTTATAAATCGCAAATGATTTATTTAATTTGTTTGAATTCTTATGTATTCAGAAGAATTGAAGGCTTTTATGAATAATCTTCATCTGAAGCAGTGGCGAATCCAGGCAAAGGCCATGTCCCCCAAAGGCTTGCCGAAGTCCTTGCATTTTGAAAACCCAGTTGAAAAGAATTAAAACATTTCACCAGTACTATATTGTCAAAATAACCAGTTGCAAATTGCAACTCTGTAATTAACGTATATATATATTTTTTCTTAATAGGTAATTAAGAGAGTTTGACGTCACTTGCTCTAATGCATATTCATATCAACGTATAAATTGATAAAGATCGCGTTATCGATCGGTATGCTAAAATGCGTAATTATTGGGATGAATTTATTTTATAAATAAATTATTGTATCATTATTATTATTATTATTGTACGAAAATGTGTAAAATTTTGGATTGTAATGGATTTATTATAAATATTAAAATGTATGAACAAATAAAAATCAACTTATTTTAAATCTTTATCTTATTATTTTTTTATTCCATCTTATATTATTATATAATTCTGATTGTTTGCATGGCGGTTTTGATTAAAGTTGTTAGGACTATACAGTCCGAGCTTAAAGTTAATTTTGGTTCTGGAGTCTCCGTGAGGGTCACTTAGAATAAGTTACAGCTTAATTTTTATAAATCAAAATAAAATTGAAGAAAGCACTTTTTTGATTTTGTCGAAACCGTCCCTTTTTGCTTCTTTTACAACAATACTAATAATTGTTTAAACGACTTTTCGTGTTTAAAAATAGTTCAGAATATAGTTCGTATCCAATAAACGTGTATAAAATATTATAAATTCAACCCAATAGAAGGGAGTAGGAAAATGTGACCCATGCTCCCAATGGCTCTTCCCCAAATTCGGTTGCTGGATCCGCCCCTGATTTGCAGTAAAAAAGTTGACACTGTTGTTTTTTTGTACGGATACAAAATACGCGATGTCAGATAATTGTTTATTAATATGTTGCAAGCAATATAGATCTGATAAAATTTATTTGCTTTAATAAAAAAAAAAAAATAGAGAAAACATCTTTTGTGAAGCCGACAGGCAGAAATCGTCAGTTAGGCAATGAAAATATTAATTGGTTGGATACTAGGTACAATGAATCATATACCACAAAAAACCCAAATTGTAAAAATCACTCATTTAAAATTATTATTATTAATACCACTTTTTTCCATTAGGGCTCACCTTAAATAGGTTATCAAAAGCAATGACCTGAATTAGAATGCAATTCATGGATTATTTCTTATCAGAACAACAAATACACGAGAAGGTAAATGATAGTAAAATGATTATTTACATTTTTACGTCATGTTATACGTCACATGTAATTTTTTATCTTTATTAATACACATTAACATTGTATCTGTAGTTTTTTTTATTTCATATTTACATAATTACCGGTATATTTCATGTATTTTATGTAATTTTTATCAATTTACGTATTTCCTACAATAAATAAATAATTTCCGGATGTTCAGTGACATCAGATGTGTAATTTATAAGCATGTCATATGTTTCAATTATGTCTATAAATGGAAATTTTTGGAAGCCGTGTTAGTTGCTTGGTTTTTTTTTTTTTAATTTAGTCCGATGTATGTACAACTATATAATTTCATCTAATGTAAAGGCCACTTGAAGTTATTTTTTTTGCATTTTTCTTAAACTACAATTTCTGCAACGTCGGTTTTGTTTAATTTCGCTCACCTTAAAACTAATTGTAAAAAATAAAAAGACAGCAATTAAAATAATATTTTTTAAATTTTAAATCATTAAAATACAAAATATCGGTGTAATAAGTCTCATATTTCATGTGTATATATATATATATATATATATATATATATATAAATTACGTTAAATTTTGCGATATCAAACAGCAAATTGAAATTAAGAGTGAAAAGTTTGTTTTTTTGTGGACGAAAACCCAATGATATTATTATCAATCAAAAAAAAGATGAGATAGGGCTGTAAAAGCTCCACAAAAAATAAAAAATGGCCCTAAATTAATTTAAAATCCAGCAGTGATTTAAAAACTGTTTCGTCCAGATAATTATTAAAAAAATAACAAAAATTATGTGTTTTATCTCTGTCTCAATGTTGCGTAACGTACTAACAGTCAAGGGGAATGTAACACACAGTTACACATCAGTTATCCAAGGTGTACAGTGGAGCGCACCAGGCGATATGAGGCATTTATGCGTTAACCTAATGTACCTCCACACAAACAAAAAATCTGATATGGACACCAAATGACTTCCTTGTACGTTTATTAATTTACATATACACATTTTTTTGCTGCATTTCATTTAAATTTATTTCATTTGAAAGTGAGATACGATCCTCCAATTCTTTAATAAAGTGGACAGTTACACAATTGCTGAAATATTAGTTTTTATTAACATCAAATATTTATACAATTATTAATTCAACAATCTCACATGAAATATTAGGATAGAGTAAAAGTCCCTTTATTATTCGTATTACTAGATCACTATTATTCGTATCTTCGTGAGTTGCTGATAAAAAAAAAGTTTCAGATTTCTGGTGTGTCATATAAATAAAAGTTAATAATAATTAAACCATTCCGTTTCGTGAACTGTATACTGGTGTTAAATGTTAAAACCAAGAATAAACAGGAAGAAAATGTTTCAAACAAAGAAAGAATAAAAACATTAAAAGAGGATGATAAATATAAAGAAAATGTTAAAACCAAAGAAAGAATAAAAAGATTAAGAGAGGATGATGAATACAAAGAAAGAGAAAATTTGAAAACTAGAGAACATGCACACAAATTAAGATCAGAAGAATTATACCAAACCAAAGAGCGATTAAATGATTGGAAACAAATAAATGAAATGATGATCAAGTCCGAATTAGGGAAAATATTGTCCGACAATATCAGAGGAGTAATGAACTAAAAGATAAGAATATTTTGCAATTTATTAAAGATTGGGCATGTATGCCTCAGTGTATATGTTGTTCTTGTGAGGGTCTATTTTTCAGTCACTCTGTAGTTACTTTAATGTAGAAAAATTAAACAGAAATTACAGAATAATTAAATAAAATTAAACTAGAAAATTCAAAAATAGTACGATTCTAAATTATAATTTTTAATTAATATTAAATAATCAGATGTTTCATCAAATCTATTACATTCATATTTTATTTTATTTCACTAAAATTAAAATTTTATTTCACTAATAACTTCTGCTTTTTTCATATTTTTTTTTATTGTTATTATTGAATTACTAATTATTGTAATTTTTTTTACAACCAAAAATATCAATATATTTAAATTAAAAACAAGTTAAAAAAATGAATTAAATAAAAAGGGATATGAAGTCTGATTCGAACCGATGTGCCTTCTCTTGTAAGATCCAAATACTTCATTAATTAAAATTTTATTTGGTTATAACTCTGAAACCAATGAAAATAAGTACAACTTATGACATTGTGCATCGTTGAAAAGCTCTCAATGAGAGCTTATTACTGCAGTTAAGAAAAAGTCCAAAATCCATTTTTTTGGGGATTTTGGGCTTTTTTCGACACTTTTGGTTCATTCGATTGCAATCAAAAGGGGAGGTTCATAACTAGGTGTTACAACAGTCCTAAATCCAAAATTTCAACATCCTACGGCTAATCGTTTTTGATTTATGGGAGTTACATACGTACGTACGTACAGACGTCACGCCGAAACTAGTAAAAATGGATTCAGAGATGTTCAAAATGGATATTTCCGTTGAAAGTTGAAAACCAAACTTTTTCACGATCACAATACTTCCTTTACTTCGTATAAGGAAGTAAAAATGGCAAATTCTTCACGATAACTGTCACATAACGGTTGTTTTATTATGAAGCAGGTTATAGTCTGCAATTGTTAACTAACTCATGTTATCAAGTAACCTTCAGCCAACTTTTCACAGGGCACTTATAATTAAAATGGATAACATGATCCAAGAAAGTCAGTTGAGTTCCAGGTTCCTTAGAAGCTACATCAACTAGTTTATTGCCTGGAATTCTTATGCGTTAAGAAATTCAATAGACACTAATACGTGTATCTTAGTTAAGAAAAAGAAAAGATGCGTGAAGGTCTGCAATGAATACTTCCCTTCTTAAAGGGCACATACTGAATTTTAGTGCATAAGAATACGGTGGTGATAAAATATCACTTGGAATAATTAATAAAATTAGATTACCATAAGAATGTAAAGCAATGATGAAGATACAGATAATGAATATAGTCTCAAGCTAATTTTACAATGATTCATCCCAATTTTTACAAACATTACCCGATGCTCCTTTCTTCAAGCGCATATTGTTTTAATTAAAATATGTAAAACGTTAAGTTCTAGTACGCGGCATTAAAATAAACTTGGTTTCTCTTAGTTAATTGCACCCCAGAATTCAATTATATTATGTAAACTCTTCCGTACGCCTCAAAATTCGAAATAACTGGACAACATTCTAATGAAATCTCAGGAAAAGTGGGAAGTAATGAACTCCCATAAATTTAAAAATTTGTCTCTACCACTTTTTTTTTAGATTTCAAACTAATCAAAAGGAGAGAAAAAAATTATTTATTTTCAAAAGTATTTGAAAATATTATAAAAAATCGACTTTTAACATTAACTTATTAACAAATTTTCAGCGCGGTTTTAGGAAAAGCCTGTCTACTGACACAGCCATTTCCTTGTATTTGAAAAATATTTTAAATTCCTAAAATAACAAACAAAATCCTATTTTCAATTTTTTGCGATATCAGTAAAACATTTGGTTTTTTTAATGATAAAACTTAGTCATTATGCTATTACGAGTTGTTTACAATTGATTAAAGTAATCCTTTCTAACCGAAAACAAGTAGTTGACATTTTTCATCTTTTGATAAGAATGCACATAAAAAATTTAGATCCTCACAAGTAAAACGCAGAGTGCCTCGGAGAAATGTCCTCGATCCCTTGCTTTTTTATTGTTGTTGACCTTCCTCAAAATCTTGAACCACTCATCGTAATCCTCTTCACAGATGACACAACTGTATTTATACACAAAAATAAATTAAAGGAATTGAGAATTCTACGATAGAAGTTCCAAAGATTATTTAATGGATGGATTATAACCATTTCACGATAAATATGTATAAAATAATTCCACTGAGATAGATGTAACTTTGATGATCGCCTGGTTAGAATTCGAATTAGTGATAACGATAGTATTTCTGTTGCCCATAAAACGAAATTTCTGGATGTTTTATTAGGTGACAAGTTCTCGTAGCACGATCAAAAATTTAAAGTATAATGCCATCTCTTAGGGCTCTCTCAAAACATCAGAACGCCTTTTTAAGATATAAAAATGGGCTATCAGATCACTATCTGGCCCCTTTAAGTATCAATCGTGTAGACCGATAATTAGAAAATTAAATATATTAAGTCATCCCGGTGTTTACGTTTATGAATGTGAAATCTTTGCTAAAACGAATAGTCACTTATTCTTTAAAAGAACCTTAAGTATCTGCCTTTATCAAACCAGACAACGGAATTGTTTTCATATAACGCAACACAATACTTCGATAATCGAGAAAGGGCCCTTATTATGCTTACGTTACCATTTTTTAATAAATTACCAAACCTTTTGAAAAATCTTCCCACCGATTTAAAACAAAAATACAATTAAAAGATTTAATTTTTCGGAAACATTATTATTCTGTCGGTGAATTAAAAAATAAACCTGCATCCAATTCAGTGTGCCTTCTGAATTGTGAATTATTTTGTAGTAATTTTTTATATTTAATTTATTTACCTTAACATTATTATTTCATGTACTTGTATTTAAATAATTAATATGGACTATAATCACATCTATTTTTATCTTATAATTTATTTTATATTTATAATGTATCTTATAATGTGACGTGTTCTACATAATGTATTGTTATGAACCGATCAGAATAAAATCTTTATTTTATGCAGAAATAATTAAAATTCCGACGTTATTTTCGTAATTGTCCTGTGATTTCTTTTTTTTTTAGTAAATATGGACTATCATATATATGAGATGAAAGAGCAACTCAAATAGTTTTTCCTATAAGTGTTCAATGTGAGCAACATTCGTCTCACATCACACATCCAGCCGACAGGAGAGTTTATCCCTATACTCGCTGTACTTTAATCAGCAAGTCTGGAGTAATTGATGCGACACCTGCTTCAATCCTGTGTCTCAAGCCGAGTAGATCAGCTGGTACATACGCTTGACCCTTTATAAATCCTGAAAGAAATCAGTCTCACGGAGTCAGATCGTGCGAACGTGGAGGCCATGGTAAAAATTCCCTCTCATCTAGTCCCCAGCGACCAATCCAGAGAATTTCATTTAATCAATCACGTACAGCGTTATGCCAGTGAGGAGGCATATCATCTTGTTGCCAAATAAAGTTCTGTAGTTCGTATTGCAGTTGAGGAAAGAGTCACAGTCTTAGCATATCTAGATAGTTTATTCCAGACGCACTTGCTTCCGCGAAAAAGAACGTCTCGTAAACTTGTCGTCGGGATACGGCACAAAAAACATTCAGTTTTGGGGAGTCTCGTTCACACTGCAATATTTCGTGAGAATTTTCTGATTCTCAGATACACACATTATGACTGTTTACTTTTCCATTAACATGAAATGTTGATTCGTCACTGAATACGACAAGATAAAGAACGTCTTCATCTTCAAGGTGAATCGTTTCATTTGCGAAGCTAGCACGCAAACCATAATCTGTAGGGTTTAGAACTTTTAACAGCTGTAAACGATATGGACGAAGTTGTAAGCGTTTCCTTAAAACCATCCAAACAGACGTCACTGGAATTGCTAATTCGCGGGTAGCTTTCCCAATGGATTTCCGAGGACTACGCTTAAAAGACTCTCTACACGTTCATCATTTTCTTCGGATACACTCGGTCTTCCTGTACTCTTCCCTTTAGAAATATAGCGAGTGATTTCAGTTTGTACTAACTACAGTTGTTATTGTCACTTAGGGAATCACAACGGAATGCACGTTGAACAGTAATTACATATTCACACTTTGCAAACTGCAAAACACAGAACGCTTTCTTTTGGGAGGTCGCCATCATTTTTATTAACACTTTCAAGCGGAAGGTACATGAAACGGTTTACGAGCTTGCGCATAGCTAAAACTATTTAAATTGCTCTTTCATTTATGTATAATTAATCAATATGTACGTGAAACTTATAAATATTACACAGCTTTAAAACCATTTTTCATTTTGTCATGTTTGCGATTTAAAAAATAATTTATTTCTTTTTGGTTGCGGTAGTTTGCGCAGTGTGCTCATAATTCATTAATGAAACAAAGTAAAAGACATTTAATGATTACTATCAGTTTGTTTTGTAAATAAGTCAGGAAATATTTGGAAGTATAAATCAACTAATTAAGTACACATTTATATAACTATTTTGTATCTGAAACCTACGAATTAAGTTTATACATATTGTATAACATTAAAGAATGCAATTCCCTTTTTTTTATAACATTAAGATCTCATTCTGCGTTTAGTAATATAATAAAAGTAATAAATAAATTTAATAATTTTAGTATTAATATTAATTAGTATTCAATACTATAATAATTTTTAATACTAAAATTATTAAATTTATTTGTTCCTTTTATTTATTACTGCACGCGAAATCCATTTTTAATATATATTAATTTACCTAAGATAAATTTTAACGTAATTATCAATAAATGATAATATGTGTTACAGATATACTCTACAGATTCATGCAGGTAAAGATAAATATAAAAAAGCAATGTTTAAATAAACAAAATTACTATATTTACCATTGGTCCACCGCATGGGTGATGCCAGGCAGGTCTATGCACAGATGATGTTATTAACGCATCAGCCAGAATTGAACTGCATAACATTGCTACTATGCTCAGCCAAGACCCACGACCTGTAAAACAATTCAAAGTATTAAATAAAACATGAAATCAATTACGTAATATTATATAAAAAAAGAAGTATTTATGTCATCACAGAATAAATTATGCAATAATATTAAGTATAGAATTACAACGCATATAGCGCGGTATAATTGTTAAGTGTTTGACATTGAATACCGTATTAAAATAGAAAATAATAATTTTGTAAGGCAAATAATGTAAATATCAGTTGACATTTTATTAATAACACTGTATACGATATAATACGATTCGTAATAGGCGATACATGTTTTCATTAATAATAATTATAGTATTTTGTATTTTAAGTTTGCCTATCAAATTACAAACTGCTTCCTTGAAAAATCTACGTAATACAACTAACATAATGTTATGTACAGTTATACAATTCTATAATTATTTTAGATGGTAGTAATTAATCATTGTTTAATGTTAATTATTCTATTATTTTAATTATACTTCTCCCGTACAACGTGACTTTATTAACAGAATAAATAAGTTGCACGTAGTTAAAATAAATTTACTTTTATTTTTAACAAACATAGGCTGATGCTTCAATTAAAGTCGCTTTTTTATGATGAAGATAAAGTAATTTTATGATGAATACGAAAAGGTGCCAATCCGGAATTTAAACCTATTAGCTTCTGGATGAAAGGCGAACATGCTACCACCTTATTATGAAAGTCGAAGAAGTCGTAACATGCGCAATATATTACTTAGCTCGAGCGCAAACATAAACATACACAGATCCATTAATTAGTACATATTTACTAAAAATAACCAGTTATTTTAGTTTACACATGAGTTGTAATAAATTTAAACAAGAAAGCAATTTACAAGTTTTTTTTATTGATATTAAAAACATATGAGTTACAAGTTAAGAAATTTTTTAAATGAAATATGATCCTGTAGTAACTATATGAAGGCTACAATTTCTTTAAAATGATTAATTGATGAAGTAGATAAAAATACCCAATGCAGTAGAATTCTTTTACTCACTGGAGGATCCTGAAATGGTTGGTGACATATTTAGCTATTCGTGACGGTCGACGAATTTTTTGATGAATTTAGTTGTTAGCAGACTTTTGTCTGATTGATTCCGCGAGTCCATTTAAGAAGAAAGTATTTTGTAATTACTTTTGTCTTGTTACCGTGAGTTAAATAATAATATACTGTTGACATAAATGACTTACGCCTAAGTTGCGTAATTCGTATTGTAGATGTTTAAGTTACATTACAGATGCCGGTGTTATTTTTATACTGTTTATATAATGTAGTATTTGTTTTTATAATTTTTCTTTTTTGTTTAGTTACAGTTCCGTCTATTTGCTTTTTTATTTCGTTAGGTGAAAAATTTTTTTCAACTAATGTCTAAATGTAAAATTTTCGGTTTAACTTTCTGGCGGTAAAATGGAAATAGTAAAATTCCTTTCTATCTATTTTTAAATAAAAAAATATTTTTCAATGCGATTCATTTAATTTATTTTCTTTTACTTTATTTTTTTAATATTGACTGCTGTTTATTAGCAGTCTCATTTGAAATTTTAATTTTTTGTTGTATTTTTATAATGTATGTAAATATCTGTGTTATTTCATTGTATTGTTTCTAAAGACCTAGCAACAAATAAAAATTTAATCAATCAATCTTTTTATTTATTTATCGTTTTTTACTGAATTGTGAAATCGTTTTTTATATATTTTTTTATTTAATGGTTGCTTATAGGAATTTAGTATTCTGACGGCAAAATAAGTAAAATAAAATCAATCTCTCCCCTCTTTTTCTTTCTTGTTCTCTGAGACTGTTTTTGTCAGGTTAAGTGGAAGAAAGAACTGATAGAATATTCTTTTTTTTTCCAAAGTAAATAATTTGAAATCCGCCTTTTATCAGATTGAATAGAAAATCGTTCAATAAATAACAAAATTCAGAGTTTATCTAATTACTCTTTTATTAGTAATATTTCTGATATTACCAGAAATTTTCAGATATTACAAAATTAATCAGATTAAATCTTTTAAATTTATGGATATCCAAAATATATGAGTATTTTACGGTTCAAAAATAAATCCGGTACAAAACAGTAAGTTTTGAAAGAAAAAGCCATTCAAATGTTATTTAAACTGTGAAACTGCGTACAACTATTAAAATATCAAAATTGGTTTTAACCAAAACAGATTTATATGAGTTATGATTAAACTGAAACAGGTTAAATTTTCTTTAAGATATCTAAAATTTTTAGATGATCATGTCATATCACATAAAATATATAGAGTGGTTTTGTTACACTGATGAAGGGGTTCTGCGGTGGAATAATGAAAATATGTAACTGTTTATCAAACTCTGATACTTAAACAGTTTTCAGATTTTGAAACTGAGTGGATGGGGTAATTGGATGTTGTTTCACAGAAGAATGATTGATAAATAATGTGGAAAATCATCACTTTTATCGATCATAATGAGGAGAATCATTCGTAGATTCGAATAATCCGTAAAATGGAGATTCCTTTTATTATTTATACTTAGTATATAATTTAATAAGAAAGGCACCAGTGGCGGCTTCCGTATAGGTACTGTGGAACTACAGCACCCCCTGTTTCCAATTAATATTATCGATAACATTTAATATAGAGCCCTTTTTTCTTTAATTCTTTCTTTATACTTGCACAATATATGATACTTAAACTTAATGTCAGTAGCCATCCCCCAGTTTATGAAAAAGATACAGAAGTCTTTGTATGGAACTGTGCACTTCACAGTTCCAGCGGCGTGGTGTCTGGCTTTTGTGCCCATGTGCACATAGGAAGCTGCATGCGAGGGATAGAGAGAGCACTATCTCTCCCGCAGTGCCAATTCTGGCGTGCTAGTCGAAAGGTAGTTTTTTTTTTACTCCGCGTGTGTATGGAACATTCCTTGTTTGTTCCCTTTTCTAGCTTAGTCGGTGGAAGGACTATGAAAGTGGTTTAGTTGTTTTTTCAGTAGTGATCAGAAGATGGCGGAATGCAAGAGCTCTTTGATTGCCAAATCTGTCCAAAAACACGCTGGAAGGGCGAAAGAGAAGGTAATTAGTGAAAATTGATATATTTGTTTCTGTGTACATAGAAATTTAAATTAAGCACCATTGAATTATAGTGTTTTTTTAAGTGGATATTTTATTAACTTATTATGTAATAATGCTAAAAAATATTCTCTGTATTGACATTTTATTATTTATTCGGTTAAACCGAATACTGTTTTTAAGTACATTGTGCTTAAAAACCGTGAATAACATTCTTGAATGTGATAAAGTGTACAATTAGATTATTATCCTGCTTTCAGCTATTCTGTTTGATTATTTTTTTTCGGTTCTTTCATTTTACAGAAAACTTTAACCATGGCCTTGAAAAGAGAAAAAAATTTTATGGAGCAACACCACCACCAATTTTAACTTCGAGCCGCCATTGAAAGGCAGTTTGAGAAATTTATGTTATTTATACTTACGACTACTAGTACGAGTAGAGCTTCACAATAAATTTATTTAAACCAGTTTTAGGGATAGTAAAACAAAAAATTGCTTTAAAAAGAAATCAGAAAAAAACTATTTACAAAATTTATTTATAAAAATGATTTTATGAAATATTGGAAAATAGAAATATTTAGTAATCATACAACAGAAATAGATTATATTTTAAAATGTATGTTTTTTCCACTCAATTAGAAAGATTTGTGTTCATATTGAATTATCGTTTACTAACTGAAATTGGCGACCATATGGTGGGTAGTGAGAGAGATAGAGGAAGACCGGAGAGGAGATGGGTAGATGATGTGAGGAGACTAGGAGAGAATGATTGGATGAGGTGGCGCAAAATTGCGAGGAATGGAAAAACCATGAAGAGGATTACGTTGCTAATATACTCACGATGTAAAAAGGACTAAGAAGAAGAAGAACTGAGATATAAGAAAATGGTCTATTTTGAGTTGTGACTGTTTTTAGTGTTGCCTTCAAATAACTTCATTCAGGCTTATACGGTAGTTTATCACGTAGCTTTCATTTGTTATGCTGCTAATAAAATTAATTACCACGTTGACAACAAATCGTTCATTAGAAAGTTTTTGTTTTCATGATGTGTCTCTTTCCTTCTTTTCTTAAAAATGTCTAGTTTCACGGAAACTCTTTCACTATTTCTTCTTTTGCAAGATTCCCGAACCTAGAATCTTCATCGTCTACTTCTTGTCGGCTTTTGTTATTTTAGTTTCTGTATAATCAGTATATTTTGTGAATTTTCTTCTCTAAATCCGTATTATTTCATTCTTTTAGATCACTGTTCTTCAGCATTGTCTAGATCTGATATTTTAACATTTCTCTACGTTGAAAATCAGTTAAATAAATCAATCTGCTTTTTGTAAAAAAAAAAACAAATATCTACCCTTACTCGCTATTATTAAAGGAAAAAAAACAGTATTTATTATAAAATGTTACCTATGTCGTGGTTTCCCGTACGTATACGTACAGTTCAGTTTATTTTACTTTTGTTTTTAAATATAAAAGTTTTACCATTTAAATTTCGTTATTACTCTGTTGACATTTTATCGGAAAATCCATAGTCTGTAAAATCGAAATCTAGTCCACTGTAATAAAACGAGAACGAGGAGAATCTGTTAATTGAAACTTTTCTTACGTAATTTGGTAATCGGTCACTGTAAAATCTTTTATATTAGAAGTTACACAATGGTATTTTTATAGAATACCAGCTCACTGATTATTTATGTAAATATTCAGTTTATTTCATGTTAACAATCTAGAAATCTTATTTGATTAAATGACTCGAACGGAAAGGATAAGAGTAAGTTTCCTTATCACAGTGACGTAAATCCAACTCGGTATCTGTATGTAATGTATTGCACCCGGTATGTTAAAAGTTGGTTCTGTCCGTTTATCATGAAAGCAGTTTAATTTCGCTACCGACGTTTAAAATGAATATTCGGAATTTGCCGACTAAGGGTCAGTTCACACGATACGGTTTCTGTACTTTAACGTATCGATATTTTCGCCGTTTGTAGCAGTGGCGCATGTATTTACGAGTAGTAACGTTCACACAATCCTGCTGTTAATTGTATACGGTAGAATCAATGTATACGGTGAAATTAACATTCGGTTTTGCCAACAGAAACTGTATTCACAGTTTCGATGAAAAAACCGAAACAGCTGAGAGTACCTCTTATATCGTAATGGAGCCGTTCAGACGATTCAGTTTTTGTACTGGACGGACCGTAGGAAATGACAGACCAGTCTGTGTTTGCATTGCATTGATGCAGTACTTCTGTCAACATGTTGCTCGAGTGCAGTTTTGAATAAAATCTATTATATGTTATGGTAGATATTAGTAATATAAAAACAGAACTTTTGATGGATCTGGTACGAGAACGACTGCAGTACTGGATAAGCCTTTAGAATCCTATAAAGACAAACACATTAAAGAATCAGCGTGGAGGAAAATATGTATTGCGTTAATTGAAGGATTCCAGGCTCTAAAGAGACAAGTTACTTAACAGGGAATCAAATGAAGCCTGAGACATTCGGAAATAGTTTAAAAAAATTTCGACTCGTCGTTTTTAAGTCTAACACATTAATGTTCGGAAAACACCAAAACTGTAGCTTTCCTTTCTAACAGGATATATCCAGTATTTTTTATTTTATTTCTTAACTTTTTTGACGAAGGAAAAACGTTTTTGTATTATTAACATACATCTTCCACGATCTCTCAACCACGAGTGAAAGAACGCGTAAAAGAAAACCGATCTATGTGTGAGTACAGCATTCTATTCGGTAAAATAAACGATATGGGAAAAAACCGAACCGAAACCGTACCTCGTGAACAAAAACGGTGCCATTGAGTTCTTCCAACTGCGTGGCATTCTATCGGGAACCAAGACGTGTCACAACGGATACGTTACGAGTCTTTACAAAATTAACTATGTTTTATAGCATAGCAACAAACTTACTTGCCGGTCAAAAGTCCATACACGTGTCGGTACGTGACTGAAAAATTCGAACTTCTGCTTCTTGACTGTCTTACGTCTTTATGTAGTAGGGCATTCGAATTATCAAGTGTTTCTTGGTGTCACCGTGAATTAAGTATGGGTCTAAATACAGTGGTAACTGAAATAATTTCATTAAAGAAGTGTGTGTCGATTATATTGAATAGCACAGCAAGGTAAAATTTGAGGAAACAATTTGGTCTTCGAAATCGATGAAACGCTGTTGTCGAGGTGCAAAAATTATCCTGGTATTATCTACTACAACGATGGCTTTTTGGCGGCGAATGTTTCGTTGTGAAAGTTGATATATCGATTCAAACCCTCCTGAATGCTATCAAAGATAACGTTTATGACGGAAACATATTGTACTCGCCTGTGTACGAAACCGATGCACTGAAAACGGAATGGAAGGTTTCGCCATTATATTGTAAATTATCGGTAACATTTCGATGATCCTCACAGCGACGCTTATAGTCAAACCAGTGAATGCTTGTAGGAGGTCACTGAAATAATGGCGGAATAAAAAGCACAGTGGAACTTTCAGGCATCACTTAAAAGTTTTCCATCACTGAATTCAAATGGCATCGCATGATAGGGGATGAGAGAGCCCTTTCAGAAAGTACTCGATCCAATAAGGAACACCTGGTCGCCGGAAGTCACCATGTAGCAATCACTAAGTAAATTTTCCGTGATCTTTAAGTTTAAATACTGCAGTAGCACATAAATTAAAAATAAATAAAAAGATTTGTTCGATTAAACAACAGATTTGAAGGGAACAATTGGTAACGCCGGTATTCGTTAAAAGCACCGTTCATTTTTAACTATAATATGAAATGATACTTAGCTGGAATTAATAATAATAATAATAACTTTAATAATGTTTTTTTTTTTCTAGAAATATACCTTAAAAACCCATAATTTAAATCAATCATTATAAGGCCTGTTTTGCAAAACATAATGCGGAATTAGAATACAACAAAAACATTTAACGGAAAAATAATCAAAGGAAAACATAACAATCCATGAAATAAAATAATATATGAAGTACAGTCAACTCCCGACCATCCGCAAGCGAAAAACAGGTTTAAATGCAGGTTGGAGTAGGGTAGGGTGTTGTTGGTTAGACCAGTGGCATTATCGTCAAGGATGAAACTTTTTAACGCTGTATCTCTTTCGCTAGTGTGTTGCACAGCGCAAGTTTGGAAGTTTGTAGTATTACACAGGTAAAAAATATTTTATAAGGCGAATACTTTCGTTACCAAAGAATACGCTTTACTATATTATTTACAATGAAACAGAGGAGGCGTCTTTATGTTAGTTTATTCTGAAGCTCCATTGTGATAACATAACTAAACTCTTAAAAATGGTTGATTGATATACATTAGCAAATATTTCTTCTCAAATAATTGTAAAGAAAAATATATTTTGATAAAAGGAATTAATATAAATAATAAGTAAGCAAGGAGGATAAAATAATTTATTTTCGAGTAATTTAATAAAATAATTTATTTTCTAACTACTAAGTAGAAGAATGAATTAGAAAAATTGCGGAATTTGGTTTTACTGTTACACAAAGATAAATTCACTGCATACTTAGATTTGACGGTATCACCTGAGTTATGGAGTTTTAAATTTAAGTTTGGGGAGAATTTTTACTTTATGATAAAATACAATTTAATATAAAATCGATAACGAATGCGATGGGAAAACAAATAAATCTAACCCAGCTATGTGTACGCGATTAAAAATTTCACCTACTCGCTGTGTAATTTGCGAGAAAATTTATATATTTTCGTGTATATATATACACGAATATATATATATATATATATATAAATATATATATATATATATGCTGTTTTTTCCCATAAATTTCCTATTATTCCAGAATTTTGTAATTGTTTATTTTTATTGAAATTTAAATTAATGTACATTACATACTTTTCTTTATGACTGAATTACTCATGGGTTGTAAAGGCGTGTGTCAGGTTTACACTTCATTATTTAAAAATACGACTTTACGTAGGTTAATTATAATAAATCTAATTCAATTTGGAACTGTAACTAATATTTCGGCAAATTAAGTTTCCGTTTTTACTGCCTTTAATTACAATCCCCATTCAACAGGCGTTTAGAATGCTGTTATTTTATAATATTTTTTTAAAGTTTTTGCTATAACAGATTCACGTAAAAGATTTTATTTTTTATTCGCTTTTAAGTTTTAGAATTTGTTAAGTGTGAAGGTAACACCTTACAGCGCCGGGGAAAATAAAATAATGCATTTACTTTTTTGATTTAAAATTATACCTTTATAATCTATTCTCTAATGACATTTCCTTAAATAATACTTTACAGTTTGTCTGAAAATAATTGCCATTTGTAATTTATAATTACGATGAAACCTTCTTGAAACATAATAAAATATTATAAAACCACTTAAAATATTTCAGGTTGGTCTTTTATGTGTTTTTAATACTCTAGTTATAATTCCTTTTTGTTCTCTTTTGTTTTGAATCCTAAAAGAATGTACCACTGGTAATAGGTGTTAAAATAGTTCCAGACAAAAAAATAAATAAAATAGTGAAATATTCTATAAAATGTAAATGAATTACTGTTATTAGAATTTATAATAAATTTAAAAATCCTAGTATTAAAAAAATATATTAAAAAAAAAGTTCCTGCCGTGACCAGGATTCGAACCTGGGTTATTGCGGCCACAACGCAAGGTACTAACCACTATACGATCACGGCTACCACGGAACTGATATTCCTGGGCATTATACTTTACTGTTATACATTTTACGTTAAACTGATTTTATGCAATAGTTTTATTCCACATTTTAACAATGGTGTAGTCCTTTTTTATATAATGTGACGCATTTTTTATTTTGAATTTATATATATCCCATAAAAGATATGTGTATACCGTCTCTCTGGAGAGGTCAATAGAATGAATGACCTCAATGTACTGTAATAACTCTCTTGTCAACAAAAATTATATGAATCGGAAAAAAATATTTTTAAGAAACTTACATTTTTTCTAAATACCTTTACAGAAATATAATTCGATTCTCTATGTATAGAATACTTTTTTCTCTATCCTCTTATGCAAAAATTGTATTTCATCATTTTTAAATATAATTGCTTCCATTTTCAGCAGGTTAACGTGAATGTAATAAATAAAAAATTTATACCGTAGTACCCTAGGTCAAACATTCAATTGTAAATTAACCTTCTTAATTATAAATTAAAAAAAAATATATATATATAATTCTAGAATTATTTAAGCAAATCTCATTAGAAATAATTTTAAAATTATAAACGTATAATTTTAAATCATAAAAGTAAATTCTCTATTTTATTTTCCCCGGCGGTATAAGTGTTCCGTTCACATTCACAAAAATATTGCCAATTTCTCCTGCTTACTAGCTTACGAGTAATATCTAATATTTTTAAACTACTAAATAAATTTTTAACTTTAATTTTAGCCCGGAATTCTTCTGTTAATGTTTAGATAGTGATAACCTGTACCCGGTTGTTTGCCCAAGAAAAAAAAATATTGTTTCAAAGAGCGAAACTCTTTCCCATCCGATATCCAGAAGCTTAAGGTTTCATTGGTTCATATTGTAGTATGGTTCATCGGAATAGATTGTTTATCATTAATTTATCAATGAATTTATATTCAATATAATGATAAAATTTGTTTGGTATCATTTTTATCTTACTGTAACGGTCACATCCCACATCCTTTTTTTTTTTTTTTTTTTTTTTTTTTTTTTTTTAGTTGGAAGAAGACAACTTTTCTGTGCATGCTGTTTTGTCTACTTTATTAATCATTCTTGTTTATCGTTAATCTCCTGTTAACATTATTTCTATGTAATATTATTATTAATATTTTTTTTTAATGTTATTTTATCATTATAAAATTAGTTATGAGTATGTTCAAATATTTTAAAGAAACTATGTGCGGAGTTAATTCCAATAAAAAATAAGTATTTTACATAACACAAAATAAATATTAACAAACAAAAACATTTTATTTCTGAAAAATAGTTGTACAGGAAAAAATGTTGTAAACTATTATATATACAATTTGTCATTTTAGGTAAAAAAAATTAAACTAATAAATCTTAAAGATTTGAATTGAAGTGGGAAGTAATATACTGCACGTTTTAACGCTAAAATATACTAGAAAGCACCCACGGACATTATAATGTAGTCAAATATGAGCACGTTTAAATGGTTTTCCATTAGGTTGACCTTCGAAATTAAATGTTGTTTCCCAAATGACTTAAGTAGTTGTTTTTTAATTCTTATAACAATATAACATCGACGCCCGCAGTATTATTTTCAGTTTATTTTCAGCGCGTCTTTAAAACAAAGACACTCCCACTAAAGATCAATAATACTGTAAAATACAATTCAATTTGATTTCTTTTTTCCGAGGAAATAAAATACAATAAAAACATGCTATCCAACTGCTGTAGAAATCATATCTTATGTTTATTCTGTCTCTTGTTTTTTCTTCATATTTTTTTCTGTATAATATAGGCTTTATTTTTCATTCTTACTACAATTTTATTTTCTTCCAGCCATGTATATAGGATAACTAATGTTAGTTAGAATATTGAGAAGGTATATATGCTGGGTAGTACATATTCTACTTTTCCAAGTGTTATACTAATATATAATAAGATAAAAAAGTATTATTATCGATTAAAAAATTATCCCGCCGAATAGTTTTATTTCTAAACTTTTTGAGAGTCTTTGATTCGAAGAATAATAAAAATTCTCTATATGTGTGGCCTTCTATTCTGTTTTTATTTCTGTAATTATTTTAACACGTTCTCTGCGTGTCGGTCATAATGACCGTAACTGGGTCCATGATACTACTCCCCGTCGGTCACGCGTAAAGCGTTGCCACTCAATATGCATGACCGACAAGGCGTGTACGGTTGGATGCATGTAATAACTTTAAATTTTTGATTTTCATATTTCTTTTTTTAATTTTTATTGGGTGTACGAATTTTATCTTAGAAAAAATACAAAGTTTATTACACACAGATCAAAGTAGTGGAGCATAATTATAAAGAAAATACTAATATTTAACATAGTGATGACAGAAGATGTAACCTTCGCGGCGTGGGATGACAAAAATGACCACACCAACTCACCTCGGTCATAATGACCAAAAGCTTTTAAAATCGCCATTTTTGCATTGTGAGTATGATAAAACAAACCAACTTCACTTTATTAGCCAAAGAATCACAAAAAGTAAAAGTTTTTGGCCCAGATGTTTGGAATAAGCTAAATACGCCGGCAGAGAACGTGTTAATTTAAAATCATAAAATTTAGTGAGAAAACTTATGTCATAGGGAAATGATTTTAATTTTTACTTTAAGATTTATTAGTTTAATTTTTTTTTACCTAAAATGACTAATTATATATAAAATAATTTACAAATTTTTTTTCTGTATAACTATTTTTCTGAAAAGTGTTTTTGTTTGTAAATATTTATTTTGTGCCATGTAAAAACTTATTTTTCATTGAATTAACTCCGTACATAGTTTCTTTAAAATATTTGAACATACTCATAACTAATTTTATAATCATAAAATAACATTTAAAAAAATATTAATAATAATATTATATAGAAATAATGTTAACAGATTAACGATAAACAAGTATGTTTAATACAGTAGACAAAACAGGATGCACAGAGAAGTTATACTTCTTTTAGCGCCTTAGGAGAAACTGATCAGAACGTATTTTCAGCAAGTTACGGAAGTTGCGCGCGCCGATGAAACACACCATTAAGATTTGCGCAGGCCCAAGTGGATCAGTTTGCACGCACATGCGTGTTGTGTCTAATTCAGTCTGTCGTTCAAAGCAATTAAGTGATTAGACGTGTTATAAACATAACAGATATTAAGTCGTAATAAATATATATTTATATATACAGATATTTTAAACTGTGAATATTGTTGTTAATATTCATTAAACTTTATTTATATTGCAGCGTATATTTATCTATTATTATTATTATTTTTTGTGAAAATTGTGTATCAAAATTTGAGGTTATATTTATTTAAGTATTATTTTTTATGAGTAAAATTATATTTTCTTGACACAGAAAATAGCATACATTTCTTGATTTTGCATAAATAATTTTAAATTTACCAGAAACAAAATTTTTGATAAAGTACACCATTATAAAATCATATATTTTTCATATCATAAGCCGCTGATAACCCTCGTGTCTATTCAATCGTCATCCGAAGAATTGATTTAAGTGCTATTTATTCAAACTTTTATTCATGGCATTTAATGTCGTCTATCGTTTGACTCAGTTAAAATTTGTTTGAATGCGTAAAAAATAGTTTTTTTTTTACTCACGCCAAAGAAGTATAACGTCTTACGTGCGTACATAAATAAGTACACACGAGCTTTTTTTTTAAATCTGTTAACAGATTGGGGAGATATTGAGGTATTATGTTTCGAGGTAGGTTGAAATTTATTAAAATTTTAATTGTGTTTTCGGCTTAAAAAAAAATCGTCAAAATTAATTTAAAGTAATTATTAAAAAAAAAAAAATAATAATTAACAAGTTTCCACAAACTACGAAAATCGTATAAACTTTTCAGTTCTTTGGTTCAATACATCAAAGTTGAGGATTTAAAAATTATTTTTTCCAAATGCAATCGCATTATAAAGACGGGAATAGGTTTTAAACCTAATTATACAGATAGGAGTAACTTATATCTGCATCCCTAACAATGAAAAGTTTTTTTCTAAATTATCAGGTGAGCAATATCTTTAGGCTTTACCTAGGTAGTAGGGATACATTTTTTTTTAATTTTTATAAAAAATAATTTTTTGTTCACTCCAAAGAATTATTATAGGATATTTTAACTACACTTTAAGATACCTAAGTTAGAATATCTTGTAAAGGGTTTAAATTAGTAAAGATTTATAAAACTTTTTACAGATCTAACAAATCAAATGAAAACGTTTCTTTGCTAAACCTTTTTTTAATAAAAAAAAAGTCATATCTCATATTAACTGAGTGATCAACATGATAAATGAATGGCGTAGTTAATCTAAAAGTTACTTTGTAAATCAGTAATTTTGTAAAATTTCGTTTTTTGAATTTTTTTATACTATAACGGGATTTACAACAAATACCAAAGCCGAATTCAACCTTTTTTCTAAAGAATGGATGAATGGAGAACTAAATTTTTACATGCAACTTTTCCTTACAGAAAAATAAAGAATGCTTCTGGAAAGTTTCATTTAAAAATGATTACAAACGTCATCAGGAAATAAACAATTAAGAGAACAGAGTTCACAAAACTGTTTGAATCAGGTCAGGTTAATGGTCTAAAAGGTAAATAAATTTAGAAGGTTAATATTTAAGGCGTGTATCCTTTTTTCACATTTTTATTAATTATTACTTTTAACAGACGTCGTTAAAAAAATGGCCGAATGTTTGTACATGGGAATAAAACTGCCCACTATATAAAAACATGATTTTATTTTTAATCTAATAATTTTATGTATAGGATATATATTATATATTTTAACTTGCAGAGATGATGATAATGGAGTAAATAAAAATAAGGAAATCAAAGTAAAAACGAAGATATTCTGCAAGGAAACAAGGTTTAAAAAAATGTAATAATAAAATTATAGATTTTTCAAAAAATTTCATCGTATCTGAATGTTTTTTGGAGAATGGAGAAGTTCTTAAATCCTTTAAGGTGAACTATAATGTATTAAATAATTCTTACCTTATTCATATGTGTTTATTTGTAACATTGATTTACATTTTAATGGCTTTTTTAAACATATTTTATTTAAATATGTATATGTGTGAATTAAACATAAAATTTGCTGTTTTCTCCGAACATCATTTTATGTATTTTTTTTACTTCTGTGTCATTATAGTCAAGGTTTTTCATTAAATAGTTTTTTCCATTGGAGAATTGAAAAGTTTTTTTTACGTCACTGTAATTTTCGTTAAATATATACATATAGCCTTTAATATTATTTTTGTACAATCATAATTTTAGTTATATTCTAACTGCTAAAATAAAAATCTCGGGTTTAATCCTTAAAAAGGTTTTAGACTTTTAAGGCAGTACCCTTGAACGATTTCTTCAAGGTCGGTGGGATTAAGGTAGTAAGCAAACATAAAAATTAATTTAAGTTTGTAAAACAAATTGTTAGGGATGTAGGATGTAGAGGGTATACTGAAATGAAACGACTAGCACTAGATAGGGAATCTTGTAGAGCTGCATCAAACCAGTCAAATGACTGAAGACAAAAAAAAAATTAAGTTTTTAAAATGATCGATACAATGCATCTCAGTTTGATAAATAGACGACTGCAATGGAATTTGGTATGGGTTATGTAATCCCAGTTATTTTACGTTACGTTCATGTGTTCAAGGTCAAAATATTCATAAATTAATTTAAAAATAATTATAACATTGCGATGTTATCAGAAACAATGTATATAATTTTTATACGTGTGGTTAAGCTAAAGCATTTAATAAACTTCTATCCCCTTGGATTACTCTCTCACTCCTTCTATCGCGTGCACTCTTCTATTTTATTTTTAGATTCAGAAAGATCCACGTGAACCACCTTGACCCTCTTGTCAGAATGTACGCTAGTGGTAGTTATAATATTTGTTAATGATCTTTAAAAAATATATTTATCATTACAACGAATTATCAACGGTAATAATATTACATTTTTTATTAACTACTTATGGGGTTACGTGTTTTTTCTTTCTTATTTAATCTGTTTACGTTTTAAATAAACAAATACAAATACAGGTAATGTGAAAAAATACGTTAAATTTTTTAATTCGTCGTTTAAAACATTAAAATAGCAATAAAATGTACTATACCAATATAAGGTAATGTTTTTTTTCAGGTTCTTAAGAATTTTAAAATAAACAAAACCACTAGTACTAATTCGTAAATAACAGTTTTATTACTGGAATGATTAAATCTACTATAGAACTAACTACATTTACGATGTACATATTACTTCAACAAACTAAATAACTAATACATTTTATTATATACAATGTACATATATAAAATTATTTTATTTTTTAGAACTTTTAAAATTATATATATGAAGTTAAAAATCAATTTATTGTTCAGAATGCCGTGTAGAGTAAATAGTAGTTATAAATAGTCTAGCAAATTGCATCCTTTTACCAGAATATAATTATTTATAAAAATAAATTCTCATTATTTTATTGGTTATTATTATTTTTATTATTATTTCGCTTCTTTTTCTATATGTTTAGCGTTATTTTAAAGATGTCTACTTCTTCAGAACGCATGAATAGATAAACTTTTAGTTAAAACCACAATTAAAAAATTAAAATACAGAAATATATTACCCTCTCAAGCTATAAAAATGAATTATTTCTCTAATTTAAATGGTATTTATGACCGAGTTGGTAAATATGCCTCTATATTTTAATTTTTGACTATTTTTTTTAACTGAAAACGTATATATTCGTGCCTTATGAGGATGATTAGTTCTTTGCAAAAGCACAGAGAAAAAGGAAAACCACAATAATAAACAGTAAGTGAATGAAGATTTATTTGTATAAATAATAAAATTTACAATTCAAGCTAATCATACAATATAATAAAAAAATTAATTAAAATTATTTATTTTAAAATGTACACTTCAAAATATTTTAACACTTTATAAATATCTTAATTATATAATCGCAAAAATATTACTAGTAATTCGTATTTCACTAGCACTTTTAGTAACATTATACTTTACCAAATCGGTTTATTTTGTTGTTCTCCAGACAGGTCAAAAACATGGCTTATTTTAACCGTCAATTCCTTGGACTGGGATCCATACAAACTGGTCCAGTACCGGTCGAAGACCCGACCATTAACCGCGTAGAGCATTCACATCACGTTAACGATAGATTCACTGTCTACCAGTATCGATGCACTTATAAAAATAGAAGTCTAATTGTATTGGAAATACATACAAGAAATTCACTGAATTATCTCAGCGAGTTGTAAAACCTTTTTTTTTTTGGTTTGATTTATTTTATTATTATCAATAAAAATGAATTAAAAAAAAATATTTATTTTTCTTTGACTTTAATTATATCAATTTTCTCAGATTTAAATTCGCTACAAATTTCGTTGTTAAATTTTACATTCACTTATTTTTACGGCCTGATTCTGTAGAATATTACACCTCATTTACACGTCATACATATCATCCTCATTTCATTGGGCCGTGGGGAGGTTGCTTATTGTTGATTAGTTGAATAGATTGCAACATATAGATTAGAAAAAAATAAAATAAATTTTACATGGTTACTGGGAATTTAACAAAGTAAATTTACGCTAAACCTAATAGAACATGGTTTTTGACTTCAATTTATTGGGTTTTATAACAATTTTCTTGGAATCTTCTGGAGGTACAGTTTATATACCAAATTCTTATGGTAATACCTTAAGGTGATATTCTTGTGGTCAATATATATATTCTTTAATTTTTCTTACAAGATTAATACTTTTCTTACAAGCGCATAAAAACTAAAGGTTTTGTTCACTGATTTGTGCCCGTAGTGTTTTAGTTTAGTATTATTTGATTTTTAAAGCAAATAATATCTTTTAATGAGATATTTCACTCGCTGTAACTAGAAAACAAAGCATTTCCGTTCTATGTTTTTATTAGTGTTTTTCATTATTTTGATAAGGGTTAATTTATTTTTTAATTTTCCACCCAACTTATTCGTTTGGTTCACTTTCTCTCTACTTCCCTTTAATTATCATGAATTCTAAAACACTCAACTGCTGTGGTGGTTTTACTAATTTTGTCGGAGTTATATAACTTTGTTGTAGAACTACTAAAGTTGAAATATAAAAACAAAATTTATTTTTCAACATTGTATACTTTATATTAAATAGCAGTATTTTGAAAGTACTTCTTTCTTTTTTTTCCTGCTTAGCCTCCGGGAATCGGCGTCAGGATTATTCAGTGGATGAATGAGGATGATATGTATGAATGTAAATGAAGTGTAGTCTTATACAGTCTCAAGATCGACCATTTCTGAGATGTGTGGTTAATTGAAACCCAACCACCAAAGAACACCGGTATCCACGATTTAGTAATCAAACTGCCTTTACTAGGATTTGAACGTTGGAACTCTCAACTTCGAAATCAGCTGATTTGCGAAGACGCGTTTTCCACTAGTCCAATCGGGTAGGTGGCGAAATCAAATACTGTCAATAAAGAACTTAACTCCAAGTGATGCTAATCGTTACTATATTGCAAATGATGTTCTATTTTACTATTTCTAGACACATGAACATTTTTTACAATTAACTTGTGAAAATATACCACTGAAGTGAAAATAAAATATAGTCACAATAAAAAGTAGAAAACACAATCTTACATGTTATACGCATTTTTGTTCACTGTTTACCTTTGTTTTATTTTAACCTCAGATGCGTATCTTCCTAATAACTTCACGTTATTTATTATAAATGGTGCTCTATTAAATAATAAAGTTATTAAAAAGGAAGTTTGATGTTAAAAAAAATTAATAAAACCACGGATTATGTTAAATTCCCATGTTACAGTAAATTTATTTTTTAATAATAATAATATATATGTATATGATTTAACATGTTTTTTTTCTCGAAAGATTTTCAATGATAATAATTAAATTTATTTTAAATCACATCATTAATAATAATTTTTACAATAAATAAATAATGTTCAATTTTACTTATCTTTTGTTTTTTTATTGGCTAAAGGATACAAATAGTTTTTGTTATTTTGCAGAAATCTCCAGTTCGTTCTTTTCCTATTTAGCCTCCGGTAATTACCGTTCAGATAATACTTCAGAGGATAAATGAGGATAATATGTATGAGTGTAAATGAAGTGTAGTGTTGTACAGTCTCAGTTCGACCATTCCTTAGAGGTGTGGTTAATTGAAACCCAACCACCAAAGAACACCGGTATTCACGATCTAGTGTTCAAATACGTGTAAAAATAATTGTCTTTACTAGGACTTGAACGCTGTAACTTATTTTGAAATATTAATGTTAATATACTTAACTCTATTACATATTTTTTAAATAATCTTTTTAAAATATTGTTTTTTTCGGTTAGGAATAATTTTTTGTTTAGAATAATGCAATATAAGAGAGAAAGAAACTGCGTGAAGTGAGAAAGTCAACTATGTAAAATTGAATTAATAGTATGTGTTTTTTTAAGTTCGTTTTTTATCATAGTTAAAAAAATTGTAAAATCTGAAGGCAGATAAAAATTATTTATTTCAAAATTAATTATGAAAAACAAAAACTTAAAAATATTTGTCAGCAAAACGATTTGTAAAAATATTACTCATAGATTTTTACGTGTTTTAGTAACAGAGAAGACAATGACAATGTAAGAAGTCGAAGGACATTGTTAAAATTTAATAATAAATAAGATTTCTTCTAATCCAAACAGTGTAAACATACTACTTTTTTTTGTACACTTTGTATTTGTTTGTGTTTTATTACATAAATAAATACAACTGTTATTTTTAGTAGTTTTAACTATTCAGCTATTTTCATACGTAATTTAAGATATGAACTTTTCAAACGACAATAATAATAGAGAAGGCAATTATAAATGACAGATCCATTCGACATTAAATGTCTACCAGTAATTGTTTGTTATTATTTATTTCTTAGTTTTCTTTTAATGTTATGTTCTTTGAAATGGAGTAAAATAAATCTTTAATAAACAAAATCGATGGTTTCCCTTAAAAAGTTTTCAAAATATCTTATTTATTAAGGAAGTTTTTTATAATTAAATGTACTATTATTACGACGCAGTTTCTCTTAATATTTACTTCCCCGTTATGAAGACACAAAAATGACAGTGATAATAATAAGTGATTTTTAAGGACAAATTTATTGTAAAACTAGCAGACCAGGCAATGCTTGGCTGTTGCTAGATTTGGGTTTTTATATAGATTAAATGAACACAATTAAAAGTAAAACATTAACAAAATGAACATTATGGAACTTCACAAAATTTAACCTTTCCCTTTTACCCTTTCTCCCTTTTCCCCCATTTCCTTTTTCCCAAAATTTTTACCGTGTTCGATTTCCCTTTCATCCATTTCCCCTTTTCCACCCCCTTTCCCTTCGCTTATCCCATTTCTCTTTTCCTTATTTCCCTTTCCCCTTTTCTTTTTTTCTCCTTTTTCTGTTTTTCCCTTTTTTATTTTTTCCATTTTCCCTTTCTGCCCTTTTACCTTTTTCGATTTTTCCCTTTTTCCCCCGCGCGTAAATCGGTCCAGTAGTTTTTTAGGTTATAGCGGACACACATATCGGAAACATTTAAATGGAATCGTAAAATATTTAGTGTAGCGTGTGTTGCTTTTACGTCCAACAGATAGCGCTGTTTTTTTTAAAAATAAGCATGTTTTTACCTGTCACAGGTGTGACATCTTAGATTTATAAATAGTAGGTATATAAAAACACGCGCTTTTATCAAATGCAACATTGTGTCAAAATTTCAAAGCAATCGGTGACGAACTTTCGGAAATTTAAGATTTTGAACAAACGTACATTTACATTTTTATTAATATAGATAAGCATACTATACTTTATCGTTGAAAATAATTGTGTTGCTTTCATTAATTTTTTTCGTTATATTCGAGTGATTAAATATTATAATTAAGCGAATCTTCAAAGGTTTCCATTTGCTTAAAAACCGTATTTTTTAAACTAACCGCTAAATCAACGATAACTTTTGTAGGAAGAAAGTAACGTGCAGGCTAAAACAGATACTTTTTAAATAAAAATTCATACCACGTGTTAAATATCAAATGTCAGTCAAAAACATTTATAAAACCTGATAAACTGATGTACATTATCCATATTACGCGAATAAATCTTGCATCTCGTATCACTAACACACACATCAACTAAATCTACAAATAAAAATTCTTTTGACTGATTTATATAAGTATTTTTTATTCATGTAAATCAAATAGCCTATTATTAAATAATAATATGTATTCAACAGGTTTAAAGATCACAAAATTTAAATATTAGATGTATTTACACAACCCATTAATTTGTGGTTTTCTTCACATTCATCTCACCTTCTATCAACAATCTTATCACGTCATTTCTGTTTATTTTCATTTTCAATTTTATTATGGACAAGATAGTACGTAGAAATTTATTATTAATTTGTTGGATTATCTTCTTTTTATTTAAATTCTTTGACATAATGTGCCATTATTTCTCTAGATTGATAACATTACATATCAAGCATACTTAATTCACTATTAAACATGATGCAAGAAAAATATTATTTTTATATATATATTTTATATTATTTTCATAAAGTTCTTGCGTTGAAAATCATTCCTACGTAAAAAAAATTAATATTAAATAACAAAAGTAAAAAAAAAATTTTAAATTAGTCTTTATTTACAGTTATAATAAATAATATATAAGAAGCATATATGATAATAAACATATGAAAACAATTTTAAACGAATGAGGGAGGAGATCGATGTTCAACGTCAGTAATTCTTGCTGAAATAAAAAGTTAATTAATTGGAATAAAGAGAACAAATTTCCACTCAAAAATGCTGAATACTAAATCCTCAATCGGACTACCGTAACACCCATATAACACCGCGCACCATTTTGACCGAAATGACGGTTGAAAAAATAACCTGCGCGTCGTATATGGATTTTGAGGCTTCACATTGAAGATGATGTTATTAACTTGTACAATGGACGATCAGAAAGTTACACCCCTCTATGAAACAAACACATATTTATAAGACACTTTTTTTTTACTGAACAAAAAACTAAATATTTTTATCTATTTTTCGACATATCACCAAGTTTTTCTAAACACTTTTCATACTTTGTGACAAGTTTTTCAGTTCCACTCTCATAAAATTTTCGTCCGATTTCCTTCAACCATTTAAGGACAGCTTTCTTCAGTTCATCATTAGCGAAAAGCTCTCCCCCCCCCCCAGATCTCGCTTGAGAGGACCAAACAGGTGGTAATCGCAGGGTGCTAGGTCAGGGCTGTAAGGCGGATGAGACTAGACTTCCCACTTCAATTTTTTCAGTGACTCCTTTGTCACACGAACTGAATGAGGAGTAGCATTGTCGTGAAGAAAAACGACCCCATCGTTCAATCTTCCGGTTCTTCGATATTTAATGGCTTTACGCAATTTTTTTAAAGTCTGACAGTAAGATTCGACATTAATCCTTGTTCCTCGGCATAAATTCACTGTAAACAACTTCCTCAGATTCGAAAAAGACTGTCAGCATAATCTTTCGAACATGTGTGAATGTTTTCACTTTTTTTTGGCCGCGGCGAATTTTTGTGTCTCCGTTCATGTGATGCTCGTTTAGTCTCAGAAGTGTAATGAAGCACCCAGCTCTCATACCCTGTGATTATTTGTTTCAAAAACTGTGGATCAGTCCTGGAATAACGTTGAAGAAAAAAAAGAGCAGACCCAAAAACATGATGTTTGTGTGGTTGTCGGTCGACAGATGTGGCACCCATCGTGCATACATCTTACAGTAACCAAGCAGATCGTGAATAATCGCAAACACACTACCATAACTGATGTTAAGTTCACTTGCAATCTCTCTAATTTTAATGCGCCGGTCACTCAAGATCATTTTATTCACGCGTTCCACGTTACTTGTGTTCGCAGTTGAAGGACGCCCAGCATCAGTTCGTCACTCACATTTGAATTTCCGTTTCTGAACATTTTGCACCATTTGGTGATCATGGAGTGTGACATTGCATTCCCGCCGTATATCTCAACAACTTGGCGATGAATTTCACAGCAATTGTAATTTTTTGCCTATAAAAATCGGACTGCTGAATGCTCTTCTAATCTGGACGAAACCTCCAGAATACACGCTAAATTGACGACAGTACACACGTACTGAATGTCGTACAGAATTGCTGCTGAGGGAGCGTGAAGACAACACAACCGTTGCTGCCACTACAAGACAAGTATATCCCCTTTCAGTTCAAGAACCCGACAAGGGTATAACTTATTTTTTTATCCACCTCTCGTATGCATATATATTAATCAATCCATACAGATTTGCAATACAAACTGCTTTGTATCCAGTAAAATAAAATGATTTATAACTTCTGTCTTTACACTAGATAAACGTTTAATACGTAATTGTCACATACATTCGGAAATAAATATTTTTTTTATATAATGTTGTACAGAAAAACATTGATTTCCCTCTCCCATCCTGTGAAACCTATTAAGATGATAAATGAATGGGTTGAACCCAATAAAGAATTTGTACTTTCAGTTTATTTTAAATTCTTGAATACGTTAAAAGAAAATAAATGCTTATTACGGAAGAATAATTTAAACAAGTTACAATACCGTCTCCCATAATCTTTTGTTTACTAACATCATCTGTTGTTTAATAAGACAGCTGAGGTTTTCTTTTAAGCTATTATGCAATTCGATTATTCAATAGTACATCATGTTTTTTAACAATAGTATTTAAAAAAAAGTAGTAGTAGTAAGAACAATGACAATTGTAATAAATTGTGTAATCATATATTTCAAGTTCAAGGTTAGCTGTTCTATTTCTGAAATTATAATACAGATATTTCTCTCGTTGAATTATTTACTCTCAGATTTATACAATGTAATGACAAAAACTGTCACCATTATTATATGTAATTGTTAATATTTCATGCATTGGACATGTCTGCTTAATTATAAATACTTTTTGTCATTTAAATTACTAATTGTGTCAACAATACTCTAAATATAGTAGGTAAAATATTATGCTAATAATGGTTTATTAAATTATTTATTATTAATATTGTATTACTTCTCTCATTTATTTTTTGTGACTTGCTTTGTTATGAATAAGCACCCAGAGATTAATTTCCGTATCGGCCAACCATGACTCATGTTTAACACGTTTTTATAGCGCCCCTCACCTTCTTTGCTTTCAAGTACGTTTTAATCTTATCTCTGACCTTTTTCCTGAACTCTAATATTTTTTTTTTTTAGCTTTGTAAAAAAATCCTCTTACAAGAAATTTTTTTTATTAATTCTCAATTTTGTTAATCTGGAATTACTATTCCTGTTTTATTCCAGTCTTTCTTTAGTTTAACATATTGTATTGATATTATTATAAGGGAATTTTAATATAACAAATGTTTAAAATATAAATTGGATTTACTCTCATTTCTCCCGCCACTACCCAATTCGGTTACCCTGAAACGTAAGACCGAATGTCCATGCCTCGAAGAGCTACTGTACACGAAAAAGTTTAAGCGACCTGATTCCTTATAGCTCCTGGAGCTAACCTAATTGCGTGAACGATGTAACTACGGCTTATTACACCAGTTATATAAGGACAGCAATTCGCTACCGCGCCTAGATCGCTGTATGCCAACAAGTACCTGTCTATCCTTTATAGCTGTATGGACCTATAGATCGCTGATTGACCATTACTGAAGGGTAGCTTCTTCCAGCAATGCGGTTAGTCTTCCCTTAAGCAAACTATTGATGCCGGTTAAACAATGGAACTGCATCAAGGAACTCCCACGTAGTCCGACAATGCGGCTCACGCCACATGACTCGCCGCTTGAGTGGCCAATTTTCCCCTTGAACTCTAAGTTCTACGGTGACATGAGTTCTGGCCCCCCAAGAGGGGATTGTTGTACATCATATGTACATTCAACTGAACCTCCCCAACCCAAACAACTTATCAGTTGCCAGCCAGAACCTGAACAGATATTGTTTTAAATCTACGTGGTTGTGCCCCCGTTGGCCTTAAAAATGATCTTGAGGCGTACCATCCCCCAAGTCTTGTATAAAATTATTCAAAGATCTTCCCTTAGTCGTGGTGTTCCAATCACGCCTCTTGTTTCCATCGCGATGCTCTGAAGCCTCTTCCGCAAGCGAGAGATGGGTACTGTACGAAATTTATATCCGGTGCAATGTGATCACCGTTTCGCTCCGGTACACACCTGGTCGGAAACCGCATCCCAAATACCTCGGCCTCTCGACCTCTTGGCATCTTCTACATGGCTGTCCAAAAACTTTCGCCATTAAATAGATTGGGAGAGCCTTTCCCAAAACGGTAGTAGTCTTGTAGGAAGTTGTTTTAACACCATTGCACATAATGAGAGCTCTGCGCTGGGCACTCCTTAAATTTAGAATAAGCGCTCCATTTCTTTCCAACCTATGCACCCATACGAGTGCCACACAAGCGGTCATACTTTCGAAGACTCCTCAGAACACCATGTACAGTTGGTGGCCCGACAGCCCATAGTCCTTCCGAGCAATTTTCCTAAGGTTGTGCATCACAGAGACATCCGTCGCTACTTATTTGATACGGTTGCTAAAAAACAACTTTTCATCAAATAGTACACCTAGGTACTTGTAAACTTTTAATCGTCTGATTACATAGCCTTTATACTTAATGCGGGGGTTAGGACTACGATAATTTTTCTGCGCTCTTCAGAAGCATGTACTTGGGCACAGAAATCTTTCAATTTTGACTGTCCACCAGTCCTTTGCAGCTGACAGGGCTGCTTGCATTCTTTCTTCTAGCTGCAGTCGTGAATTACCACGAACTAATAGCAGACAGTCATCAACGAAAGAATGAGCCGTGACCCTTCTGGGAATATCAGTCCAGAAATCCGCCAAAGACCAGGTTCCACATCGCATGGATTTGAATGCTAGATCGTGGATACTGGTGTTCTTTGGTGGTTGGGTTTCAATTAACCACACATCTCAGGATTGGTCGAACTGAGAATGTACAAGACTTACACTTCATTTACACTCATACATTTCATCTCCTTATTCATCCTCTGAAGTATTATCTAAACGGTAGTTACCGGAGGCTAAACAGGAAAAAGAAGAAGGTTCCACATCGGAGGACCGAGAACGTAACCGTGTGGGCTTCCCCTGGTCACGGACTTTCCACAGCTATGTGCACATCCTTAAATAGAGCCATGTGGTTAGACAAATAGTCACGCACAAGGGCCTAGAAGGCTTCGGGAACATTTCGCCTTTCCAAATCTGAGAGGACAGAACTCCAACACAAGAAAGAAAATGCTGTCTTTATGTCAATAAAAATTGCCAAAACATATTTACAGTCGGCGCTTTCCATCTCGGAAAGAGCATTTAAGATGCAATCCTCGATGCTAATCCTTTCTATAAAGCCATATTGGCATCGATTTAGAAAACCGTTGACATCGAGTTTTCTCGGAGCCGTTCCACAACCACCCTTTCAAGCAACTTGCCGAGAACAGGTAAGAGACTGATGGGTCGATAACTGTCGACCTCACTAGGATCCTTTCAAGATTTTAAGAGCACCCACCCCCACCAAACTCACTTTCCAACAAGTCGGAAAGCAACCTCAGCTAAGGCACCCCGATAACAGTCTACCAAGTGACTGCCTTATGACAGACAGCAGATGGTGAAAAATATCCGGGTCAAGTTGGTCAATCCCCGGTGCTTTTTCAGTAAATGGATCCTGTATACAGGATCCATACACAGACCACACGCCAGGGAAGGGTATTTCCCCCACTCGAACGCCGACTTATGCTACACCCTCCGGAGCAGAAGAGAGTATCAAGGAACACCTGTTAATTCGCTACAGATGTGGTCCCGACCACCAAACCCTCATCGAACACTGGATAGTACGTGCAGTTGCCGATAACAAGATTTGTGTGAACTGCAAGTGATTTCCCTGCATTCCGCGCATGGAGTCCTGCTAGCATTTGAATTTGGATTCCTTGATAAATGTTATTATAACTCATCTTTAAAATTTGGCTCTTCTCATTCATTACTTTTTTTATTTTTAAGTTTAGGATTTTGTAGGGGCGGAAATTATGTACAGAATGGCGCACAGTAAGGTGAGATATTTGAATTTTGGATTAGATTTTTATTTTTGAATTTAATATGATTTTGCAGATCTTAATGGGATAAGTTTCTCTTTTAATTATCCCCATAAAAAAGTGTCACAAGGCTCTAAATCCGGGCTCAAAAGTAGCCAAAAGAACCTCCATTGTGGCGACCCGGATAGCGTTTTAAAATTACGCGATTACAAAAAACTGATTTTAAAAAATCCAACACAATATTAGCGGTGTGAGGGGTTGCACCATCTTGCATAAACCGTTGAGTATCTACAGTCAACTCTGTCACAAGCGGTTTGTGCAAAAAATCATTCCGTAACACATCCAAGTAGAGTTGACAATTAAGTTTATCGTCAAAAAACGCTGGCCCTGTCATTTTGTGACTGGATAAAGCTGCCGAAACGGTAACTTTAGGCCCATGTTGTTTCCAGCACGATTTATGGTACTGCTGCCACCCAAGAGCGGACATTTTGTTTGTTAACAGTCCCATCAATATGATAGTAGGCCTCGTCTGAAAACCAAGTGTTAAACAAAACATCATCTTTCCCTTCCGACCACTGTACAAACTACAATCTTTTTTGCATGCTAGGTTGTGTTAACTTATGCAGGACAGTCAATTTGTATTGAAACAGCTTGCGATTCGTGTGTAATATTCTTTGTACTGTACGACGAGATATTTTTGAAGCTCGCCGTGTAGATTTTCCCGGACTATGTCCGGATCGTTTTTCTTTTTTTATGGTGTCTTCTTTCTCAAACTTAACGGTATAAATGAAGAATGTGTTTCTTGTTGGAATCCATCGAGTGTTAAAATGGGCTCGAAATTGTCGCTGAGTCACTGAAACAGTTTTTAATTCAGCATAAAGAAATACAACTTTAGCGCTGTGAATTACACAAACCTCCGTGATCAGCCACAGCTCAAGAATAACTGATGTGTTGCGGAATCAGAAGCGAATACAAAGACTAGGCGACATCTACTGGTATTTCAAAGAAATAGGGATTGTACACGAACAGTATGACACAACAGATGAACATTTATCTTTATTCAACTTTATAAATGGGTTAACTTATCGTGCGCCACTCTGTGTATTAAGCGTGTCATCATTTTTTTAAAACCATATATTTTCCTCTTTCTTTTTAAATGCTAGATTTTTATCTCTAAAGTTGATTGTTATCAGTCATTTTGCAATGTCCAACGCTTCTGGACGAATACCGAATTTGAATACCTTAATTTTTTATTTATACAGATAAATTTTTGTTGTATATTTTTGAATTAGACGATAAGTCAATTTCCATTCTATTCGCCCGGTTTCTTAGTGGTACTTTTTCTTGGTCGTCCCATTTTATAATTTCTCTGAGATATTTAAACTGTTTTACTTTCTTACTTTTCCATACTTGGTTTTTAAAAAATGTTGGGGCATTATATTATAATGCTCCATATATATAGTGATAATACAGATAATGAAATTTGTTATTTATTGTGTTTTTGAAAATACATTATTAGGACTGTTTCATTCTACTTCATTCTGTTCCAGTAATTTGTTAATTTGTTCTGTTGCTATTTTTTGTATCTGTAGACTAGATTAATGAAATCATCTGCATAGGGAGGTGAAATTATACAGAGGGAAAATACTATGTTTTAATTTCTTGCTGGTATTTTTCTTTAATTTTTATTCTTTATTTTATACTTTTTTTATTCCTTGGTAATTGCTCCTTTTTATTTGGGGTAAATTTTAATTTTACTCCCTTTTAAGTAATGATCCGAATATATGTTCACTCCTGTTTGACTTTAACGTTCATTATTTCTTTATTTATAACTTTTACAAGTGGTGATGAAATGTTTATTTGAATTTCACCAAGTTTTCTATTTGGAAAATTTCCTTGTTTTTTAATCTTAGGTTATAAAATACAGTGAGTTTAATTAATATTTTTCCTTGTTGAATGAATCCTTTGTAGGCTGGATATTATCCGATAACTTAAAAAAATTTTTTTTTACCTACTTGAGCTTTGAAATTTCCTACCAAATCTCTTAATGTTACTCTGGGGACGCTTCTCTGTCAAGGAGACCCCAAAAGTTTTCAATTTTTTCTGGGTTCCTTTTGTTATATTCATTTATTCGAGTATGGTCGTTAATTAAAATGAACGTTATGTTTCCCGTTTTTATTGCTGAAAAGGATAACCAATCAGAAAGAGATTGGTAACTTACTACAGAATTTAGAAATTTTTTTTTTTATAAATGCAATTACAAGCTGTGGTTTGTTAGGAACAAATATCCCTGCCTTGGACGCATTTTAGCATTCTGTATCCTTAAGAGTTGAAATACTTTTTCTCTAGATATTAGTTTCCTGAACTGCTAACATGGAGATTTTAGGTAAATGTAAGGCTTTTAAGATTTTTTCAGTTGATGAACCTTTAAAATAGAATTTATACTCGTATTAATCGTTGAAAAAAAATTTTGTTTATATTTGAATTTTGAAGAATTTTAAGAGGCTAGGACTACTCGAAATCTCATCAGATGGAGTTTCCAAACTTTTTCCCGTCTGCGATTACTTAGAGTAATTTTATTAGCAAATAGCCTTAACCATCATGCTTAGGAAACTTTTGAAAATTGTAGGGTGGGCGGAATAGATTCCACCAAATGTACGTCTGGAATTGTTAGTTCCAGAATTTTCCACCTTTGATTCATCATTTTTCTTTCGAAAATCGGCTACTGAGAGACACAACGTGGCAGTAATTGGTTAATATTGACCCTAATTAAAAATTGTCGGAAAAATCTGAGAAAGATAATTTTTCCGGCAATAAAAACCAATCTTAAATCAATGGGTTATTAAACAGTAAAGGTTTTTAATCTTCTCACTAACTCTCTAGGTTAATTTAAACTGCTATTAAAAATACACAAAAAAAAGTCCTCGTGTAGTACATAATGAAAAAAGAAGACCTGTTATTAATTAGTCGAAAAATATCAATAAAAATTAAAATAATCAGCCTGTGTTTGGGCTAATATTTATCCTTATTAATCGAGCAATGAATTAAAGAATTGACTCATTAAATAACTCATAAAAATTTTCCTTAAATAGTCGAAATAATTAGGTTTCTCCCCTTTGTTTTTGTCTTAAGGCAATTAACTGGCATTGTCATGCTTTTTTTCATTTCTCTTGTGTAATCACATCATTACTTTTGTCAAATATTTCTAAACTAGGTCCATGAAACTATAATACTTATTCGAATTCATTCTTTAAGAAGAATAAAATTTTACGATGATTTTATTCTTTGTATTATAGTTTTTATGTTATAATTTTCGGATAATTAAATGTTATTACATATTAATTATTTAGATATTTATATTTATATTATTGATATAAAAAGAAAACCTAGTTATGTTCAAATATTTACACTTTTTTCTGTATGTTAAATCGTTGAAAATAAATTTAGGATAGAATGCTTATTTCTTATAAATACTACATATTTAATAAATTGTAAAAAATATATATATATATATATATTCCGGGCTGTGGTTGCGATTACGTAGGCATGTTGTATAACTTAAGATAAATTACGGGTGTTGATATAATTGTTACGTAAGAATGACATCATTTACACTTTTAGGATATCTTTCAAGACCTTCTAAACAGTTTTTGATTAAAAAAAAAAAAAAAAATAATTCATTTTTTACGTTCAAAATAAATACTTGATTCTTTTACTTTCATTTCAAGTAGATTATAAAATATATAAAGTTACATTGATGCAAAACAAGGTTAGTAAATTTTTAATGATACAAGAATCTTAATTATTGAAATAAATGAGATTTCTGATGGTAAACTTTGGTATTTAGGCCTAAACATAAAAAAAAAAATAATTGGATATATACGTATTTTTATTTTTGAGTTGTAGTTAAGTAGATTTCTGTATTTCTTTACGTTCTCAATCTTAAAATTTCATGCGGTTAGATTCTTCTAAAAATATATTTCCTAGTAAGATTTCTTTGTAAATTGATCGCGAAATTTAACAAGCATAAATATTATTTATTTGAAAAGTAAATATTAATACACTATGAATTTACTGTTGATAATTTCTCTTTTTTTTGAGATGGCTCCCACCACCCCACCTAACTTGTACTACGTCCGCAGCATAATTGAATTTTTGTAAAACATTTTCTTTGCTAGGAAAACGCATAAACAATGAAAGATTATCTATATATTTATTAAACTGTACCATGCGTATTCATTCACGTACCAAGGGTCTTTCTTTTAATCTCTAGAAAGGTAATTCTGTATGTATTTTTATAGCGTTAACAGTTGTAAAGTTGTGCTTATGTAAATATACAATAAAATTCCAAGCAAAAGCGTTCTGGGAACCAGCCAGGCTAAAGCTTGAAGGACTTGCGTAAAAAGTTCGGCTATTAAAAAAAATTATGGTTCACATTTTTATTTTATTTAATTCTGTACATAATAATTACACACACACACATATATATATATATATAATTATTATGTACATATAATTTTTTTTTTATAGGATTCTGTTTTTGTTTTATTTTATAAATCCAAAAACAAATTCTTGAATTTGTAATATTCTAAGCTCACCGGTTAAAAATATGTTTATCAAAAGTATCTGGAAAGAAGAAATAAAGAATAACATTGAAAAAAACAAGGTGGTATATAAAATAATGTGAGAATGAAAGACGAAAAAAATGAAATGCACGAACTGATTTCAAAATAATCTGGAAATAAAAATGGAAAAAGAAAGATAAATGAAGAAACTGAATGAGAAGTTAAAAGTTAAAGGTGACTGATGAGTAGAATGGGAAAACAACATGAAATATTCATTAAAAAAATAACAAAATAAACACAAAAAAATAGAATAAATTTATCCATTCTAACAGGAAAGATGAAAATTTATCTAACACTATTTTCATTTTTTTCTCGATAACCCAGTTTTGTAGGAATTAAGTTGCTGATAAAATTAATATCAATCATTTTTAGTATCAGACTATCATTTACTAAAGTCAGACTTTAGTATCTATAATATGCTTTATCTCTATCTCTCCCCCACTCTCAGTGCGAAAGCGCCGTGTGCATATCTGTATGTTTATTTTGCTAGATAGATATATCTTTGCCAATGAATTTACAAACTTAATAACTCGCTTCAAATTAACAGTAACGATTTGGGAGTATATTTATTCTACTTTTCAGTAATTTTTCTATTGAGCGTACCTTATTATTAAAGGTATTTTTAAATAAAAAAGGAAGAAATAATAAATTATCGAATTCCTACGTCATCATTTTTTAAGAAATAATATTTTAAGTTAACTGAAATTTAGTAAACTATTTTTACGGGTGAAAATCATGTGTCTAAAAATATATCCTATTAACTTGGTTATAACTAATATTTTATGATTTCCCTCATCCAGTTTGGGTGCTTTTAGATTTCAATAAGAAATACCTATTTTTAAAACTTTCAAAAATTGATGTATTGTTTTAAAAAGGCAAATAAAAAAAAATGACTACGTATACTTATTAGAATATATATATAAATCATTACAACTGGTTTGGAGGCGCCATGGTTTGCGAAGAACAAGGAGATCCATGATTACCTAGGGATGCCATCGATTCGTGAAGAAATTCACCGGCTAAGTTCAAACTATGTACTTAAGCTTAACGCGTACGAAAACCATCTGGCTTTTAACCTTTTGGATAACATTGAAGATGTGAGACGACTGAAGAGGCTGCAAATATTGTATCTAGAGACTGTTTTGCGTTGACTATCATCTTTTTGTTACTGAAATTTTGCCGATACTATTTATGAATTATTTTAATTTAGTAATATGAATTCTTTTGTTTTCTTGTTTATGAATTGTTTAAGTTCCGTCGTTTCGACTTTGTTTCTTATATATGACAATGTTTATTTGTTGTTTCTCATATATGACTGGTGAAAATTTTGTTATATCCAAATGCTTGTTTGTTTTGTTAACCATTTAATTTTATTACTATCTGTACCTATTTTAAGTTTCGTTACCATTTTTTTTTTTGTTTTTAACAGTTAATTGTCGAATTGTGTGTAATTTGTTATGGTTAGTTATGTCTTTTTTTGTGGGGGGGGGGGGGGAGTTGTATGCGAAAAACGCGTTCGCGTTATTAATACATGACGTATTTTTTATAATAAACAAAGGTATATCACATGTATATATATATATATATATATAATATATATATAGTAATAAAATTTCCATCTGTTTTGCGGCAAATAGCATGAATAGCTGTAACACACTACAGTATTTTAAATACTTGTATACAAACGGTTGGCCCTAACAAATCATAAAACATAAGACAACTACATTTTATTATCTCCTAGAATAGTTCGCATGTTAGCATCTAACAAACTTAAACTTGCGACGCATTGCCGCACACCAGATACAATCCCACAAGAATGCGATGTACTATTAATTGGCAGTCGCAGCGAGCACAAACTGGTGCGTCTGTTGGAGTCATCAGATATCCATGAGTGAGCCTAGTGTGCCCTATTCTCAAACGGCAGATAACCTCTTCTCGACGTTTATTTCTGCATGAGCAGCTCCACGGTGACCACAGTGTTCTTAATTGGGTGAAGTTTATTGTTTATGGTAGCACTTTATTTGCTTTACCACCACTCATCATGAACCATCCTTTTCAGGGAACAGATTAAATTACTGTACTTTTTATTGTAATTTTCAGTTCTTTTTATTGGAAGGTATCACAAGATGTTTCCCTTTTCCTTTCACATCATTATTACTCTGTACAATTTACTTATAGCTGTTCAGGAAACTGACTGTAAATACACACAAAAAAAAAAACTACTGGTACGATGTGGTATTTTAAATTAAAGAAAAAAAGATTTTAGAAAACTGCTTCGAAGAAGAACCGTAAAAATCGGGAATAAAGAAAGATCACCTCGATTTTTTACGTTAAATATTTAGGTATTAAGTTTTAAACTTATCGGTAAAGATATAACTCGACTAGCATAAAAAACTTTCCAATGTATTTTTTTTATATACGGAATAAAATTAACCTGACACTTTGTATGACATTAATACGGTATTAAACGATAATAAATTATTAATAGTAGTTAATTGCATGTTTATTTAACATAATTCATAAATAAATCATTATTTCAAATGATGAATTCATTTACGTATGATTTAACGATGTTTACCGATGAAGAAGAAAAGAACAATATTTTATGTTCCTCAATTTTATAGTATTCATTTTTTATATAATTTTTTTTCGTAATGATTTCAACACTATGATTTATATCATCTTAATTTTATAGCGCATAACTGCGAAGGTTAATAATAAATCATCTATCCTGAACACGAGGCAACAAGTCAGGCCGATAAAAAATAAATAAAAAGTTTCAAAATACAAACAGGAAAGTAATATGTATTATCAATTGAACACTGTAAGCCGAGCTAATAAATACAGTATGAGAGTAACATAATATTTGAGTGCACATGTAGAGTGATTCATAAAATAAATGTAATAAACTTTCACAAGTTCTACTGGCTGAAAATAAAAAAGAGAGTTACATCAAATCGTTAGCGATTATCGGCTGGCCAAACTACATTCCATTTGAACAGCAATGAAGATTTTTTACGTTTGTATTTAGCTTCTGCGGACTTCATTCATACTATTTTACTCAGAATCAAATTCTCTTCAAGATTCTTTTATATTATTATCTGTGTATCACCCATTTGACAAAGTAGATTTACGCCAAACATAAAATAGTTTGTTGTTTGACTCCAGTATTTTATCTTTTACTCCAGTTTTTTTCGAAAACGACTAAAAATATAATATAGTAAAAAAAGGGTCTCATGGGTTATACGACCACTAGTATAAATATATAAAGAAATTATATAATTTAACCGAACTTAACCTATGCTCGCTAGTCAATATTAGCGAACGAAGCGAGTTAAGTTTGGTTAGATTATTTAATTTCTTTATGTATTTATAGTGGTGGTCGTATAAACCACGAGACCCTAAAAAAATATCATTCTTTTTTTTTTTTAATTTTTCAGGTCATATTTCATATTAAATCACTAAATTTACACCTTAATTTGGGATTCAAAATTTTTGTCTGGCTAATTTTACCAAAGGCACAGAAATCATAACAAAATCTTTCGCCAGCCGACACTAGCTAACGAAAAGTTTCCGAACCTACGTTTATATGAACTCTTTTGTCTCATTTACTATAAATCGATCAACTTTAAATTTCTGATACCACAAAAAAAAAATCAAATAATTCAGTTGTTTAAACTATTTAAAATAGTGTTAAGAGAAAAAGTAATTGCAGTTAATAAGTGATTAAGTTTTATTAGGTAAAAATCAAGAAATATTTACTCAAATTCCAACTCATTTTAATTTTGGAATTGATATAAACAAATATACTTTTCTTGGTTTTTCCTATTTAGCCTCCAGTAATTACCGTTCAGATAATACTTCAAATGATGAATGAGGATGATATGTATGAGTATAAATGAAGTGTAGTCTTGTAGTCTCAGTTCGACCATTCCTGGTTTGTGGTTAATTAAAAACCAACCACCAAAGAATACCGGTACCCAGGATCTAGTATTCAAACCCGTGTATAAAAATAACTGACTTTATTAGGACTTGAACGCTGGAACTCTTGACTTCCAAATCGGCTGATTTGGGAAGACGCGTTCACCACTTGACCGACCCGGTGGGCTACACAACATATTCTATTCTGTCATTAACAAACTACGACCTTGAGCTCGATGAAAATGATTAGTGGAGTAGATCCCAATAACCAGAAACAATTTACGCTCGAATAAAAGTATAATTAACTTACAATAATTTTTTTTAATTTTGCAATATCAAAATTTTTAATTACGATTAATATTAATTGTGCTATTTTCTAATGATTTAGATATTTTCAAATTTAATATTACAGAATAATAAAATGTCAGAATAATAATTATATTTTTAATATTAATCTAAGATGATTGTTTAAAACAATTTTATGTTCATCTGATTAATAATTTGGTAAATATTAAACCTATTCTTCTGCTTGTCCAACTATTTAACAATGCGTATAAAAATTAAATTGATAAATTAATTTATTTTTTTAAATAAAATTATATTTTAATTCTTTTTTATATATATGCTTAAGTTCATTAATTCTGGATTAATTAGTGATTACAATCTATTATCAACTTCAATCGATACAGCAGATTTTGTAACCTTGATGACCGTAGGTTTATTATCTATAATAATAGTCGCTTTGCATCTTACACGACGTCTTCTTCAACACAAACCGTATTTTTAAAATAATTATTTAAAAATCATAAATTTTTTTTCATTACATCATCTTTTTCAATCACGTGCTGAATCAACTTTACATTTTCTCTTTCGGCTTTTCACAATCTACATAAAACAGCTAATAGGAACCGGAAATGGACCGTCTAGAAAGGCTCAAACAATGTGAGGACTATGGAAAAAAAGTTGTGGCAATTAATTATTATTAAAAAAAAGTTTATTACTTTTTTTATGAATTTCAAAAAGGTTAATTTTAATCAAATTAGAAAACGGATAATTTCTTTAAATTGTCTTACTTTTTAAAGATAAATCTCAATAATGAAATAAAAATTGGGTTCCTTGTGAATTGAAATAAATAATATTTATAAGTTATTTATCAATATTACTTTCCTGGTATCATAGCTCTAGATGCTGCAAAAAGGAAGGTATGGTAATCAGTCGAAAATGGCGAAAGGGGAATTTATCGACGTTTGGGACCCAAAAAAAGTGGAGGGTAATGTTCGTATAAATGTATGTATGGTACGGAGGATATTGTGTATATGGGGTAATTTGTTGGTAAAATTTTGGAGTCACTCCAGGGAGTGGGGTAATTAGTTTCTTTGGGGTCAATTTTCTCAAAATTTAACCCCACTTTATATTAAGTACATTCTTATCTTAATATTAAAAAAAAAAAACAATTTCCCCTAAATCGAAAAAAGCTATCTTTGTATCTATTACACATTTTTCAACCGAATATTTTTATGTCTTCCTGGCCCTAGTAGCAGTGGTGCAAACGATACAAAACAAATACTTTCGAGGTAGGGAAACCGATCAAAGTTTAAAAATGTTGATTTTTTAATTATTTATTTTTCTTTTTTTGGTTTATTTTCATGTAATTTTCCATTATATAAGAATAAATAATCAATATCAGGAAAGTATTACAAATTTGTTGTCAGCTATTTTTTTCAAATCACACCTGATCGTATCAGGTGTTCAGACGGTACATATGAAAACCTATAGGACCATGGTAGGAATTATTTTCTTTACTCAGTCTTAATATTGGAACGGTCTGTTTAATTAAGTTGATATTTGTAAACTCTAAATTACCGGTATGTATTAAATTAGTCCTATTACCTCTATTATTCTGATTATACTGAGCCATATCAAGTTTTTCTTCAAATACGACATCATTACTTGCTTATCAGCATATCAGCATGAAGAACCCTCAAAGTGTAAGTGGGTCGCGAAGCAAAGGATGAGTGAAACGCACATCTGGAGCCGATAGAATAGGGTCGGGAAGTGTAACTCCTCAGCGGAGAGGTCATATTGGTTATCCGGAAGAGGAAGTCGGTGTGTCTCAATGACGCTGAGGAGACCCCGACGGGAAAGCCTTAGAAGGGGGCGGCGAGTTAGGGTGGGCAGAGACTGCTGCCACGACACTCCAAGGCAACTGTGTTTTGTTTAACGGCAAGGACCGGTTGCCTTAGGGGTATTTAAAAAAAAAAGAAAAGTATAATCACTGAAATCTATTTATTTACAACGCTTGCATTTTTATAACAGAGGTAAAAGTATAAATTTTAAATTTTGATCTGACTAAATATGCAAATATCATATTTTTTTAAATTAATTTTAATATTTATATTTTTTATTCTTAATGTGTACGTTGAAACCTGTTCAACTAGTGAACAGTAAGCAACATTCCTCCCCGGCCGAATGAAATGAGAATGATGTGTACGATACATATTGGATAGTTTCATGACTATGAGACTATCCAGTACCCAGTATTTTATATTTGATTAAATTATTTTTCATATTGCTCCTAGATCATAATTCCTTCTTGATCATAAACCGAATATAAAGTAAAGAGCACCAATCTCTTTGTGATTTGTATATAATGTCTTTATGTTTTTATATTTCAATATAAATTTAAATACAGTAATGATTCTACACTTGAAAAAATACACAGCAATAAAAAAATAAAAAAATGAAAACAAAAATATAGAAATGATTTTGAATAACAGGGTCCATCCTGGTTTATAAAACAAATTTGTTTAGAAAAAAAAAAATATATTTTTTTAAATTAAAATTCTTGAGAGACAAGACTGCATGAAGTGTCTTGTACAAATTCTGGCTGACCATTCCTGAGATGTGTAGTTAATTGAACCCCAACCACCAAAGTTTACCGGTACTCACTGTCCAGTATTCAAATCCGTATGAAAGCAACCATCCATTACTAGGACTCGAACCTGAGAACCTTCGATATCGAGAATCAGCTGTAAAGCAAATGATTTGCCTCGGCTAGATTTCCACTGGACCCGGTGGGCTAATATTTATAGTAAAAATAATATTTCAATCATTTTTTTCTTAAATTCTTTAAACTTTAACAGAATATTCAGTCGATAATTAAACAATAAAGTATAAGTAAATACTTTTTCATAATAGGGGATGTATCTTGCAACATTTCACCTGATTCTGGTTACAGATGCATTTTCTTTCCTCTCAGTAAATACGAGTTCGTTTACTAAATTTCAGAGAAAGAAAGTGAATTTAAATGAATACACAGCAAGTATTGTAAGTAAATGATTTTGTTGGAAAATTCTTTTATTACTAATACTTGATTGACTTTTATGGTAAGAATGACGTAAATACTTAATTCAACTATTTCAGTGTTATTATTATTATAATCGAGTCCATTTTGAACGAATGTGTCTAGTCATTTATTCTTTATAACATTCTATAAACATATCATCTCTGTCGACCGAGAATGTTGTATCACACTTCTGCATTATGCAATAGCATTTAATCAAACTAAATATAAAATCAAGATACACCAGCCTGCTACTATTATAATATTATTAAATACGAAAATTTGCCAGTTATTAAGTTGTATTTTGTAACATATATAAAAAAAAGCAGATTACAGAAATATCCCCACGTTTGAGCTGTTCTTTAATGAATCATTTCAACACATAAATCGAAGCCAGTTGTTACTATGAAAGAAAGGAAGAGTAAAAAGAAAACCACATGATTTCGAACGGCGAAAACCTCTAGGCAGGTTATAGTTAATGTGATTTCATAATAGAAATAAAAATTTCTGAAGAATCACCTGTCATCTCACTTCTAAGATATAAATTAAGGATTTTATATCTTATTTAAGGATTCTTAATACCTTACTTCTTTATTTGATATCATAAAGATTTCTTATTTATGGAAATATTTTGTAAAATAGGTTCACTAATCATATTAATTAAAAAATATCGTATGGTCTTTGCTTAATTTAATTAATTTTTTATAAGAAAGTTTGAGTTATTTCTCTAAAAAATTATCAGTGATTCAATTTATTTTTCTGATTTGATTAGAAATAATCCTTCAGTTAATTTTATATTTTTTTTAAATTTGTAGGTATTAATTGGATTATTTTGTAACAAATATTTTTCGGTAGATTTCATAAAAAAGCTACTTATTGTAATGGGTACCATGATTCGACCTCCAGAAAATTTCGACATATCTTCACGCTTCACATCCCCCAGACCACGAAACCTCTGTAAGTTCAAAAGTAATGATTTATATATCATTATATATAAATTATATATATATATAATGATATATATATATATATATATATATATATATATATATATATATATATATATATATATATATATATTCATTTTCTTGTGGACACGATAACTGCCGTAATTTTGCGCCAATCACTTTCAAAGTGATACATAAAATGTAACGACCCAAAATCTCGGTCGAGTTCGTTAATGGGTGAAATCGGACCATTGGGTGGAAATGAGGGGGGCTTTTTTTATTAAAAAAACCAACAAAATATCGCTATAACTTTCTTATCAAATTTATTTATTTTCTTATAAATTTTACTAAGTAAAATATCGATTTTATTTAAACTTCCTACTAAAGGGCCTATAACGTATCTAAGTAAAGTTTTTTGATATCACCAACAATTGGTACAGGGGGTGGAAAAAATAGGGTTTCGAAGACAAAAAAAAAACAACATATCTTCCTTAATCTTTTATAATAGTATCGAATCAGTGGTCGTTAGTCCTCTAAACATTACCTAAAACTTTTGTCTGAAATAAATTTTGATGTGACCAACCCTTACGGCAAAGGATGACCAAAATGTTGCTGGAATTGTAAGAAGATGCGGCTTGCGGCTTGTTTGCTAAACATGTGAAACTTTTTTTCACATGCAATCATTGTCGTATTGAGTAAATTTGAAATTTTTTCTTAACTTCAAGATGGAAATATTTTTTATTCACTACTTAGCACCGGTGAACTCTACCTTCTGGCGTGCCCGAAAGTGACTTTCTACACTCATAATCAGTTTTCAAGTGTAATATTTTTATAGAATTCTATACTATACATATAGCTGAATTTCATTCGCTTCTCAGATATATTTAATTAATACTCAGTTTGATAAGTGTCAAATAACTTTGTTTTTCCAGATTCAAGAAGATGGTGTCTAGTGTTCACTATTGTATTCCTTTTTCATATGATCAATCAGTATTATCTTAACCAATCGCCTGATTGAAATAAATATGTCGATATCTATTTCATGAAAGTCGATGCAGTCATTCTATATTTACAGGGCATAACAAATAAATTTACCATACAAAAAACTATTCTCCTCCTGAAATATTCAGGTATAAAAAATATTGATATAAATAAAACATACTAATGAAAACGTCTATTTGTTTTATAAGAAAGACAAAATTATTTAAAAGTTGATAAAAAAATGCTTAATTCTTTATTAGGCTACTAAAATTTCATAATGATAGAGAAAAATATCCTGTGAAAAAATTAAATTTCATATTTGCTTTATGTATACGTAGACCTATTTTTTATGAACACAAAAAAGACATAAATAGTAATAAAAGAAAATAATGTAGAATTGTAATACTCCTTGGTATGTCTACAACTAGACAAATGCCTCTTTTACTCCAAACGGCATTAAGTAATTGAAATGTTTGCATTTAATCAGAGTATTCATCATTTTTATTGAATATGCCAAATGGTTTTACATATAGTTGTTAAAAAGCAATAAATTAAATAAGTCTGTCTGCTTGTGGTATTCAGTCAAAATTGATTTATTACGGTTTAGTTTCTCTTTTTTAATAGTTTAATTACTTGTTATTAGCCCATTATTTAATGAGTAAAGTTATAAAAAGCCTGGAATTGAATTGCAACTACTAACAATAATTAGTAATTCTGCCATTTGCAGACTTATTTTACCTCTTCAATTCAAGAAATGAATTTTATGGAGTAAAAGAGCATTGACATCTTATATTACTGATAAACTCTGTCATACGAAAAAGGGATAATAGGAAAATTTATTTAATATGATTTAGAAAAAAAATTAAATCATTAAGAACAAATAAAACATTTGTTACTGGAGGAGAATTGGGCAACAATTTTCCCATGTAGTGGCCCAGTACCAAAGGAAATTTCAAGAACTTCATCTCAAGGAGTAGTCTAATAATGTATCATTGATATATTTCCTCACAATGAAACGTTATTGATATATTAAATCACCTTAAAGATAAAAAAATGAATGTGTGTATGTGTGCACGCACGCGAATGTATGAGTGTGTTTGTATGTGTACATAAAATTCTCATTAGACAACAGATTTAAATATTGTGAAATCTCGTGTTGACCAAACTAAAAGAGAAGGTAAAGACGATTTTATTTATCAGATTGAAAAAGTATTTTTATTATTTCTAGTTACTAACTTATGAAAGTTCTTCTTTTTACTTCATTGTACGAAGTAAAAAGTTTTGTGATCGCGAAAAAATTCGGTTTTCAGATTTCAACGGTGATATCAACTTTGATCATCCATGAATCCATTATAACTAGTTTCGGCGTAACGTCTATACGTACGTATCTCGCATAACTCAAAAAAGATTAGATGTAGGATGTTGAAATTTTAGATTTAGGACTGTTGTAACATCTAGTTCTGCACTTCCCTTTTTGATTGCAATCGACTGGACCAAAAGTGTCTAAAAAAGCCCAAAATTCAAAACATTTAGACTTTGGACTTTTTCTTAACTGCAGTAATAAGCCCTCGATTGAAAGATTTTCAACGATATATCATAAAAGGTGCTTATTTTCATTGGTTCAGGATTTATAGCCAAATAAAATTTTGATTAATGAAATATTTGGATCTTACAACGGAAAAGCACAACGGTTCGAGTCAGACTTAATCTCCCCTTTTTTTAATTTAAATATATTGATTTATTAACAATTGTTAACCTCTGATTGTAAAAACATTTACAATAATAATAATTTAATAATAACAATTGAAAAAATATCAGAGGTTGTTAATGAAATAAAATTTTATGTACTTTTCATTTTAAAATAATGTGTAAATGTAATTTAATAGGCGTATAAGGAAGTAATGTGACGTTCATATCAGATTGTTTTATTATGTTTCTTGAAAAAAAAAACGAAGAAAACAGTATCATTATGACAACATAAATAAAACAGTTAATTCTTATTGGAAATTCTGAGAATTAAGATCGCTAAACAAACCAAAAACAAAAATTAAACAAAGACATACGCATGCAAAAAAACTTCACAAAAAGGTTGTACAGTGAATCTTTGCAAAAAAACAGAAATAATATAAACACACAATTTTGCTAGGATGAAGCTCGGTCTGAACTACAATACGTGGATATACAAACAAGAAAGTAGGTATCAAGAAAAAGTAAAGAAAACTCTTCTTTAATTAACAAACACATGATTCCAAGCTGTTGCTGATATCTTTACCTACATTTAGGAGAATTATAAAACCAAATTCTTACTGGTATTTTCAAAATAATACGTATAGTTAAGCCAACTGACCAACTAGCTATTTTTAAAAATGTTTACATAAATCTGATGACAATGGTAATACTTTTGTGATAAACCACTAATTCTTTTTTTTTACAGAATGTCTTTTATTAGTTTTCAGTAACTTATAATTTAACTAGCCGATCAGGGCTCGTTTCTCTTACCCTTCTCGTCTAGCAAGGAGCTGGATAACCTTGTGTGTTCATTATCCTCATGCTTGTGAGAATAATACTAATAAATAACAATTAAAGCTTTTTCACTTCATAAAAACTATTAGTGTACTGTAATTTTCGTTAGAGCAACAGTTTGGTAACGGAACAGTCGGCCCGCATCTTAAAAATAGTAGATTACCCGTTTTTCTACGCGTAAAATAGTATTTTGCGCGGTATTTAGTACACCCGACAAACACCACAAGAAGATGACCGTACTTTGTTCTTAATTTTTAATTTTCTGTTTTTTTAGTCAAGTAAAAAAATTGCATGAAAATACACAAGAACAAAACAAAAGTAATGAAATGTAGTAGAAATAACAAAGATGGACCACTGAATGTGAAAACAGGAGGAGAAAAGATTATGGAAGTAGAAGAATTTTATTATGTGGGAAGTAGAATTACTAAAGATGACGAAGCAGGGGCGATATAAAATGCCGAATAGCACAAGCTAAACGAGCCTTCAGTAAGAAATATAATTTGTTTACATCAAAAATTAATTTAAATGTCAGGAAAAGATTTTTGAAAGTATATGTTTGGAGTGTCGCTTTATATGGAAGTGAAACTTGGACGATCGGAGTATCTGAGAAGAAAAGATTAGAAGCTTTTGAAATGTGGTGCATTAGGAGAATGTTAAAAATCAGATGGGTGGATAAAGTGACAAATGAAGAGGTATTGCGGCAAATAGATGAAGAAAGAAGCATTTGGAAAATATAGTTAAAAGAAGAGACAGACTTATAGGCCACATACTAAGGCATCCTGGAATAGTGGCTTTAATATTGGAAGGACAGATAGAAGGAAAAAATTGTGTAGGCAGGCCACGTTTGGAATATGTAAAACAAATTGTTAGGGATGTAGGATGTAGAGGGTACACTGAAATGAAACGACTAGCACTAGATAGGGAATCTTGGAGAGCTGCATCAAACCAGTCAAATGACTGAAGAAAAAAAAAATAGTCAAGTAACAGGAAACAGGTACAGCCAGTCCCGTCGCACGCACACTAACAATGTCAGTGGCTATTTTGGTTGAGTCGCCGCTTCCTACACGGTTGTATTTCAAGCTACTTTTCCAGGTAAAGATAAAGATAAAGATATCCAAAAAACAAGACTTTTTTGGTAAAAAATTGAATTACAATTATTGTAAACTGTCTCCGAATTCGATTTGACCAACGGACTGGGCATAATAAAGTTGAATATTGGCAAGGTACATAATCCGATTGTTACATAACGGCAATGTTTTTCCAAGTATTAATTCATGTAAAATTTCAGCTTAATAGTTTTAGTAGTTTTTGCGTGAAAGAGTAACAGACTCACAGACACCACCACATATATATATAAAATAATATTTTACAGAAATTATTTTTCAAAAATATTTCGTATTACAATTTTTTTTTATCTACGATTGCCTTATACTATTTTAAACACTTTACTCTAGTATACTTTGATTTAAATCATAATTTTTATAATGTATACAAATTCTATTATAAAATAATATCAAGCAACAATTTATTAAATCATCAAATCAACTGAATGATAAACGATAATAATAATTAGTATAGCATATACAAAAAATATGATGTGGGCACCATATGATTTCCTTGTACGCCTATAAAATTACATATACACACTTTTTTTATTAACGAAAAGTACATCAAATTTTATTTCATTAATAACTACTGATATTTTTTCATATTTTGTTTTTTATTTATATTGTTATTGTTGAATATTGTATATCGTAAAAGGTTTTTTTTACAATCGAAGGTTAATAGTTATTAATAAATCAATATATTTAAATTTAAAAAAATAAATAAAAAAAAGGAGATGAAGTCGGATTCAAACCGATGTGCCTCCTCTTCTAAGATCCAAATATTTCATTAATTAAAATTTCATTTGGTTATAACTGTGGAACCAATGAAAATAAGAACCACTTATGATATATTCTTGAAAAGCTCTCATTGAGGGCTTATTATTGTAGTTAAAAAAGTCCAAAATCCAATTTTTTGGGATTTTGGGCTTTTTTGGACACTTTTGGTTCAGTCGAGTGCGTATAAAAGAAGGAGGTGCACAACTATATATTACAACAGTCCTAAATCCAAAATTTCAACAACCTACGGCTAATCGTTTTTGAGTTATGCGCGATACATACGTACGTACGTACAGACGTCACGCCGAAATTAGTCCAAAATGGATTCAGGGATGGTAAAAATGGATATTTCCGTTGAAATCTGAAACCGAAATGTTTCGCGATCACAATACTTCTTTAGTTCGTACAAGGAAGTAAAAAAGAAAATGGTACGTGGGTTTTACATGATAAATAAGGTTTTATTTCTGAAAAAAAAAAATTAGTCACCTACGTTGTATAATAAAGAATAAGACATATCCCGGTCGCGTAAATGTGACTTTTTATAAAGACTCGTAAGATTTAGAAGAAAAAAAAAGCAGACTTGCTCCCCAACAAGATAAGCCGTTGGCTTTGTAACGTTATTTATTTTTTTTAATGGTTAAATATAAACACGAATATTTTTTTCAGTACCATTACTATTAGAATTTACTACGAAAGTGAACTTCAGATTTAGAAAATTAAATTAAATTGTGAATATATTAATATTAAATTATTATTTATTTTCTTACTGCGTAAAAAGATGAGGGAAATTTAAAAAAAATTAAATTGTAAATTAGAATTATATAACTTGATTCTCAATATTCATAATTTTATAAGTGAAAATAATACTGAATAGATAGCATATTTACATATAAGCAACATAAATCGGTTATAAAAGTAAAAATTGGCTGTATGAAAAATAATAACATAAAAGACAATAAACATAATTTTCTTAAAGTAATATGTGTCTATTTGTTTTTATTATTAGTTGTAATATATACTATTATTTTAATTATTATAATGGTTTTATACTATTTTTTCTTGCGAAGATATTACATACGAGTCAATAAATATTAATTTTAATAAAAATATAATTGAAATGTGCGCATACCTTGACACGGTGTTTATTTTCAGTAGTAATATTGTATGATAAGGTCATGGATATCGTAGTAGTATGAAAACTAATTTATTTAAATAATTGTTAACTTGTACAATATTTTATTACTACTTGCTCGAATTTGACTTATGTTCCGATAAAAAATAGAAAACGTAATATTATTAACTCCTACATGATCATTAAAATGTATGAAATTGCAAAAACTTTAGAGTTGATTTCCTTTGTTTTGTCATGAACAGTACATTTTATCATATTTATGTTACTACTAATATTCATTCAGTCATTTTTGTTGGCATAGATTTTTATTGCTATTCATTATTACCTTTAATATAATTCATTTCAAGATTATATAGATAGTATCAACAAATAATTATTAGTATTAATATTATAAAATACTTTTTACGTATGTATGTATTAAGCCGGATAAATATATAATGTTTATCTTGATGTGTCGATTAGTTATATGCTAGTTCATAAATCAAACATATTTATGTATAAATCAATTGGTGCATATTCTAATTTAATTTTATACAAGAATAAATTCCAATATTTTTGCACTAAATATTTATTTTAATAAATTTAAATAACCTAATTACATTGAATCATCGCTTTACTTATTACATGCGACACACTTTAATTAAAATATTTCATTGTTATTTTTAATTAGTATTCTGTTCTACTCTTCATCCTTTCTGTGTGAGTTGTCTTTTCACTCATGTGAACGCATGTTTTTGTTGTATATTTCCAACAGGAATCTTACTATACCCCTGGTGTATCTTACTATACCATCTTCTATCCTACAGCAAACATAAACTATGAAATCTTTTATGCCGTACAATCAAATTCAAAATTGGTCTTTCCACATAAATTTTTAAATTCTGGTTTCCTCTAGTCATACTTTAGTTAACCTCTTTTAGTTCATAAGTGTTTCTCAATTTTCATTGATATTTTCTTAATTCTAATTAATATTGAACTCTTTCATTAATACTTCTCTAATATCCGGCTCAAGAGAATGCATTCTACAATAGATTTAAAATTTATTCTAAATAGATTTAAAAAATTTATACTAAAGAATAAATTTATAAAATGTTAAGATGTATTTGAAGTTTAAATTATTTGTTTATGTAGATTATTACAGTTTTCATAAGATTTGATTTTTCCAAAAATAAATATTTCAGGAAAAAATAAAACCGACTTCAAAAAAAAAGTCGTAAAAATTAAAGAATAATACTATTAAATTTATATTTAAATTTCGAATGTTTTTAACTTGACGGAAAAAGAAGAAGCAAACCATTAGTACAAATTTAATTAATTTCAATCTCATGAGGTTTACATTTTTTAGAAAGCCGAAATTTAGATAAGAATTTAATAGTAGCATTTTTTTATTCGGTTTTCTTTAAAAAATAATTTTATTTAATATTTTAGTTTTATTTAAAATATTGTAGATAAAAACGCCGTTCTATGGAAGTAAACCGTACGCAAAATAAAAACAGTTTGCAAACCAGAATCTTGATAAAAATAAGAAAAAGAGAAAATACGTTAGGTTCCTGTTACTAAGAGTAAGCTAAGACTGTTTGAAATTTGGAATCTTCTATTATCCAACTGGCTGAAGTTTCTTTACTAATTTTAAGTTATGCTAGATAATACTTAAAATATTAGATTGACCTTCTTAAAATTCTTATCATTACGCTATAATAGTTCAATAGAAAGTAATGATAACAAACGAATAAAACATATCTTCAAAATGAAGTAACGTTTTTACTTTAAATTAGTTTCAACTTATATTGCCTGGAACCAATTTATAGCTGAACGCACAAGTCCCTTTAAAAAATTAAAAAAGGAATTTCGAATCGGTATGTATGGAGGTAAGGACTGACCATGTATTATTAAAACAGGTTTTATACGGGTGGAATTCGTAATTCTTTTGTAATTAAAGTTATCGAAATGTAATGCCTACGTTAAGTACAGACATCAGAGTTACGAAAAAACTAAGAAATTTTTGTGGTGCTACGTATCAATATTTAATGCTTTATCCATTCTAAGGCTGTAAGAGTTGCTTTAAAAAAATTTCACAGGAATAGAGAAATAGAAAGATATGTTGTAATTTCCTGTTTTTCTCTCCACAAATTATAGAGTGTTCTTTGGGTTTTGATAAGTTAAATAAGGTATCAAAGTAGAGTTTAAAATCCAAACCAAATCCCAGTTTCGTTCTAAACTTATACAGAGTTTGATTACCGTTCAAGAATAAAACGATTTCGAACTATCTACCACCTTCATGATTTTTTGGTACTCATTCGGAATTTACCCGATAAATTTGTCTATATATATATATTTTTTGTTTTTTTAACTATATATGACGACTCGTACGTACATCATTATAACCTACGCTCGTTTCGTTCGCTAATCTCGTTGAATTAACGATAAATATACAAATTATACTAAAAAATGATGCAATCTTTAATAATGGCTAATAGGGTTTGTTAGATTATTATTTATGTGAATTTCTATGGACGTCACCGACATAAGGATAAGGAGAATTTGTCAATTTGATACTTCAACGTATTAGTGAGTTTCATCCTGATGTATAATTATCGTAATATAAATATTACAATATAAATATAAATATTGTATATTGTTTAAAGTAATTGTAATTAATATGTAAATGTTATATTTAAAAATATATTATATGAATTTTTACTTATACTCTCGTGTCTCCAAAATAATTTTATCTTATCATTAAAATACATGCATTTTTAATGAATTAATAATGTTGTGATATTGCACAACATTACAGCTAAATAAGGTTAAAAAAAATAAAAATTCTGGGGGAGAAATTCCGAAAGGGTACCAGTTTTTTTTATTCTAGGAATAACATAAATTACCCCAACAATAATCTCGCTAAATACTTCTAACTTTAAAGAAAATTGATTGTGATGTTAAATGAAATTTATAAAAATTATCTTAGGACATGGATTAATATTTAAAGCCCGTTAAAAAAGTTTTGAAAAATCTTCTACAGACTGCATCCTAAGATTGTAATGAAATAGATTAAAGAAAAAAAAAATGTTTAATATAATTAAATAAAATATATTTCGATAAAAAGGTTTTGTTATGTAGTTTGATGTGTTATCAATTAAAACGTAAAAAAGAAAACGAAATTATATGCTACGCAGTAGTTAGTACGGCTGTTTTGGCAGTCTTGTCTAAATAACATACGTTCGAATGTTTGGGAGAGCTAGTTGTGCTCTGCGTCTCAGTTCTAGCTGCGCACAACGCAACTGCTATGCGTATGATACGACTGTGGTTGCCGACCTGTTTAGACAGGTAGGAACAAAAGGGTCAGTTACTACAATGCGTTGTTGTGTTCGTATAGTTTGGTCTGTTTTATTAAGAGTTAAACTTGCACATCTACTTAAAAACATAGATGTAAATTAACGTTTCGTTAATTTGCATAACCTTCTTAATTTTGAGTTCATCATATTGTATTCAACATTGTAGAATCTACATAAATTAAATGAATTGTTAATTATTTTTGTAGGTAAGATACTGAAAGTATTTAATTTAGTCATACGTAGAGAAGTAGTTTAAATTAAGTATAAGGTATTAATAAAGCCATTTAATTTTAATATTAAATGCTCTTGATTTCTCAGTTCACTCGCCTGGATCGGTTGAAAATTCAATCTGATTTTAAATCAGATTTTAATTAAATTTTTTAGCTATTCATTCAATTAAAAACAACTTTCATAATGTTTAATTTATTTATTACTTTACTTGTCAATACAATAATTTAAAATAGTACTTCACTAAATTATCATTTCTTATTCAAAATGACAATATATTACAATATATTAAATATTATAAATTACAATATATTCAATGTAATAAGGATTCTGCTTATGCTTTGTTACTGAGTTCTATCGGTCTGATATAAAAGAATTTTACATGGGTAAAATAAAAATTGTAGCGTATTTCGGGAAATACAAAAAAAAACTAATTTTTCTTTCTTCAACGTATAAATTTTTTTTAAACATGTATATGTAAAATCAGAAGTTTACTCATAGTAATACTTTCAGACGTGAGAAATAGTAAAATATGAATGGAAACTTATAAATTTTACCTGCTTATAAATTGTTTTAGCTTGCTATGGTCTAATGCTTGACCTTGTCCTGACTAACCTTGTTCTTAGTCAAAAGATTTTATCCTCGTAAACACCAATTTAATGTAATGGTTTTTTATTTTCCTAAATCAACAAATAATTTTTTTAACGATTATTTTATTTCTATGCTGGTTTGTATTTTAAAATATTTAAGTATAAATAGTTACACTACAAAAGCTATGTTAAATATTATATCTAAACAAATCTCACATAAAACAAAAAAATAAGGTAATAATTAGTTTTATTTTTGCTTATTTACCATTTAAAATAAAGTTTATTAAAAATTTTGAAGGTTAATTAACATTGAACCTAAAGTCGCAAAAAAAGAGGTTGACTCATTAGATAATATAATCATTTAAAATTTAATGGTATAGATTTAAACAAGTAAAATTCCCTCAGAAAACACGAGGATAAATCTTAAATCGCTTGCATAATAAAATTATTGGGTAACAGTCACCCTTCTGTTTACAAGGAAATAAATCTGTTTCCCCGCTTCTGTAACTTTGTCTGCATTTCCAGCCGAATAAATAATATATATCATTCACTAAGTGTAACGTTTTAGCATATAACAAGTACCTATAAATATCTTTTCCGTTCTAGGCCGATACGCGTTTGCGTTAATGCGAGTGCGTATTTTAGTAAAATATATCGTATCATATACTATTAATATAATAGAATGTGCGCTTTGATTTATATTATTTTATAGCTAGCCAGTACGTTGTTTGTGTAATATGAACTATTTAGTTTATAACTTACCGTATAATTTATTTACATATTTAATGTTAACATAAAATCCATCCCTTTAATAATTTTTGTTGTAATGAATAAATCATAATCGTATCTTATCTTCAGCATAATTTATCTATATCTTATGTAAAAATCGTTTACAATTTTATAAAGAATTAAAAAAAAAACACGTTTAATTTAATCCATAAAATGCTTAGGAATTTTCAAACTTCTTAAAATTGTTGACACTGTATATTTACACAATCTTGCGATTTAAATAACTTACCTAATTACTTAAAAGAAAATCTTTGTTTTGTCTTATCTGTTAAATCCAGAGACATAATCTTCCGTTTGTATCTCTAGTTGACTGTATTGCATTCTCTAATTCAATGTCAAAATACTCAATAATATTTTCTTAATATTATTAAGATACTAAGATATTAAACCATCTTATTGAATATAAGTATTAAGATCTGGATGGATAATTGGGCGATAATCAATTTATACTTAATTGTATTCATTCACTTTTTTTTAATTAATGTAAAAAAAAGTTCAGATTATTTCTAGTTTGTACGAATTTATCTTTCGTGAATCTATTATCTGGAAAAAAACTATTGGACGAAAATCTAAATTGAGACAGCTGATCTCAAATCCCTGGTTGACTGATGTGTATGTATCAAATATTACTTTAAAACTCATTCACAAATTTATAAAATCTTTTTGATTTGCTTTATATTACATAGATTATTCATTACTGTAGTTTTATTGGTGTTACCCTAAACTGAAAGCGTTATTCAAAATTTAACCATTTTTACCACGCTGTTATTTAAACGTATAAAAAAAATCTTGTATGCAAATCTTATACAAAAAATGAAGGATGGAAAAATTAAATTGTTAGTCGTGATCACTAATCGATTGGATTACTTTATTTGATGCGACATCACCGTGCAAAAGTGTTTTTTTTCTCTTAAAATCTTACTCGTTATTCTGTATCTCGCCCAATAAATTTTCTTAAATCTTGTGAAGTTATGTTTTTACGTTTGAATTCTACAGCCTAGGTAGAAGAAATGTCGTACACTTCTTGTGGAATAGATTATTTGATTGGAACCCACCGGGTTGGACGTAATGAATGCGTCTTCGCAAATCAACTGATTTCGAAGTCGAATGTTGTAAGGTTCAAATCCTAGTAAAGGCAGTTACTTTTATACGAATTTGAATACTAAATCGTGGATACCGTTATTCTTTGGTGGTTGGGTTTCAATTAACTATATATCTCAGAAATGATCGACCTGAGACTGTACAAGACCTATACTTCATTTACACTCATACATATCATTCTCTGAAGTAATAACTGACGATGATTCCCGGAAGCTAAACAGGAAGAAAAACAAATTTCTGATTGCATTTTTATTTAAACAACTAAAAACGTTGTTCCAAATTTTCAAATAAACCCTTTCTGTCACTTTAAGTTTTTCAAACGCATTATAGATCGGACTCCATTTTATTAGCTCTTGGCAGACTTCTCTCGTTAATTACTGCTTTGACTTTTGTCAGTATAATAAAAGGAACACAAATGAAGTTACCTTACAAAACGAATTTTATAATATTATAAATAGTATGAATTCTGATGTTACAGTTTAAACGGACGGCTCTAGAAACGTTAATTGTCTTGGTTGCGGCTTCGTGGTTGGCAACAGAACATACTTGTTTGGCTTCCCAGCATCACCAGTATTCTCGTTGCAGAACTATATGCCATTAATAAGGTCTTACATATAATTAACCCAAAATTTCGACATGCTCTTGTTTGAGCTCTTGTTTGATTTTATGAGTGCCTTATAAGCGATTAATGACGTGTACTCCAGACACCATGTTGACTGTGAGATTCACTGTCATTTCGCAAATGATTAAACGTATTACAGCAGTGAACTACTGCTGAATCCCCGGGCATATAGGAATTTCAGGCATCAGCGCGCAAATAGTGCGACAAAAGAGGCTTGTTTTCAGCCTACTTTTACCAATCGCGTTGCTTCTAACGATCTTGTCTGTTTCTTGAAAAGGGTAGTTCACGATGACTGGCAGAGTGAATGGGAGAATACCAAAAACAATAAACTTCACCCAATTAAAAACACTGTTTCGCCGTGGAGCTCCTCGGGCAGAAATAACCGTCGAGAGAAGATTATTACCTGCCATTTACGAATAGGGCATACTAGGTTCGTAACTCTCTCAGTTACGAGAAAAGGTTAGATGATATGCGTAATTTGATTTTAGATTAATTTTTTTTTCTTATCATATTGTTTTCTGCAATTTATATTGGTCTATCGTTTTCTGTATATTTTTCAGAATAGATTATACGTTTTCATAAACGGATAGATCAGTCTAGGTAGACAAGTTGTGTATATTTTATTCGTAGGTTGTTTTTTCCTTAAATTACAAAAGAAAATTAAATTTTTTTTAAATTATGGATTTAATTATATTACGAACAAAAATTAAATGTTGCTTCTATAGAAAAATTATAAATGATGGAGAAATTAAATTATAACTCGAATAAATTATAATTCACAGATTGTATGGAATGTGTTCTATAATTACAAATGCAAAAAATACAAATAACATGAATATACGATAATACATTATGACTGTCAAAACTTTCAAATGCATTTCTTAAAATTTAATTCATTTGTTGTATTTTATCATATACAATTTTTTCCTTAGATTTTTTTGGGTGTATTCTATATCTTTGTCATTGGATTAAGATAAAAATTTTGCTTAGGTTTAATTTTCATCTTTATTAGAACTAAGAGAGAATAAAAAAATGAATTCTTTCAATTTTATACCAAAATACATATTTTGGTATAAAATATCAATTTTCATACCAAAATACCTATTTTAGTATAAGAATTGGTGGACTAGATAACAGGATTTAGCTTTCCCTTTTTAATTCGGAATAAAATGATCATTGACCACCTTTGGCCGGAATTCATTATTCGATATATTTCGTCAAAAAGTTGAAAGATATTTTGAAAACTTTTTTAATTTCTTATTTCATCACAGAATTTTATTGTTTAGATAATTTATAGAATTCATCTTAGGTTTACATAACTGCTTTAATATATTAAGTACTTGGGCGGCTGGATTTTAATTAATTAACTATTATTATAATATTAAAGAAAATGATTTCAACTTGTTTTCTAATTCGTTGGATTCTATGACCTCTAAAAACAAAATGATGGTTATAAGCAAATTTTATAACGAAATACAAAATAATTGAGCTAAATCTTAATTAGATATTTTCTTGATGCTATTAATCTAATTTTAGGATAAAATATTGAATTACAATTTCTTCGTTCATTTGTGGCATTTTTTCATAGACTTTTTCTATTTTATTATATTTTCTACGGATTCTGTTGAATAAATTGTACTTCTTCAACGTTAAATACTCTACATTTGTTTTGTGAAAAACTGAAACTTCAGATTAGGCGTTCAGATTCGTCGGTTGAAAGAAACTAATAACATAGAAGTTTGTTTCATCATAACAATAAAAATGAATTACGTTCTGCATAGTTGAACAGTTTCTAGTAACATTCTACGAATTTATTCACAGATATTACACACTGTATGCTGTTTTCAGATTTGTATAATTTCAGTAACCGTATCTGCTGGAATGTAAATTTTCTAGAGTTCTCTACACCTAAATAAAGAGTTTTATATATTTAGACGCTCACTCTAGGTTTTGAATATATTTCAGGGGTTTATCTGTTACATATAATTTTTATTAATAACATGTTCGTAAAAAAGAACAAAGATTTATAAGTTTGGCAGAAATAATTTTTTTAATATTTTTTTTATTTATTCATTATTATTCTTATTAAGAAAATTTCGTAAAACACTCATAAAACGATGGATTGTCGTTATACTCGTATTATTTATTTATTTTTTTGCAATTTGGCTCAAGACTTTTATTTTTTATTTTTCTGTTTAGCCTCCGGAACCACCGTAAGCTATTACTTCAGAGGATGAATGATGATGATATGTGTGAATGTAAATGAAGTTTAGCTCTTGTTCAGTCTCAGTCGACCATTCCTGACATTTGTGTTTAATTGAAACCCAACTACCAATGAACACTGGTATCCACGATTTAGAATTCAAATTCGTATAAAAGTAACTGCTTTTACTAGGATTTGTTGGCTCAAGACTTATAAATACTATTCTTGTACCTTGAATACACATTCTAAACTATTTTTATTAATGCTGTTTGAGTTTGACATTAAATGCTCCGAGTTAAATAAAACCGTGTAACCAGAGTTTACGACTAGATTTAAAGGTCTTTTAAATTATGTACTATCAGTTATCAGCCTAATTTAAATTTAGTCACAATTACGTGTAGCCTATCTTATAATTATTATGTTATATAGAAAAATAATTTTTTAATAAATTAAATATTAATTGCATAAAATAATAAAGGTTTAAGAAGTGTAGTTATATTATGTTTTCATCGCAAGTTACTGCAGCAGTATTCGGCATGTAGAATAAAGTAATAAAAAATGTAGCATCTTTGGAATGAAAGATTATAAAATGTATGTAATAACTTAACAGTAGATTTTTTAGTTTATTTTTCTCGGATGAAGATTTAAATAAAAAAAAAAACTTCACATATATATATATATTTAAACTCTGTCAAAATACACCGCAAAAACTTAAAATATTGTATTTATCCTTTACGCAACACTTATTATCCTGAGGCAGTTAAAAATGATGAAGTTAATAAATAGTAACTATTCGTAGTCACTTAAAAAATACAGAAATATTCCTCTCTTCGTTTTACCTCTACGTAGCGTGAACGTGTTTTTGTTGTTTTATAAGTAATTAATATGACCATGTAATCTTGTTATGAAAAATTATTATTCTATCTCTAAAATGAAGCCTTAATATTTAGTTGTTTTTTAAATAATTAATATATACGCACGATAAATTTGCTTATAATACCTGAATAGTTTTTATGTGCATTTCAGAAGCAAGGTAGATTAAATCGTATAGACCGATTATTTTTTTAAATGTTGTATCTGTTGATTTAGTTACTTGTTTCTGAATTGTCTATAATTATAAATCTAATTAGATATTTTAATTATTTTGAAAAATGTGAGGGCGTACTAATGATTCATTGAAGTGTACGACGTAATTCATTGTATTCTTTTACGGATTTATTCATAGGTGTGAAACAGTAATTTTGAATAATTCTTAAAATAAATTATAAATAAAAGGTAAGTGAAATCTGGTAATAAAATTTTGTTAACAAAGGGAAATAAATAGTACTTAGAATATTAAAAAAAACCTGCGTCAAAGTTAAACAGTATATATATATATACTGTATATATATATATATATATATATATATATATATATATATATACAGTATATATATATATATATATATATATATATATATACAAGTTGTAGTGAATTACAAAATTAAAGAAGGTGATTCTTAAACACCTCAATAAATTTGTTTTAAAATTTAATAAGAGGTAATAATTAAAAAAAAAAATCATATGTGGACACCGTATGACTTCCTTGTGATTAAATTACATATACACATTTTTTAAGTACATAAAATTTTATTCACTAATAACATCTGATTTTTTTTTCATTTTTTAAAAATTTATTATTGAATTATCATTTATTTTAAAAGGTTTTTTTACAAAAAAATATTATAATTGTAATCGTAAAATATATATTGAGATTAAAAAAAAAGGTTAAAAAAGGAAATGAAGTCGAATTCGAACCGATGTGCCATCCCCTTGTAAGATCAAAATAATTAAAATTTTATTTGGCTATAACTCTGCAACCAATGAAATAAGATTTTATATATATATACTCAACATCCTAAGGCTAATCATTTTTGAGTTATGCGAGATATATACATACGTACGAACATACATACGTACAGACGTCACGTCGAAACTAATAAAAATGGATTCAGGGATGGTCAAAATAAATATTTTCGTTGAAATCTGAAAACCAACATTTTTCGCGATTATAATTCTTCCTCGGCTTCATACAAGGAAGTAAAAAGCAAGAGACGTTGATCAGAAAACATCTACAAATAATTTTATCTCTAGTCTTTAATCTAAAATCGGATAAGTAATAAAAAAGTATAAATCTTAAATTATCAGTGCAAATAGTATTTTTAACCTAATTATTACCAGTTTATTATATATTTTTTACATAATATATATTATCTATTTATTTTATAAAGTTAGAAAATATCAGATTAACATTTGTTTGAGGAACTTTTTTCTGGCTAATCTTGGTGTTACTAAATCAACTAAATAAATTTGATTTATTTAAAAATACGAGTAGTTGGTTGAAGCCGGATTACCGAAACAAAACTTAGTTGTTTATCGTGGAGTGTACTAAATTTTATTAAATTTAAAAAAAATAATATTAGAATATCTGATAATTTTTGCATTGATAAAAGAAAGACCGATATTTTTTTTTTTAAATAATATAGTTTCTGTTTTATGTTTCAGATGGTAGATCAGCTTTATACACATATCATGTAAGTAATCCGTTATTTTAATTCAATTGAGAATTTTTAAGGGAAGTTAATCTTTACTTGACAAATGCCTAATCATATTACGCTGTTTGTTTTTAATTTTATTTTAATAAAACAAACCTTACTGAGAAATACGAGGGGGTTTTAAAATCTAATTAGGTTATTTAAATAAATTTTTTTCTGTTTTGTATTAAGAAATCATTCATAAATGATTAGCATGTGGAAAGTCGATTTTTTGCCAAAAATATATTTTTTTTTAGAGGCAATGTAAAAAATATAATTTATAAAATTAACTATTCTGATATTTTATTTTCAAATTCTACGGTTATTTTAAAATTAATCTGGAGCTTATTAAACTAAAATCTAATATAGAAATTTGGCATGAATTGAGTAATACAAAGAAGTTGAAAGTTCACAACTATTATTCCTTTCTGCACCGATAGTTCCCAGATATTGGTACAGAAGGGAATAAAGTATAATAATACGGCTAAGCGCCTTTATTAACTTTACCTATTAAATAAAGATTTCCAATATACTCAGGATTAAAAAAAATATTTTAGTTTTTTTTAAAGTTCGTATTGGAATTTGTGTTCTTTCTTTAAGATAACATTATATCTTCTGCGATTCTTGTATAAGTCTGCACTTTTAAATGGTAATGACATCAAATGGTAACTGACGATGAACGCTTAGGTTAATACGACAATCAATCTGAAAAAAATAATTTTTGGTCCTCAACAATAAAATTAAAGGATCACAAAACCTAATAAAAATCTGTTTTAAGAAGGCGTAATTAAAAATCAGAAACCGGATTATCAGTTTTTCATTTATCGAAATTTTTAGCAATTAAATTGTTACATAAAAAAACAACGTTTCTTGCAACTTTTTTCAAAGTTTGTGGCTGGATATTTAATACAGCTTGTTCGATATCGACTTTCAATCGTTCAAGTGTTCGTGGTTTGTTGCTGTAGGCTTTTTCTTTGAGGTAACCCCGTAGAAAAAAATCCGCCTCAGTCAAATCTGGAGATCTTGGTAGCTACAAGCCTCGACCGATAACACGATTACCAAAGAATTCCTCAACGAAATCAGAAGTTGAACCTGCGTTGTGCGATGTCGCACCGTCATGTTGTAGCCAGCAGTGTCTGTCTTCCTCTTCCAAGAGTGCAATGAACTGAAATAAAATATCCTGATATCGTTCTGGATTAATGGTGTACTCGAAAAAAAATAGGACCGATTATTTTCTTCCGCGATATCGCGCACCACACGCCCAACTTCTGCGGGTGTTTTTCGTGATAAACGTGGGGATTTTCAGCACTCCAAATTCTACTGTTTTGGCTGTTTACGTAGCCATCCAAATGAAACCGTGCTTCATCTGTGAAAAATAACGAATCCATAACATTAATTCCCTCGCGCAGAAATCGACGGAACCGTTGACAATATTGCAGCCGTTTTTCTTTGTTGGGCTCAAGAAGTCGATGAACCGTTTGAATGCGATAAGGACGTAATTGTAATCGTTTGGTCGCCCGATGAGCAGTTGATTTAGACAAATTAATTTCAGCAGACAAACGTCTGATCGATTTATTTGGTGAGGCGAGTAATCGGTCTATGATTTCAGTGACTGTATCTGTATTCAACACTGACGCAGATCTTTTGTGTTCCTTGGTATTAACAGAACCGGTCTCTCTAAATTTTGCAACTAACCTTAATACTGATGTTTTGTTAGGAGCTGGTTTATCTGGGTACTTATGGCGAAACAAATCTTGCACTGCAACCGCTGATTTCGTACTGAAATACGACTCGACAATGAAAACACGTTCATCTAGCCAAAACACATTCTTGTCTCTAGCAATACACTGAACGTTATGATTGCACTGTTGTTACTATCGGTAGTGTTCTACTGCGTCGCCGCGATGTCAGATGTTGGACGAGTCCATTTCAGTAAGACGAGTAGGGGAGTAAGCTGCTTGACTTTTGAAATTTCATGGATGAGTGATTGATGGGTTGCGTTTTATATGGGACACTCTTTATAAGCAGAATACTGCTCAAGAAAAAAATTATTTGACCCTCAACCAGTCCGCGAACACAAAACTTAGATGCTAATAAAGGGTTGTGGTAAATTAAAACAAAGTTGTACAGACGAGGCATTCAAAATCGCTGCCAAATCTAATCAGGAACGTTATGATCACCGAGATTAACTACGTTCCACAGGTTTCCAAGGTTAATTAACTTCCGCAAAAGGAAACACTATTTTAAACACTATTTTTTATTACTTTTTTTAAACACCATTCTTTATTGATATCAGTATTCTATTTTCGAACTTAGTTTTTAGTATGACGTCAGTTTTAAGGAGGTAATACCGGTTGAAATCATATTTTACCTGCATTACCTTGCACCTCACAGATAATACTGACACTTTCTAATATCACGCGTTAACTAGACAACAACATCTATTTATAGATTGGCGTGACCAATCAGCGCTTGATTGTTTTAAAACATTTTGGTTGTAATGTGACTTGAATTTTTCAGATCATGCATGCTTTGCATGTAAAAGAAAAACTTGTTGAGTGGATTATCTTCAGTTCGATTATAATCGGCAGTAGAGGAATATTGTTTTTACTCGTATATTTATTTAATTCTCTAAACGTTTTAATTATAATACTTGCATTCAAAAATATATTAAAAAATTTGTATACATACATTATCGAATATATTATTGGACACACGTATGTATATTCGGGGTTAACAATTGACAAAGAGTTATTAGAAAAGCTCCAAGAAACAGTTCTATGTGGCTCTACCTCTCTGTCATAAGCTTAACAAAAATATTAGCGTTTCCAAAAAGTAATAACGTACAAGCCGAAAAATAAATGTGCTCGCTGGAAAAAAATTATAGGCTTATTACGTAGCCTATTTAAAATACATCCTAAGCCCAAAAAGAATTATTAATATGACAAGATCATAGGTAAAAATAAATTAACATTAAGTCATAAAATTTAAAAGGTGAAAAATTATGTAAAGGTTACCGCAGTGATCAGGCCCTTTTTATGGAAAATGTAGTACTGTATGCTTTTGTGTAAGATATTGTAATAATCTAGAAGGCATGGATTATAAATGAATTATAATCGTTACTTGCATATATTTTTGTTAAAATCAATAAATTAAAAAAAATATCAATCTTCTATAAAATTCCTAGTTAAAAAGTTCATGTTGCGTGTAAGTTTGATTAATAAGTATGTAGTTTTAAGACGTTACTGAATATAAAAAAACCACAAGAGGTTCAAAGGGATTTTATAAGTAAGAAAGCTTTCATGAATAATTTTGTTGAACTATAAATTACACGTGTTCATGTCTGCACGATCGCGTGAAATGTGTAGTAGACAATGTAGGATGAACTCTTTAGCCCACTTACTGATAAATTAACTTGTACGAATAAATATTAATACGAAAAAACTTCATTACTCTATATAAGACACATGTATTTTTTATGTAAAACGACTGTTATACACGATGATTAAAATATTCCATTTTTTCGTCACGATTTCGCACTACTTAGTACGTACGTTACGCGAACATTTATCTTTTCTTACAATATTTTAAAATTAAAAAATATTGGTTTTTAACTAATTTTAAATTGTGAAAAACTTAAAATGTAGATTATTTTACTGATTTTAAATATGTTGTTCTTATTTTAGGTATGTAAATAAATTAGATAATTGTAAATATCGCCTACTTCATTCGCAAAATACATCTCCCCGTATAACTGAATCACTGGAGATCTTTTTTTCCATTATTTACAATTCCTTTTACTGTTGCAGTATTTAAATTAACAATTAATATAATCCACCTTACCAGCACGTTGATACGTTCTCTAGATCTTTCGGCTTACTTCATCATCAAGAATTAAAATTAATGCATTAATTTTAACTCCTGATGATGATTTCCAAGTAAGCCAAAAGATCTAGAGAATGTATCAACGTGCTGGTAAGGTAGATTATATTGATTGTTAATTTATTTATTTAACATATCAGAGGTACCATGTTTGAGAAACTAATTGTAACAGTATTCTTGAGTGTGCTTAAACGTATGAGTACATATGTACGCTTTTATTTATCTTTTATATATATGTATATAAAAGACATGACTACGATCCTGATACTCAAACCATGCCGAATTGATTATCACCAGAAACGAGTCGTATGTTGCAAATGAAAAGGAAAGCATTATATACGTGCGCTTTCCTCCAAACTTCCTGGAATGACAAGGTAAAGGGATTAACGAGACGTGTTCATCTGCACAATTTAGTTACCGGTGAAGTATTATTTATTATTTATTCATTCTTGTTATTTAAATCTATTAATATTATATTTGACCTATTGTAAATGACTGTTGGTTGCAATTAACTGGTTTTAAAAATCCTGTTGGTTGACGGAAGTACGTTAGTCTTTAAACGTTAGATTTTTTTCACATAATTAATTACAAACAGATTTTTAACAACTTTTACACATTACATCCGGTAGCTAGTAAATACTTAAAAAGCATAGTATTTATTTCGATTTAAATAAAAATATATAAACAATTTATGAAAATAAATACTGTAAAATAAATAAAAACTGTAAATAAAAACTGAAAATAAATACTGTAAATAAATATTGTTTAATGTATTAAGTAGTGTTTATATTAGAAAGATTATTTCATCTGTACTTCAAACCACTTCATATTTATTAGGCGAGAATATAGTGAACCGGTTTTAAGGCCAATCAACATCGACCGCTGATTGATCGGAATCGTTTATTAAATACTGGTACGTTTGCAAAGTACCGGATGATTCAAAAAGGACATCACAAATTTAAAAGCATATAAAAATTTATTTAAATAACTTTCAGATTCGGTTGAGGTCTCATTTCATAGTAAAACACATTAAGTTTTGAATAGTATAAGCAATTAGTACCGAATTCGGCCACCAGTGTTGTTAAAAAAGAATACATTTACTGGTGTGGAACGTGCTCTCTGTGCGTTTGGGTTTCACGACTTGCAGTCACCAACTGCAGTTCAACATAATTTTCGAGTACGATAGGGAGTCACCTAGTAAGCAGAAAATTTACTCATGGCACCAAACCTTTGTTGCGACAGGTTTTTCTTCTTCCAGACAGAACGGCCCGTTCTTCTTCCAGGAAGCAACCCGTGAATGGTATCGTTTTTCTGAACATGCTTCAAAACTTTCTAATTTCTCGGTTAGACGATGATGACCAAGTGGACACCATTACTATCAGCAAGACCACCACTTCACTACCACCTAGAAGTCTTCTTTAAACATGATTCCCAGGTTTGTGGGTTGGTCGTAAAGATCCGATTGTAATGCTACCTTGCTCCACAGATTTGACACGCTAAATTTTTTCTTGTGGGGATTTCATTTAAGATCGGGTTTATGTTCCACCTTTGGCTGCTGATCTTGTTGAGCTAAGACTTTGAATTTACGCTGTAACTGGACAAGTAACGCCCGACTTGCTGGCTACAGTGTGGAATGATATCGACTGCAGTTTGGATGTATGTCTCATTACAAATGGAAGCCATATAGAACCAAATGAATGTTGGATGGCTAACTTGATGTGTTTTTCTATGAAATGAGACCTCATTTGAATCTGTAAGTTATCTCAACAGATCTTTATATGCTACTAAATTTGTGAAGTCCTTTTTGAATCATCTGGTATCGGTAATGCGTATATTAATTTAAATTCAATAAACCTTTTATTATTTCAATTAATTGGGAATTTATTTCATTATTAAGTTAAGTTTTAATAAACTGGGAGCAGTTATCAACTATTACTGTTTTTAATAAAATACTTTTCTAGGTATATTTTATTATTCTTTATGATAGAGATCCTAGGAAGAAAATTAATTTAGATTGATTTTCATAACCTTTTATTGTATTATTTAATTTATTTAGGACTTTTTTTTAGGTGCAATAACAGTAAATAAATAAGAAGATAAACACGAGTGAATCAGATTAAAAATAATTTCAAATTATTGTTTAAGTTTGGAAGTCAATCCACAAAAACTCCTTTACATAAAACCAGAATAGATTGATTTTTTTTGGATTACGTTTATCCAAGAATTTTAAAAAAATCTATAAATTGAACTATATAAGGAACTTAAAATACACCATAATAGGGGTTTATGGGAGAAGGCTTAGTCCCTCCACTAATTTAAAGATCCTGGACATTAGTCCCTTAGATCTTTCATTTTAGGCGACGGGTAGTATATTTTAATTGAGGGATTTATATTAAATTTGTTTATTTTATAATGGACAGATTTTTAATTGCGTTCTGATTCTTTTTGATCATGGATTTTTAATATTGAACTGGGCTTATTCTTCGGTGATATACAGTAATATTGTGTTTCGCTTCCTGCTCATTTATTTCAGTCCGTCTTGTGGAGACCTTTCGGTGTTAGTACTTTTCAGTCTAGAAGGAAATCCCTGATGGGACTCTACTTTGATTTTGGGAGGGAAATACGCTCTCTTAAAAAAGGAAGTTGCATGGAGAGCCGACTGCCTCTCTTAGAACCATATACAAGATTTACTGAGTACTATGAGTATTACTAACTAATGTGAAGTTTAATTCTTAAGAGTTTCAAATCTTAACTACCAAAAAAAATTGTTTAATGCTTCAAATATTTCTGATAGAATGAAATTATTAAAAAAAATAATAAACTTCGAAAATAAATATTTGGTTAATGGCATTGTATGGAGTACAAACTGAACAGAAGAATCATGCAACCCCCCCCCAAAAAAAAAAATTAAATAAAAAAGAAACAGAAGTTGTTTTTTAGTAACTGTTTAAATCATGTTTTAAAACGTACAAAGGATAATCAGTTATGAAATATTTTTCTTCAAAAATTTTTATTATTATTTTTTTTTTATAACTGCCAAGACGGGAAAAAATTCAAAACTAAGTTAACTTTTGAAATTGTAGGATGATCATTTTTCTCAAAATATTAAATCTCGGTTTATTAAAATAGTTTTTTCGTTTTTTTACTTCTTTTCTAATAAAATTTTTATTAAATTTGTAATGAGTTTTACTCCGCGTTTAAGCATCTGCAACTTTCCCAAAATTATAAACGATATTTTCTTTTTATTTATTAAAAATGCTAAACTTTAAAATTTAAATTTAAAAAAAGATTTTAATTATTGTATGAAATATTAAATTTTTTTCCTGTTTAGCCTCCGAGAATCACCGTTAGGTATTACTTCAGAGGATGAATGAGGATGATATGTTTGAGTGTAAATGAAGTGTAGTTTTTTACGATCTCAGGTCGACCGTTCCTGAGATGTGTGGTTAATTGAAACCAACCACCATAGAACACCGGTATTCACGATCTAGTATTCAAATCCGTATAAAAGTAACTGCCTTTACTAGGATTTGAACGTTGGAACTTCCACTTCGAAATCAGCTGATTTGCGAAAATGCGTTCACCACTAGATCAACCCGGTAGGTAAAATATTAAACTTGCGTTTAGTTTTCACTTTTGTGTTGTATTTTACTTTTCACATTCCCGGTTTTCTTGGCCCATCCTCGGACGAATATTGGTTTGAACTCTGTGGTTGTGCAACCATGACATTATTTGTCACTTCCCTTTCCTTTGATCTTTACTTGCAAAATCACTTGTAGAAGTCTATAATTTTATCCTCTCATCGCATTCATTAAAGTATCTATAACCGTTTTAAATTTAAAGTGCGACAATGAATCGGGGAATTTTGGAGCACTTTTTTTTATAGAGAGATTGAATTGAGTAGACATGAAATTGCTACTGCCATTTTGTAGCTTAGTAAAAAGCATTTAGTTGCATTGGAGAAGTAGAGCGGAGAACAATGTGCCTTTACTGCGAAAGTATTTTACAAAAACTGTAACAGTTACGTAAACTCGGGAAAAAAATTACGTTCAGCGTGAATTTAAAAACATTATGTAATTGTGCTGTTCAATCAGTTCATGCATTTAAGATTTGTTTTTGAAGCTTTAATTCCAGTGGTTCTACGCTAAAGAAGAAAGGTGGTAATGTAGAAACAGTACGTACATCAGGGAATATCGTAACTGTGAGAGAAGCATTTGAGCGAAATGCACGCTTGTCAGCGCGTCGACATTCTGTATCACTCGAACTGTCTGACCGCAATATACGACGAATTTTTCACGAAGTCCTCAAACTTCACCAGTATAAAATTCAAATAACTCACGCATACACGAACGCGAAAATAAAAAAAGCATAAATTTCTGTCAAACTGCAGTTAATTAATGAACGGCGCAAGACCTTATTAACAATTTCTTAATTAGTCATGAGGCTCATTTGCATTAGTAAGAATTCGTTAACAAGCAGATATTCCGATACTGGGTTTCCAAAACTCCTAGAATCCCCTAGAGGTTTTGCAAAGATTAGTAGGCGACTTTAGCAAAATTCTTACAGAGTGTTTACGACGGAATGGTGGTCATCTGAAAATGTCATTTTTGAGCGATAAATTTCTCTTTTCGGTGACTTAAAAACAAAAGCAGTAAAATGCTTTCATGTCGATTTGTATTCGTGCTTGTTAAAACTAAATAAAATTTATAATCTACTCTTAATAAAGTTTTTAAATCACCCGACTCACTGCTGCACCTGTTAATAACAGTGAAAGTGCTTTGTAGTAATGGATTGTTTAGGTTTTACAACAATATTTTTTTTTTAATCCTGTTAAACGATCTAAACGTGTTGAGATAGGATTTATATATTTATCTTTAAAGAGTACCCGAGAAGGGAGTATACAGATCATCTGAAATTACGCTTCTTTTTTTTTTCTTTAGCCAACATTTACCGAGCAAGTTCCAATTTAGGTAATCCCTAGTTTATAATTTCCAGTTCTTATTCTTACTTATTGATAGTGTTGTTACCTGCTATCAAAAAAAAAAAAAAAAATTATGTGTTTGTATCCTGTGTTGTGCAGGTATTTGATCATTGGCTAGTCACTATTTCATTAATCTTTTAGACAAGAGTAAATTCTTTAATGTTACACAGTCATACATCAGTTACCAAACGTATTATAATGTTTTCTACCTTACACCATAATTGGAAATCTAGGAACTGTTTCTACATATCTGATATTATAAATATGCTAAGTATTGCGTTGCATGCATATTTTTACATTAACCTACGTAGTACATTCGAAAAGCACAAACACCGTGAGAGGTAAATCAATACACAGTTTAGCCTTCATAAATATAAGTGCAAGTATATATAAATCATTTGAGCTACATAAATTGACATGATGTCATGTGTTATCTAATCGTAACTATAGATCATAATGACGTCATATCATGTTAGTTACGTGATGTGTTATAAAGTATAAATTGTGATTTATTAGGAAAAAAAATCATGGGGAGTCTGTAATATATATAGACTATTATTATATCTATAATAGGGAAAAGTTTATAAATTGAAAAACATTTTTTTAAATTTAACATTATTTCAGTTTCTCACTAAAATACATTTTTTCCTATTTAGCTTCCGGGAATTACCGTTCAGGCATTACTTCAGAGGATGATATGTATGATTGGAAATGAAGTGTAGTCTTGTACAGTTTCAGTTCGACCATTCCTGAGAAGTGTGATTAATTGAAACCCAACCACCAAAGAACACCGGTGTCCACGATCTAGTATTCAAATCCCTGTAAAAATCAGTTTTATATCAGTTACTGATATAAAAGTAACTGCCTTTACTAGGACTTGAACGCTGAAATCTCGACTTCCAAATCAGCTGATTTGTGAAGACGCGTTCACCACTAGACTAACACAGTGGGTTTCACTAAAATACTACGATAAGTTATTTAAAAGTCCACAGTTGTTTAAGAATTGATATTATGATTTCATAGTTACTTACGTTGTAAATTATTTTATAACAAAAACAGAAATAATGGTTGTATTATTATGATCAAGAGAAAATGTTATATTTTCAAACTGTATCTGTGAAATTTATTGTGTATTTATTAATAGATTTTTTTTTTTAACTTATACGTCATTTTTTACTATATACCATTTTAAATTTGGAAAAAAAGCGTTATATTGAATTTTGATAGTTAAATTATATATGTAAAAATAATGAATGATTTAAAATACTACAAGCTTATACCTTTCAAGTGGATTAGAATGGAATTTTTTATTTAGTACGTAAAGGAAATCAATGTATCTCATGCGGTTGTACTATATTTTAAGAAAATTATGACTCCCAGAAAAATTAAAAATCGACTATTACTCATTCTAAATCTTACTCGTATAAAATTTTTAAAATAGCTAAATTTAAAAAAAAAAACTTAACATAAAAAAAAGTTAATTTCATCCCGCTTAAAAAATAGAATAGAAACATCTCGTAAATAAATAAAAAAATATTTTTTCAAAGTATTACTAGAGAAAAAAGTAGGGAGAGGTTTTAGTACGAGTCAAGATCGAACTAGTAGTATTTTAACGATAGCGACTTTATGATTATGTCTACTGCACTGTCAACATTTGCTTGTTGAATCTAATTAAAAATATATCCCTGCTTACCTGCATAACTGTAACAAACCACAGGTACACAATCATTAAACGAAAAAGTATTCAACTGCCATCGGGCTGCAAATTACAAGTATGTATATTTTTTTCCACACAATTCCTCAAAAAATAAGTTTTGGATTTTTTTTTTTAAATTTAACGAGAAAGAAATTTCCACTTAAAAAAAATTTCATTCTTCAAAAAAAAATAACAGTTTTTAAATATCGAAAAGTGGTTATAAGAAGTTGACAAATTAGCTGTGCATAATTTAATAAACATTACTATGAATTAACATTAACTACTAGTATAATAGTGATTATATCGAACAACATGTATTTCTAATCATGTGACAGTATTGTCGATGGACAGTGAATGTATCTAAAATGAAATAATTTCTGACTAAGTGAAATATGTTCTCCTAAAAATATCTGATAAAGTCGTTTAATGTACCATATTTTATCATCCGTTTTTTTTCTATTATGTTTTTATGTTCTGGGATGAATGTACTGTACTTATCAATTATTTTTATAAGTTTGATAAAAATTTATTTAGATTATGTTTGACACAATTATAATGGAAATGAAATTTAATATTTTTCCGTTTGCTAGATTAATTACTTATAGGTTTGAGATCTCTGTCACACTTGAAGAATTTACTAGACATGTTTCATAAGTTTCTGACAGGAAGAACTTCAATAACAAATGACCCTTATGAATGTAGGGGTAAGGATTTATAGTACTCTCATCGGTAACATCATTATTACCGCTATCACTGCGTCGTCATCATCTTGTCAGTAATAATATACTGATAAATTTGTCGTTAATCGAAGTTAATAATGTGATTACATTTTTTTTTGCGGCTAGGCAATATTTACCAATGAAATATTTTGTTTTCTTCCAATATTCTTTCACTCTTACTGCGTGTTTGATCTTCCGACCACTTCAATACTTAACATTTTTTTTAATGAAAAAAAAAATTGTTTCTAAAATGCAACCTTCACTTGTTTGAAATCAGACTATCCAATTATTTTCGCGTTACACTGTATAGCACTTTGGCTTACGAGAAAGAAGAACCTTATTATTGATTCAGCTTCTATTTTAAATATTATTATCCATCGAAAAGATCGTTTGACCAACTTGTTTATAACTAAAGTTTCCTTTTACAGAAAATATACTGTCGATGAGTTTTTAAATACTATTTATTAGTTAAACCTGAATTTCTGCATATTTTCATGTAACTAACGCCTTTAAAATTTCTATTTTTATTCTATACGTATTTTTATTTATTTATTATACTGAGACTCTTGCGTCGCTATTATTTAATAAAATTATTAGTTTGACCACTTCTCGTTTTTATTTATTAATTAAATTTGATTTTAAAATGCTGCTTTGATCAAGATTTTTCCATCATTTCCCCTGATTCTTTCAGATAAAAGCTAACAGTTATTTTTTGTTACTCTTGGAATAGTATACCTAAGTGATCTATAAAATTTATAATTATGCTCTAATATCAATAAGGTTAGTTATATAATTACATTAGTATTTTCTACCGTTGATGAGGTTTTTCTTTCCGAATATTATTACATTTAACTATAAGATAAATACCTAACGACTTTAATGTAATTCTACATAGAAATTTAATCAGTAGAAAAAAAAGAATTTTACATCAAAATGTTCAATTCGGGATGAATAAAATGAACTGTGAATATAAGTAAGTAAACATGTACGAAGCTGACAACCTGCAGGCTAGTTTGACCCTCTCTACTGCTACTGTCATCTTTAACTAGCACTTAGTTATTATTGCAAACTTTATGTTACTAAGTGATGATTTATGGATCAGGATATCGTATTTCTCTCTTCCTCAGAAGCACAAATTACCGAATCATGATTTATAACGTTGCTCACATAACTAATACATGATAAATAGTAATAATATATTCAGAATTAACGGCAAAAAAGACAAAAATGCAGGTGTACGTTTATTTATTAAAGAAAGCACTAATTTACATAGTTTAAATCAAATCTATCGTATTAGGTATTATTATTTATTTAATTTTAAGTAATTGAGATGTTATATAAAACTACAATTTTGCATCCATAAAAGAAGTACATAAAATAAAACAGAAATGTTTTAGTTAATAAAACCATTATGATATAAAAGTTTTACATTAACTCATTCTGGTATGACAAATTTAAGAAATTCCACTAGACTCCTTGATATATGACTTAAAACGACTGCCGGCAGAACATTCATTTTATTCAAAATTTGAGACGAGATAGGAATTTTAATGAAGAGTAGATTACCGGCAACTTCAGTGGAAATTTGGAAAGTAAATTATGGTTAATTGATTATCAGATGAAAATTTATAAATTAATAATTAATACAAACTTATTAATACATTTTTGCAAGCATAGAACTAATGTCGTACAAAACCACTATGAATAAGCAAAAACAATAAGGAATCTTTGATTGTTCGATTTTTTGAACTTTTGAGGCCGATTTAAACATAATTAGTTATTTTTTATTTAAGTTCACTGTTTTACGCTGAGTTTAGAAAGGCAAATCATTGACGTCAATAAGCAAAATCTGAACATACTTGCTTTCATTATTTCCTGCTATTGAGTGTAATTTATAGCTTTACACGTCATTAAAGATAAGAAAATTGCAAAGTTTTCCAAGATCTTAGATATCCAGCAACAAATAATACAAAAATATGAATCCCAGGAATTAAAATATCGGTTAGACTGAATAATAATAAATTCTTCTTCTTCTTTCTTCTTATAAAACATGATTTTGGGCTGTCCAGAAAGTAACTTACGTTTTGAAATAAAAAAACAACCAAATAAAAAAAAAAAATTTATTATATTCATTTGAAAGAGACAATCATAAACTATTTTTCTACATAGTCGCCATTTAAACTGAGACACTTATCACAAAACTTTTGTGCACAAACTTTTCAATTCCTTCTCTGTATAAATCGGCCGCGTTAGATTTTTGGTACCCATCTTGCACAAAACTTGTGATAACCAAGCTTACCCGATACAATTTCAGGCAGTAAACTTCGTGAAATTTGGGGGAAATGAAGCGAGAGTTCCGTAATCGCAATGTGGCGATTTTAACGAATTTTATCGTTGATTTTCATCGTCAGTTCATTAGTCTCAAGGTTAGGCCGACCACTACGGTTCTCATCATGAACATTGGTGCGGCCATTTTTAAACTGAATGCACCACTGCCTCACTACACCTTCACTCATTATTCCATCTCCGTACACCTCACAAAGTTTCCGATGGATTTTAATTGAAGTTTTTTGCCAGTAAAAACCTAACCTCTGAACGCACCTCACAACTCGCGGGATTTTGTATTGTAGCGCACATTTCAATAATTCATAATTAAGAAAATAGAAAAATTACAGTGCACACGCTACGACAGCTTGATGCGTACTGAGTGTAGAAACGTTTTGACGCCAAGATGGCGGCTCTATCCCCATCCATCTTCACACTAGGCACAAACGTAAGTTACTTCTCGACCGCCCTCGTATTTCAATTTAACTGTGCTATCAAAATTAAACCTTAGAAGGTTAAGAAAAGGTATTAATCTTTCAAAACTTTTCATTTTCATATAAATTTTTTTTTTAAAGAACAAGAGATGAATTTTTGTAGCGTGTAAAAGGTTTCAACCCTGACTGGAATTTATATTCAGTACCTACCGGTTGAAAGGTAAAGCATAGATATTACCTTTCTGTATTTGTCAATTTTTAAATTAATTAAACGCTAAAATTTTCCATAATTATTACTCATAGACTACAAAGCAACAGCTTTTATTTAACGACCGCTTCGATTTTAATAAAAGGCTCGGCATCAAATTTATAAGTAGGCTAATATTTAACCTAAAATTATTCGCTCTCTGATCGGAAACTCCTGAACTTACAAGTTCAAATTTTCGTGAGAACTTATGATTTTAATCATACAAATAAGAACCTTTTATAATAAACTTCTTAAGTTACGTTCTACTTCCAAGCATGAAAACGCCCAGTGCAATCTTTATAAAGATTCTGGAGACTCTTAGCAATTAAAAAAAAAAAAAAAAAAATTTTAAAGCAAATATTTATTAACGTGTTCACTATAAAAGAAATTGCAGCTATGGGATGATTATTCTACCCTACTGAAGGGCATTTGTATGTGTGTCTGTCTAGATGTGCGTTCCCTTTAGCTTAGCACCGTAATGTACTGATCACTAGCGGAAAATCCCAATTCGTTAGTATACGTCTCGTGATGTTCAGGTGTACACTTCTTATATTATTACGTGTATCGATATATCGCATATATCGATAACTATATGTCGAACTATATATAAATAATATATTTTTTTATTTATGTGATTGTCTTTCTTCATAAAATCGATTACTTACGAGAAGACTCATGATTCATTTCCTCCTTTTTTATTTGTAAAAAAACATTTTTCACTTTGTTCTTACTGTTTATAAATTGACACTCTTTCTTTTACTCTATAAATTCTCATTTTTTGTTACCTTTATTAAATGAATTTGTCTAATACTCTATTGTTAGTTTTGTAATAATTATTAAATAAATTAATAAATTTTACTACCGTAATTCATTCATTCAATATCGTAACAGATCTTAAAACACAACTATTTTCGATATAAATAAATCGATACTGAAAATATTACCGATTATCCATTTGAATCGTATATATGATTCTTTTTTTTTTGGCCTTGTAGTTACAATTAAACATATATATAGGCAAAACACGTGGGTCAAATCAAATGGTTAACGATAAAGGTCAAAATTAGAAGAAACAATCCTGTATATCCTCCTTAGCGATTTATTGATTTTGAAATCAACTTCTCTCTTGTTATTGTGTCAAGGAAGGTTAGTTTCGTATTAAAATAATTTGTTTCGTAAATTGAATGTAATATATAAATAATTAATTAAATTTATATTTAAGCTTCCAGCTCTCGTATTGAGTGAATTTACATATGGATATTATGGATCTTGATTAAAATTTTGACAGTGTACAATCTTTAGAATATGCCTAAATTGATCTAAACCAAATTTAATTGGGAAGATTTGCTGATATTTTTCGCTTTTCCTTGATCAATTTTCATCATTCAAAAAAAAAAAAAAAAAAAAAAAAACATTTTTACACAAGAGGTAATCAATTTTGGACACCTAATAAATAGCATTCCGAGAAGCCGCCCGGAGGGCCTAGCTGCGGAGGCGTGCCGTAGGCACACCCTGCAACTAGTTTTAACTAAAAGTGAAATATTTGATTTTTTTTTTTTTAGAAAATTTGGTTTTACTTTTCCTGGAAATAATGAAATCAAGAATCGTTTTCATCATAATAAAAATTTTCCTCAACGTGTATATTACCGTTTTTTTGAAAAATTAACAAAAATTGTTCTAAAATTTACAAGATAAAAATGCTTACAAACATTGGATTTTGAAAAAATTTCTAATTTATCCAAGAGACAGGTTAGAAATCATAATTTATTAATACTGAAAATTTACTCAGGAAAATCAGTTCTTGAATAATTCATGATACTTTTTCCAGTGGTTTTTAATACATATTCATGCATCACATATGTAACGAATATTAATATTAAGAACTTTATACTAACATTTAAATCCTTTTAAAATGCAGTTCCTTGAAAGTGGGTTTGACAACTTAAAAAAAATTTCTGACAAGTTTTTTTTTTATGCACATCAAATAAATATTAAATAATTTTATTTTTAAATACCTATCTAAGCTTTATCTGACGTTATTAAATTATTTTGTATGAGATTATAAATAATTTAATAAGTTCATACATCCGTTGAAAATTAATGACAATACTCACGTACGTTTATTCTATTCCAGACAATGGCTTAATTCATTATAATGAATATTACCACAGATTGTCAGACCGAATCGCACTTTCTTTTGCATATATTTTTATCTATACATGCGTTACGTATGCTACATAATTTAATGTTCCATTATATTGTTGTGAGAGTATATTTCAAGTTTATTGAATGACGTATTAAATAGATAATATCATTAATATAGTTATATAAATAGATTAAATTATAGTAACATCAGAATGGTAAATGAGAATTTGATACTTCGCTAAGATTTATTAGCTTATACTTTAAAGGTCGCTTCAACTTAGGTCATTTAACTTTTAAAGTTTCAATAAATTTTTTTTCAATAGACATTAATTTATTTTGTCTGTTATATTTTTATTAATTATTTTGCTATACTCGTTAAAAAAAATTTCGGATTCAAATAACTTCTGATTAATTTCTTTTCTAAACGATTGTTGCACGAAACTTCTTTATTTGTCATTCTGTGTAAATTAACAATATTAATAAATAGTTTAATAAATTGCAACCTAGCAAAAAGTAGAATAATATATGTAAAATGAATTTAAAAAAGCTGGCTAAATAATCTATGACTTTCCCAGCTACGCCAGTTAAAATGTAGCATTATAAAATAAACTGAAAAACTATCCAAAAAAAAGTAAAATAAAAATTCTACAATTTGTAAAAAAAAAAGTAAAATAAAAACACAAAACAAAACTGTAAAAAATAACATCGTAAAAAATTACAAGAAACTGTAGAAATAGTCTTAAAAAGCTTGGCACAATTTTTCCGTATTAAAAAAAAAATACTTTTTAACAGCGCTAATTATTACCAAAATTAATTTCATAAACGTTGAGACCAAAAATACTAAAAAAAAAAGAATTTTTCCAGATTTTCAAATGTTTGGGAACCATTTTATAAATAAAGGGGCTTTTTTACAGATTATGTTGATTAACAAAATAAGCTTAAAAAATTTCTTTTTTAGGGGCTTTCTGCCTCTGTGAGGAAAAATTTATTTTTAGAGGTGACCACTAACAAAAAAAAAAATAGACTTAAAATAGAATTGTTTAAAAATATTAAAAAAATAAAGTATAACTTTTATGTAAGTAATGAAATGAATTACTTCTCATTTTGCAACCGGAATATAATATAGGTGCCAAGGCGCAATTTAATAGCTCTTTAAGTGTTGAAGAAAGATGCAAAAATATTTAATAATAAAAATTATGAGTTAGAACCTATTTTAAATCCTTAGACCGAAGGAAGGTAGAACAGAATAATTAATGAAATATACAATTTAAAGAGGCCGGAGCTGAGCTTTTGAAAAAAAATTTAATTGGATTATTTATATATGCATAAGTAATAAATATTCTTTCTCTAGTTTTTCCAAGTTTTCTCTAAATGCCTTAAATAAAATCGAAATTGGTTTTTTCGCGTCTTCTCCCCATCCCTTATCGAATTTTGAAAAAAAATTAATATTATCAATGCCCCACATATATAAAAATATTTGAGTCAAATCGGTTTGGTCAATCCTGAGATGGATTGGTCATGGAATGGTCAAAAGCAGTGCGATACACACCAACACATATACTTTCGTACATACATAAATACAACATATACTTCTCTGGTTTCGATAAACTAGTTGGACCCTAAAACATAATAATTTACAAGAATACCCCATTTTTGTCATGATCGCCATACTTTCCCCATTAATATCACTATTTTTAATATAATCGTCGCTATAATCTAGCTATGTAGATCGATTTTCGTTAATTTAATTTGGTTTTAATTTATTTTTTATTTGATTTAATATTGTTAAAAATAGACACCGCAGATAAAGAAACGTCAACGTTCCAACTAGCAGCATCATAAAGAACCATACATCTAATTTGCCTCGCTCAGAATTTTTCAACCTTAAATTGAGCGTAACTCAAGAACGACGAACAAATTTTCACATGCATAACTTCAGTATATTTAAATCTCAATGAAACTGATCTAAAAGTTTTGGAAAGGAAACCCCAATTAAAGTGAATGGTATTTTTTGTACTACCCAAACCTCACAACGTAAAGAAAATTCATTTACACCTCCCACTCCCATTATGCAACCGAAAATAATAACGTACTTTTATCGAAAAGTCGGTAAAAAGGAAAAGTAATAATGAAACAAAGCTTTAAATTTATTTTCGTAAAAAGTATCAATTCAGATTCAGTAGATTATTAATATACTGTATTTTAATTTTTTGTGTTACAAAGTTTAATAAAGTATTGTGATACAAGAAATACATTAAAACCGAAAAGCTAATTTATCATCTATGACCCAAATATCGTTAAATCTTGTTTATTTCAACATCTGCAAGTACTTATTTTGAATTACTTTTATGTTGTATCCGTAAGAATGTAGAGCAATATATATATTTTTATTTCAAAATATTTTTTGTAGTTTTAGTAGTCATTTCCGGAATGACTCCTATAAATTTTTATTAAAATTTTATTTAGGGTTCAGTGAAATTAAAGAAATGTATTATGATTTATTAAATTATCCCAATTACCCAAAAAATCTATATCCAAAAATACCAAGAAATTTACATGTCAAATTTTGGTGAATTTTTCGGTACTTACGTATTAACGCCACCGCAGTTACAGCTTTATTTAAAAACAAAGTAGTCAATCGGATTTTGGTGGAAATGGGCCGATATAGAGTTTAACATAGATTCAAAACAGTCTCTTTATTAATTTTAATAAATGGTTATTTTATTTATTTATTTTGTAAATATAATTTAACCAAACTTAACCTACGCTCGCTTCGCTCGCTAACCTTGACTAATTAACAGGAGTGTTTTGATTATTTAAATAATAAATAATTGCAATAATTACTGAATTTATAAATAAATACTCAAAAAATTACGGTGTTAATTAGTCAAGGTTAGCGAGCGAAGCGAGCGTAGGTTAAGTTTGGTTAAATTATATTTATAAAATAAATAAATATAAATAACCATTTATTAAAATTAATACAGTGACTGTTCATTTTCTACTGAAATCCGATTGACTGACTAGTTTGTTTTTAAATAAAGCTGTAGCTGCGGTGGCGTTAATACTTAAGTACCAATTTTTCTTTTTTTATATAGAAAAAATGTTGGTACTCAAGTTAAAAATCAGTACACAAATGATCAAAATTGAAAATAATTAAACTTCTATGATTCTTTTGATTTTAGAAACTTTTTTTTATTGTAGATTCAGACTTTATTTTTATATAATAAAAATCTATTTATTATTAAAAAAAATTCCCTCTGATTTCTTACGTTAGCTAGTATAAGGTAACATTTTGACATTACGCATGTAACTACGAATGTAAACACACTTATTTTTAACTTAGCTTATTATTTCACAGCCATTCGCAGTTGAAATGAATCTGTTAATTTCTCTTTGAATCAGAATCTCCTGCCTGAAATCGGTAACTTTGCGTTGAACTTATGTATGAGTGTAGTAAATGAAGTGTACTCTTGTACATTCTCAGGTCCACCATTTCTGAGATGTATGGTTAATTGAAGAAACCCAGCCAACAAAGAACACAATCTAGTATTCAAATCCGTATAAAAGTAAAACTGCCTTTACTAGGATTTGAACGTTGGAACTCTCGAATTCGAAATCAGTTGATTTTTGTAGATGCGTTCACCACTAGACCAACCCGGTGGGTCTGCGTTGAACTTATTAAATTTTAAAAACGTTAACCCCCAACAATGCAAACATTTATTTGTTCTTCTTAAACTAGTAATATTTTAATTCTTTAAATTAAATATTTGCTTAAATGATCTGCAATTAATAAGATATGACTCCTATGGATATAGGAGTATGGATAAATTTTATTTTTCTACCCATACTTTAAAATAAATTCGCAATATAAACCATTGTCTCTGTGTGGGATAGCCCGACATTTTTTAAAAATAAATTTATTTTTTTTATTTAAAAAAAAAAAAATATATATATATATATATATTTAAAAAGATATGTGCTATTAAAAATTAAGTATTGTAATGAAATGAGGTCATTGTCCTTAGTTTGAAACAGATGTTTGAGAGAAGTGACTATTAAAATCTTAATGATTTATTATAGACTATAATAAATTTTAAAGTACGTAATATTGGACTGTTGGTATATAGATATTGAATAAATGATATATTATTGCAATATTTATTACTTTTATTATCTTATGCAATTTGCGACAAAGTTTTTAAGCACTATAAATACAAGTGTGATATGATAACTGCATAACGAGGTTTTACACACGAAATTGTTTCGTAAAGCAAATATTAAATTGTTCAATTTCTACAACTGTTTTTAAATTAGAAGAAAAAAATGCATATGTTGATGCTGTTAAAGAAATAATAAAATTTATTATTATCTGTTAAACTTATATTATATGCGACTTTCTCATTGATAATGCAACAAATATTCAATTATATTAAAATAAAAATTAATATATCATTCTCATAGAGCTAGTTACGTTTTAGAATGATTAACCAGCAGAATTAGTCTGTTCACATTTTAATAATATAAATTATATTTAGTAATAATTTAATATTTTTTATAAAAATGGCTTCAACAGTTACGAATAAACTCAATAAAAAATATAAATATTTAAAACTATTAGATCCCAAAAATGATTTACGACAAAGTTTGTTTTAAATCAAAAGAAGAGTGTAATATTCTATAAAAAATATATAAATTATAATTCCGCTTACCAACCAATGTAATTAATTATTATGTTTTATCGCTTTCGGAAGTTATTTTTCCATCTTCATGAAAATCTGATAAACTTGTATATTCACTTCACATATTAATTTGATGTAGGTTAAGCCATAATGATGTAGATATATTCAAGTTTATCAGGTGTTCCTGAAGATAGAAAAATAACCGAAAGCGCTAGAACATAATAATCAATTACATTGGTTGGTAAGCGGAATTATAATTTATATATTTTAATATTGTATATACCAATAAGCCATGCTAAATAAAATTATTCTAAATTGTAATATTTTACTCAGTGAGGCTATACCTTGTTTTCCTAAGAATATGCAACGTGCTTTGAAATATATGGGAATACTGTAAGAAATAAGTATTTTAAGTATTTTTCTCCTCAACACAAAGATTGGTGGGCATTACATTTTTCTATTCAAAGCTAGTCTTTTAAATTTCTAATAATTTTTTCTTTCTTTATTTTATCCTTTCTAGGTCTTGTTTTCTTCATGGACTCTTTCTAGGTCTTCCTCTAATTTTTTCCACGCCATTGAACCCTCCACAATCTAGGATCGGCCAAAAGGTTTAAATAACATTACCTGTTCCATGATTGGTCACAACAAAATGCATTCCAGTTATCAATTGTCAATAACATAACCGTATCTTATCTTCCCCGCAAATTTTTTTCTACGGATTTAGTGTCAAGTAATTGCATTCCCTATCGTGAAACCGAGAGGGTTTGCAGAGAGCTTAGCATTCACTCTTCTGTCTCATTACACAAGGTAAAAGAGAATGGTTAATTCATATGGTTCTTGGAAATAGAAAGACTTCCTTCTTATTAGAAAAAAGGGTGGCTTCTTTTTGAAAGTTGTGAGAAATGTTTTTCTCCTAGGACAATGTTATCGTTGATATCGCCAAAGCATATGACACAGTTTGGCATCAGGGAATTCTTTTTTTGACGATTAGAAGATTTGTGGGAAATGTTAAAATTACTTCTTCTTTCCTCGTAGACATATAATATTGGAATAGATTTCACTTTATCGTTCAATTTTTCACTGGAAAAAAGAGTGGCCCAAGAAAGTGTACTTAGTTTGATTATTTCTACGTTTTCTATCCACAGATCATGTGAGTTATGTTATTTCAACAGTAAATAGACTATACCTTAATGATTTTTCAATTTTTTTTTGCTTTTTATAATGCAATATTGCCTTAACGCCATAATATATGTATATTTCATGTCTGGAAACATAGAGTTGTCGTTCAGCTATCTCTTTCAAAGTTAGTGGGTTAAATTTTGTATTATGAGATGCGGCTTTTTTTATCTGCTTTGAGGATGTTTAAGATTTCTTGATTTAACTGGCGTTTTCAGATCTAGTTCTACTTTAAGTCTTCTAGCGGACAATGGCTTATAAACTGTTGATATCCGGCGGAGGGTTCATATTATTAATTCCCTATTAGGAGGGAGAATTCTCTGTAACAAACAATGTTTGTTACTGATTTTAGATACTTATTATAGGATTAATTATTATAGGAGTGTCAATAACAGCAATTATCCCCATTTGGAGTTAGAGCACATCGCCCTTTGAATTCAGTTGGTCCTTCGGTTTCCTGTACCCAATATTTATCCACCCCTGTTAGTAACGAGTATTAAATTCATCTTTTACTTTCCCGATTTTAGCAAGGACTTTGCATTTCCTATCTTATATCAGCTACCCTTCCTTACCAATAACCACTTTTCTAAGTTGTTTATTAGCAGTTAACTAATAATGAAAATAAAATTAATAGATGTTAAATTAACAAAGTAGACCAGATACTATTTTTATTTTTACTGGAGAATTTAAATAAAATAAAAATAACATAAAAAATGAAGAACCATCTGAAAAAATAAGGTGGTCACCGTTCGAGAAGATAGACTCAATATCTATTCCACAAAAACCAATCTGTTGACGGTAAGTTAGGTGTTCATTCTGAAAAGTTCAGTTAATTTACATCACGTTTGATAAAATAACCTGCACTTGTAAAAAATCCATCTAATCTGCTATCTTTATTTTTCCTGTTTACCCACCGGAAATTAACGTTAGGGTATTACTTCAGAGGATGAAAGAGGATGCTATACATGAGTGTAAATGAAGTGTAGTCTTGTAGTCTCAGTTCGACCATTGCTGAGATGTGTGGTTAATTGAAACCCAACCATCAAAGAGCACCGGTATCAACGATCTCGTATTCAAATCCGTATAAAAGTAACTGACTTTACTAGGAATTGAACGCTGGAACTCGCGACTTCCAAATCAGCTGATTCGGGAAGACGCGCTCACCACTAGACCAACCCGATGAGTCTAATCTGCTATCTACAGGTCTTTTCACTTAGACGAAAAAAATTTTATTTAATCTATCAAAACAGATAGATTATGTTATTTAGCGTTTTCACTCCAAGGAAATTAATTACCATATTCAGTACATCTATAAGGCACACAGTTGTTTTATTTACAAAAAAATATTTAAAAAAAGGAAATAAATAAAAATATTTTATTAATCCCAAAATAACTTATTTTATTATAAAAAAAAAATAAAAATAATATTAGTATTTAGGGCGTAATCTAATTGACATTATGATAACATAGAATATGCATGGTCACAATTTTTTATTTGTCAAATGATAAGAAATGATCTGTAATACTCACTTGTTTATCATAAATCTAAACGTCACAAAATAAACACAAAAATCTCTATTACTAGTTTTATAAGTTTTTCACTGTTATTATTACGTCACAGTTAAGCGTTTCATGTTTCAACTTTCCTGTAAGATATGAAATTGGTTTCAAAATTTTAATTACGCCATAAAGTGTAACTAATCACACATTTATTTATTGCTTTTGTTGGTTTCTATGCAGTGTAAGGTATTTTAACTGTTAATGAATGTAGGAAAGATTGAACGTGAAGTACTCTACACATTTACGATGTACGTGCTTATAAAACCCACTTTCATTTCTTAGCATGAAATCCGTACTTCCGTTTTCAAACGGAAATGTTTGTACTATTATTCTTAAATCCTAAGCTAATTAATCAAATAAATTCACTTTTAGTTTGCTAAGAAACGTGCTTATTCATACTAAGAGCATAATATTTTTGCCGATGAGTTTGAAAATTAATAATTCGATTCCTGATAACATTAACAAAATTAAGGGTGGGAGTTGAGGTATCACTGTATTTATTGATTCTGCAATCACTTTTTTGTTGATTAAATAACTTCATTTTCAAGCTGAAATTTTTCTTTTAAAAATCAGGACCAACTAACAAAAGATTACGTTTTTGGTATTTTAAAAAGAACTCAAAAATGTAACGTTGAGTAAGTTTTAAAGATATGGGTAATAAATCTCAAAATTTCCAAATATTATCTTATGTTCTTAGACGTTTCAAATTTGGGCGTTTTTCGATCAATGGCTTTTCAATAATCTCTTGTTTTCCAAGTTAAAGCAGTTTTAGTCAGGAATATAAAATTTAGTAAAATATCTGGTATGTTACTTTTTTATTAATACATTTTTATGTTTTGTATGTTTAATATTAGAATATTTCTAAATTAAATAAATTCCAACATTTTTTTTTATACAAATTTATAGCTTTATTCAGCGGTCCGCTGTGCTGGAACACCCGTTTCGGTATTACAGTTTAGGTGAAATAAAAATTGCCCTTTCACAACAAATTCCTTTTAACGTTAAGTCCACAATATGCTTTATTTTAACATTAAGTATTCATTGTTGTCATGTGTCTTAATGTGAAAAATATTACTACTCCTTAAAGGTTGAGTGACGAAGGACGCTGTTGTAAATTATAAAGATGAAACCGTATGAAAATGGGTCCTTATTTCTTTTCTTTTTCCTGTTTAACCTCCTGGAATTACCGTTCAGGTATTATTTCAGAAGATGAATGAGGATGACATGTATGAGTGTAAATGAAGTGTAGTCTTGTACAGTCTCAGTTCGACTATTCCTGAGATGTGTGGTTAATTGAAACCCAACAACCAAAGAACACCGGTATCCATCTAGTATTCAAATCCATATAAAAAAGTTTTACTAGGACTTTTCTAGGTTTAAAAAAAAAATTATTAGAATTTTACTTTGCTGCATTTAAAATTTTACTTTTAAAAATTTTACTAGATTTTGCTAGGACTTGAACGCTGGAACTCTCGACTTCCAAATCAGCTGATTTGGGAAGACGTATTCACCACTAGATCAACCCGGTGGGGTAGGTCATTATTTCTGCGTTTCCGTAACAAAACGGCGACAAAATAAATCTAAAAATCGAATTCACAAAAAAAATTGAACATCTGACATTAAAAAGATAAGTTTTACTTCTTATCAATGTAAACATAAAAATGAATTAACATTTTTCCCAACAATTTCGTATAGCCAGTCGCCTGTGGCTATGAACGATCTGCTATAATGATATAGCAGATATAGCAGATCTAGCGATCTGCTATAATGTAAAATCAAACGTTCCGGTACTGGAAAATTTACATCCATGATTTTCCTTTCCAAATGTTTTATAATTTGGGAAAAATCGTTGGTTGAAATAGTGATTTTATTAAATTATTCTCTATTATATGCTCACGCACGCGCGAGTGTGTATATACAGAAAGAGAGAGTTCCTGTTTAATATCAGAATAAGATAAATTTTAGCTTTATTTAGTAGTATCTGAATTTCAATCTAAAAGAGAATCCTTTATACATTTTATACCTTATATGGTCCCGTATTTGTTCTTTATTGTCGGATTAATTGTTTTATTGTTTTCTTTTTCTAGGATCTGATTTGGCCACGGCCATGGTTTCGTTAGTAGTGTTGTTGTGTTCAGGTCCCTCATTATTTTGTTGAATAATTTGTCTAGTTCGTCAAATTTTCTTTGTTTGTTTTTCTTTGAGATCTTCATTGTAGTTGCAGAATTTGGTGTCTATTGCGTCTTCCTACACGTAGTCTCTCCGTGTTCGCAGTCACTATGTAAGGCAGTCTATAACTTGTTCATTTTTCATTGCCGTTTTCAAACTGATTTGTCTTCCGAAGTGCAGCTCTGTTGATATCGATGGATTGCCGCAGTATGGAGATAAGACAAACTACATGTGTAGGATTGTTTGGTGGTACGACAATATCCTTGTAAATTCCGACAGCCTGGGTATTACAGGAAGTTGCTATATGCCAGTAATCCAACTATTAATTACTATATTAAATAATCCTTATTACTTCCTTCTTCCTATCCTTCCTATAACTCTCTAGTTAGGTTAAAACTGTATTACAATTATGTCTGATAAACACAACCTAACCAGAGAAAATGTTTCTGTAAAAAAATATACGTACAATTCAGAGAAATATTTTAACTTGAATAATTCTTTAAAAAGTTTAATCATTATTAGGTGAAGAATCGTCAATATTTTAACAAGGTAGACTATCTGATAATAATTCATAACTGGGGTTGTAAAGCGTCAAGCAAGTCGAACTTATTTTACCTGAATTGTTCTTAAACTCTGTAAAAATGTTCTCTTACCTTTATTATTGGTATCAGTTACGTATTATCATTCATCCAGATGTACATTAAGTTCATATAATACGTTGAAGATTACGACTAAAAATTTTAATAAGCTAGAATGGAATTTTTATACATTTTTACTCGCTTGTACGAGTTCGTACAAGGAAGTATTGTAATCGTAAAACATTTCGGTTTTCAGATTTCAACGGAAATATCCATTTTGAGCATCCCTGAATCCATTTTGACTAGTTTCGGCGTGACGTCTGTACGTACGTACGTACGTATGTATCTTACATAACTTAAAAACGAGTAGCCGTAGGATATTGAAATTTTGGTTTTAGGACTGTTCTAACATTTAGTTGTGCACTTCCCTTTTGATTGCAATCGTCTGGACCAAAAGTGTCCAAAAAAACCAAAAATCCAAAATTTGGATTTTGGAATTTTTCTTAATTGCAGTAATAAGCCCTCATTGAGGACCAACGATAAATCATAAATGGTACTTTCTTTTATTTGTTCCAGAGTTATAGCCAAGTAAAATTTTAATTAATGAAATATTTGGATCTTTCAAGGAGAAGGCATATCGGTTCGAATCCGACTTTTTTGTTTAATATAAATATATTGACTTATTAGTATTAACCTGTGATTGTAAAAAAAAATTACAAAAAATACTAATTCAATAATAGCAATAAATTAATAAAAAAAAAAAATCAGAAGTTCTAAGTGAAATAAAATGTTTAAGTATTTTTAATAATGTATGTATGTTGTTTAATAGGCGTATAAGGAAGTTATACGCCTATTGGTGTCCACATCAATTTTTATTTCTAACACACTGATAATTTTTTTAATTTGCTGTTACAATTTTTTTAATTTGTTATAATATCGCCCCCATCATGCTAAAGTAACGACCGTGAAAAACTCAACTTTTCAGGAGATCTAAACAACAATTTCAATGTTAAATTTTAAATAGGAATGCATATTCGTAAAAGTGAAAAGGTTTAAACTAGAGTTCCTTATAAGATATACGCATTGGATAATTTTCAACAAATGTGCAGGACATTCAGATTAGTGGTAAACTGACGAATCTACTCACTGGTTGGTCTCGTGGTAAACTGACGAATTTACTCACTAGTTGGTCTCGTGGTAAACGCGTCTTCCCAAATCAGCTGATTTGGAAGTCGAGAGTTGCAGCATTCAAGTCCTAGTAAAGGCAATTTACTTTTATACAGATTTCAATACTAGATCGTGTATACCGGTGTTCTTGCTGGTTGGGTTTCAATTAACCACACATCTCAGGAATAATCGAACTCCGACTGTACAAGACTATACTTCATTTACACTCATACATATCATCCTGATTCATCCTTTGAAGTAATACCTGAACGGTAATTCCCGGGGGCTAAACAGGAAAAAGGAAAAACTGACGAATCTGCAAAATGCGATTTTTCACATTCGTTACTTTAGCGTGGTAGTGACTATATACTCGTACATAAATAGCTCTGCGCATGAATGTTATAATACGTTGTATGACTATTCTACATTCCACATAAATTGTTCGCAGTTATACAATTATAATTAGCAATTAAGTAATATACTATCACTCTACAGTTGTGTCTTATTCGGGCACCAAATGATATCTGTTATTGATTTATCGCCAACTTATATGATAATATACAATCCTTAATGATTATATGATAATATATGACATTTATTAATAATTGACTGTTATTGGTTTATCGCCAACTTATAGGATAATATGCAATCCTTATGATTATGTGATAATATATGACATTTATTAATAATTTTCAGAGTAACTTGACAAACTGTATTTGTATACAAGTAATTATTTATCTGTAGGAAATATTAAAATATATATTTATATTTTAATTAATAGAATATTTATTTTATGAGAAATTTGTAAATTATTATCATTAAATTTAATTCAAATGCTTTATACTTACATGCGTTTTGATATTTTAATCATTTAAAAATAAATCTTAATAAAAAAGAAAATATATTTATAAAATTTATTGTTGAAATTTATTTTACTTTAATTTCATAAATATTTTATTACTAAGAAATTACAGTTTTTATTATTAATAAATAAAAAAAAGATGGAAAACTTTATTTCAAAATTATATTATTTATTTGTGGTAATTTTTATACTTAAAGAGGGGTTTATTTAAAGGTAATTTAGGTTTTATTTAGTGTTTATCGTTTTAAAAAAAATTCATGAAAACAATTTGTTTACTTCGTTTAATTTATTATACTATTACTACAAATGATAGCCTATTTTGATACTTTTTGCTAATTGAATAACATAAAAACCCAATTATGTTAAAGTGCAGTAACTTAACGTTATATTTCTTTTTTTACTAATTGTTAGACATTTACGCTACTGTATTTTCTTTATATATATATATATATATATATATATATATGTTACTTAGAATAAAAAAGAGAAAAAATTGGTAATATACGATTTGTTAAAAGAGAATTAAAATAAATGAATTCAATAATAATAAATTACATTATTTTATGTTCTATAAATTTATTTATTTATTTTTTAAATCACACCGGATTCGATTTATATGTTAAAAAAAGAACTGGTAACAAATTGTGTCACACATAATATATGATCTCCTGGTTTTAATAATGACAGGTTTTATTAGATTGCAGCACAATCTGTATGAATACATTATTTTATACTCGTATTTTTAAATACATTTAAATTTTATTATTATTATTATTTTTATACATATTTTGTCACATTAATTTAACTGGTTTTATGCACTGTTTTTAATTTCCTATTCTTCGCTATTCGTTTTTATTCAACCTTTACTTTGTTTCGTCCTGCGCAGTTTCACCTTCTGATATTTTTCACCTTCTAATAATTTTACATAAAAATATATTGGATCTTTCATGTAAATAAGGGATAATAAAAAAGTAGAAAAATTAATTCAATCGATTGTTATATAAATAATCGATTTAATAAATTAAACATCTGTTTGAACTATGATTGTCAGTTTTGATTCTTTATGAGAAAGAAATTAAAGTATATGAATACTTTACAATATTTTTATACTCTTTTTACAGTTAAATGTAAGCGATTGCCTAATTGCTTTGTCATTAAATTGATAAATTTTTTATTACTAATATTTAAAAAAAAATTACATCTGATAAAATAACATTTTTCTGAATTATGGTCATGCACGAATTTCTTATCCTTATTATTCTCCCTTAAAAATCCACTGAATTTTTGACAATTATTTTTATCAGATTTATTTCTCCTATTACTATTGATATAAGAACATTAATTAAACTCTAATGGCAAAATTTGCTTAATCCGGTAAAAACAAAAATTATGTTTTTAATTGGTTTGGGGTTACGAACAACTACTTTAATAGCAGGTGACTAGGAACGATTTTAACCAATCGTTATGACAGCTAGTTAATAATTAATTAATAAGCTGATCATTAATTAAACTGGTTTATATAGTTAGTTTAATTATGGAAACATTAATGCAAGAGTTTTTATGTAGAATATTAATGGAGTATTTAGTGCAATAAAAACTGGCAAATGAGCTAATGTAGCCAGTACGAGAAAAATATTTAAACTATCATACTGACAAATCTAAATGGCATTTTATATCCACGAAAGAATGTTGAAGGACTTTACTGTTAAAACATTTTATTGCATTAATCGTAAAACTAAAAATTACTTAAATGACAAATTCGTTTTTTTCATAAATGTAATCCACACCCCATAAAAATAATCTTGCAGTGATGTAACCGCAGTTATTTGTCCACTGTATAATATTAAATGAATTATTTGATAGTACTCGTACTTTACACGTTACATCAAAACTTCGTTTAGTTTATATATAAATATATATACGCCGGTATCCGTAAAATAAATTTATACATGATAGAAGTATCTCGTATATAAGTTTTACCTAAAAAATTAAATATATTTTCTTTAAAAATAAACCTTTACTTTTGTTTTAATTTGTATGATCACTATACTTAATCTACAACACTTTATCACTACACTTTATTTACAACTGATCCTTCACACCGTTTAGGTCTGGCCCAATGTACGATTATTGTTTTTCAATATCATTTTAAATTTGTGTAACTACACCTAGTACACATTTTCAGAACGATAAAAGAAAACGCACAGGATGAAATTTTTCTCTCACTCTACTTTTTGTGAATTCTTTCATAAGAAATATGAAATAATTTTGAATCTTACATCCAACTCCAGTTTAGTTGAATCAAAATTTATAAGGAGTTAGGTTTGGGTCTGAATTCTTATTTATTTGTAGTAAAAAAATGTTTTTTTTATAATATTAAAATATTTTTAAATAGATATTAGGATCATATATTAGATATTATTAGGATCATATATTTTTGCTATTAAATGAACAAAATAAAAATTAATCTTTTTAAATTTATAATAAATTCCACATCGCTCTTCTTTCGTGATTACCTTCTAATGAAAATTCTGAATCCGTCCTTGAATACAATCAACATGAATTTTATTCATTATTTTTTGAATATTTACTTAAAAAAAAAACAAATTACCTGGTAAACATAATAAATAAATAAAATAAAAATTTTCTATGAACGACATTTCAATAATATAGCAATAAATTTGTTTTCCTTGTAAGCTATAATTTATTTATCACAATACCAATGAATTACAATAAGTTTCTTAAGGATTTCTTTCTGTAGACAACTGTAAATTTTATTCCCACAACTATTTAGCATATTTTGTTTATAGTTTAAAAGTTATAAAGTATATTCAGCTTTATTATTGCATTGTTCAAAACGATATCATAGATTAAATTCTTGTTTTGCATTGTATTTACTCTCTCTCTCTCTCTCTCTCTTTCTCTCTTTCTCGAAGAAGAAGAAGAAGAGAATAAGAAGAAAAAGAGGAAAAATATTAAGCAGTTTATGTTTTATTATACTTATTAAATTTGTCGAATTGAAATTGTTGAATTTTATTGTTACTTAATAACAATACTTTTGAATTATTGTACAGATAAGCATTGATTACTGTTTCTCTCCTCAGTAAGTATTTAATTTCTTTAATTATCCGTTTAAATTGTTGTGAATAAGAAATTAATATGAAAATAGGCACAAATTTATAGAAATAAGCATATCATGAAAAGAAAAGCATTAAATTTCCAAGTGACTGAGGTTCCTCAGTTTTATACGATTATTTATTTGAAAGTAAACACGATGTTTTTTTTATATGTTCGTAGTTTAAATTATTGAAATATTAAAATATAATTTTTACTATTATTTCCTCTTCCTCAGTTAGTATGTCTTTACCAATTTCATCATTTTTTTTTAAATGGCTACAGGAGTATCTTTATACGAGGGTTATTTTTTTAAAGGTCCGATTGGTCGCAAAATAAAAACCCGCGCAAAAATCGGATGAACCTTTGCGCATATGTGTTGCGCACCGTCTCTAGTATGGCCTTCAATCACGCCGCGTCCCTTCGTTTAGTTCAGAACACGCAGCTAGCACGTAAACATGTCTACAACAATAGCATCTCCCGCCAAGTGTGAGGTGCGTGCGGTAATTCGATTTCTTCAGGCTGAGGGGTGTAATGCAGTTGAAATTCATCGACGAATAAGTAATGTGTACGGTGAAACTTCAATGAGCGACAGCAAAGTGCGACAATGGTGCAGGAACTATAAGCAGGACGTGCAGATGTTCATGATGCAGGCGGTCAGGGAAGGAAGCGAGTGTCAACCGATGATCTCGTTGAGCGAGTGGATGAGGCAATTAGACAAAATCGTCGGTTCACAATTTCTGTATTGAGTGATTTGTTTCCTGAAATTTCAAGGTCAGCTTTCTACACCATTGTGAGTGAGAGACTTCAGTACCGCAAACTGTGTGCGAGATGGGTTCCCAAGATGCTGTCCGACCATCACAAAACAATGAGAATGGACGCCCTAACGTTTCTCCAGCGCAACCACAATGAAGGAGAAGATATTTTGAACAAAATTGTCACAGGGGACGAGACATGGGTCCATTTTGAATCTCAAGAAACAAAAGAACAATCCAAACAGTGGATGCATTCTCATTCTCCCAGTAAACCAAAGAAGTTCAAGCGAACCTTCTCCAACAGAAACTGTACGGCTACTGTGTTCTGGGACCGGAATGGAGTTCTCTTGGTGGGATTCATGGAACGTGGCACGACCATCACTGCAGCCTCATACTGCGTGACTCTTCAACGTCTACGAAGGGCAATTTAGAATAAGCGGAGAGGAATGTTGTCATCAGGCATTGTTTTTCTCCATAACAATGCTCGGCCGCACACTGCAGCTGTAACAAAGAAACTCCTGCAGCGTTTTCGTTGGGAAGTGTTTGATCATCCACCATACAGCCCGGACTTGACTCCATCCGATTTTTTTCTCTTTGCTCACATGAAACAAAGTATCCTGAATAAACATTGAAGAAATATTTATAAAAACAATCAAAATGTAATAATTGATGCTAATATCGGTCGTTAAAAATCAATCATAAGTAGGTGTAAAGGAAATAACTAAATACAGATATAAATGCAAAAAGCAAAGTATAAAAATAAAAAAATTAATAAACGAAAAACCAACACTTGCGAAGTACTATACAACTTTTATTAAGTAAAGTAAGCTGGAAATTAATATAAACTACAAAATTACCTTAAATTTAATTTAATTACGTGATTTTTTTTTAATATTTTACTTTTAAATTTATTATTTTAACTACTAACTAATTATAACTGTTTAATAATCGAAAACCGAATATGAAATATTTTCTTTTGTTTCGTAATCATGAACGTTTTATTTTCTATTTTAGTATTATTGATAAATATAGTATTTTCCTTCAATTATTATTCCTCAACGCAAAGATTTTTTTTATACAAATGATTAAATAAATAATTACTTCAATGTTTATTTTGGCAATATACCATATCAGAATATTGCGTTAGTTTTTCGAAGTCGTAAGATCTGTGGTTCGAGTCCTTGTAAAGGCAGTTGGTTTTATATAAATTTGAATGTAGACTGGAGATACCAGTGTTCCTTCGTGGTTGGGTTTCAATTAACCACACATCTCAGGAGTGGTCAACCATATTTACAGGTATATTTATACTTACATTGCATTACGTCTGAAGCTACGTCAGGGCTGGTAAGCTCGTAGCGTGTGTGCATGCGCGCGCACACACACACACGACAGTAAATGGAAATCTGCTTGCAGAAAACAAACAAAAACTGAAAGGGAAATATCTCGAAAGAGAACATTATTATCACATTAAAAGATTTTTTCAATAGGATAACTTCAAAGTAGAAGTAAAAACCATTATCCTAGAATAAAATTTCAGAAATCTTTTTTTATTCTTAAAATCTATCAATTTTTTTACTTTAATTGTTTTTTTAATACACTTTTTATGGAGAGGAATTTTTTTTGTAAGACTGGCTGTGATGTTTTTTAGCTTTATCACATTGAGAAGGATGGTAAATATAAAAAATAAACAGGTAATAATTTTTAGTTCAAATATTGTCATTTGAGACATTTTTCACTGTATTTTATGATTTTTTTGGACGAAATAATGTAATTTACATTTTGGATATAAATTTTTATTAGTCTTTTATTACAGTAGTAACTAGTTTTTTATTGTATTTTTATTACATTTATTTTAAATAATAATAGATAAATAAATATATTAGTAGGGTAAAAAGACCGTAAGTAAAGTTGTGAGTGTAAATTCTAACGTTCGATTTTGATGAGGATAAGTATACTTTTAATAAAGCCAGAAAAGGTTATCAGAACTATTACAACTTCTTTAACAGCTAATAAATATTTGTAAATAAAACGACACTGAAGTGTTTTAGTGATTTTTAGTTATAAAAAACAGATTATTTATTCTACTATATACTAACTTTAAATATTTTTTTCTATAAAAGTTAATAAATAAACTAATAATTCAGGAAAAACTGGTAGTAAATTAAAGTTATTGCGAATATTAAAGTTAGTAAGTGATGTAAAATGTGGTTATAGTTTCTCACGCGAATATATTATCGGTTATTTATTTTATATATATATATATATATATATACTTTTTTCATTATTATTTATTTCTCTCTACAATAACTTAACCATAAATGGAATTGTGTGAATGGAATATATATATAAAAAAAAACTTGACATATGTAACATAACAAAGTAAACAAAGTCGCAATATTTCTTCAACAAATAAATTGAGAGAAGCATTTATTTTAGAAAAATTGCATTTTTAATATATATATTTCTAACTCATTTATTATTTCCGTAAAGTATATAAATTAATTATTCAGTTATTAAGCCAATCGGTGTTCCAATGCCTATTTAGTCTTTGTGGAGGATAATCGAACTAATGTATTTATTGCAATTTTTGTCTGTAAATATCTTATGAGTGAGTTTTTATATATTTTTAATTTATGAGAAAACCTTTGTAAAAACTGTTAATTCTTTCAGATAGTTACAGTATTTGTAAGTCATGATGAATATTATCATATTGCACGTACGATTGCTGTCATTATAAATCTTAGGATTGAGCTGAATGGATTCGCGAAATACTACCAGCTTTTGCCGGTCCATAGATTAGCATCCATTTAACAAGATATACAAAGTATATTTTGATTTTTTCAATTTTTTAATAAAAAAAGCTGCGTTTTAGTGTTTTTGTTTCTAAATGATGTGTAGCGTTAATTGTTAGTCTCCTATTAAATTGAGACGAACTGTTTGAAAAAAAGATTATTTATTTTAAAAAAAGTTTTTATATTTTTCATCTACTAATCTGATAAAATTCGAAAGTTACTTCCGGTATGGTGAAGCCTCATTAAAAGGTAAAACATTATAATTTCAAAGTTATAAATGAATAAAACGTAAAACTTTAGTTATTTAACGTCAATGTTTTTAAACATTTAAGTTAATTTTATGATTTAATTATCTTTATTTGTGTATTAAAAAGCTTTTTAATACCAAAAACCAAATATTTTAATTACCAAACTTGTATTATATTATAAACAGATTAAAATCTTAATAACAGTTACTTGAAATTTTAATAGGTTTATTCAGCAAATGATTGCCATTTATTTTCTGATAATCATTTTCTTTTTTATATTTTTAATATATTAAATTTGTTTCCTAAGTGGAATTTCAATGAAATATCCATTTTCTACTTTTTTAATTAAACTACAGTCCTTGAACTTTCAAAATAATAATAATACTAATAATGCGAAATACTCGTAACGTCAGTCGTTTTATTCATAAAAGTTAAGTATATTCCTCTACTCTCTTCTAGAGGAAATCTATTTATTTGTCTCTCCCCAACCATTTGTCTTCGGGTATCTGATTTCATGAATAAATGTGTAATCGTGTTTATTTTCTGCGCTATCAGGAGTGCAAATTCTATTAACAAATGTTTTTAATTAGAAGTAGACACTAAAACGTGACCAGTATTTAAAACTGAACCTACCAGCAAGTTCATTAGTTAAAAATTTAATAAAAAAATCAAGTTTTTGAAATTTTTATTAAGGAAATTATTATAAATAAAAATGTAAAACCTGTAAAATAAAATTACATTGATAATTATTCTTTAACTGATTTTAATCAAATTTATTACTTTTCTCAGGAATTACGTTACGTTTATTGTACAAATAAAGATAATTAACCCATAAAATTAACTTAAATGTTTAAAAATACTGCTGTCAAGTAACAAAAATTTTGTTTTATTGCTTTAAAATTGTAAATTTTTTACATTTTAAAGAGATTATTCATGATGGAAGTAGCTTTCGAATTTTATCAAATTAGTAGATGAAACGGTAAAATTAAAAAAAAGAAAAAAACAATGAAAATATTAAATCAAAAAAGGAAAAAAAAAATTTATAAAAAAATATAAGTGATAAAAAATAAATTTAAAAATAAAATTTCAATAATTAAATAATTAGTTTAATTCAATAATTAAACTTACCTTAATAGCGTGGTCTTTGATTACGCGCTATCATTTTTTACCTTCTTATGATTATAATATTTTTATATTAGGTAATAATTAATATTAGATAATATTAATTATGTTTAATAGGACAAAATGTAATATAGAAAAAGTTATATCCAGTTGTGATAATTAAAACAAAATGAAGTTGAAAATATCCCTTCGTTACGTCGAAAAACGGAGGTAGATTTTACCAGTACTAAGTAGGGGATAAAAAAGATTTTCACCTTAAAGTTAAGAAAAACTTCAAATTTACTCAATACGACAATGGTTGCATGTGAAAAAATTTCACATGTTTAGCATACGACAAGCTCCATCTTCCTACAATTCCAGCAACATTTTGGTCATCCCTTGCGTAAGGGTTGGTCATATCAAAAATTGTTGCAGACAAAAGTTTTAGGTAATATTTTTAGAGGACTAATGACCACTTTAAACCGATTCGATACTGTGTGTATTAAGGGAGGTATGATTTTTTTTGTCTTCAAAACCCCATTTTTCCACCCCCTGGGCCAATGGTTGGTGATATCATAAAACTTTACTTAGATAAGTTTTAGGTCCTTGTCCAAAAAGTAGTTGGAAATTTAAACGAATTCGATATAACGATTTTTTTTTTCGAAAAAAAACCCTATTTTCATCCACAAGGTAGGATTTTGGCCGTTAACGAACTCAAATGAGATTTTGGGACGAGTTATTTTTAAATAACAATTTGAAAGTGATTGGCGCAAAATTACGGCAGTTATCATGTCCACAAAAAAGTAAAAAATATATATATAAATGTATATATAAACTTTTTTGAGCTGACGGTGGTTTTGGTGTCAGGGGGATGTGAAACGCGAAGATATGTCAAAATTTTCGGGAAGTCGGATCATGGTACCCATTACAATACGTAGCTTTCTTATGAAATCTACCTAATACGTAAAAATTAATTTTTAAATGCATTAGGCTTTTAAAATAAACCGCCTTTTTAATAAAGATCTAGAATTTTAAAATAATACAATTGAATTTTTCTTTAAATTGTTACTTTTGAAGTCCACACTAAATTAAAAAGAACCACTTCAACTTCCTAATGGGCGATAAAATAATAGTTTAAAGAAGAATTAAATAGCATTGTTTTTTTATTTAGTGCGTTTTTTATGTCAGTATAATTTTTTTAAATTTATTTAATATTTTTGTTTTATTTTTATTTAAAATAGGATTAGGGTAAGGAAAAACCGCTCTTCTAATGGAAAAAGTCCTTCAAAAAAAATATGAAAAAGATGAGAAACCAATGTATTGATAAAATTAGGAAATTAAATGAAGAGAAATGACTTTCTGGTATGGAATATGAATTATTATTTTTACCTCAAGGTTTTTCAAATGAGTTTCTTAAAATTTTAAGATAAAAGTACTTCGAATATCAGAATAACTTCAGTCTATGTAATATTGCCCTAAGCGAATCCAGTTCTAAGTAATGATAATAAAAAATAAATTGAAAATTAAATACATCAAATAAAGTATACAAATTTTCGTTTTTTTTGAGTTCATCAGTTTTTATCCCCTTCATCTGGAGCCAGGCCCCTGAAACCAAGCGTGAACACAGCTCCAGGGAGTGCCATCGCCTCAAACTGCCTAGTCGAGAACTGACGTTCCCCCCAGACAGCTGGGACTTGGTCGTTAATTAATCGCCATGCCTGTAATGAGGGGACCACCTCGAAGAGATCCTCCCACTGGGACTCCGGTCTTTCTTTGCCAATCTTGTAAATTTTCGTTTAAAAATATCCAATTTTAATTTCTAGGAATAAATTACTGTAGAAACACCAGAGGAACTTCATCTAAGGATAATAATAAAAGCGAAAAAAATATGCGTGTTTTGTAAACGCCTGAACTTAAAAAAAATGTAATATGCGTAACGATTTGGAAAAATTACTTCTTTTTTCTTTATAAGTTACGGTTTTATTTGTTTAAATATAAGTTTATTTAAATTAAAAAAAAACATCTTGCATTAAAATTCTTCTAACATTAAAAAATATTAAATAATATATTTATATGATTTATTAATTTTTTAGAGAATACTAGCACCTAAAAAAATATATTATTTAAATGGTTTTTCTTTCATATTTACGTATAAATCCGATTTAGAGTATTAGATTTAGTTTTGTATATGATGAAAAATATCCACTGACTAATATTTTAACCATATTTGATTCATTCAATTATAGAATTAAAAAATAAGTAGCAAATAGTCTATAAAAAGCGAGGACTATTAAACGATTAAAAATTGCAATCACGACTAAAACGAAAATTTATACGTAATATTTATTATATTGTTTAAACGATATAATAAGCAATTAAAATAAGAAATGATTGTACATAACTATAATTCGTTTTTCCGTCAAATAAATCATAATTTTATATAAATTGGTGAAAATTTATATATCACTATCATAATAAATATTATTTTATGTTTTCAGATCACATTCATTTTAATTAATATTATGCATTTTATTGATAAATGATATTTATTTATTATAATTAACTGTAGTTTATAGCATATTAAATTAATATATAATTTATTTCCAACAGGTTTAACCGATGTTTATTTAAAATAAAATTTTATTATAAGTTTATAGCGCAATCGTTAAAATGCAGTCTTTTTTCTACTATTTTTTTACTATAGTTAGAAATGTTACTAATTGATTTTAATTGTAAAACCTAGAATAGAGATATCTTAATTAAGTACTATCTGAATGAAAAGGTGAAATATATTGCATCCAAGTAATTACAAATGAAGGCAAGGAAATGAATGTTGCATTTTAAAATGCAGTCGACAGGTTAATAACAAAATTACTATTCTCCTACTAGATATAGTTTAAAAATTGCATATAGGCATGCTATATTTAATTTTCATGCTGCTATAGCAGCTATATATGGTGGTTTTGTTTAAATAGATTGTGTATAATGTGAAAATTATAATAATTATAATGAGAATAGAGTTGATAAAAATATAATCTTGTCATACCTAGACACATAATCGTATATTGTAATTTAATTAAATATATATATATAAATTATTATAATATCAGTTTGTGTTGTAATTACAGAATTTTTATCGCTTTTACCTATATCAAACTGACACATATTTACATAAAGCTATAATTATTATTAAATTTTGCTTGAATTAAAAAATTTATACATTACGACTTTCCTAATATAATATTCTATTCAAAGAGCTCAAAGAGGGGGGTGTTAAAAAAATATTATTTCAGTTTATAATATATATTGTTGAAATTTTAACAGAGTGGTAATTTTTTATAATCAAACAATCGTATAATTTTCTTTTTCACTTTGAAAAACTTGTCCAGTATTTACAAAATCACCAGGTTTCAAATTACGTCGTAAATATAAAATAATATTACAAAGATTTTTAAAAGCTTGCTTTATCATTTTGTCATACATTAATCAAATTATTATCATACATTGCATGAATTTAATTAGCAGGTTGCTAATTTGGATTTTAAAAGAAAAGATCATATATTGAAATTTCTAATATATTTATAAAATACCAAACAGATTTTTAATCAAACATTTACAACATAATGTAACGAAATAGTATAGTTTTTGATTATTGAAATACAATTGTAAAGTAACTAAACTTTTTTTTGTCGCTTATATACATTTTACAAATTTACTCCCGTACCGGGGATGTTTGCAAAAGTAATGATAGTCTATTGTGTTGTCACACGACCTTGGTAACTGTGCAAAATTTCATCAGTAGTTAGTGTCAGGAAGTATGTTAAATTAAGAATGTAAGATTTGAGAACAAACATGAAAAAAAATTGAAAAAAAACACTGCGAGTTAAAATAAATCAAGTAATTATAACAAGAATTTACTGTTCACACCTGGAAAGTTATTCAGTATTCACCGTAATAATACATTATGCAACAAGCCTATAATGATAGCCACGAGTGCGAAGGTAAATTACGACACGAGCCTTGGCGAGTGTCGTAAACTTCGTAAGAGTGCATTAATGGTCATTATAGAGTTACAAACAGTATTTTTTCTACGGTTGAATTGGAATTATCAATTTAATAATTAATAATTATAAACCAATGATAGAATACATTTTTATAGAATTTTTTTTTAATTTTTCAAAAATACATTATTCAATATATATCTATAGCATAGGTTATTCGCCTTTTCTTTAATATCAATCTATGTTTAAGAGATTCCTTCCTCTCAATCCGACATAATTAACAAAAGGATAAAACGTATAATAGAGAAACTTTCTTTTTCTGCTTAGCTTCCGGAACCACAGTAAGGTATTTGCTTGAGAGGATGAATGAGGATATGTAAGAATATAAATGAAGTATATAGTCTTGTACAATCTCAGGTCGACCATTCCTGAAATATGCGGTTAATTGAAACCCAACCGCCAAAGAACATCGGTATCCACGCTCTAGTATTAAAATTTGTATAAAAGTTTTTTACCTTTCACCTTTAACTTTTATTACCTTTCACCTTTACTAGGATATAGAAACTTAGTTTCCTATTTGTGTACTTTCAAATTAACTTCTGTTTGCTAACTGCTAAATCAAATTAAAATCAAAGTTAAAAAAAAACAAAACAGCTGATACATTAAACAATACCCGCTTCTGATTGGTCAGTGGTTGATAATAGTTGGCTTTTGATTGGTGGAATACCAGTATGATAATGAGAATCTGTTTCATAATGACTCTCATTATGATACAGGTTTCAGCCGTGTAATTCAAACGTTATAATACAGCCGTATAAAAAAGATATTTATACGTTTACTTCTGGTAATAAGAATTGTTGTTGGTTATTATAAATATGCACGATAATTGATGTGAGCAACTTGCATCAGCCGTCACATTAACCTTTCATTTAGATTTTTTTTTTCTTTAATCAACGTAACATTTAAGTTTTTATACTGTCGACATGATAAAAAAGACTTTTATAGGATTTTTTTAAATAAATAATTTATAATATTTAGATCAGGACAAATTTATTATATTTTTATAGATCATAACAGGAGTGATATGTATCTTATTCCATGAATAATAAAAAAGGAATGCTTCTCCATTAACCTAGCAGTAATAAAGAGGTAAAACCTTGGTTAGAACAGCATTTCAAAGTATTGAATTAATGAATAAAAAGTAGAAGCGGTTATAAGCAGTGTTAATAAATAATAATTATATGAAATAAAAGTGTTGTTTATGTACGGAAAAAATTAAATAAAAAAAAAGGAATAAATAAATTGAACATTACATATTCTAGAAAATATTTCTCTAGTGATCCTTAAAAAGGGTTTTCACGTACTATATGAATAATTTTTTTTTTAAAAAACTATTTGAAGATAATTTTTGTTTATTTTGTGTTATAATTATTTTGTACTAGGTTGTTGTAGTGGACAATGATGGCCTGATGTCATTGCAACATTTATATATTTTCAACTTAAAATTCAAGATTAGTGGAAAACGTACGTAATATTTTTTTTTATATGTTACATTGTTTTATAATAGAGTAAATATATTACTGCCTGTTCCCTGATATGAAAACCTATGTTTATGTGCCGTAGTAGTATATTTACATCGATTTTCTACGATTTTTTTATTTTACTTATTAAGATGTAGATTACTTGGCTTTGTATATTTTGCGAATGGCGATTTTATTTTTTTATATAATACAAAAGTATTAGTTTTCCTTTTAAAAACTGTAAAATTACTGCCACTTCCAAAAGTCGAAATTTAAAGAAATGAGAAAATATTATTTTTTGCACCTTTCTTTAAAGTAGGGTATATTTAAAAAAAAAATATTTTATGGATTGTCTGACAATTTTTTAATGAAATAAACTGAAACATAATAAGTAATTTTCTTCCTAAGCCAACGTAATATGTTGTATAAAAAGGAAATTGTTGAGTTGTTTGGTTTTATATAACCAAATATTTTTATTTATTTAATAAATGATTATTTCATTTAGCAACGATAATAAATTAGAAAAATAAGAACGCATGGAAAGATGTTTAATTTACTAAAAATAAATTACTTATATAATTCAAGTTTAGCAGCATTCTTTTTTTGTTTTTTGAAAACTCGTTTCAACTTTTTGAAATACCATTAAGATGTAATATTATAGACTGTATAATAATAAATATAATATACGTCATAGAGGGGAGTAATTGTAAGCATAATTAATGCTTAATAATGATAAATACTTAGTGATTGACTAAGAAGCCACAAAAAAAAATCCTATAACCAACAGAAATACTATATTATTATTTGATCATTATTATTGGGAATTATTGATCTCGCTATTATCCATGGGTAACATGGATAATAGCAAGAAAAACCCTGCACTGCTTTTGTCTAAATTTAATTTTACATATTTAAAATTCATTTAGTGAATGCATAACCTTTCAACTCCTTACGCAGAATATTTAAAGTAATTATCTTTTTATACAAATAATGGGACATATAATTTATTGTGTGTTTCACACACACACACACACACACACACACACACACACACACACACACACACACACACACACACACACATTTATATAAGCAAAATAACAGGAAATGTTGGAGATGGAGTCAGATCTGTTGAAGTTTTAAAATAATTTACAATTGGTTTATTAAGTCAATTGTTATGGGAGGTCAAATTCAGTTTGACTAAAATGAAATCTAAGCAAAATAGCGTGAAGATTTTAAATTATTAAAATTTAATGACACGGTCAAATTATACGTTTACTGTTTTCGCTGTTAGGAGTCAGTTTATAAATATTGTCAATAAGAATTAACATTAAACGGTCTCAAGATTGCCTTTTTAAGTTTATCTAAAATTACATAAAGAAAAATAATAACAACATTATATAAATGCTTATCAATATTCTAAAGAAATTACAAATAAATATATGTATATAAAGTACATTTTAATGCTAAAAGACTGTAATCCAATAAAATTTTACTACACCTAACATAAATAAACACAGTACTAAAAATGTCTCACCTGAAATCTTGTACTGTACCAGTGTGGAAAGTAGGTGAAGGAATATATTTTGAAGCGTACCACCTTACATGGTCAAGAGATGATATATAAAATTAAAAAAAATAACATTATATGTACGGAATCTAATTCAGCGACCTTTTTATTATGAGTTCAGTGCTATATACCATAACGGTTCAAAAATATAGTACAATAATCAAATTATTAGTTAAATTTGTTTAATAATGTTAGTATGGAATTTTTAAAATAAAATTTAGTATTGCAATTAAAGTATATCACATTTATATATTTTTTATAATACTCATCGATTGATATTTCCTTTAACAGCAGGATGTGAAAAAGTAGTTTTATAAACCGTCATTTCTCTATAATCTAGACCAACATATATATACATGTTTACGTTCTGGATCGTACGTACTTTTTTACGATTTATTTCTCATATAAATTCCAGATAATATATGCCATATTATAATTGAAATTATCCTAATTTTGGAATTATAGTAATACTAAAATAGTCAAATTATATTATTAAAAAAATAAAATAATAATTATGAGTAAAAAAGTATAAAAAAAAAAAAAAAAAAAAAAAAAAAACATATATTGCTCAGTTTTATGCTGCAACAATTGTTTCAAGAAAGACGTTTTGTTGCTAAAAAATTTAACATGTAAAATAATAAATTCTTTAAATGAATAAATCAATAAGAAATTGAATAAAAATATTTTTAAATTCTGTAAGAGATTGTTAATTTTAATTCCCAGTGATAAACTGTGACAAAATCTCAGACCAGTGTCATAAGAATTTACTAAAAAAAATCTGATGTGGACGGACACCACATGACTTCCTTGTAAACCTATTAAATTACATGTACACATTTTTTTTTTTTTAAATGTAAAGATCATAAAATTTTATTTCATTCATAACTACTGATATTTTAGGTTTTTATTTTTATTATTGCATTATTATTTATTATAATTTTTTTTTATAGATATATTATTAATAAATTCAATATATTTAAATTAAAAAAAAAGTTAAAAAAAAAGAGATGAAGTCGGATTCTAATCAATGATGTGCTTTCCGTTTGTAAGGTCCAAATATTTCATTAAGTAAATATTCTTTTACCTATAACTCTGGAACCAATAAAAATAAGTACCACTTATTATCGTTGAAAAGATCTCAGTGAGGGCTTATTACTGCAGTTAAGAAAATGTCTAAAATCCCCAAAAAATGGATTTTTGGCTCTTTTGGTCCAGTTGATTGCAATCAAAAAGGGATTGCACAACTAAATGTTACAACAGTCCTAAATCCAAAATTTCAACATACTACGGGCAATCGTTTTTGTGTTAAGAGATATATACGCACATACGTACAGATGTCAGGCTAAAACTAGTCAAAATGGATTCAGGGATGATCAAAATGGATATTTCCGATAAAATCTGAAAACCGACATTTTTCGCGATCACAGTACTTCCTGTACTTCGTACAAGGCAGTAAAAAAGATATTATGGATTCGTATTCTTGTTACGATTATTATTAGACATAAAATTTATACCATTTTCCATATTTTTTTCAATATGCAGCCACTGTATACGGTCTGGATTTAATTAATTATTTTTTTGAGCAATTTATTTTTACGATCGATTCCCAATTTAAGTAGAATGTTTTAAATTAGGTTATGTAGGTATAAAGAATAGAATTTAAATTAAAAAATAAAATATTTGTTTAAAAGGTTCAGCTGATGACACAAGAAACGTGACAGTAATAATTTGTTGTTGTAAACGTTTCAATATTTATGCATCCAGCAGCCCAGATTTGGGCTGCTGGATGCCGCAGCACAATAAATGTATTCTCTGTTTAACATTCTATAATCAGAACTAGTCTTTTAATGACTAATTGTTACAGTAAGATAGACATCAGTTAAGTAAAATCTTAATCAGGGCCAACCATACCATTCTCTATGTCCTAATTACTGATTCTCGCTACGTACATTCAACTAGTTAAAGGATTTAAACAGATCAAAGATGCAGGAAATACAGTCCGACTGATTAATAGCTGTTATTACATACGTTGTAATTTTAAATGTATGCTGATTTATATATTTGATCTAAATATCATATTATTGATATTTGATCTAAATTCAAATTGATTTTCCGTTACATTTTTATTTTATCAATAATATATTTTAGAACTTGAATAAAAATTAATGCTTAAAAAGAGAATGGGGTTAATAATACTGAATTTAAGAAATTTTGATTAAAAAACCTGATAGGGAAGGCGATTTATTATATAATTTACAATGGAATGAAAAATTTTAAAATTTTATACCGAATGAAAGGAAAAATTCCATATAATTTTCTAGAAAGTAAGAATTTAGTACTATTTATTGTTTTCTAAACGTTTGTTTTAGTAACTTGATCAAAGTAAATTACTAGTAAAAAAATAGAACTAATTTATTATTAAAATGAAATTTTATTCGTGCTTAAAAATTTGGTGATACTATACGATATTTAATTATTGTATTATAATATTCATGTTAAAGAGTTTTACTGCTGTCTGTGAACTCTGTTTTGCTATTTAATTATTAAGATCATTTCGATCTTAGGAAGTACAGTTTCGTATTTCACAACTTTTCAAGGCATTTTAACTTTGTTGTCATTGTCTTTAATCAACCCACTTCATATACTGTATTATTTTAACTTGATTTATGCAATTTTTTTAACAATTTTTTATTCTAATACGTAGACCAATTCATAAATAGCAAGTTGTAATCGCGTCATTAGAGGCGAAGCGTTAAAGCCGGAGTCCCGGTGAAGGGAACCATTTGGAATCCCCTCATTTGAGGCATGGAAAATAAATAAGGACCAAGTCCCGGTAGCCTGGGCGGGACTTTGTGCCCTTCCGAGGTAGTTTGAGATGATGGCACCCCTTGGAGCTGTGCTTACGCTTTGTCGCGGATCCGGCTCCAAGGGGCGGGGAAATCGATGGAGAATCAAAAAAAAAGTTGTAATTTTTAAGCTTTTACTTTTTTCTGTTTAGCCTCCGGAACCGCTGTAAGCTATTACTCGTACTTCAGAGAATAATATGTATGAATGTAAATGAAGTGAAGCTTGTACAATCTCAGGTCGACCATTCCTGAAATTTCTGGTCAATTGAAACCCAACCACTAAAGAACACCAGTATTCACGATCTAATAATCAAATCCGTATAAAGGTAACTAACGTCCTTTCTAGGATTTGAACCTTAGAACTCTCGGCTTCGAAATCAGCTTATTTGCGATGATGGGTTCACCACTAGACCAACCCCGGTGGGTTTATCCCTATATCAGTGATAAAAAAAACAAAGTAACTTTTCTACTGTAGCAATCAATTAAAAATTTCCGACATAAAATAAAATGATTACGTTAACAACATTCATCTAGATACACAAATTATTCTACTTTTCTTACTTATTTCTTAGGTTGTATAAATAGTTAGATATATACCTGAAGTTAGTTGCAAAATTTATTAATCTTTTTTTGTTTTTTTTTTATATAGAATTTTCTTACCAGTACTAAGAGTAAATTATATTACGTAGACATACAATATAATCCCATGAAGTTTGCTTCATTTTTATTTATTGATTGTATCTTATTGATTTATTGGTTAACAAATAACAACTATATAGATTATCATCAGTATTTCAGTTCATGATTGTGTGTGTAACAACTTTATAAGAAAAACTAAAACTTTATAACTAGTCTTTTACAAAAACAAAATAAATCCTATAATCTGACCTAACACCTAGTTGTTTTCTAACAGAATATATAGTCTGTTTAATAAAGTTTCCTATAGGAATGTCAGTTTAGAAAACATCTAAAATTTCTTGTTTCAAGTAAAAAAAAAGTAAATATCTCCATGGTGGAAAGACAGCGTCACGGCTTTTCATCCGGATCCCCGGTTCGATTCCCCATCAGGAATGGGATTTTTCATACGTTAAAATATTAAAATTTTAATATTTCTAAGCTACAAACTTCAAGATGTGGTAAATTAATTCAAACAAAAAAATACCTTCAAAATGATAATCCAGCAAAATAAAAAATTATTTTAATTAAAATACAACTTTCTTTATAATCATAATGTATTGCAGATTGAAATCAGCTGGTTTTAATTGCTTAGTTGAGCGTTTTATTAGTCTGTATTTAACTTTTATAAGAAATTTTACTTTCAACATTAAGTTTGTAAGTATGCATAAAAAATTTTAATCTGGAAGGTTAGATAATAAAAATAAATGATTTCCTATAAAAAAGGATGGTGTGTGAGTTTGTTTTATGTATGTACTCCCATTTTTATTTTAGTTACTACTGGCGCAGAGTGGATCACGTGGTGCGCCGGACAGCTGCGCGCAGCGCACGAACGATTTATCTAAAATTACTCGTATGTTTCGGGGATAAAAAGGAAAATATTAGAGCTAGAGGTGTGTAAAAAAAATCACAACTCAAGAAACAGCTAAAGATGTTCAGAATTTTGAAGCTTTTTGTTGTAAAAGTTTTTGAAGTTAGTACGCTAAATTCACGAACGTTATTTAGTTACAGTTGGAAACTAAATCATATCTAATGAAATATAAACCATGTAACATTTTCGCGGTGAGGAATAGGTCCTCCTTTTTTCTAGTTAATAATAGCTAGATTGTTAAAAAGAAATAAAGTTCTACGTCCATCTTGGAATCGCCCTAGAGTGACATCCAGGATTAATTAATTTAGTAATAAAAGGAAATGAAGAGTAAAAATTAAATAACGAAGATATTTTCCTTAACCAGAATAATGTAAATAATTAAGTATTCAGGAAGAATTAGCAAAAATATTGTTATTATAAGATTCGCAATGAATAGGAAGAAATGAAAAAATGTGTCGAACCTTTTAAAGTATTGATGAATTAAAAAAAAAAGATTATTAAATAAAGACAATGAATTAGTTAGTTGTCTTACACGTATTATGAAAATGAAGTAAAAAATCATTTTGACTTTTAATTTAAATTTTTTTGCATGAAACCCATATGCTCTTTTGAGTGTTTATATCACTAGGGAGATACCAAGACGGAAGTAGAACTTTATTTCTTTTTAACAATCTATAATGAGAACTGATTTAACACCAACATATTTTTTCTATTTATTGGGATTTGTTAGAAAAATATTAAATATAAAGAAATAATATTTATAAAATTATCCTTACTTTTGTTAAAACTCAGGTTTTAAAAAAAAATTCTCTTCAAACTTTAATATTAACATTAATAAGATTCATATTAACCTACAGAGTTGGTGTAGTGGTAAAACTCGTAATCGTAAATCAGCTGATTTTGAAGTCGAGGGTTCTTAGGTTTAAATTCTTTTAAAAGTAGTTCTTTTTTACTTGGATTTGAATACTAGATTGTGGAGACCGGTGTTCATTCGTGGTTGGAGTTCAATTAACCGTACCTCTCAGGAATAGTTAGCCGATTTTATTCAAGACTTCACATTTACCGGTACAGTTACGTTACACTAATTCGCTAATTGTTGATGCGATTACAAATAAAAAAAATAAAACAAAGTAGTAAATAACTACTATAAAAATAAAGTATAAAATAGCACGATAGCAGAAATCTTCATCTTAACTAAGTTCCTTGAATTGAAATATAACCTATGTTTATTTACTTATTACATCGTTTTCTTTGCTATAAATTGATATTTGTGGATTGTACTGGAGCGATTTTATACAATAGTATTTATTTATATTCATAAAATTATGTAAAATATACTAGCAAATATAATGTTTATGTGCCATAAATCAAAGGGATTATGTGGCTTCCTTTATAACTTAACGTTGTAGGCTTTATTTAACAAAACGTTTTGCTATTTACTTTAGGCGCATATTACACTTAAACTGAATTATAAAGAAATCAACTGATTTACAACAGTTGCGGTATATTACTGAAATAATGTCTACATATACCTATTTGGTTACTACAAATATAATAATAAATCGTAACTTGATCTTAGTTTAGAATAAAGGATCTAGGATCAACTAGTATCTATGTTATTTTGTTACGTGCAGTCCATTTGTTGTTAGAGTATATATATATATATATATATATATATATATATATATATATAATGTATGTGTGTGTGTGAACGCTTATATTGATAGCCCATGTTTTGCTGTTGCAAACCATAATTCTGTAAAGTTTATATCTGTTTACTACAGTTGTGACAAGTAACTGTAAGTAAAGGTCATCCACAAGTGACTTTCTTTATTCAGTATTATTATATCAAATAAAAATATAGTAATACATAATATATATAATAAATAAATAAAATGAAGGAAATTTCATGTTACATTAGTACATTTTCATGGTTTTTTTTTAATAAATATAAAAAAAAATGTTTAGAACCTTGTAGCGTAGATACTGTTTATTTTACCAAGTATGAAGTATTTTCTATTATCTTTGAGTTTAATGTTATTCCAGTTTTATATAGATTTAATATCTAATTTGTTTTACGAGAGTAGTTTTTTTTTTCATAATCTTTATATTTTTCTATTTAACTCATTATTTTTCGTAAATTTGACTTTTTATTTCGATAAAAATAATAATCAAAGTTTTGATTTTTTAATTAACTTGAGTAAGTATTTATAATGTAAATACTTATTACAAACTCGCTGTAGTATGTATAGCGAGTTTTGCGCTCGTTCATTCTCTTCACCCTCTCTTCCCTCACCAACATAACTCTCACTCTCTCACTCTCACTGTGTGTGTGTGTGTGTGTGTGTGTGTGTGTGTGTGTGTGCGTGTGTGTGTGTGTGTGTGTGTGTGTGTGTGTGTGTGTGTGTGTGCGTGTGTGTGTGTGGGACACTATTATGAATTAAGCATGTATCTATGTATTTGTATTATATATGTATGTATGACACTCAATGTGAAGGTTCGTTTGATCTATTCGTCTTTGATAAAATGCCTTAGTCAGCATATAAGAAGTGTCGTGACAGGCAGTTTTATTGGGTAGGTCACATCCTTTTAAAAAAAAAGCAATTTTCGAATTATATTGAATAAAATTCGAGTTGAACCATTAGTTTAGATTCATAATATTACTAGTTACAATTTCATACAACTAACAAATGACCGTTTTAATGGTAGTTATTTTGTGCATTAAATAATATAAAATAAATTTTATTAAAATTAATTCTATTTTAATACACTGATATTATTGATTTAAATTTTGTCATTTATGTGTTGGTAGGGGATTAGATAAAATGTTGAATAAATTTTCTCTACTCCCCTATCATTTCATATCAATTCGTTTTTTGGAATAAAAATATGATTACGTTGTAATTTTCATGATTATTTGAAGTTTATTGAAAAATGAAAAAATTCTGCATTATTTTTTAAAAGAGACGCATAAATACAGAAGCTGCTAGCAGACCGAAATATAGTCCTTTGATATTACTATTTGTTTATACACATTACAATGGACAATCATTCATTATTATCAATTCTGAATTTATGAGGTAATCCGGTGTAAGACTACGCAAAAACATCTTGTTTGAGAGGTTAGTTTTATCTCCCTCCCAATGTTACTGTGTAAATGTTATTGCCTTAATAACATATGTACAGCGTGTGTACAGTAACTTCCAGAATTTAGCAAACGCTGGATATATTTTGGTTTGTAGTAATACAACTTAGTTTACAATATAAATTAGAATTACTTTAATATAAGTAATAAAATATTTTTCAATTATTATATTAAACTGATGAAATTTTCAGGTAATCCTTAATTTTAAGCGTGCCTGTACCGTCTCGTTTGTAAGAAACAGCAGAACGATTTTACGGTGGGAGTATTTTTCTAAATTCACTTCATATACCTCGCATCAAAAACCTTTTGTTTACTCATGGCAATTAATTTATTTTAAATATTTTTAAGCTGTATGATTTATCATTTTAATTCAATTTTTATGTCATTAGCCGTTTCTGTAGCTTCATTGGTTTCAGTAAGTTCATTCGTACTTGTACGCGTACAATCAGGATTTACGTGGTATACCTATTTAAAGTCTACTAAGACATTATTTAGAGCTTCACAATAAAAATAGTTTGATTTAGTTTTGATGAGTCAAATATGAGAAAGATTAAACAAAATCAACAGAATATTATTAGAGCAAAATACCGTAATATTTATTTAGCCCTTTGTATATGAGAGGCGAATTTGACGGTACTCTGTGAATATATTCTCATACCTATTTTTTGTTCATAACCTGTCTATTTCTTTCGCTTATGAAAAATTCTTCTCGAACTTTAACTACTTCGATTTTTAATTCTCTTATTTTAATTCTAGATTATTATAAAGATCGCAATATATTTTACTGTTTAACATTTGTTTTGGAAACGGAATTAAAGATTTTTCAAACCCCTAAAACTCCCAGCTGTTGCATTAGAAGTCTGAGACTTGAATGATGTATTTAAAAAGCTGACAACACAGTTATAAGAATTTCCCGTCACGCGGCTTTTTGTGATTCACAGCTTACACGCACATACACACAAAACGTAATTAAAAATATTTATCATTTTAATTAAATGCAATATTTTTTGTTTATTTATTTCAATGATTCTAAATGATGAACTAAAGCGCGCGCGCCGGCCTCCGTGGCGCGAGTGGTAGCGTCTCGACCTTTCATCCAGAGATCTCGGGTTCGAATCCCGGTCAGTCATGGCATTTTCACACGCTTCAAAAATTGTCATTCTGAAGTTAATACCAAACGGTCCCGGAGATTAAAAAAAAATACGCGCGTGCATACCGTATTTCATTCGCGCAGATGTGGCGGTACTAGCGGCCATTTTAAATACTTTTTTACACTTTAAATATTACTCATTTATCTAATTCTACCGTTCACCTGTGACATTACAACATAGAAAACGACTACAACTATGTTAGTGCTACACTAGCGCTGTGTTGAGAAGGGAGTGTACTGACGCACTATACCCACTTAGGCACTAGTTTATTTAGAGCATTTTTTGGGGTGGAGGTGTGATATTGCAAATTTTTTTTGAAATATTTTTTAATTGTTAACAAATGTGTCTAAGAAAAATAAGCCTTAATTAGGCGTAATCTCGAGATACTGAGGTTGACCTTGCTCTACAGCTACACCCCCCTTGAACTTTCAAGTTGAAAATGTAATGGCATCAATGTTCCATATATAGATGTAATTTGCCAAAGTTTGATCAAAAACGGTCGAGTAGTTCTGAAGATATAAGGTATGAAACACCGAACACACACGCGTACATACGAACATTTCCATCCGGTTTTAGGATTTTTTCGGTACCTTAGGTGTCAAAACGTAAAGTTCCGCTGAAACCGAATATGTTGGAATTGGACAAATTATTAAAATACTTCCCTTCTAAAGCTATAGCTCTGCTGTAGCGCTAGGCAGAAAAGTAAAAATAATACGTTTTATAGATAAATTTTTATAAATTATAGATAGATAAACATCAACTAGTATTTCCTATAACATTTTTGGCTGATGAATTGCAATAAAACATTACCTTACGAACACTTTAAAACGCCATGGTAAGGTATTAGAGGAGTTGGCTTATCAAATCTTTTACGGATAGTATGTTAATTTTTTTAATACTAATTATTCGTTCATATTTATTTTTTTTTTAAATATCGCAAGACATTTTGGAAGTTTTATTTATTAATGTCTCAGAAAAAATAATTTCAACAGTAATTTTTATTAATTATAAACACTATATAAGGAAATGAATGTAATAAAACTCACAAATACTTTTCCGTCATATTAAAATGCTTAGTCATTTACCTTATAAACATAAATTAAGTAATTTCACAATATAATGAATAATATTAATACAATTGCTTCATAATAAGTTCATTTTTAATTTATTCGTATGATTACATTTTTTCATACGAGTAAAAATATATTTACAGAAAAAAATACATGTTTAAAATCAACCAAAAAAGGGCTTTCCTACTACTGACTGGATCGTACGGTACATCAAACTCTAGTCGCTGCCAAAATAAATATCAATAAATCAGATAGACATAATTGATTTCGAACATCTGCATTAAATACGTCTTTTTTTATAAATTACCGACTTCCGGATCAACACAAATGTATATTTTTTTCTTCTGATAACCTCATTTTTAATTCCTTCCAAATAAAGTAAATTTCTTTATTAATCTAGTTTTGTATTAAATTTAAAGATTAAGTGATGATTTTTCTTAAAGAATTAAAGCTGATTTAATTCGTTTATGTGCTTACGAGACTTATATATTATGTTTAAATTATAAATAAATCGTTATAAATTAGGCTTAAGAACTCATCAATTTCTTGAGTTGTTTTTAATCATTTAAAAAAATAATAATAATCGTAAGGTAAATAATAAAAAGATATATTATTACGTTTATTTATACACTTAACTGTATATTCTGGAATTTTTTAATTTAATTTTTCTCAATTCCAATTAATCAATTTAAAAACCAATTAATTTTATTTTACTGAACTTATTATATGTTGACTAATACCAGTTAAATTTTGTTTGCAACTATTAACATACCATGCAGTGACTTAAATTTAGTTCTAAAGTTAATTTAAAAATCATGAAAAATAATATTAGAGTTATCCGTACTTGTAAACAGCTTAATCGGCCATTAATTAAAGTTGATTGGATCAGAAATATCATCGATACGGCTAAAGATTTTAATCGTTAAATTAGATATGAACTGTAACGTTCGAATAGTACAGGCAATTTGTCATCTGGAAGTCGAGAGTTCCAGCGTTGCATCAGTCCTAGTAAAGCCAGTTGTTTTTACACGGATTTGAATACTAGATCGTGGATACCGGTGTTCTTTGGTGGTTGGGTTTTCAATTAACCACAGATATCAGGAATGGTCGAACTGAGAATGTACAAGACTACACTTCATTTACACTCATACATATCATCCTCATTCATCCTCTGAAGAATTATCTAAACGGTAGTTACCGGAGGCTAAACAGGAAAGAAAGAAAGAAAGAAGAAAGGCAATTTGTCATCAGAATAGGCTGTATTTGAAAATCCTTACCTACCGATTGATCTTTTGTCCATGCGTTAGGAGTGATGAGGGAAGCTTAACTCCCGATTTGTAACATCCCCCTCCCGTAGATTTTTGAAAAACTCGAAAAACTCAAAAAGTTTTTGAAACGCGTTTTTCTCTGAATCTATGCATTTTAGAGAAAAGTTTTACAAACAAAAAGTGTAGAGGACATTTTCTTCTACAATTAATGTCTTTGAAGTTATGTCGTATAATTTGAAATTGAAATTCTAGGTTGCGCTGAAGTTGTAAAAAACGTTGTAAACGAGTAGACCGGTTTCGAACACGTGCCCAATTCACATTTTCACACTTTCACAAGCTATAGCTCCAAAACGGTAAGTCATACAAGAAAATTGTTTAAATAAAAGTTGTCTGTTTTTTGAGATTAACAACTTTTCCAAATGCAATACAGACAAAAAACAATTTTTTCCGGTGAAAAAACCGAAAAAACAAGTTTTTTACAACTTCAGCGCCACCTAGTATTTCAATTTCAAATTATACGGCATAACTTTAAAACATTAATTGTAGAGAAGAATGTCCTCTACATTTTTTGTTTGTAAAGCGTTTCTCTAAAATGCATAGATTCAGAGAAAAACTCATTTCAAAAACTTTTTGAGTTTTTCAAAAATCCATGGGCGGGATGGGGGACGTTAAAAATCTGAAGTTAAGCTTCCCTCATCACCTCTAACATATGGAAAAAACATCAATCGGTAGGTAAGGATTTTCAAATAAAAATACAAATTGACTGGACTATTTTAACACTTAATAATATTTATTACCAATAATCATAATGTTTAGAGTGACAGCCTTGAAAAGTAAGTTTAGAATTTTAAAATATAATTAAGTAGTATCGCTAGTTGTTCCGATGGAAATGCACGTCGGTGTCTCATTACTATAATCATTCTACTACAGTATATGACTCGGAAGAAATAAAAACTTGTTTTATTTGACAATTAATCTCTTGATAAAAAACGTTGAATTTTATATCGTATATTAAAAGCTTATTATTTTCTGCTTTTGCGATTAATGTATAATTTTAACGTTACATTGTTTAAATATTTTACAATAATTATTGATTAATTAGTTACATTTAAAAATAATTTTATTCATCGGTTTAATATTTTTAAAAACTTTGCTGGCGATCGGTTTCAATATAGCATCCACTTTGAACAAATTTTTATCTCGATTTTCAGTAAAGAATATACATTTTTTTAAACTGAGCTCCAGATGTTTTAATAATAGTGTTCCGTACGTAAATAATTTAAATTAAAGACGGATTAGAAAAAGTGTTATAAAAAAAAAAGAAGAATTTAATCATACATTGCAATTTCAGGATATATCGATATTTTTCTTATAAACAGGTACAGTCACTTCATGTGAAGGTAGAACACATGATAAACTACATCGAGATAAAACCTAATTGTTTTTGTTTTTTTCTTAAATAACAAAAGAAACGTTTTTATTTTTTGACGCATGTTATAATAATAGATATAAAAACTCGGTTATCTTTTAAGGAAAAAATAAGAAAAACTATTTTTGATATTTTTTCTTTTCTTACATTATTTACAGTTTATTTTTTAAAAATAAAGAAAAGTGTTTAAGTATAAATAATATTCATATACCAATTGTGTTTCATTTAAAAATATTAAAATATGTTTAAATCTGATTAAAATCGAATGAAATATTTCCTACTAAAATCTATCCTAGCGTAAATCTACGCACACCAATAACACATACATACTTCTTACTAAAGCAATAAAAGAAAATCTATTGTACTTGCACATACTGCTATGTCTTGCATAGATAAGTATTAATGAAACATATAAACGTTAAATAATATTAAGAATATCCCAAAATAAAATGCCTTACAAGAAGTACTAAAAAGTATTTACCGGATATGAATAATCGTTAAGAATTTAACGTTAAAATATTTTTCATCACCTTGTACGTAAACTGCAGGGAACGAATGATTTTTATTAGCATTAAATAAAATAGGAATACTGACAACATATGGTTCAAATATCATTTAGTTGGTTTATAAAACTGTAAATTTATCACAACAATGTCGAAGTAAATATAATTTTTTCTAATGTTCCAGTTAACCACGTGTATAAATTTTTTGTTTATTCTTTTTTGTATTTTAATAAATAGGACTTATTTTTGAGTTTGAAGAAATAAATATTTAAATATTTTGCATATTATTTGTTATTACTTGTTAAGATTTTTTTCTCAATCATTGAAAATACTTTTAAAGAAAAGAAAAATATTACGAACAAAAAGTTACCTTACTCTATAATTACATTAAATGATAAGCCGTATCAAACATTGACATGAATATTTTATAAAAAAGCTGACAACTGTGGGTTCTTTCTGACGCAGGGTTTACCATTACATACTCACAATTTAAATTAAAATATTTATCATTTTATTTAAATACAGTATATTTTCGTTTATTTAATTCCAATGATTTTAACTACAGCACCCGCGCATACCGTATTAAATTCTCGTGGGTGTGGTGGTACTTGCCGTGACGGTCGGCACTAACTAAATTAATGTAATTTCACAACTTTTATAGACCAAATTTCGCGTATACGGCCGGTGCACTGGTGTAGCCATACGGCTTAACGCACCAGGTAACAAGTCAACCGGGTGATCGAGTTTGAGACCCAGCCAGACTGAGTGATTTTTTTACACTTTAAATATTAGTAATTTAATTCTACTGCTCACCTGTGACGTCACGACAAAGTAGTTTAGAACATTTTTTGTGATGGGGGTGACTTTTGCAAATATTTTTGTTATTTTATTGTTAATAAATGTGCCTAATAAAAATATGACCTTAATTATGCGAAACCTTGAGATACTGAGGATAACCTTGTTCTACAGCCGCACCTCCTTGACCTGTTAACTTAAAAATTTAATGATATCAATATGTGGAAGTTATCTGACCAAGTTTGGTCGAAATCAGTCCAGTAGTTCTGGAGATTTGAGGCCAACACTGGACACACACACACACACACACACACACACACACACACACACACACACACACACACACACACACACACACACACACACACACACACACACACACACACACACACACACACACACACACACACACACACACACACACACACACACAACGACCATAAGAACATTAACATTCGGAAAATTTCCTTCCGGTGTTTGGGGTCCCCCTTAGGTGTCAAAACGTCAAGACTCGATAAAAACCACATATGCCCAAATTGGACCGATTACAATACTTTCCCTTCTAGAGCTATAGCTTTATCTATACTAGCTTAATCTTCTAGAACTATAGCTTTATCTTCTAGAGCTATAGCGCTATAATCTAGACGGGAAAGTAAATTAGAGTCAACACAACATAACGAAATTTAGATAATCGTTAATATTAAAAAGAAATAGAAAAAAAAATTGTAAAAGATATAAATGTAGTGGTGGGGTCAATTAACAAATTAAGTATAACCATATGAAAAATATAGCAACATAATAATTATGAATGATGACACGTTTTCATTATAAGATGATAGATACTGTATTTATAAGTGTTAAAATTAATACAAAAATACAGATGATTTTCTTTACATTACTACATATTTGCAGATATCGGCGTTGGGTTTTTTTGAATTGATTAAAAATATAAAAATAATAGTAAATATACATAAATATGATAAACATATAAATGATCAGCCCACTGTGATGGAAGACATAATTTGTATATTTTTTCTTTTTATTTCATTTTACGACAACTTTTAACGTTAACAATTTAATGAAGCGTTATGTAATCTTGTTAATTGAAAATAAATTCTTCTTGTAATAATTTATTTTTTTTTTATAAAAAAAAAAAATCTTTTGATAATACAACATTTAAGATTTAATTAAATTTGTTTTATTTTGTGAACTTATTTTTTTACATATATATTTTTTAAGTTATGTTTTTTCTTTTAGATAAATTCAGTATATTCTGATAAATAAGCAGGTTATTGGTTAATAAAAATTTGCAAAAAGTAGTTAACATGTATATCGATCGACTTTTATTGAGTAGTTCATTATTTAAATGTCTCATTTATCTGGAAACATAATTATGTGGTGAAAATATATTATAACGGATCGCTAATAAGACTAAAGATAATAGTATTATAACAAGTGTAACAAGAAACGACACATATCTTATGTGACATGTGACAGAAATTCAGTAGTATAGTGTCTTCTTTCTTTTAATAAAACCTAATAGCAGTAAGATTAGTTGATAGCGGCTTCCACCAATTTTTACTGTGATAAATTTCACAAAATTTATATAATAGGCAATTATGATATGTATCTAAAATTTAAATGTTTCACAGCATCCCACCGTCAAAATTTATATATATATTTTTTCAACAATAATTTTATTTATAAATTTTAAATAAAATCGTACCTTACAAAACAAGTTTTTAACGAGTTATCATTTTAAATAATAATACTTCGATTTATTTATTTTTAGAAAATTACTATTTTAAAATTTAAATAAAAAGTGCATTAGAAAGTAAAATATTTACAATCATAGCCAAGGAACAGAGAAAAAAACAGATGTTAGAAAATAAAAGAGGGAGAGGTAGAGAGGCAAGTTGCAGGATTAAATACGGCACGTGCTGTTAATATGATTACAGATATTTATTCACATGATTCTAAAAGTTTCTATTTATAACTTAAAATATTTTACACCTTACTTAAACTTAATATATATATATATATATATATATATATATATATATATATATTTTTAAACGTATATATTTCTTACTAAACATTACGATTTTGTCATTTTTTTATAATTATTACTTGACTACACGTTGCGAACTGGATTCCCCCCGGAATTAATTACTAATCATCGTTTAGCTAAAATTCCAAGAGTAAGACGTCCATCTTAGGAGATCAGCTTCAGCAATACTTCAACCACCTCTATCGTCTCTAGTAATTTGGACATAACACGGTTTTATCTTTGGGCGGTAGTAAAATGAACATATAAGACATAAAGAATAGATAACTTATATGGTAAAGTGAACTGAAGAAAACGATCTACAGTTCGCAATGTCGTTTGAATAATTCGTTATAGACTGTTTACGAAAAAATAAACGGAGTCACAAAATAATATTAAAGTTGAATTCAAATACTGAAATTCCATTCTATATAACATTTTTTTTTATTTATAACTTCAGCACGTACTCTTCACAAATGTTACATAAATGGTCAACTGGACTTTGTTAGTCTCTGAATGTTTTTTTTTTAAGACGATAGTTTTTTATTTTTATGTTGATGGTAATTATTTAAAAAAATTATAAATACATTATTGTACGTAAATACGGACAGGGGTGAGTTGAGTTAAGAGATGCATTTAAATGAAGTGTAAAGATTCACAGCCATCTGTCAAACGTTCAGTGTCTTCTAGAAAAGCCCACATACTTGAAAAAAACGTATAACATTAATAAAGCTTTAGATAAATATTTTAGATTAAACAATATAATAACAGCCTATTTTAGTCTAACCCTTACATTATTATATTTTACATAATCCGAAAAAATGCAGTTTTTTTTTTCTTTTGCTTGATGATATCGCCACATAGGCTTGTGTGACCCGATTACAAACCAGTTTACAATTGTTTTCACCATTATTCCTGGATAATAATAAATACATAGCATTGATGGCAACAAAATATGAAACAAAAATTACTCCCGATAATTGTTCTATAAGTAGTTATATAAGTTTGGCACATGGTATAGCCATGTGCCAAACTTATTCGGGAAACTGAGGAGTAAAATATTTTCCGTTACCTTATTCTGTATAAGTTTAATTTATTTTACATGAACATGTAAACCTTACGAAACTATAGAAGATATTTAACCCAACAATCTTCAGTGTTTTCACTTGCTACTGGAGCGGATTTGCATATAAAATTACTCTAATAAAAATCAACTTTGACTGGTACCGCACGTGTCTCAGGTAGTTTCTGTGCGTACTAACCATACGAGAAATTGGAATAGAAATTGTAAAATAGTACACTAATATTTCTTTTCAGATTTGAAATAGAATGGATCATAACAAAAAAAATTACACATAATTTTTTTCGGCATCGGATAACTCGAAAAAAACGTACTTTGGAATTATCGTACTCCTTTAATTTGTGTGTTTAAATGTGGATGTGGTTGTTGTCTTGATATATTGCACTCAATATACGATAACAATATTCGTATTGAATAAATAAAATTTAATTAGATAACCATTGTATGTGAAAGTTGAATAGGTGCTTTGCGTATAGGTTACATTGCTTGAAGTACTGTTCATGTTTACATGAACAGTAAACATGTTCAGTAAACATGTTCAGTAAACATGAACAGTACAACATGAACAGGACAGTAACTGTTTACATGTTGATCGGTTGAATTGCTATGACTGGGTTTAATTAGGGATCGATTGTTTCAATGAGAAATTACCATCGAATTTTTTCAACAGTGGTGATTAACTCATATCATAATCAAGTGTAATGGTGGTGGTGATATGATGTTGAGTATGGTAATAAAATTGTATGGCGATGTAATAAATGTAAAATGATTAACCGTCCTCGATTGCTACTGTGGTTTAATATTCGATTATACATTTGGAAGTTTGTAAAATTGATTTGTTGGTGAAATTACGATGGTACGTCTGCATTTTTTTTAGTAAAAGTGACTTAGATATTGATGGCGGTATCACATTAATTGGAATTGTTACCTTTGTAACGTTTATGCCAGCTCATTGTTAGTAAACCCAGCTACTAAACTCGGTGGACCTGGGATGACAGTGATAAACATAAGTCTATTTAGCAGAAGGAAAAACAATCAAGGGCCTGTTCTTTTACAATAGTGGGTATTCACGGAGGTTTTGCAGAGAGATAAGGAGATTTTTTCTAGTTTCTCCACCGAACGATTCCTCTAAAATCTTATTCCAATTATCTAAGATTTATGGAAAACGTATAATACGATCGGCGATAAGGAACATTTAATCACCTATTAGCTGATATAACCTAGATATGCTTAATTTTGTTTATCCGGTAACCTAAGCACATTTTCAGACCGTGAAACGAATGTAGTTTTTGGGGAAGATGAAACACAAGAAAATGTAAAACTCTCATCAATGATCGACAATTATTTGTGTGAATTTGTGAGTTAAAAATCGATGCTTAAATGTTCCTGATAAGATATTAATATATATTTCACGGTTCACGCCGTCAGAATAAGGAAGGTACAGCTTCTTTTTTCAGTGGTTGCGGATAGAAATTAGATGTGCCGTAGCATCGCAGCAATAGTTTGTGGTGAGTGTAAACTACTTGTCAGTTGAAAGTAGAACTGAGCTAAAACATCGTGTTTACGTACTTTTCTGAAAGCATTGTTACGTATTTTATAACCAATAACTGGATTTGATACTTACTTAATCGACCTTTATTTTTCTTTTTCCTCTTTAGCCTCCGGTAGTTACCGTTCAGGTAATACTTCAGAGGAGGAATGAGGATGATATGAAGTGTATGTCTTTTACAGTTTTAATCGACCATTCCTGAGATGTGTTGTTAATTGAAACCCAACCACCAAAGAACACCGGTATCCACGATCTAGTATTCAAATAGCTGACTTTACTAGGACTTGAACGCTGGAACTCTCGACTTCCAAATTAGCTGACTCTGTTACTGGACTGAGACAACTAAGAGTTCGTGCCGCTCATAAGTTTCCTCTCGCCAAACAAACTGTATAATAATACGCTAGGAGTTCCAAAGTACGGGAAAAAGATCTATATCGATCTCTAATCCTTTAAATAATTAATCTTCCCATACAGATTTTTCCCACTGTATACAAAAAGCCTTGTTTCACTGCAGAGGATTTTAAAGTAATTTTTTTTACTTTACACTACCAATAAACGTATTTTTCTTTTTTTATAGTTATGGACATGTAATAAAAAGCAGATTCAGATTTAATTTTTATGAGCGTAATATAATGTCACTTTTGTGACACAAATTTTATTTTGTCATTATTGTGTCACATTGAGTAATACTGAGTGTCACTGAGTAATACTGAGTAAGTGAGTGTGTCACTTTTGAATTTCAATTCCATCTCGCTGGATTTAATCTGTTGCTGTGTAACAGTGTATTCCAGTTGGTGATGAAGGGAAACGAAAATCGTTTCACTCTTTATTTTTTCTAGTTATCCTGAGATGGACCGTTTCTTATGCTTGAAAATGACTAGTCTGTTATAAATTTATCGAAAACAAGCAATTAGTGACATGTAACTAAAACAACGAAAAAACACGACTGCAAAAAAAACGTTGCTTTTTAATATAGAATAATTACAGGACTTATTACAATATTTTGTATATAGTATAAGTTTTTCAATTTTTTTTAAATTTATTTAAACATATATATGTAGCCTATGACACTCCCGGTAACGTAAGGATTCCGAAACGCGGGGTCATACATCTAAATCGGTTGAGCCGCTGAGCTGCTATGGCGTAACAAACAAAATACGTACAACTCTCTAAATACAGTACTCCTTTTTAGGCAGTCGTGCAATTAGGTGTAATAAAAAGTCCATTTCTGATTACATCAGTTAATTTTTTTTGGCTCCACCTGATTTTGTATTGTACTAGCAAATACCCCGTTTCAATTTTGAAAATCTGAACATTCGTTGCGAAGATATAACAACATTTCCGAATAACCGTGATCTGTCAGATCGAGAGTGTACCTGATGCATGCAAAAGTTAGTCTTCAACCTACTATCAAATACCCCGTTTGAATTTTGAAAACAGGAAAATTGTTGGAAAGATATTATAAGTGCACCCCATTGCAACTCCCAAAACAGCGCTCCAGAGGCATCCCATTTGTTACCAGTTGATGAAAATGATTTGAGGAGAACTATTGCTTTTTCTACTTAAGACGAATAGGATTCATATTTTTTGTACTTTTTTTTCGTTCTTTGTTGATAATTGGTTTAGCCTCGTACGAGATGCTCTAGCCCCCCACGCAGAGCTCATTATTATTAAACAGAAATTTTTATTAAAGAAAAAAAATTTGAATTTTTAAAAAATGATTTTATTTAACGTAAATTTAATTCTATTATTTTTGTAATTTTATTCATTCGATTCAAACAAAAATTTGAATCATTCAGTTCAAACTCAGCTAACACAGTGATAAAAGCTTACAGTTCAAAGTTCACTAATTCAATTCATTAAATTTTGCGCTTCAACCGGCAAATCCCACTACTACATATTTTTTTATAAATATACATATATATATAGAGCCTGTGACAATCCCGGTAACATAAGGATTCAAACGTGTCGTCATTCATCTAAATTCGTTCGGCAGGTGAGCTTCTACAGTGATACATATACTCTTAAAACATTACACTCCTTTTTGGGCAGTCGTGTAAAAAAATTAAATTTATATTTAACGTTTTTCATTTATATCAAATGCTCATGAGGTCAGGATAATTCGTATTACAATTTTTTTTCTCGGTCAGTAGTGTTTGTTTAATTATAATTTATTATAGGTAGTGCAAAACATAGAAATTAAAATGGAAATTTGGTGATTTTATAAAGGATGGCTTGTTGTAAGGTACTGTAAAACAAATGGTGAAGTAAAAAAAAAAGAAATTAAGAAGCGGAATATATTAGAGGAGAGAGAAGGAAATGAATATCGGAATAATCAGAATACGAAAATTGAACGTGAAATTAACAATCGTAATTGTGGTAAGGCAACGGAAGAATTATTTTTAGATTTTTACGAGAAACGTAGCCTAAAATATTAAGGATGTTTTGAAAGACGCTGTTTGAAAGAGCTAATATTAGAAAATTGGTTGAATGGTTATGCTTCGATACGTTCAATAAATTTTAATCTTTTTAAATATAATTTTATCTAATTTATAAGGTAACTATTTTTTTTAATTTATTTTTTTTTTAAATATTAATCTCTGATAAGTTATAAAAAAAATTCATATTTGATTTTACTCGTAAGAAATTACAATTGTATTTAAATACTTACACATAAGTATCTATTATACCATTACTCATATATCTTTATGAAGTAGTTAAAACGTATAATCAAAACTGAATATCTTTTTAAATAAAAATAAAATACTATAGTCGGAAATCACGATTGCCAACGCGACAAATGCAAATGTGTAGAATTGCGGGTGTCATGGTTCAACCGATACGGAGTGACCATAAATATACTTAATTAACTGGCTACATCTCGATTCTTCTTTTATACTTATCGTTTTAACTCCGTCTCACTTTCTAAATCGTATTCTCTCGTTTTACCTGCGTTTCATTACTAGATCCCATCACTAAAACACAATTTCTTCCTGAACCCGCGCGCATGAATGCTCGTTAAATCGAATTCTTCTGTAATACTACATCTTATACTATAATCGTTTATATCTCCAAAATAGTTAGATTAATATTTACATATCTTTATTCTTGCGGTTTTTTGTTAATAATTTTTTTTCTCGTTATTTTTACCTGATTTAAGAATAGGTATCAATCTATACATTAAAAATTGAAAGTATTATATAAAACCACATGTTTTATTTTTTTATTTATCTAGGCTTCTTAGTAACGAATTCCATCAAATTCGTTACATAAAAATTTCATCAAATTGTTCATAATTTATTTTATGGGAAAATAAACGAGTATAAATGATACATTAAAAATATATTGCATCAAATTCAGTTTAAGTAATTTTGTTCAAGTTTATTTGTTGTTCTTTTTTGATTTTCTGGAATAAAAAACAAAACACTTGAAAATGCTAAAAGAATTATGATTAATACATAAATATAGTGAAAATATGAAAATAAGAAGTGCCAAACAAATGACATACGAATTATTAAGACAAAAATATAAAATAAATGATTTTAGGTAATGTTTAAATAAGTCTGTCAGATGGTTTTTTGAAAGTGATATCTTTTCAATGTCAAGTACATTTTTATAAAAAAAAATTGTTAGATTTTGGTTCAAATTAGTAATCAAATTTTGAGATATTGATAAATAAGGATTTAATTTATTTACATTGTCCGAAGTATTATAATTGGAAGTTACTTAAAATTTAAAAAGGAAATATTCGGATGATTTAAAAATAAATATATCCTTTTAAAATATTTCAAAAATCATAGAAATCTTATTTATTAAAAATATAAATTTTTTCAAGTCTAAAACGATTATTTTTAGTTAAAATTTTGTTAAAATTTATACTATTATATAAGGAAGATTATGTCACAATCTGCCGGTTGTAGCACAAACTTTAATGAATTGAATTAATGAACTTTGGACTGTGAGTCTAAATGTGTGTGAGCTGGGTTTGAACTGAATTATTTGAATCAATCGAATGAATTATATTATTAAATAGATTTAAAAAAATTCTGTTTAACAATAATGGGTTTACCGTGGAGACTAAATGTGAGGCTAGAGTGGTGAGGTATGCGAGCACCTCGGAGGAGGCTAGACCAATTATCACCATCAACTGGTAACAAACGGGATGCCACTAGGGCGCTGTTTTGGGAAGTGCAATGGGGTGATCTTATAATATATTTGCAAACAATCGTCTGATAAATTAAACGGGGTATTTGTTATTAGGTATACAGATCGGAAAATGTATATATATAAAATTTGTCAGTGTGTACTGTTATTGCATCACGCGAGAACCAAACGATTACTTTCAAGTTTCCGGGATACATTCGTGTTGTTTCAGGTAAGGTTTGAATTGAAAGCCATCGACCGAGGGCCTAGCTCCCTTGAAGGTTAAGATATTAAAAGTATTCATTATTTCTTGGCTCCCAAGGGGAGTGAAGTTGTGAATTAAAGATATTCATTAAGGAAAAAAATAGATTAATCCTTTGACTACATATATATATATTTCTGAATTATTATATTAAATTATTTATTGAAATTCCGAGTTTAAAGGATTAAAATGAAGTAACAATGAAATTTACTATTTTTTTTTAACTTCTTGGTAACAAATGTAGATATCGATTTGATTTTTGGGTGAATAATTTTCATTTGAAAAAAGCGGTGCGATGGTGTGTACAGCGTGGCAGTTAAATCAACACAGCCACGGCCACTGTTATTGTGTGACACGACTGGCTGCATCTGGCTCCGGTTACTTCGCTGAAGGATATAAAATAAAAAAATGACCGCGATGGGAAGAGCAAGTAATCATATAGAACGGGCGAAGCTGCGAGGGTTGCTAGTACTAAATAAATACAATTTTTTTTGCTTTATTGTATTTGAATATATAAAAATTAAAATTTGCTTAATTTTTTATTTTGAATGAAAACTGAAGATAAATATTATCATGGCTCTGATTAAAATTTGGGATACGTAGAATTAAATAACAAACTGTGCACGCGTAGCTTTCTCGGTCAAGAAAGCCTTTTGCGTTTTGTCACTTGATTGTTATTTTAATAATAATTAGAGAGAGTACAACTTAACGTTAATACATTTTTAAAGCGTTTTTTTTTTTTTATTAAATATTGCCGCCTATCATAAAAATATCGGTAAATCATTAAAAAGAATTAAACTAAACTAATTATTGCAACCCACCGGGTTGGTCTCGTTATCGCAGATTAGCTGATTTCGAAATCGAGAGTTCTAAGGTTCAAATCCTAGTATATGGGTGTGAATACTAGATCGTGGAACCGGTATTCTTTGGTAGTTTGGTTTCAATTAACCACCCATCTCAGGAATGGTCAATCAGAGAGAGAGAGAGAGAGTACAAGACTTAACTTCATTTATATTCACATATATCATCCTCACTCATCCTCTGAAATAATACCTTACGGTGGTTCCGGAGGCTGAACAGAAAAATAAAACTAATTATTGTAAAATAATGGGACGTAGAAAACTGTGCTGTTTGTGATGTTAAAGATTATTTAGATTTGGTATTTAGATTGGCTTTAGGAACTTTAAGCGTATTAACTAATATTATAAAAATTTTCTTGGAATCCAGTTGTGTGTAATATTACTCGTAGTGTTAAAAAAAGATTTTGATGCAGATTAATGAAAATTAACTTTTAAAAAAGTTTTTAGCTTAATATTGCATAAACCTTAATAACTGATTTCACACTACAATATGTAGCAAAATTCATTTTAAATTTACTTCCACTTTTAGTTCAAATTTGGATTTTGTTCTAATGTTCAGGGATTTAATTTCACTTCATTTTATTTAAATACGTTGTCATATTAATTTCAGATTTATTGATACTATCGAAATTAATTTAAATAATTTTTATTTACATTTTAATAACAGTTTATAAAACTACTATTTTATATAGTTTTGTAAACTAGAAACGTGGTTAAAATTTTATTACTTCTGACAATAAGTACTAATTGTAATGTAACAGTATAGAAGCGAAGCATGAAGGGACAATAAGGAAATTTCCATTAAAATTTCAAAAAAGATGATCGTGATATCAGTCAAAAGGATTTAGTTATTCAGATTGACTTAGAAAGGTGTGTGTAAGAAAAAAATTAGATACAATTTTATTTAACTACAGAATACCTGAAAAATGTACTGAATGGTGTGACCTTTAACAGAATTCTAAAAACTTGTATACCTTTGATGACTAGAAGCTATAAGCAAGATGCAGAAGAGATTTTGGAAGACATAAGAAGATTTGGATCCAAGAAGAAATTGCAGTAATAAAGAATATTTTTATAATAATTTTTTTTTTTCTAGGTGCTAAGCATGTCATCAGTTATATGTGGATTATTATTATTGTTATTGACTGCCTATATTGCCCCGGTGTACGGGACGACGCTGAGCACACCTTTTTCAAATGTGCTCGGTGGGCGGCAGATCGAGGGACACTAGAGGCGGATCTCGGAGCACTGAGTCCCCACAATGTGGTTGCGATGATGCTCCGTAATCTGAGCACCTGGGAAAGTGTAGCCCGATTCGTCGGCAACATTCTCAGAGCCAAAAAGGTTGACCTGGATAGTCCTGAAAATTAGGTAGCACCTAATCAGGCTAGTATAAGAGGACTCGACCGGAAGTAATGTGTTAAACGGTTCCGGGTCGAGTCCTGGTAGAAAGGGGGGGTGGTTTTAGTTGGTAGTCTGCTGATAGTGATTGGATAATACCAACAGCGGGAGCCCGACACTCCGTGCGTAAATGCATTTCCACTTCCCTCCGCAAAAAAAAAAAAAAAAAATTATTTTAGAACTGTTTTTCACCAAATGAATTCCTATGTATTCCAAAATATGTGTTTTGAAATCCTTTTATCAGATATTTTGTTCTGAAATCCAAGTTGAATATCAAACAACATTTTTTCTTCGGTACGAACGATTTTCCGTCAGCTTATTTAAAAATCGGAATAGAAACCAACGCACCGGCTTGGTCTAGTGGTGAACGCGTCTTCCCAAATCAGATAATTTGGAAGTCGAGAGTTCCAGCGTTCGAGTCCCCTAGTAAAGACATTTTGCACGGATTTGAATACTAGATCTTTGATACCGGTGTTCTTTGGTGGTTGGGTTTCAATTAATCACACATCTCACGACTAGTCGAACTGAGACTGCACAAGACTACACTTCATTTACACTCATACATATCATCCTCATTCATCCTCTGAAGTATTATCTGAAAGGTAATTACCGGAGATTAAACACAAAAAGAAACAAAGAATAGAAACCGTTCTGGAGTTAACATTAATTCGGTTAAAAAAAAAGGCTAGCGTTGTCAAAAACCTTAATAAGCGATCGGAATACGGGTATGAATGAATATGGGCATGAGAGCCTATTGCTGTAGTACCTGTTGAATCTCTACAAGGATAATAAAATATAGGAGAATATTTCAACAATTAAATATACAGAAATAAAATTTACCAAATGATTCAACTTCAAAACGATCTAATTTTTAGTACGAAACCATCACACTTTTCAGTCCTGTATGGGACTTTACAGCATACAGGATAAAGTATGGTGTAAAGTTATTTACACTTTTTTTTTAATTTTGCAGAAATTAAAAAATAAAAAAAAAGATAAGATTGTGTCTCATCATTTACAAGAGCTTTAAAAACAAAATTTTAGCGTGAAAAACTTCAGGCTGCAGCAACCCTTACCAAAATTGCGATTATTTAATATTTTTCACAGCTAGTTTGAAAAATGGCATGCAGTAAATCCTAAGTAGAATTCTCAAAGTGAAAAATAGGTCGTTCCGAAGTTGGAGAAAGTACTAAATTTAATTTTTGTATTATTTCAATTAGATCTGTTATTCAAGAGGTACTCTAGATTAATTTAAAAAAAATATTAAATTGGACCATTTTGGTAAGAGCCCTCGTAGCCTTAAATATTTTATGTAAACATTTTTATTTATCAATACTCTTTAAAATGATAATCACAACCTGCAGATCTTTCCATTTTCCAAGTCCTGAGTTGCTGTCCGTGGAGGATCCCGGATGCTTAGGATGCATGCGGCGGTATCATACGCAAAAAATAGTTCACCTCGAAGTAGGAACGTTTGCTTCATTTTCTTTTTCTATATTTAAAGTTTAAAATTTATTTTAGAGTTCCCGTATTTTAGTAACACTCTTTATATACGTTAAATTAATTTAATAATGAATGTTTTTCTATCGGTTCTGTGATAAATCAGGTGAAATGTTACTACTCGTATATATTTCAAGTTGTCCAATTTTGCAGAAAGTGATTACTGTAGTAATAAGATAAACTAGAACGTAAGCTAGCCTATTTGTTTCTAAAACACACTTGAATCATGACAATCATATAGGAACAAATTCTCCTTGAACCAGTTTTTCTTTAAAACATAAGTTTAAATAAAATTAAAACCCTCTTATCATTTATATAACTTTTTTTACAGTAATGTTTTATAACATACGTTTACATTTGTATTTGTATTTGAATTTCTATGAAATAAAATGAAATGCGTCCTTTAAGTAAATGTGAAGATAGATTATTATCAGCAAAAGTTGCAAAACATCAACCGTCAACTGAACTTATACAAATTCTGTTCATCACTATTGTAACAAATATTGTGAAATTATTGAATTGATTAATATTGTATTCGTTAAACTTTCATACTTGAAGTAAAGGTCAATTTCCTTTTATTCTTTAAGCATGTTTTATTTACCTCATTAGGAAATATCTACACTGGTTTTTTTTCTTGTAAAACTTTATTCAATATTATTGGTATTATTATTATTATCAATACTGTTACTATTAACCATGAATATATTTATTTGTTGCATGCAAATTTAATCAGCAGGGGATCTACTATAAACAGCAGTATTACGATATTTATTACTGTTCTCAATACGTGTGTACGATATCGTTTTTCAAATTTAGCTATAGCGGGCGGCGTATAGCTGTGCACATTGCGTGCGAGAGAGATAGACTAATAGGACGGGTGGAACAGTTAGATAGTTATTCTTTTAAGAAAACATCTCGTGTAGCTCCGTATACTTACATAGTATGCAGTACATTGTCAGAGTTGTCAGGATAGTTAATAGCGCGGTAAGCCAGCCGTCAGCCTATGTACACAGCAATACGCCACCCTCTGTATCAGATAATATTAATACAGTAAGACCTTGATCAAAGTAGTACTCTTAAGAGTCTTCTAATTCAATTATATAGTTCAATTGCAAATCATATAAAAAATCCTAATGGATAATTATTTTTTTTAATATTAGTTACGTTAAACTAACGGAATTGGAGATCTTAAAAATGTTAAAAAATCGAAAGGAAACTCTTAAGAAAATACTAAACTTAAAAAAAGCAATAATTTAGACAAATTAAAATCTAACTATATTAGAAAGATGAAAAACTAACTGATGTAATTAGAAAAAGAATTCAGTTCCACGGATACAAATACAGAATGGATAATAATAAACTAACCAAGCAGATCTTTAATTTGATAAGCAGTTACATATCCAAACCCACATAGTTTTGGGAAACTGAAAAATATATGAAAAATTCCGTAATTGACACAGACACACTAAGGAACGGAACACTTTTTATAGAAACAATTCAAGAAAGCAGTTTTTCAGAAAAAATTGCTTTTATAAAATCATTCGATTGAATAAAGTGGATAGAAGAAGAGAAGAACCAACATTCTTGAAGGGTAAAAAAAGTATGGGCAGAAAGAAAACTGAAGAAAGGAATATATCCAAAATTAATTTATTAAACCCTGTAAAGGTTGATTCGAAAGTAAAACGTAAAAATCTTGCGCAGTTCTGCACAAGAAGTCTCTCGTTATTTGAAAATATATAATATGAAGTTACATATTTTCTAACTTGCCTCACTCAAATTATTCCACTTTAAATTAAGCGTAACTCAATAACGACTCAAGATATCTTAATTAAATTTTCACATGCACTGTTTCATATGCAACTACAGCATATCTAAATTTCAGTGAAATTGATATGGTAATTTTTGAGATTTTCGAAGCACAGAATATTTTTCATAGGTCTATATATATATATATAAGAAATCCACAGTTTTGAGAATGGTATTTTCATAATTGTCATACCTCAAAATTTTAATAAAATTCATTTTCACCCTCCTCACTACCAAACCATGCGACCGAAAGTAATACTGTACTTTTCTTCAAAAAAATTCGGTAAAAAAAAAAAATAATTTTTATAACGACCCAAAATCTCGGTTAATGGGCAAAATCGGACCATGTTGGTGGAAATGAGGAGTTTTCGAAAAAAAATCCCTATAACTTTCTTATTAAGTAAGATATCGAATTCGTTTAAAGTTCCTACTATTCTTTGGATAAGGGCCTAAAACTTATCTAATTAAAATTTTTTTATGTCACCAACCATTGGCCCAGGGGGTGGAAAAAATGGGGTTTCGAAGACAAAAAATCATACATCCCTTAATAGGTACAGTATCAGATCGGTTTAAAGTGGTCGTTAGTTCTCTAAACATTACCTAAAACTTTTGTCTGAATGAATTTTTGATATGACCAACTCTTACGGCAAGGGATGATATGATCAAAATGTTGCTGGAATTGTAAGAAGATGGGTCTTGTCGTATGCTAAACATGTGAAACTTTTTTTACATGCAACTATTTTCGTATTGAGTAAATTTGAAGTTTTTCTAAACTTTAAGGTGGAAATCTTTTATATCCTTCCTACTTAGCACCGGTGAAATCTACCTTCGCCTTCCGGCTAGCTGAAAGGGATTTTCTTAATAATATTATTATTATTATTATTATTATTATTATTATTATTATTTAATATTCATGAATTAATCACGTTTGATAATATCCATTCAATTCACGCTTGAATAAGTAATTAATTTCTTCAAACCTTTTTAATTTAATTGGCAATTTCCTTTTTCCTGTATTTATTTAAATAAGTCATCCTAGCATATAGATAAGATTATTTTTAAATTAAATTTTATTTTTAATATGAGTACTACGTATATATTTAATACAAGTAAATATATTTAAACATACTCCTTATTACTTTACGTATATTTAACTTGTAAAAAAAGAAGGTATCTGATATTTAGGAAAGGAGAAGTTTAGTACCCGTTATTTTTAATTGTATAATATAATTTTAAACTTAAAGTAGTAATGTATAAATTAAATCAATAAAACTGTGTGAAAAACTTTAAATGTACCATTAAATCAACATTAACAAAGGTAAAATCAGCAAAGGAATGTTTAACCTAATTAAAAATAATCTTATAATAGTAATTGTAATATTGCTAAAAAAAAATAAAGAAATTTACTTACGTCCTTTTAAATATTTAAAATGCCAATAACTCCATTAAATTTAGGAAATGGTACATTTAAATAGATATTTTTTTTTATTCTTCTTATAAAAAAATAATCTTTTTGCAATCTACTAGTTGGCAGTTTATACTGTATACAACTGATCTTCCTGTAATTTATTTTTATCTAGTCTTTCGCTACAGTTTTCTTTTACATTACTTTTGACCTTAATACACATTAATTTTATTTTAATTATTATTCGAAAGATGTATAGCCGTACTTTTATTTAAATATCATTAAAAATATATAGGGTTTCATCTGGTAAGCGTGATATGAAAATGTTTCATTACCACAGATTATTATTAATAATTCATAACGAATATAACTTAAATTTATTACACGATTTAAAAAAAATAAATAAATAAAATAAATACTAATAAAATAAGGTAATTAGATTATAAAAAAAAGAAAAAGAATATGAAATAAAAAGTTTTCAATTTTTGAAAAAAAGAAAATAACTAAGGGAACAAAGTTTTACTGACTGCTTAATGGAAAAATAATTTATCTAAAAAATGTAATTCGATAAGTTTTCTATGTATAGAGTTTTAACATCGATTTGGGTTTAAATGAAAAAGATTTATTAATTTTATAATAATGATTCTATTCTATTAATGTTTATAATAATAAAAGCTAAATAATATACATATATATATATATATATGTGTGTGTGTGTGTGTGTGTGTGTGTGTGTGTGTGTGTGTGTGTGTGTGTGTGTGTGTGTGTGTGTGTGTGTGTGTGTGTGTGTGTGTGTGTGTGTGAAACCGAAAGTTAGTTCGTCTGTCTGTATGTTTTCGCATGACATGAGAACCAAACTGACTGGTTTCAAATTTGCAGGACACATTCGTGATATCCCAGGAAAAGTTTTAAGCCATAGTGCGAGGCCCTCGCTACTTTCAGGGTGAAGTTGTCAATTAAAGATATTCATTAAAGAAGAAAAAATTAATAATTATTAGAAATTAAATTAATTTCTCTCACTATGGCAACAGAAGTAATTTCTCAAAGATTTGTGAACTTCAGTTACCGTAGTTGATACTATTATGTCTTTTGTAATTTAGTTTTTTTCATGTTTGTGTAAAGCTTGAATATTTTGTTATTTATCAGTATTATTCTCACAACAATGAGGGTAATGAACACTGCGGGGGTCCAGGGGCTCTGCTCCCGATACAGAAGAGAATGGTTAGCAAGGCGAGATATACGGCCTTTGGGTCGGTTCCATGACCCTGGAGAGCCTTTGTCTCAGCTCCGAGGCTCACCAGTGCCGACCTGGCCACGGAAGCCCAGGGACTGAGCGCCCTGACCGGCTAGTATAATATAAAAAAAATTAATAAATATTAGTAATTTACTTTAATAAAAATTATTTTAAAAGACTAATTAAATTACTTAATTAATTATTTAATAAAATTAAATAATGAGATATATTGTTAAGAAATTGAAGTAAATATTCCCGTGATAGAAAATTAATAAAAAAAAGTTTGGCCGATCTCCGTAGCTGAGTAAGTAGCGACTCGGAATTTCCTACAGATATCCCAGGTTCGAATCCCAATCAGACATGGCATCTTTTCAAACGCTACCAATTTTCACCCGGCTAATGACCATTGCTATTTATAACCGCTTTTCAAAAAAAAAAACTCGGAGGAGTTCATTCTAAAATCAGCGAAAATGAACTTTTTATCCCACTAAATAATTAACGATCACTTCTAAGCTTTTTATTATATCGTTTTTTACTTCTTTGTATGAAGTAAGAGAAGTATTGTTATCGCGGAAAATTTCGGTTTCCAGATTTCAACTGAAATATCCATTTTGACCATCCCTGAATCCATTTTGACCATTCCTGAATCCATTTTGACTAGTTTCGGTGTGACGTCTGTACGTACGTATGTATCTCGCGTAACTCAAAAAGGAGTAGCCGTAGGATATTGAAATTTTGGTTTTAGGACTGTTGTAACATCTAGTTGTGCACATTCCCTTTTAAATGCAATCGACTGAACTATAACTGTTCAAAAAAGCCCAAAATCAAACGAAAATTGGATTTCAGGACTTTATATTAACTACTGTAATAAGAAGTCCTCATTGAGAACGTTTCAACGATATATCACAAGTGGTACTTATTTTTATTGGTTCCAGAGTTATAGTCAAATAAAATTCTAATTAATGAAATAATTAGATCTTAGGAGAAGGCACATCGGTTCAAATTAGACTTCATCTCCTTTCTTTTAACTTTTTTTTAATTTAAATACTAGTATATTGATTTATTAATAATTAACCAATTATTAATAATTGATTTTATTCATAATTAACAACCCATTCTAAAAAAAAAATTTTTACGATGAATAATAATTTAGTAATAAAAAAAAAATAAAAAATATCAGTAGTTTTTAATGAAATAAAATGTTATGTATTTTTCATTAAAAAAAAAAAAAAATGTTAAATGTAATTTAATAGGTGAACAAGAAAGTCATGTGTTGTCCACATCAGACTTTTTTTTAAGGGATTGTTAAGTGAAAAACGTTTTTAATTTACTTAAGAATAATGAGAAAAAGCATTTTATGCTTGATTATGGTGATTGCGTTTACAAACGTAGTTTTTTACTCGTCTAGAAATGGATAAGCCTTACTTTCATATGTTTGACTGAAAGCTAATGAAAATTTTATGATCAGTAATTGGGATACAATGAGGTTTTAAAAAGAAAACATACGGGAGCAATTTTTATTTAAAAAAATTGATGCACTAACGATGGGTTGTCGGTGACTGCCATAAAAGCTTACCGTAAAATTGTTTGTTTAAATTTAAATGTTTTTTACAAGTTTTAAATAAATAAATAAGATTAGTTCTTCGTTTTTTATGTTATTAAACGCTATAATTATGATAAATGCTAGTTTTATTTTTACAGAAGTGAGCAAATTCATTTCACTTTTGAAGTCATATCTTTTTTTTATGTTTTTTTTTTTTATTTAAGTCTCAGAAGTTAACCATTTGTAGAATATTTAATAGCAAAAAATAGTTGTGTTGACTGAAAAAGGGAAAGAAAAAAAATAACACATAACGTTGTTCTTTTATCGTCTAGTTTACGGTGGATAGTAATTGACTTAGCTTCTTCTAGAAGATTTCTTTTTGTGTTCTTAAGAAAAAAAAATAACATAAGAGAAGTCTTAATACATACCTATTACAGAGAGGGAGAATGAGAGAAAAAGGGAGTGCAAAAAAAATATTCATATTGTTCTCTACGTAAATAACATTATTTTATATTGATATTACATCTTTTACAATACGTTTTTAATTCTTTAGTATAGGTTAGTTATTTAGAGAAAAAAAAAGTTAACAAATAAAAATAACGAAACAACAAGTTAACAAATAGAAATAATAATAATAATATTATTATTACATTCATAATAAATAAGTATTTACAGGTTTTATCCTCTTTACGTGCTACTATTTTTTTTTAATCCTAACTTTAAATGGTCACGTTGAAAATCAATTACTATAATGTAATCGTTTATTTTGAACAGTATACTAAATATCCTATGACAGGATTAACTGGTAGATTTAAAACTAATGTTTACATGTAAACACGAACATATATATATATATATATATATACACACACTAGTATATACATATAAAATTTAAGTACGGAAAGTACACGGTTTTTAATCTAATAAACAATTTTTTTAACCGAGAGCCTTATTTTGGCTCTTGCATTTTTTAAATCAGTATTTATGTACTATATTTAAAATTACTGTACACGTGCGCGAGCGCACAGTTATATACTCACGCTCACAAATACACACGCAAAATTTAAATCTTGTATTGTAGATTGTATTTATTTAAAGTTTTTCATCGCTTTAATTGGTTGCAATTGAGTTATTATTTCATCATCGTAAAAACAAAAAAATGTACCAGTTCGAACCGCCTTTTGTTAAAACAAAATAAACCAGCTATATTTAAACTTGTATATTTTAGAAGCAGTTTATTAAATGGATTACTCGGTGTATATTGTTTCAAACATTTTAAAAAGCTAATTAAAGTATTAGCTAAGGATTTAAAAATTCACGATTGTCTCGTACCTTACATGAAATGACACATTGAACAAATAAGGAAATGAACATCTTTTGCATGGCATTTATTCGAATATTGGAGCCTAAGTGGAATTTATTAATATTTAAAGAACGGTTTATTTAGCTCATCTTTAATTTATTTACGCATACGGGATATTTACATATACACATATCGAGATATTCAGCGGAATCGCAGCGAATTGTGAAACTTTTAAAAATGAACCAAGAAGAATGCCGAGTTTGTGTTGTAGGCTTCACAGCGCTGGCTACTTTTTCATATACAAATTTTGAGTGTTTTGCAGTAGACACCACCATTTCTCAAAAATTTTAAATGTAAGTTGAAACCAGTTTTTGTGCTTACTTACTGGAAGTGTATTAATAATCAATATATTATACATTTTGGGTAAAATTATTAAAATCAATACCACTTGATTGAAGTACGTTGTTGACTGTCAATATAACATATTTTAACGGAATAGAATCTTATTTCGTTAAAATAACAGAACCTAGTGAGTTATACTAATTACTTTGTCAACCATAGCGAAAATTTTCTAGACCATGTTTCCGGGGCAAACAGTAGAGAGTATGTAGGGTCAATTAAATGCAGAAATAATCGTGAGTGTATGTTAACGCTGAGACTTCCTCGGCTCATACCTCTGTGAATACCTTTGGAGAAGCCGTTATCAGGGGAACGCACTGATCCCTATATGATAAGGCATCCTTATGGTGTAAAATATAATTAACTATTCAATATTGAAGCATACTTCAACGCCGCAGAATGAGATGCTGGGGACTAAATAAAACCATTGTACGCTTGCGCGACTATAATCGTGATGGTTAGGATCTAGTGGTGAACGCGTCTTTGCAAACCAGCGGTTTTCGAAGTCTAGAATTCCAACGTTAAAATCCTAGTAAAGCCAGATATTTTTATACGGATTTAAATACTAGATCGTGGATACCGGTATTATTTGGTGGTTGGGTTTCAATTAACCACATATCTCAGAAAAGGTCGACCTGGTACAAGACTTCATTTACACTCATACATATCATCCTCTGAAGTAATACCTGAACGGTAATTCCTGGAGGCTAAACAGGAAAAAGAAAGAAAAGATAATCAATAGTCATTTTCGCAACACAAGAAGAAATTTACGGACTGCTGTATTTATTTAATCAATATTTTTTTTATTGTTTATGAAAAACAACTTTTTATGAATTCCCCTTAATTACGCAAGTTTTGCAATTCTTACATTGTTATACCCTTAAATCTTACGTTGTCCCTATTCTTACGCTTACCTCTGCGCATGCGCAGTTTCATTTTGTTTAGTTCTACTACTCGTTTAGTGGCGCTAGTTTATTTTTCAAATTTTACTAATTCCAGTACATGGATTCCCTATCCAGTTATATCGAAATCAGTGGAGGAACGACTTATTTGACCAGATACTGGAAGACATCCACCCTGTCTGAATGCTTTACGAGTAACACAATCTTTTACGCTTGAGCTAGGTTAGGTTAGTTAGGATGCCGGCCGCCGTGGCACGAGTGTTAGCGTCTTGATCTTTCTTTTGGGGATCCGGTTCGAATACCGATCAGGCGTGGCATTTTCACAGGTTACAAAATTGCCATTTCATCTTATCCTCTGAAACAATACAAAACGGTGGTCCCGGAGGCTTAAAAAAAAATTAAAAATGTTGGCTAGGTTTTTTTAGAAATGGGGGGGCGTCTACTGTGCAAAAGATTCCAAGTTTTAATGATCCTATAGTTGTTATACATAAATTAAACATATTTTTGTATTATAATAAACTTTATAAATATTCCTACAATCTAATCTTAGTAAACGAAACAATATCTGGGTAACCCTGATAAAATCAGGGTTACCCAGAATATATTTTAAAAAACCCACGAATATATTTAAAAAAAGCCAATGCTACTCCGTTACACAAATTTTTATAACCAATATAACAAGAGTTTAGTGAATTACAACGTAATATATTTTTTTCTCTGTAAAATAATTCCTAGATAACTCAAGCAGTTTTAAATTATTTACTTTTATTTTAAGCACTTTTATTTATCTAACATTTAAATTAGGTATTATAATAATCTAATTTTAGTGTAGTTTAATTAGGTTCCTCCCTCTTATAAATGTTAATCCGAACGTAGAAATAAAGAAAGTAGTTTATTAAGTTATTATACGTTATATACAACGTTTTTTGTTTTTTTTTTATGGATAGCAATAAAATATTATTATTTCATAAATGTTTAATAAATTAAGGTACAACATGATTCAGTTTGATTATTTTTGTGACTTTAATATTCATAAGAGGTATAAACTTTCGGTAGCTACCCTCTGGGTTAAGTAATTTTTCCTTAATTTTCTTTTCGCCAAAATTGGGAAATATGTTGATACGGGGATTTGCAGTTTTATCGCGTTTTTTTTTTTTAATTCAGTTTAAGGCAATGCAATGTAATTTAAGTTGTTTAAAGTATAATATAATATATGAGACAAGTTGATTGTCGTATTATATACGATAAAGAATGTGATATTCATAGTAACATTATGTGATATTTATGTTAACAAATGTGAAAGAAATTATCCACGTGGGACGTAGTGAAATTTATACGTAAACAATGTAAAAATTATATTTATGTTAATAAAATATGTCAATAATTCAATATTTTTATTATAGAGATGTAATTTATTCCTGTAGTTCATTTTAATGATATTTACTTTATAAAATTCAAATGAGAAATCAGGCTAGGCTATTTTTACTATAAATCGAGTACCACAGCCTAATTGAAAGATTTTTTGTCGTTATTAAAACACTGAAAATATCATATTCAATTTTTCAACGATTTATTTTACAATCGAAAATATTGTTTTAAATCCCCATTTAATGCAGTTTTTTTTATTTATCTACTTATTACTTAAAGTCATTCAAAAGCGTTGTTTCATTTGTTTTATAAATGACAGCTAATTTTATACGTAGCTGTCTTACATCTTTGCTTAACCAAACCAGCACAAATTGTTAATTTGAAGGCTACATCAAACAGTGAATTTCTTTAGCTGTAAATCTAGTGAAAAGGAAACGATAGCGGTGGGTCTATCTAGTATAGCATACGTTTTTAATCTATCGTACGAGTGAATGAATGATTAACTTAGTAGTGTTTACTTCTGAGTGAGTAAATATTGGCATATCTACAAATCCTCTTGAGTAGGTTTGTAGGCTAACAAGTGTTTTATTTGCTTTTAGGTAAACTATGACGGTAGCATTGGTAATATCAAATTAGCCTTAAGCAGATGATTAATAAAGTGGCCTTAAGGAATAAATGTTTTCAACAGAAATTAATCCAGGAAGTTTCGTCATCTCATGAATGTTTTAGTTATACGGATCTACCCTTAAAAAATTGGCATCCCAGAATATTTATATTTCTAAACGCTTTGAGATCCGCTGAATTTAAAAATATTTAAATCTTCGTTAAAAATATTTGTGATGTGATTGTGTGTGTGTGTGTGTATTTTTCCTTTATATGCTCTATATCACATCAACGTTTTAACGAATCATGAAATTATATCTATTCTATTAGAAAGACGTCATTTCATTTTTTAAAAAAAATGTATGAAACGATTGATAATACAGAAAGAAAGGAAAGTGCTATAATGATGAGAAATGACCTGAAAGTAACTTTTAATTTGTATTTACGTTTAACATAGAATAACATCATTAAAAATAACGCCACTTGAAATATTATGAAAACAAATTTAATAGTCGTTAATATTCATAACACTCTTTGAAAAGATTTATTTTAATTTTAATTAATTCTTTAATTTCATAGTCCCAATTATTATTATTTAAGGTGTTTTATTTCTAAGAGTATAATCTTTTAATAGTTTGAATTTAGTTTTTTTCCCAAAATTGAATCTCTTTTGTCTGTTTCTCTAAATCATCGAGTCTCGAACTTTTTCGCTCACCGCCCACATTGAGTATCAACAATTTTCTAGCGCCACCCAAAATTTTTAAACTTGCATTTGTTAAAAGCAATAATTAAGTTGCTATTTTTAAGATGCGTTCTTAAAAACAACAATTGCAATTTTTAAACGTTGCACATCCTATTTCTCAGATGAAACTTACATTTTAAATGAGAGCAATTACAACGCATATTTAATCATATTTGGAAGTATTTTTATTAAAATTGCAATCAAAAAAGTTACAATTGTATCTATATAGTTATATAACAACAATAGTGATAGCATATTCAATATAACAATACGATAATTAAAACAAAGCTTTTAATTGAAAAATTACAGTTACCTTAATATGAAGGATAAATCTAATGTGCTTTTTCCTTAATTTTCTGTGTAACCACCAAAGAACACCGGTATCTACGATCTAGTATTCAAATTCGTGTAAAAGTAACTGCTTTTGCTAGGACTTGAACGCTGGAACTCAACACTTCCAAATCAGCTGATTTATGAAGACGCGTTCACCAATGGACCAACCCGGCAGGTATTTTCATCAATACCAGTATATGTAAGCAACACTATAAATAAATCAAATTTTTCTCGGAATAGAAACTGTAATTTGTAGACTATCAAAGTGACGTTCACTAAACAGCAACAGACTCGTACTGTGTTTCCGCTCCTAGGTTCCTTCTCCTGTCCCTGTCACTCCTATGCTAGTTACATCTCCCAGGTCCAGCACATGGAGACGTATTACTCGCTGTAAGGGTATTATCATCGCTGTAAGGGTTATATATATATTTTTTTTTTTTTTTTTTTTTTTTTTTTTTTTTTTTTTTTTTTTTTTAATAACGTAATGATACAACAAAACAATTAGTAATTTTTTTATTTAATTTTTAAAATAAAATTATAAATAAAAAATAAATAACTAAGATCGAAAGAATAATAATAATTTTTAATTTAATTTGGGGAAGACATATTTTAAGCTTTACGTAAATGTCAAGGTCACGTCATTGCTAGATATCCAGATATTTTAATTTTTTAACAATTCTGTACGCGCCATAAAAATATTATCACCCTATTCATGAAACAACACTAATTATTAGAGGTGGTTACTCGTTTATGGTCAGCCACAATATAAAACAAGAGTTTAAAACGACTGATCGGATAATGCATTGCTCAATAAGAGCTTTCCATAAATCACAAAAGAATAATTGTGTATTTAAATTAAAATGTTAATTACAGTTATTCACATACTGAGTTTCTATTTTAATAAACGTCGTATTTACCTTTATCGAGCCAAACCTTAATTTTCATATAAATTTGGTTAAGATCTTTTAAGAGAGGTGAAAATAATACAAATACTTTAATTATAATTAGTTTTTACTAATTAGATTGTTTCGATATAGTAATTTTTTTAATTAATCTGTTATTAAATTTTATTCAGTATTTTTAATGTTTTGTTAATATGAATAACCTAAATTATATTCATTGGAATTATAATTCAGATATAAAGTCTGTTGTAGCCAATAAATAAAGATCTTGACACTCTACATGTTGTTTTCTGCAGTATCAAATTTCATTACAACTATCTTATAATCTCTTAATCAGTTACTGGGTTTAAAACCAGCGTAAAATCAAATCAACATGCTAATACATTAAACAATATTTCTTTTTATGTTTTTTATATTCTTTTTCTATAAACACATAGTAATAAATTTATTGTATGGTTTAATACAATAATTTATAATGTACTTGTAAAGCTGTAAATTTCTGAAATAAATAATCTTTGATTAATTACCATTTTTAAAATGAACAAGTGTTATTTTTCCTTGTGGATGTCGTTACGTCGTCATATGTTATAAATTGTCTAGAAAATAATTTAAGAATTCAATCGATACTGTCACGGCCGTATTGTTTTCCGTACGGAAACACATCAGTTCCAATGGTATAAAAAAGAATTAAGGCAACTCCTTTCTGGAAAATTATTGGAATTTTCTTTATCAGCTGATAATTTTTGAACATGTCATCAACAATTATGAATCTTTACAAAGCCAGTATTTTCATTACTGACGTCTTTCCTCTGAATGTCTTAATACGATATTCTTGAAGTTACACAAAAAATATTTATATATCATGAACCATCAACACAACGATACGAGGAGGATTCAATTTTTCGTAACGATTTTTTTAAAATTATTTTTAATTTTATCAAAATAATTTGTGCAATTTGAAATTTTAATAAAATATTTAAGAAATACGAATAAATATAATATACAATAAAATTTTGCTAATTCCGATCTGAAATTTGTTGGAAATTATTGATTTGTCTTACATAGTTAATCAAATTTCTGAGTTCCAAGAATAATTTTGAATTATAAAAGCTTAAAATATTTTCATTTATTTAAAGAAAAGAATTAAATGCATGGAATTTAAAGTAGTTCAAAAGTAATAAAAAGTGAATTAAAAAGTCCTATTTTTTAAAAAAAAAAGAATACCTGGATATTAATTCCGTTCTCAATTTACTCATGAGCAGAAACAATGTTTGTGATCTATTTTCCTGGTTTTTCTCAAAAAAACATTTGTAGTTTACGAAACATGTATTTGCTTCCTTCACTGGAACTGCTTGTTTTTGTTCTCCAATATTTTCTTCTTCATCTCTGTCTCTTCCCCGTTTTCGTTGGTCAATTAAAAAGGAAGGAAAAATTTATATGTATAAAATTAGCAAAATTACGAAGCTTGATTAACATAACAATTACGTCATCACCAGATTATCAGTCTTCTTCGCACAGTTAACACTTCACTTTTCTTCATTTTAACGAAGGTATTACGATAATAATATACGTAATGATTTTTTTCCAAAATACGTCACTTTTTCTAGAACTTGCCGTCATTTGATTTCCGTTATAAATAAACAAAATAAAATGTTATTATACTAGTAATTCTGTGAACTGAGCGGTGTGCCTATTTCGAAATATTGGTGATACATAAATAACAATATGGAATATGGAGTTTTTTCGAAATATAGAAGTACTATTCTTAAAAATTAGATTTATATATACGTACTTTATTTTTAACAGCAGATGTTTCTCAAGAGGAGTTGTAGATGCTTTTGAACTAAAACGGTTCGAATTACGAGGTTTCACCGCGCGTGCACGTGTGCATGATATAAATATGTATAATACACAGTACGAAGGCGTAGAGTCGCACTATAAAAAATCTGATATGGACACCACATGACTTCCTTGTACGCCTATTAAATTACAAATATACTTCTTTTTTTTTTTAATGAAAAGTATATAAAATTTTATTTCCTTAATAACGTCTAATATTTTCTCATATTTTTTTACTGAATTAGTATTTATTGTAATTGTTTTTACAATTAGAGGTTAATAATTATTAATAAATTAATATATTTAAATTTAAAAAAAGTTAATAAAAAGGAGATGAAGTCGGATTTGAACAGATGTGCTTCCCCTTATAAGATCCAGATATTTCATTAATTAAAATTTTATTTGGCTGTAACTCTGGAACCAATGAAAATAAGTACCACTTATGGTATATCGTTGAAAAGCTCTCAATCAGGGCTTATTACTGCAGTTAAGAAAAAGTAAAGTGCGCCACTTCCTTGTAGATTGCATTTGTTATGCGGCATTGCGTCGTAAATTTAAATTGTCCAGGAACATTCGTCAAATCCTGGTCAATGATAAGGAAGTTTTGGATCAGATGTTTTTATATGTTAGAAGTATTAGTATTTTACATACCTTTTAATAATATTATATGTATTTTTACTGTTAAGTGTTTGATTTTAAATTTATATTTTCTTTTGTTATCCAAGAAGGAGCCTTTTACACTCCTGTCGGACTTTGCTATTTGTATTTGGTTTTTATATATATATATACATATTGTTTTTATGTAGTTTTAATTTTTTTATCTGCGATAGTAGTTTTATTTATTTTTTAATGATATTAGTTTTAAGTTTTTTAGTGATATTTTTTGTTGTTTTAGCCTTTTAATATTTTAGTTTTTAACTAGGATTAGTTTTTTTATCTTAATTTTCTAGTCTTCCCCTTATCCGAGTAGGTACTCTTTACGTATATATACTTACATACTTACATGCGTACAGACGTCACGTCGAAACTAGTAAAAATGAATTCAGGAATGGTAAAAATGGATATTTCCGTTGAAATCTGAAAACCGAAATTTTTAACGATCATTTCCTTTACTTCTTACAAGGAAGTAAAAAGAATCTGCACGCGGATCTTATCTGATAGAAAGGAAGTTACTTTTAAAAACAATAAGGAAGTAATAAATATTAGTAACTCGAAATATTTTTATTAATTCTAAATTAAATAATAATAAATATATATATTTATGAAAAATAAATGTTTGTTTAATATAATTTTTAGTTAAAAAAACTGAAACATTTTTAAAAAAATGAAAATAAATATTTTATTTTATTTTTAAAACTTATCAACTACTAAGCAAGCCCATTAAAGATTGTGTTGAAGTTGACCATTAAAACATTTACAGGTCCTGGCCGGGTATCGAATCCGGGATTTTTGGTAGATCAAGCAAAATGATAAGATGAATATTTTTTTTATAATTATAAAAAAATTTGTTTAGTTCAAATTTATAATATATTTAAAAAAAGAGTTAGTACTGTAATTTTAATTTCCTTAACTGGTTACTATTTTATGTTTTGGTATTGTTTTTAGTCGCGTAATTCAGATTACAGTGCTCTAGGGGAATAAATTGATATATAAAGCCATATTTATAAAACGTTATTCAACCGTTATTTCAGTAACCGGTTAGCATCTACTTTTTATTATAATTGTTCTTTGGTGTTGCAGGATCATAGTTTAAATCTATTAAGCATATCGTTAGAGTAATTAGAACTGGATTTAAATTACTGTTTTATCGTTGTTTTCTTTATAGTTTGAGATCAGTTACGGTACTATTTCAGGAATAGTCAGTCGTCCTAAGACTATGCAAGACTACCTGTAATAGGGTCTTAGCTTGATGTAAAGCAGTAGTATATGCTCAAAAGATAATAAATGTAAAAAAGTGTCTGAACGATGTAAGGAAAGAAATTCGATTTGTAAATATCTTATATAAAATAGTAAATTATCATGAAATAAATGCAATCAATTGATATAAGATATCAAGGTAGAAACTAATATATAAAGTGTGCACGATTATCTGATTTCGTGAAGAAGATATAACGAATGAAATTTCTAGATGAGAATGATCTTTTAAACGTAGGATTAGCACCGAATGATTTATCCACAAAACTTTATCGCATTGAGTGTTTAGCATATGAATGGATGTTCCGCAAAGATAAAGATTTTTAGATGCGATACCGAAAGATTGTACATAACTATGAATGTTTGCCTTGAGGATGCAGTAAGCAATTTTGTCTGTAACCACAGTAAAATACAATTAAAAGAAAAGAAAATATGTTCAAGGTTTCTACGGTAAAAAATCATGTAACTCAAGATTTCCTACAAAAAAAATCCCAGTTTTGTAAATTATTCGTGAAAAAGTAATCGTTTTCCTACAATTCTTCAATCCATCCATTGCCCATATTAAGCAAGAAGCTGGAAAATGGTCATCTTTTCTTTTAGACAGTTTTCTTACAAAGGATCTAGCCCAAAAACCACTGTAAAGTATGCGTGTAGCATACACCATTGATATTCTGTGTTCAGGGAAAAAATATACTGATTCAACAAACCCGTTCTTGGTAAAAAAAAAAAAAAGCTAACAACAAAGTTATTATACCTTCCTGGCAATGGTTATTTATTCTTATATAGTGGTGCATGAAAAATGTTTAAAAAATTGATATTTTTTTACCTTTTTCTGCTCCTCATCCCCAAAATCATCTCCAAAAAAATATTTTTAATTTGGCTACGTTTACTATGTTAAATGGAAGAAACTAAAAAAATTCCAGTGACAAATGTATGAGTATTAAAAAGTTACTTTAGATTTCTTTTTTGGGAGTGAAATTTTTTTGGGTGAATTACGATGAAGTTTTACTGTAATATTATTATTAAAAGTTAAGCTATACAAAAAATGTGTTTAAAAAATTCCAAAAATCTATATTTTTTAAATTTTATCGGCTCACCTAATATTCCATTTAAATGAGAACCACGAGTATTCAGTTAATTATTTATGAAAGCTTATATTTATAAAAAAGTGATTTTTTTTTTAAAGGAATAAATTAAAATCCCATTTTTATAATTGACTAATTTCTTATTTAATTTTATTTACTAAAATTATATTTTGTTTGAAGCTTACTAATAATTACACTTACACTTACTAATAATAAGTTGAAAAGTTCACTGATATTTTCTTTATATTTGTTTTAAGAACGTTAAAATATATTTCAAAGTTAAATTTTAAACTTCTGTACTCCGAAATTAGCACGACTAAGGAATTTAGAATGTTTAAAAACACCATTCTAATTAATATTGTAAAACTTCAAGTTTTCCTTTGTTGAATCCATTTGAGTTAAGAGTAATGTCTTTGAGACATTACTCTTAACTCAAATGGATTCATATTAATGTATTATTTTTGTAATTAAGAAAATCCACTGAAAAACGTATAACCAAAAAAAGGTTACCTTAGATTTTTTGGGGGTGCAGTGAATTATGATGAAATTTAATGCAATATTATAATTAAAAGTTTAAATATGCCAAACGTGTTAAAAAATTCCAAAAATTGATATTTTTAAACTTATCTGCTTCTCTTATTCCCAGTATCGCCACTAAAAATCTTTTTTGCGTCATTTGCACTACTATTATGCCCAGGTAAACATAAAAATAAATTCGGTTAAAAAATATGTACCCACCGGGTTGGTCTAGTAATGAACGCTTCTTCCCAAATCAACTGATTTGGAAGTCGAGAGTTTCAGCGTTCAAGTTCTAGTAGAGGAAATTACTTTTAAACGGATTTGAATACTAGATCTTGAATACCGGTGTTCTTTGGTAGTTGGGTTTCAATTAACCACACATCTTAGGAATGATCGGACAATATTACAATACATGACACTTCAATAAAATACAATATTTCAATACATTACACTTCAATACAATACAATATTACATTTCATTTACACTCATAAGTATCATCCTCATTCATCCTCTGAAGTAATTCCCTGAACGGTAATTCCCGGAGGCTAAACAGGAAAAAGAAAGAAGAAGGTTAAAAAATTTGTAATAAATAAAAAAATATCTTTGGCGATTTTGGGGAAAGGGGGAAAATTTGGGGACAAACTTCTATTAAAAATTATAAGATAAGAATGGATTTGTACTGAGTTTAATATAAAGTGAGGTTATGTTTGTATCATTTTGAGAAAATTTATCTCAAAGAAACTATCTACCCCATCCCTGGAAATACTGATCACAAACTGTTACCAACAAACTGTCTCATACATACGAGATTCTGTGCCAAATTTCATAAAAATCGGCTAATTCAGGCAATAGTTATTCATCTTTAAACACGCCAACACGTACGAATAATATAATATGTACGACTAAGTGGTACGTACAAGTACAAAACCTTATCCAAAAAAATTGTAGTGGTGTGTAGCATTAACCTGATCATAGAGAAAGTTGGCATAAACAACTCCTCTACAACCAGAGAACCTCTCAATAACCAGAGAAAGGAACTTTGCCCACAACAATCTCGACTTATCAGTCCAAAAGTCATGATGTCGTGATCCGCAGTGTGTTGCTTCTTTACAGTTATTTAACAACCCATACTGCTACCATAACTAAAGAAAAATTACAGCGACTCCACTGCGACATATTTGATTATCCTCCTTACATCCCAACTTTGTTATCGTGTGACTATAATTTGTTCCCACTTTTTTTTTCTTGAACTCCTGGGTCACGAAATATTGAAAAATGCCTTTACATTTTTCAAACCCATACCCATTTTTTGAATTATTACCATACTTTCTTTTTTGCAGCATTGTTCTATAGCTATGATGGCAGGAAAGTAAAAGATAATCGAAACCAATTTTCTAGCTAACAAATCTGATTATCAGAGCTAATCTTCTGAAAACTCAACGATGTTAATAAACTGGAGACGCAAATGACTAATCAAATTCTCATACAAACATAACATTTATAAATGGGAGGTGATATCCTCAAGAATAATTCACATACATTCATAGTTATTCATATCTTCATGAGTTCATGTAGATAAGGATAATTTTAGCACGTAAGCATCTAAATCCCTATCTTATGCATAACTGGTACAAGCTAAGATTAACAGTAATTTAGTCAATTTTTTTTTACAATCAAAATTTACAGTCTATTCTTTTAGAACAATGAATGTATATGTTGAATGCCTATAAGTGACATAAAGTAGAAAAAGCCCGACATCAATAGATCGATATATATTCAATTTATTCTAGATGGCACTCTCTAACAGCTGCCGATTGATAATAATGATAAATGCATTTTTTTTAGTGTGTGAAAAAATGCTAAGTCTGCTGGGTCGCGAACCCAGAACTTCGGAGTAAAAGATGAGGGATACTACCAGTTCGCTACGAAAATCGGCAGTTTAGGTAACTAATGTCTTATTTATTCGGTTAAAAATGTTAACTTTGTAATTTAAAAAAAAGTATTAGATGTTAGTGCTGGTTATGTAAAGTCAAGATAAAGAAAAGAACAAGTGTACATAAACATATAAAAAATGAAGAATTTAACCAAATACTAAATTGTTCAATTTTAGAATTAATTAGCCTACTTTATTTGTTGCAAGATTGGAAGGAATAATAAAAAAAACTATATTGTAAATCATTTTTAACAACTGACCTTCAATGGCAATTAGCTTAGCATTGTCAATACAGGTGTAGGTTACAAGAATTTTTTGTTTTGTAACATACCTATAAGCTATATAAAGACAATTTATGAATTATTTATTTAACGGCAATTCATTATTATTGAAATTTATTTATTTATGTTTTAATTTACTATTTTAGTGTAAATGAAGTGCGTAAGTTGATTTTAGTAACATCGTAAAAATATTTCGTTTCTAAAAGAAAATCCCTGGTATTATTATATTTTATTGTTCAGTAAAATGTAATTTAATGTAAATTGAATTCTTTTTAATTTTATTACTTAAGACAGCTTCATTTTGTTTGTAAAATTACTAATTCATTATTGACAATGTTTGTTTAGAATAGATAATACTGCTGTTTTTGTAGGATTATAAGTAAGATGATCAGTAATATTATCTTATTGCTAATTTTAATAAACCTATTCCTTTTTGTTTGTTTTATATGAATGTTTTAATCTTTGACAGATAAAAAGCTTAAGATTTATTGGAATAGAAATATTTTTTGCTTTTTTAGTATAATATGCAAGATAATTTATTTTTAAGAAAAAGTTAAAATTTAAGTCTTTTTAAATTAAAAAAAAAGAAAGTTTCGTTTGAAATCAATTCATATAAAGTTTATTATAAATATTACTTTTTTTAATTTTTAACATCTAGAAAATTCGTCTCTCATAACTTATAAGACTTGCATAACATTATTTTGGTTAACAAGAAAGGTTTTTCTATTTTCAGTTCAGGTTTTTATTTATTTATTTTTATTCTTTGTGTGAGTGAGTGAGTGTGTGTGTGTGCGCGCGCGCAAGCGGGAGTGTATGTATCTAAGGATTACAATAGTGAGGATATAAACGAAAAATGTTAATTACTATTATTTCTTTTAAAAAATGAGTAAAAAAATATGAATATTTGGAATGCTAAAAAATGAGTTATGCGCAGCATGAATAATGTTATTTGATATATTTATGTTTTAATAACAAAAACACTTGTTATATTATAGCCGATGAAATTTACGATTTTTAAATTTAAAAAAGAAATTCTTTAATGAGCTATGTTTTCGTTAATCTGTTTTAAATATTTATTTACGTCTAGACTTAGTGATTTTTTAATTTCAATTTAAAAAACACTTCATTATTCAAAATGGCTGAAACAAATTAAATGATTATGTGTATTTAAAATAATACTTGTAAAATAAAGTAGAAATTGTCCTTGTAACAATTAGTAGCTTGAGCTTATAATTTTTCATTGTTAACAATTAATAAATCATAATATTATCAAATATAATTTAAAAAACTAAAATAGATAAAATTACAAGTTTGCTTAATTACGTTGTTATAATTATTTATTATTTCAATTTATATACTTTGTAATCCAATAAATCTCTAAAATAAATTTAATCTAATATCAGTTATTATTATTATAGATGATATAAGCTTTTCACTGTTGAAATACCAAGGTTATTTTTTATTACGTACGAAAACACAGAAAGATATAATTAAAATTTAAATATTTCATATGAGAAAAATAAAGTAAAACGAAAAACATAACAAACAAATAAAGAGGAAAAAAGTATGTTATGGAAATATTAAGTTAAAAAAAATCAATATTCCATCTAAATGAGGATCACAAGCATTTAGTTTTATCTTTAAAAATTTTAAAAATAAAATGTAAAAACTTATCATTCTGGGATATTTTACTATTTTCTTTTTTTTTAATAATAAATTAAAATCCCATTTTTATAATATTATACAATTTAAAAATTTCTTATTTAATTTATTTACTAAAATTATATGCTGTTTGAAACTTAGCAAACTTTTAGCCTTATTAATAAATCTTCACATGGTCTTTTTCTTTATTTTGTTTTTAGAATATTAAAATACATTTCAAAGTAAAATTTTAAACTTCTATACTCGAAACTTCAAGTATTCTTTGTTGAATCCTGTTGAGTCAACAGTAATGTGTCTGATAAATATTAACTTGCTGTGGGAGAGAGAAGATCCCCTATTTTTTTTTTTTTTAATATAATAAACTGGAAAGAGGTAACTGGGTTTTCGCTGGATAGAAGCTTCCAATAATAACAAAAATCAAAATATTTCCATTCCAAAACTTTTTTTTTTAAGAATAGTACAAAATAGTATTCTAATAGTTACTTAATTTTTTCCGTAAGTGTTTATTATTATAACCATTATGTATATGTATGAAGTACCAAAATGCGTAAAATGAAAGATGAAGCTTGATGTTGAAATTGAGTTTCTCATCAAAAGCTTCACAAATATTCAATTCATGGCTGGTTTTAAAACTTCTTTTTCTTTTATTGTTTAAGTAATATCCAATACTTTTCATAAAAATAATAAGCACAACTTCTAGCTTATTATAACTTTATAAATAAATAAAATACACGGTTTTTACTATTTTATTTACAAAAGACGATTTCGAGACCAATTAATTAATTTAAATTACAATGATAGTAGTAAATTACTAAGTTAACTTTATCAGTTAGTACACAACCGGTTTTGGAAGTATTATAGACAATTTCTAATATTCCAGGGGGTTTTTGTTTTAAAATTGGCATATTTGGAATTTTTCTATATGATTTTTTCTCTAAAATGAACCGTTATTAAGTTATCTAGGGAAATAGGAAAATAATTGGATATTTTTGCTATTCTTTTTACATTTTATTTAATAAAAATTTAAGCACACCTTTTCATAACGAAATAATCACTTCTGATGATATTCAGAAGGCATTAAAGCAAAAATTAGCTATAATATAGAAAAAGTCCAACTCAAAACTAGATACCGACTGGATTACTGTAAAAGATAGTTGAATTCTACTTTTTCATCACATTTTTCGGCCTGAAAACTTGACAAATATCCGGTTTCGATGCTTATGATAGTAATTAGGTAGATATCTTAAAACTCTACCTATTGTAATGAGTACCATGATTTGACATCCGGAAAATTTCGACATCCCCCAGACCCCAAAACCACCATCAGCTCAAAAGTTTACATATACATTTATATACATATTTAGCTTTTTTGTGGACATGATAACTGCTGTAATTTTGCGCCAATCCCTTTCAAATTGTTAATTAAAAATAAATCGTTCCAAAATTTCGGTTGAGTTCGTTAACGGCCAAAATTGGACCATGGGGGTGGAAATGAGGGGACCTTTTCGAAAAACAAAATATCGCTATAACTTTCTTACTAGGTAAAATATCGAATCCGTTTAAAGTTTCTGCTCTCTGGCTATTCTTTGGATAAGGGCCTAAAACATATCTAAGTAAATTTTTTTTATATCACCAACCATTGGCCCAGGGGGCTGAAAAAATGGGATTTTGAAGACAAAAAAATCGTACCTCCTTTAATAGGCACCGTATGGAATCGATTTAAAGTGACCGTTAATCCTCTAAACATTATCTAAAACTATTGTTTGAAATAATTTTTGATATGACCAACCATTACGGCAAGGGATAACCAAACTTTTGCTGGAATTGTAAGAAGATGGGGCTTGTCGTATGCTGAACATGTTAATTTTTTTTCACATACAACCATTGTCTTATTGAGTTAATTTGAAGTTTTTCTTAACTGTAAAGTGGAAATCTTTTTTATCCCCTACTTAGCACCGGTGAAATCTAGCTCCGCCTTTCGGCGTGCCGAAAGGGATCTTTTTTTTCTTTGCAACAGATATTCTTAGTTATATTTTTAATATGATAAAAAAAAATTGTTAGTAAAGTTTCAGTCCTCCGTTCACGGAAATCAGAAGTTAAGAAATTATTTATTTTCACGAAAGTCATAGCGAAATGATTGAGAGTTATCCTTGTACTATGCTAAAGTACAGCAAAACTAAACTAAATTTTACGGTATTCGAAAGATTCTCTGAAATTATAATAAAAATAAGATTAATACAAAAAATATACATTCTTTATAAAGTTTTAGAAAATGCCAGTGGCTACTAATTAAAAAAATGATATTGTAACTGATTTAGACTAATTTAACTTATGTCTTAAAACCTTCTATTATTTATATCTAGACATATATTTTTCACAATTTTACAAAACTACAAACATTTATTAATTTATGTTTAAATAGAAACGTATTATAAAACTGAAAAAAAAAGAAACAATTATCGAATTTAATAAATCATACGAACTTCACCACTGAGCCGTTTAAACGGACTGATTGTGGTTTTACTATTCCTTTCACTATTGTGATTGTTTCGGTACAGAACTTATTTTTCGCTCTCGACATTTTCTCATCCATTTATACAAAAAAAAAAAAAAACAAAAAAAACGGCCGGATGCACTAAATTTCTGTAATTACTTTACCGAAATTTACACTGGTTTTTAGCAAAAAAAATCATTAGTTTAGTTCGGACTTACGATTATGTCCTATAATTAAGCTACTTTTAGACCCAAATATTTTTTGGCTCTGTTTTTTGTCCATAAAATGCCAAGTTCTAAACGAAGTGATAATGCTTCTGCCTATCATCAGGAAGCTCCAGATTTGGATCTTGGATAAATTTCGCAATTTTTTGCGAACTATAAAATTAATTTTTCACCAGTTACAAAAGAAAAAGGAGTAATGTAACTATACTTTTTTATCAGTCCATTGTATTCTATGAATAAAAAAAAAATAAAGCTTTAAACCATTCGTTCTCAAAGTGCGCGATAACGCCCCATTGTGGGGGCCGGAGGCCTTCAGGGGAGCGGTAGAAGGTCCACAGAAAATAGGAGAAAGCACATCAGATTCATCCTTCACCTTAATATGTAATTTTTTAATTGAAAGCTTTGTTTTAATTATAGTATTCTTATAGTATGCTATCACTATTGTTGTTAAATAACTACATAGATACAATTGTAATATTTTTGAAAGCAATTTAATAAAAATATTTCCAAATGATTAAACATGCATTTTAATTGCTCTCGTTTAAAATGTAAGTTTCAGCTCAGAAATAGGATATGCCACGTTTAAAAACAATAATTGCAATTACTAATTTTAACAGATGGTAAATTTTAAAAAATTAGGGGACGCTAGAAAATTTTTGATTCTCAATGTGGGCGGTGGGCAAAAAAGTTTGAGAATCAATACTTTAAACAAACCAGAATCTAATTTTTGTGACATCATAGATCAAATTAATGACATCACTGATGAAATGAGTACTTTTAAATTCAGATTATTCATTCATTTTACCCTTTTAATCACAGTTTTTTAAATAAAATTATGATTGCATTAATATTTAAATATTAATTCATTTTATTATGCATTAATATTGTTAAAGTATTGTATATGTTATTGATTCTATTTGAAATCATATGCAAGTACGAATTTTATAGTTGAATATTAAGTAACGACCTACGCTTAATACGTAATAAAAATGAAATAAATAAATAAATTATGTCTGCCGTAAATCATTCTTTTTTTTTTTTTTTTTTTAATAAAATTTTTAAATATTTTTTTTGTAACCATATTTGTTACTAATGGATGCATACGAGTATATAAAACACTGTCACTTGAGCTATACAAATGTATTTATTTAATTTAAAATTTATAACCTATGCAATAATTGCCGTGTCGTGATATAAATGCGTTCATGACGTAAAATTTGTTTTATATATTATTTACAATCGTGTTATATTTTTTCTTTAAAACAAAAGAACAGTAGGTGAAGGCTAATCATGCTATTAAAAAAAAGAAAATAACTTTAAGCAGTCCATTAATTATCGGCAATTTATTCCGTTACTTCCATTAACCTTTTATTTAAAATTAAATGTTTTATATATAAAAATATATGTAATATTAAATTAAGAGAGAAAAAAGGGAGAGAGAAAAAGGCAGACAGAGAGTAAAAACAAATAACAAATGAAAATATTTTTAATATGCATGTAATACTCTCAGGAAATAAATCAAAAACGTGCAGTATATTATTATAATGACAAGTTTTAATTTACAAGCACATTGTTATGTTATGTTTAAAAGTGAAAAATTTATTCCGTATGTAAACATATGTATATTAATATTCTAAAAAAGGGCCATTCAAATATACTGTCAACCATACATATTTTTAGAATGAACATTTTTTTTTCAGATTTTATTTTTATTTTAGGAAACAATGAAGCAGAAGTGCTTGTACATTTTAAAAGCTTGATATTAAAATATTTTATTTTAATACGACTTCAACGAACCGGTTTACCTAACATTACTTCAAAGAATTTGTTTATTTATAAAGGTTACATTTGTACGTACATAAAAAAAGGAAAATCAAAAATGTAAATATTACGCATATTTATCATAATTAAATTATGTGCTTAAACACATAACTTTGTCATCGTAAATTAGTATCTAAATGTTTCTGAATGTAAACTCTGGTAATAACGATTTTAAATTAACAATTTTGATTCATTTAATCTTGTATTTTCGATTGCCAGTAAATATTTATCATCCCTACAACGATAGCTAATGCTGGTGATATTTCATTCTTTTCTAATATTTAGTTATTTACTATAATTCTGTATTAATATACAAGTTATGTACAATACTATACAGTACATATTATAGTGTAGGCTATCCTCAGTCTGTAATTAATAGGTTTATTTGAAAGTAATGAAATAATAATATTGTAATATATCTCGATGGAACAGCTCAGGAATTTATTTTTAACGTACAATTTGTCCAAAATTTACTAATATTGTCTTGTAGATACAAATTACAAATCCACAAACATTGACAACAACCTTGATATTCTACACATACACAACAAAAAAGTCCGCATCATAACTTGGTTGAACATTATGAAATATAAAACATAAAAAACACAACACAACGATGATTTAAATGAATAGACGCAATTCAAATCACAAGCGCGCGCGAGCACGCCTGCACATATATACATTTTTCTTTACGTGTGCTTAATAAAAAAAAAACCAGCCAGCAGTGATCAGCAGCAGGATAGTCATTGAGGGACAATACAAAAAACGATTGAAAACTATTCATTATAAAATTTCGTTTGGTTTATCGTTAAAAAGTTAAAACAAATTAATTCATATTTAATTAAATTAAACTAATTTAAAGAATAATATAATCCATGGGTCTACATTTACGACTATGGCACCTTTGTTTAAAATAAAATTCTTGCGTAGTTCGGCGCAAGAAGAGCGACTATTCTTTACTTTATTTCTTAAAAATCAGCTCATTCTAATCTAGAATTTTATAAAATAAAAACCTTTAATCCATAAAACAATAGTTACACGTCAAGAACACACTTCAATAAATAATAATAAAAATAAAACAATAGATGCTGCAGATAAAGCAGCATACTTGCAGCATCATAACGAACCACATTTCTAACGTACCCCGCTCGGTTTTTTCGACCTTAAATTGAGCCTAATTCAAGAACGACTCAACCAATCTTCATCAAATTTTCACATGCACAACTTCAGATACACTACCACGCATATCTGAAGTTCAATGAAACTGATAAAGTAGTTTTGGAGATTTTCGAACTACAAAATCTTACACATAGAACTATATATATATATACACAAGGAAACCACAATTTATGTGAATAGTATTTTCGTACTCCTCATACCTCAATACATAAAGGAAATTCACTTTCCCCCCTCCCAACATGCGACCGAAAGTAATACCGTAATTTTCTTCCATAAAGTAGTTAAAAATAATGTCTCTTATTCCTGTTACATTGATTATCACTTATTTATGTTACATCAAAATGTAACAATATCCAGCTCTATCAAAACTCAGCGGCAATAGAATTATTTCCGCCAACCACTTTGGCACGCTGCCATTTTATTTTTGATTTCTAATCAATGTAAAAGGTCTTCTCATCAATCTGTTTAATTTTTTTTTTACAGAGCCAATACTAATTTGACAATGACTTTTTTAAAGTAGTAGTAATTAAAAAAAAAATAGAAGAGAGTCTAATTTTTTTGCATCTTCGTCTAAAATATGTACAAATAGTAAATCTCAATTTCCATTGACGTTGCTTACATCGTTGTTTTTATTATTATTACTATTATTTATTTGTTACCATCATCAATAACTGTTTAAATAAATTACTTGATATGTGTAAATTTTTTGATTTAATGTGGTCTTAACGTACTAGGCTATTTTTTTTCAATTTTTTGGGGAGTCTCTGATCGACGTTTTATCACAATTTTCCTTGGTCTGTTTAGATAAATTGCAAGGCTATTCCTTTTTTTATCGTGGATTAATACACATATCTTTACCTGATGCTATCTACATAATGTACGATTGTTCTAATTTGAATTAAATATTTATTAATATTAAAATAATATGAAATTATAAAATTGCGAAGGGGAGGAGAGATTTCTCAAAAAATCACCCATCTCCTTTTATTCTTTGAACACATCACACCGAATTGTGCGGTTCTATAAATATTCTTTTACAAGGGCCAGGTGAAGTAATCTAATTTATTAGCATCATGAATATTTTATTTTTGTTTTTAAATAAATATCGATAAATTGGAATTAAACTATATTTAAATTTCACCCTATATCTTCTCTTTCTTTTAGTTCGTTTCAGTAATATTAAATATTGACGATCATCATGGTTAATATGTTTTTTTTTTGTTAATTTCAACTGAAAATAGCTTAGTCGGTTCGTTTAATTTGTATAAACTTCTTATTTCAAAAAAAACCTTTTATTATAAAAATAAAAATGACACATTGACGTTTTTCTCAATCCACCGACTTGGCAGAATGAAAATTTCTAGTTAGAAGGTGGAGGAGGTTTATATATTCTGTAGTCAAAAATGTTATCTTCCTAATCCATCAATTATTATTCATTTGAGTATCCTTTAGTGGTTATTGAGATAAAGTAACTAGTCTCGACTTTTGACTTACATCTGACGTACATCTCTAGAACATTGACGTACATATCTAGAAGTACTTAACTTTAAATAACTACCAAAATTCGCGTTGTCAGATGTCAAATAGTATTAAATTGATGATCATACGCACATGTTGTAATTATATAAGAGTTATTGAATTAACGTTAATTTTAATCATTTCATTGAATAATTAAAGACTTTATAAATCTTAAAAAAATTATAATTGTGAATGAAACCTGGAATAGTAAAGAAATCTGTTGAAAAGAATCTCTCTTATGAAGCCAATAGAATATATCTGAACGAAAAAATTTATTACGCAGAAGAAATACTGTATAATTGGAGAACTATGTTAGATCGAACAAAAGCTTAAAAGTCCATATATGTATATATATATACACGAGGGGTATTCAGAAAGTAAGAAACGTTTTGGAATTTAAAAAAAACCAAGTACAAGAAAAAAGTTTTATTACATACATGTGAAAAAGGGACTAAAATACTACTTTTCAACAATACAAAATCAACAACAAAAAAAAAACAATACAAATTCAGGCACTTATCATAGCGGTGGACAAGCTTTGAAATTCCTGTCATAGAATTCTGCCGCCTGTGATCTCAGCCACACAGTGACGCGTACTTGGAGCTCCTCAAAATTTGTGGTAGCCTAGTTTCTGTGAAACAATTTCAAACAATAAAGTCCGTGAAACTTGTGGGAAACGTAGAGAAAGCTCAGTTATTGTGAAACGGCGGTTTTCACGAATCTTTTCGTCAACTTTGGAGACCAGATCGTCAGTCACAACGCTCGGACGTCCACTCTTCACTTTATCGTGAACGTTTGTTCGGCCATTTTTAAACTGAATGCACCACTTCCTGTCAGAACTTTCACTCATTACGTTGTTCCCGTACACTTCACACAGTTCCCGATGAATTTCTATTGGTTTTAAGTTTTTTGCCAACAAAAAACGAATCACAGACCGAACCTTACAACTGGTGGGATTTTCGATTGCAGCACACATTTGAAATTTGTATATATAAAAAACGGGCAGTGCGGAGATGTTCTCGTTGTCACGGCTGGACGCTGACTGAGGTGCCGATCAAGAGCACACCAATATATACGCGATTGGGGTGTGCCTGGCGGCGTCAGGTGGAAACGTTCCTTACTTTCTGAATAGCCCTCGTGTGTATATATATATATACACGAGGGCTATTCAGAAAGTATATATATATATATATATATATGTGTGTGTGTGTGTGTGTGTGTGTGTGTGTATTTTAGTTTATTTCTTACATTAAATAAGTAGAAATTAACACCGCTTTCTGGCCATTTCTTTCAACAGTCATCATAGTTAAAATGGAAAGATATCAAGTTTTGTAAACGTAATGCGATTTTTTATAAATTTCCAATAATTTGAAAAGTTCGATTTATGTTAAATGTTACAGGGAAAAAACGATGAGCAGTATAATTTTTATTTTATATAATTTATGTATTTTATTTCAGGAAATTTAAATATAACTTAAAAAAATAAAGCTCGATAGTTAAAATTAGTTATACAGACCTGATTTTACGCTCTTCTGAGAAGTTCCTTCTTGTTCATGTAAATAGTAACCCGCATCAGAACAAAAATAGTATAAGAAGAAAATGAAAACTAATTAGTATTGATTTTTTAAGAAATTAGAAGTTAAATTCAATGATTTTCAATAGGATTTTTTTTGTTTCTACATAATTGTTTTTGTTTGTAAAGGAAAATGTAAGTAGTTTATTCTTAATATATTTGGTATGAAACACGAATTTCTAAGATTAATTATAAGTAACCCAGGTAAAAAATACAGTAAAATGATTTTCAATAATTTTTTACAGTCGTAAACCTAATGAACATACAAATCATCTTGCCCATTTAATTTATGTTCTTCTCTTTCAAAGTTTTCACCATTATAGGAGTCGAAAGGAGTTTTTAATTATCTTAGCTGCACTTCTGATGACTGTTATCGGTATAAATTTATCTTCCAAGCTCAAAAAAAGGAAATAACATTAGTAAAACATAAACTGGATCCTAACAATGGGTGGTCGTTTACTTACCGCTAATCATATTACGATACCAATTAGTGTTTCTACTGTTTAACTCTTTTCTTTAACAGGACAAATAATCATTACTAATAATAATTTTAAACTGTAATTAAATAAAAATAAAAACCGTTTCGGGTCCTAATGCATTTCCGGTATCATATAATATAAAGTATTTTCATCACACATTAACTCATAGTGGGCGTTTAAGAGTTTTTATAGCTAACAATTTTAATTTATTTTTTCTTGAATTTCTATTCAATGAAATTAAATTTATTCCTAAATGAAACTTACTTCATATTAACTAAAACATTATATAATTTAACAGTATATAATTTATAGAAATTGGCTAAATGATGAAATTTCATAATATTACTGTGCATAATAGCTTTTACAATAATCGATTTAAGCGATGTACAATCAAAATGTTTATCTGAAACTTTATTTAAAAATGTAAAGAATTTTTACTAAATGACTCATTCCTTCTATTATTTTTACTGGTTTATTTTTAAATAAAGAAAGTTTTTGAAATATAACTTTAGTTACCAATAAGAAAATAAAATGTTATCAAATAAGGGAAAATCAGTTTGTGCTACACTACTCATCACCACAATAGAGTGAAAGCATCTTTCATTCAACAATCAAACACATTTTTCTGTTTGGTATATTGGTGTCTTGAAAGGTGTACAGTAGTAAAAACCTCCCATTTATTTTCAAAATACTTACGAAAAGTTTATATTTATATATATAAATAAATATAAGATTCACCGAAAAATGAATATTTTGCGTAATACAAATTTATTTACTTTTTACTTCCTTGTACGAAGTAAAGAAAAAGTGCGATCGCGAAAAATTTCGGATCAGATTTCAACGGAAATATCCATTTTTATCAACCCTGAATCCATTGACTAGTTTCGGCGTGACCTCTTTTCTTTTTTTCTTTTTCCTGTTTAGCCTCCGGTAACTACCGTTTAGATAATACTTCAGAGGATGAATGAGGATGATATGTATGAGTGTGAATGAAGTGTACATTCTCAGTTCGACCATACCTGAGATGTGTGGTTAATTGAAACCCAACCACCAAAGGACACCGGTATCCACGATCTAGTATTCAAGTCCGTGTAAAAATAGCTGGCTTTACTAGGACTTGAACGCTGGAACTCTCGACTTCCAAATCAGCTGATTTGGGAAGACGCGTTTACCACTAGACCAACCCGGTGGGTAAACGGCGTGACGTCTAAGTATGTTTGTACATACATATGTATCTCGCATAACTCAAAAACGATTACACATAAAATATTGAAATTTTGGATTTAGGACTGTTGTAACGTCTTGTTTATTGCAATCGACTGGACCAAAAGTTTTTTTGGATCCAAAAAAGACCAAAATAAAAAAAAATTGGATTTTGGAGTTTTTTTTAACTGCACTAATAAGCCCTCATTGAGAGATTTTCAACGATATATTATAAGTGGTACTTATTTTCATTGGTTCCAGAGTTATAGCCCAATAAAATTTTAATTAATTTAATATTAGTATCTTATAAGGGGAAAGCACATCGGCGAGAATCCGACTTCATTTACTTTTCTTTTAACTCTTTTTTAAATTTATTAATTATTTACATGTGGTTGTAAAAACATAAAGTTTTACAATAAATAATAATTCAGTAACAGAAAAAAAGGTAATAAAAAATATAAATATATGTAATTTAATAATGGTACAAGGAAGTCATGTGGTAACCACATCAGATTTTTTTCGTTAGCTGATGAAAATTTTGTTCATAGAATATTATATAATATTTAATTTGTTATATATATATATTTTTTTTTCACTTAATGGCCAAACTAATGTTTCAAAAATAATAGATCCTCTGGTACCTCAGTTGGTAGAGCGGTGGTTCTAAAATAATACTTTTGCAGGGATTCACCTTGAGACCTAGATATTCAATAAGAAACCTATTTAAAAAAATTAACCCCTAGAGAATAAAAATAGTTATTGAGCTGATTAACCAAAGAATTAGAACTTCGGTTGCTTTTTGCAATTATTTATTAAAATTGGTTGAAAGTCATTTCACTTCTCAAAGCAGTACATACATATACATATATATATATATATATATATAATTACTTTAATTAATTAAATGTAAGAATTCGCCGTGATTATAACTTAATTTTGCAGAAAATCTTCACAAAGGTTCTAGACACCCGGTAAAATTTCAATACCAATATTAAAACTTCATTTATAAAAGGGTAAAATTAAAGGGTAATTCTGTAGATTGAATACTGTTTATTTCCAAATTTTCTAAGTAGTAGAACTGTGCAGTAGTTATTCATTTTTATTAATTTCACCTAATATCCTATAGACAATTCATCTTAAAAGGGATAAAAGTTGTTCAACACGAAAGAATAAATTTTCCACTTTTGAAATCTTTTGAGCTGATTGAATGCTAAAAATATACATAATTGATTTTTAAGTACACTGTGATGACAATTAATGGTTATCATTTAATTAAAAGATGTTATCATTTAATTTCAAATAATATTAATCCTATCAAGCAAATTACGTGCATTATAAAATAAACACACAGAGATGATTACTCGCATAAAAATAATTGACTGTAACGTTAAAAATAAAAGGTCTATGAAAAAACGTTTTGCAGTATTTTTCCGTAAAAAAATAACTATTCTCTGTTTTTTAATCTAGATCGTATGTTAAATAGAAACATTGACAAGCTGAAAAGTTGGAAAAAAATTTTTTGTATCAACTATCTAGCATGATAAACGTTATTTGAGCGCATAGTTATAACAATCTGAACAGAGGACTAAAGGATTTACGAAGCAGCATCAGTCTCGGAGATGGGAGGAGATTGGCGATGGGAGGAGTGGTAATGGCTGGAGCTCTAGGAAAACGTTTTCTAACTCCAAAGTTCTGCATCTTGTCCTTTTAGAAACTTTTATTAATATAATATAAATTGTGATATTTTCTATCCTATCACTTACACAGATCAGAGGTAGAGTTTATAGCTTACAATTTAGGTTGTTTTAAATAAAGGTTCTCCTTAGTCATAATTGTAATTTGCGTTTTTAAAAATAAATTTGTTATGCAAATTATTAAATATTCGTAGCGAAGATGGAGTAACATAGTTATATTCAATAAGAATTATAAACTAAGCTTTAATAACAAATACATAACAGATTTAAGAGTTAAAACGGATTTAATCCTTATAAGGGAATGCTGATTTATAAACAAGTATATAACTTAATTTAAGTCTACTACTTGTTTTGCATGCAGGATTATTCTATTTTAATTCAATCCCATCTAGTCCGGATGAGAAGTCTTATTCTATGTACAGACAACTATATCTGCGTTTTTAAATAAACGCAGATATTTAAATTGGTAACAATTTAAGATTAATATCATTCAATTTCAATATTGAATATCCATCAAAACTTTCGATATGCAATTTTATTTTCACTATGCAATTTTTAATTGTTAAAAATAATGAAACTTTTTATATCGGATGGGAATTTAATAGAACTGTCATAATTTAAAATAAAAAATATAAAATTGCAGAGTTAAAACGTCTTGGGTGTGATTTTTATTAATAATAATTCTAAGCACGTAGATAGAACGTGCCTTCGACCAGATGCAACTACAGGCCACTACGTCAGGTGTAACTATAAGAAAATACATTTGATGAGATTAACATTCTGTTTTGAAATATTTCGATTTATATCAGTAATTTTAATTTTCTTGTCAAAATAAATTAAAAATTGAAAAATATTAACCTTACATAAAAGGTACCCTTGGGTAAAAAAAAATTTTCATATTTTGGAGAATATTATTCTACATAAACAATATCATAATTGAATAAATAAATATAAAAACAAACGAAAAAACATTAAAAAAAAATTGTAATATAATTTATTATCATTATTTACGATTCAAGTCGTTAAATCGTTCATAATTTTCCTTTTTATTAAAAACGATATTTTCCAGCAAAAATTATTTTACGTACATTTATTTGAATAATTTTTGCCTAATTGATGATTCTCCTAAAATTGCTGTTAAATAAATTTAATTGAAATAAACCAAACCAATAAAAATATAACCATAAAGCGTATTGAATAAATTAAAATACGAGTATATCTCAGCAGTGAGATCTCAGAATTATTTAGGATTACGGTCCGTACGAGTGGAGATACATTTCAGTTCAAAGTACTAATAACGGCTTAAGTATCACACAAATTACTTGGCAGCCAACCTATTAAACAATGGAGATGACATTAGAAGGTTGAACTGACTGCACGTTCTAGACCTAAGTGGCCCTATTGTGTCTATAAACTCGAATGTGAGAGTATTGTGCATTATCTCTTCGGCTTTTAATTTCAAATTGTTACATACATTTTTTTTTAGTGTTTCATTGTTGTTTTTTTCTTCTCTATTTATTACATCTTATTTTGCTTTCTGTTGTAATCGAAATGTTAAGTGTCATTTATTTACTAATTGTAGTTGCTTGGCATAAAAGTGTTTGTTACACTAGTATGTAATTTTTGACGAGTTTCGCCGAGGAGTCCGTTATCAGGTGATTTTGGGTGCGATCCAGTTTACTAAAGATTTATGTAAATGTAACCGATTGTAAATAAGCTTTGAAAAAATAAATAAAAATAGTTATTCAAATTATAAAATAAATATGTTCGTTTAAAATATATTTAATTCATTTTTGTTTTAATTTTATCCATTTTTTTTTTTAATTTCCCTAATTTAAACTCACACATTTAATATAAGGATTATTCCTTATAAAAAAAAATAAATTAGAAATAAGGAGCATTGGCCCACTGTAAAACACACAAGATTAGAGAGAAATCAACCGCATCGTAACATTACTTTGCAACAAACGAATAGTAAAAATACGGATCAACGGATGAACCGAGTCACGGAGTCCGAAGACGAATGATCGTGGGGCCAGCCTCTGGGGGTGATCGGCGGGGGCTCCCGGAAGTCGCCGTCCGTCGATCATCTCCGAGGGACGCCACGGGGTCGATTCGAATCGGATAGAAGAGAGCCCGAGTGATCAGGCGGGGGCTGAGTATATGCCATAGGGATTAGTTCCGGTTCCTGCGTGACTGGAGGGGAGGTTTTTTAGCGGGGAGAACCCCGCACTGCTGTCAGAAAGGGCCTGGCGGCGGTTGGTAAAGCTTTTTCCTCCCCCTACGTAAAAAAAACCAGTAGTAAAATAAATATAAATAACTTAAGTTTTAAAAAGTTTGAGTATCAAAAAAAAATTATTTAGAAAAATGCACTGTCGAATAACGATGGTGTACCAATATATTGGTATAATATTTTTTTTAAATTCATAAATTTTTTTAAAATTGTTACGAAACGTTTTTAAGTAAAAAACATCAAGTATCTTGTCTTAGTAAAATAAGATACTTAATTTAATCGATATTATTATCGATTAATAATTACTTTAATCAATAATGAACAGATATTGTTATCCATCTTGCTGGCGATTAATCCTTAACCAGTTTTATATCAGGATGTTAAATTGGAAAAGGTGGTCAGTCCCTGTGAATACTTAAGAGGTATTCATTATAATGTTACTTAATAATTTTGATCTCAACTTGGACTATTCACAATTAAGGTTTATCTTATTTAATTAATATAAATTTATTTTTCTGTTGTGCTTAATAACTCGTTTTTATTACTAATCTTGTTTAAAAGTCGATAGACTGAACCAGATTTAATAACAATTTTATCAACTGAAAATTAGAAAAAAAACAAGGAATGAAATTCCAGTAGAGACATCTTATAAAGGTAATTATTAGATATATTTCACAATAAGCAAAAGCTTTCTTTTTTTTATTATTATCGTAGTTTGATCAAAGATATTTTACTAAGTTAAATAACTAAAATGCTATTAAGGAAATGAATTCAGGGAATCTATTTTAACTAAAACTGAAGTATTTTTAGTATTCAATTTACATATAGACTTCTCTTTAAAAATATCGGCATTATCTAAAAAATATACAACTTCAAGGACTGCAGTGAAGTTGAATAAATTGCCTTGATTTTCAGAGACATAAATCTCGTATGAAATTTTTTCGACAACAATATTTTCATCCTAAAGGTTAAAGGGCAAACTAAATAATATTTCAGTTAATTTCCTTTATTAACTAACTGTCTTCATAAAAAAAGAGGACAAGGTATTTAATTCGATCCGTACAAAAATCGATACAAAAACTTAAATAATTAAAATATATAATATAACAATTATCTTCGGATGAAAATTCAAGAAAATTCGTAGAAAACTTAAGATAAAAATAATATAAAAATGTCTTGGGAATTTTTGCCTAAATTTAAGGGGCTGATTCAGGAGAATGAAATAAACAAACTATTTTGATTGAACAAATGCCCTCTCATGCTCTCATGCTTCATTTTTCCTACGTCCTTCCATTTCGTGTATTTTCAATAAACGTTTTTTCTTATGAACGGACTGAAATATTTTAACGAAATTTAATGTACATATACGTAATACACGAAAATTTTACCTCTGAAATTTGTTAATCATTAATAGTTCCGCAAATATTAGTTTTATCAAATTTTGTTAAATAAAATTATAATAAAACAAACAATTTTAAAATTGTAAACAAAATGAAACTGTATTTGTTTAAATCGGTTGATAAAAAACTGTGATATGGCTGAATTTTATAAAATAGTTGTCAACACTTATGCAGTATGACAATTTTTTGCCCGTTTCGTTCACAGTGTTCTGCCATTAGAGCAGGTCCTGTCACGGCTGCTGCTCTCCACCTTGTTTTATCCTTTGCCAAGCTCTTTGTTTCCGCATATTTTCCCCTTTCCATAATCCTATTCATCATTTGAAATCTCTTCTTTCCTCTTCCTTTCCTTCCATTCAAGTCTTCCATCGCATCCACTAATAAACACCTTCTCATACAGTGTCCTAGCCAGTTCTTTTTCCTATATTCAATAACATTTAGCATTTTCTTGTTCTCTTCGATTCTCCTTAATTCTTCATTTGGTCTTGCCATCTGACATTTATAATTCTGCAACAAATTCCACATCTTAAAAGCCTCGATTAATTTTCTTCTGCTTTCCTCATCTTCATGTTTCAGCTCCATAAAGCATCACATTCCAAATAAAACTTTTCATTAATTTCTTCCTTGACGCTAAGTTTAACTTTCCACATAGCAGTCTTCCCTTCTTATTAAATACCTGTTTACTTCTTGATATTCTTGCTTTAATTTCTACTGTGTAAGTCAGGTCATCAGGTCATAAAGCTCCCTAAGTATTGACGTTTCTTCCCCTGCTCTAAAAATATTTCCTACGTTAATCTCAATCCTATCCTCTTTTCCACCTAATACCAGTGCCTGTTTTCATTTACTAATAATAGAAATTATTATTAATTTAATATAAAGGAAATGAAAACAGCACAAAATTGTCAGAATGTAGAATTTTAACCATCAATTTTAATAAAAATTTTAACCATATCTCAGTTGTTTATCAACTGATTTCCACAAATAAGGTATCATTTTGTTCATAATAAAAGACTTAATAATTTATCTATTACAACACAATTCGATAAAACTAATATTTACGGAGCTATTAATGATTAAAAGACTTAAATTGACGCCGTTTATGAATTTTCAAATATGTTTATTTTGCAGATGTTGTTAAAAACTAACTTATAAAAAGTAACTAAAAAAATAATACTTTTTCAATTATGTAAATTTCATCTTTTGAAGTCATAATATCAAATTAGAAAAAATAAGATCACCGTATTTTTTTCTTCATTTGAGGCTAACTTTTTAAAGTTTAAACTTAAGGAAACGTTTGGAGGATTGTACTATTCAATTTTTTGTTCGTGTCTGTTTTATTTTATTTAACATTTGATTTTTACTTTAATGACTTTTTTGTTTGTTGAATTAGCATAAAATCGTTCAGTTAATCTAAAGGATGTATCGTATTAAATTGCATGTAAATAATAATATTAATACTTAGTATGAAAAATAAACAAAACGTGATTTTACAATTCTTAACTAAAGTAATTGTGACTATAAATAAAAAATTTGTCTTCATAGTTATATCTATTGTTATAATAATAAAAATAATTATTAGTTATGCATTTTCCATTTGCATTATCGCAATTGATTTCAATAGCGGTAATGGGTTACATCAGCGCCGAATAAATTATATTTTAATGAATGTACAGTAATAACATGTTCTCTATTAGGGCAACTAAATGTGCAACGATTAAAGAACTCTCTTGCCTACGTTTTCAAGGTTATTATTAACCAATGGTGACGTAATTTTTAGCTTAATTCGGTGCTGTTATTTTTGTTTATAGAAATATTAAATTACAATATATGTGCCCCAAAGCATAATTATTATTACTAAATGCCAATTTTTAATTTTTACCTGTTATAATGATGAAGTTCATGGTATAATAGATTTTTTTAATTTTTTATATATTTTTTTTTTTTAATTGACAGCGTTATAAATGAATCGCTAAATGAAACGATTACGTTATTAATCAAAATTGACGTCAGATATGTAAAAATACAATTTATTAGTTACGTATCTTAAATAATTCATAAAATTAATCAAATTAAATTTTTTTTTAAATATCTAAAATAATATTTTCTTGAATAAAATTAAATCCGTTCTTCCTTAAAATTCAAATGAGTGGACTAGTTTTTTATTAAATAGATGTTTGTAGAAACTAAATCCACTGACTAAATTACTACTTATCATATTCATAAAATAAGATTATTATTGTTTAGTTTAACCTTGTATTACATATAAAATATAATTAAGCTAGTTTGTTTAAGGTTATAATTAATTACTATTATATATATATATATATATATATATATTTTAATAAAATTATACTATTTTCTAAAAAATACTATTTGTAATCTATTCCTTTAAAAGGGATGGGAATATAACGAACAAATTTCTCAGATTTAATCTGAGTTGTAAGAACGGCAACTTCTTTTCATAATGAAGTGTTTTTTGTAATTTATTTTAACTAGCCAGAAAAAATTATCCAATTAGAAAGATTACGTTTGAAGTTAAAACACGATTCTTTCTTAAAGAAAAAACAAAAAAATATCAAGTAAACTGTTCATAACACAATTTTACTTTATTCATAGAGAGCCTCGCTTGTATAAAAATCTTAAAAATAAGTAGCATCTTATTTCATATTTTTTCTGGGTTTGAATACCGATAACTCTACAGTTACTGAATGGATCATTAATTAAACTGTAGAAATATTATTATGTTGGAAATTAACAAAAGAGTTTATCGCTTTACTGAAGATTTGTAGCACAATTTCTTTTTGTATAAACTTTCGATATACCGTCCATTTTATAATAAAAGAAGTTTATATTGAAATGGGGTTCTTTTTCGTTAATAGATCGATTGTTCTGTCACCGAGAGTGTGGTTAGTTTTTACGGTTGTTATAATTAAACTAAATTATATCATTCAATCGCCAGCTGGAGTTACCGATTACTTTTTTGTCATTTCATTTATCTCTTTCATTAATTGATTTTTATTTATATTTATTTGTTTTTTCTATTTTTTTCTTTTTATAAGTTTTACTTGAATCAAATTTTCAGAATTCATTAAAACGAAAATATATCAATATTTTTTTATTTTGGTTGGTAAAGAGCTTTGAAGCTTGAACGTGGAATATGGAAATAAAAGAAATAAAATTTTTCAGCGTATGAAAAATGCCATGCCTGACCTGGGTTTGAACCCGCGACCTCCAGATGAAAGGACGAGACACTACCATTCCGCCACAGAGATGGCCATATATTTGTAAAATTTTATCGTTGTATTATTTGAATGTTTAGTTTACTTAGATAAGCACATTAATACGATTATATTATGTGTAACTGTTACTTATTATGATAAACATAAATTCACTAAGAATGTGAATTTTTGACAAGATCACAATTATTCTACGGTTGTCGTCATATAAATTCAGATTAATAGGATTCATCACACATTATGATGAATTATATAATTTATGAAAAAATTATATTTATAATTTTTATGAAAAAAGAATGGAAATAAAAGTAATATACTCTAGGGTTAGAATAAAATATAGGGGAGGTACCTCGCTCTGGATTTCAGCAACGGTCGAACAGCGTGTCAATACTTTATGTAGTATTAAAAATGCTGCCCTTTTAAAGCAAAACAACATAAAAATGTAATTAACAATTACGTATTCTTTAAAATGGTTTTAAAATCGTTAAGATAATGGAAAATATTTTCACGCACTATTTAAGAATATAAATGAAATAATACATTTTGGAGTAACTATATAGAGCAACCAGTTTTAACAATTAGACAATATTCGTGTATTTTAGCCTGATAAATAACATAAATTTTAATTCTTCAATTTTTTATTCAGTTTCAGAGTTTTAAAAGTTGTAACCAAGAAGTTTACTCGTATTATTATTCAAGCGGCTGGAATATTTTATGTACTTATCGTTATATCCGGTATGTGATTTCAAGCACTTTTGAATACAGATAAGTATTAAGAGTTTAATTTAAAAAATGTATAAAAACTTTTAATCGGTATTAAAATTCAAATATATTTTTTTCTTGATAGAACTTATATTAAACAGTACGTAAATTTGTTGAAATCAAACAATTACAGATTTATAAAGAGTTTAATGAGTTAGTGAATTAATTTTTTTTAAATTATAAAAATATATTCGAATAAAAATCTATCGATTGATCACTTCCTTTTATGTATATAAAGTTGGTACTATTTGTGTTATGATGTGCGCTAATTCCCTCATCCTCCAAAGTAGAAATTTTTCTAAATGAGAACGTACCAGAAATATTGTAATTAAAAAAAATAAGAAATTAAATGAAGATTTTTTAATAACTTTCATTAACACATTTAACGCCGTAGTCGAAAAATTCGACGAAGTAAAAGAGACTCCTTAAAGCTGTCACAGTGTAGTAAACGTTTACGATGCAAACTTCTCTATTATCCACTACGGCAGCAAAGTTGAACAACGTTATGAATGGTTATTTCTTATACGTTAGTTTGAGTGCACACTATCAGACTCGTTTCATTTATTGTTGGTTTGAGTTAAAAAGATTGTTCGTAATATATGAGTTCCTTTGAAGATGATTCTTTTATCAACATATTTCAGCTAGCTGTGCTTTATATATATATATAATTCTTATTTTAATTTAATATTTATATTTATCTATTATGCACAGAGAAATTTAGATAATGTTCCATTTTATTGCCTTAGACACTTTATTTTATTATTTTGTTTTCAGTAAAAAAATTTATTACTTTACAAAAAAAAAATTACTTCAGGACATTTTAAATATTAAAGAGTACGTGAAATACTTTTTATCTGCAAACCCTCTGAAAATGGTATGTTGTGCAATCCAGGATGACTCTCGTAGTTAGAAAATCGTCGAGAATAAATTGCATTATACGTACAATTTTTCGGTTATGACAGAGGGGAAAGAATTACCTTTATTTATTTAAGATCTACTGATCCTTATTTGGATCTAGCTGGTTCTTCAATTTTTTCTTCATTAATTGGATCGATTTTTATTTCTTATTTTTACCCAAATAACATAATTCTGTTTTTGTTAAAATTAATTTATTATTATTCCTATGATCCAAGTGTCTGTAGTCATGGTAACCGATTAATTCATTTTATTATCAGATTGTTATATCACATCTGTCAATATATCATTTATTTTTTGGACAGTAATCAAATTTTGTTTATCTATCTTCTGTTGTATTTTTCACGAAAGTATAACATCTGAGCATAAGGTTACAAATAAGATAAATATTTAAAAAAACAACTCTAGTAATCGCTAAACCAGAAATAAAATCTATATTTATTTATCAAAAAGGTCATCAAATCGACAGATTAATCAATAAAATGAGTTATTAGACGTAAATAACAAATTACGAGAACGCTATGCATGTTCGCCGGCGGCACTTAGCAAACCGCTAACGTATAACGTTATATTCGACAGTAACGTACCACTGTCGATAATGCTTTGACGACGCCATTTTTGTTTATGGGATTTATCGTTATTTGAATCCAGAAACTATAAGTAATTATTGTAATATAACAGCGCAAAAAAAACAAAAAAAAAAAAAACTGGCACCTGGGGTCAAATTTTGGTTAATACGGCAACAGTGAAATTGTTAACCTATAGGTTTTTAATTTTACCTAATAATGAATAAAGAAATAATATAAATAAATTAACATATTTAAAAAAGTATACAATACGGTAAAAACTTTTCTAAATATCGGAAATTTTTGTTGGGTATCTTGTATGCACTGATCATCTATACATATTTCAATTCATAAATAAAAGTTGGTTTCAGTTAAAAAAAAAAAAAATATCGGATAATTCTTCAACTTTCGATTATATCATTAAATTAAAAAATTAAATCTACTTAACATACAAGGTAACATCATAACATACATCATATTCGACACGATTACTATCGTATATCTTAACGTTGGGATATATCGATATCCCGACGTAGCATCATATAAAACTGTTCTCAATACTTAAAATACGTCAATCGACACTTGAGATTATACCTACTTTTAAAGATTATTCCAATAAGAAAGGCATTTTACCAACACCAGATTTCATAATAATTCTAAACTTATAAATCAACATTAAAATAAGGAAGATATGGTAAAATAGTATAAATATACTCATACTTAATAATCACTTCTTTCGAAAATATGTTTACGTTGTCGGTTCACCGAATAGTGTTCTATATACATGTTTTCAAGATAAAAAATAGTAACGTGGTTAGATTCTATATGTGTTATACTGATTATATGCGAGAGTTCAACAGCTAGGTAGTCTCTATACGTGCCTTTATGCTACGGTTTTGACAATTAAATAGTCTAAAATGAAAATCGATACTATGCAGGCGAGATCTATTGTCTTGCAAGAAGAAATTCTTTTAAAAAACCTCTAGACAAAAGCTATTAGTGGATTCATTCTTCATCTATAATTATAAAAATGGAATGAGCAGCTAGTTACGCCTACGCCCAGGTAATTACCTGCACCGTTAATCCTTTTACACCCATACAGTATTATTATTTATCACGAGTAGTGTGCTATTACACGTAGTAATTTTCGTTTAGCACACCAAAAAATACGTTTATTAAATATTAATGGGTTAACGCATAATTCTTTAAAAATAATTGAGAAATAATGATCAAAAATAAAGTTACAAATATAAGACTATATTATACCCTTGATACTCGCAACTCACTAGTTACGTGGTGCGGCAGAACTACCCTTTACCAGTTTCACTTATTGACTGGTGTTTCTACCTCTAGCTGTGGTAACTTTTGTAGAAACATATCTATCCCCCAAAAGCTGTAACAAGATCAGGAAAGACAGCGGTACATAAGCTCGTTCAGAATTAAACTTTATTTTCCATTCGATAGCAAAGTATGGTTTGCTGGGCGTATGTAGAATTATCCTTACACATACTATCATTTTTTTAGTTAGTCTAAAGTTACAGTAAATACTACTACTAAAATTCAAACTCTTTTAATCTAATTCAATTGAAATAAATCCAATCCAACCATATATCTAATGAGCTTAATCTTATCAGTATTTATTGATATACACTGTTCAATAAATTGGTCCAAAAAGTTTTTTTAATCACTTTCTCCAGAATCAAAATTATTAAAATTCTATCTGTATTTTTAATAGAATGTGGATGATGTTCATCCAAAAATATTTCAAAGTATGGTTTTAAGGAAAAAAAGGTCAAAATTCAAGGTTATATAATATTTCCCTGGTTTCAATAGCTACACATTAAAACTTACCTGATATCATTTAATTTTTAATGCATAGTAAATCATTTTTTTAATACTAGAACTCAAACAAATAAAGTTATTATAAAAATTATAAAAAGTTACTATAATTATAAAGTTACTATACAAATTATTATTTATTTATAAATCGACTTAGAATACTCTTAAGCACTAGTTTTTCTAGAAAAAATCTTATCTTAAATAACTTTTTTAATATAAGACTATTCATACAAATGTAATACTATTTATGTATAATCAATACAAGATTCAACCTTCCATATAATTAATTAATGATATTTTCAAAATTTTAAATCAGACTTAACCAGTTTATTATCATTCTTATTGGCAGTCAGAATCTGAATTTTTTGAACACTAAAAAATTAACATTAAACATTAAGAAATTGGTAATTGGGAGTGTTTGTTTTTTCTGGAGTAAATAAATAATAATAATTATTTTATTACGTTTATTCACTTAGCGAGTAATCAATTCAATCTGAGAGAAAAAAAGTACTAGATAGTAAATAACTGTATTCAATACCACTTGAATTCGATTAAATAGACTTGCGTGGGAAGACAAAAAGTATTTTCAAATAAATTACATAATGTGTGAATTTTAACAGCGTATAGATTGATATACAACCAGTAGTACTTTTGCTGACACTGACAAATTGTCCATGAGTAATGTAAACAGGAACTTCTTACAATGCAACAGCGTTTCGTTATTTCAAGTAGTGGTTACTACCTCGACTTGAAATGCTAATATATACGCTTAGTAAAATTACGATATCATGGTCAAAGCTTACTGATTAATGCAATTTATTATTTTTAAATTCATTTTTCATGGTTTATTGTTATTATAAAGAGATATCGTTTTATTTAAATTAAATTCATTCGATGAAAATTCTGATGAGAAATTATAATGCTAGGAAATACAAGTACCAACTTACTGTATTACGTATTTATCTGACATATGGATATAATTATGTCACCGACTTGTTTCATTTGTCAATCGTTTATTTATATATTTATTTTGTTAAATGCTTTAATAAATACTAGACTTGCTATTAGTGCTAAAAGGCCAACAGTAGATAGACGAGGAAAATTCTGTTGAAATATCCATTAGATTTTTTTAGCATGTAGTTACAGATTAATACGTCGTTAGAAATTCTTAATTTTTTGTTCCTTAAACTTTTTGAAATTGAACAGAAGCTAACGCAGCACGACCATCCGCGTGCCATGCGCAGACAATTGTTATACCCGCGTTATAGGCTAACTGCGTATTTCGAAGATAAAATGATAGAAGAAAAAAGCAACGCCAGTTAAGCTAATATTGTAATACAATTAAAATATTACAGTTACAATTGAAAATATTTTAGGATAAAATAAAATGTAAAAAAATAAAATTACAGGACTGAATATATATTATATAGTACTTATATTCGTAGATGGATTCCATTTTCATATAAAATGATAATAGTAAAATATAATAATTTTACAGCTTTTTAAACACTTTCTCTTTAAGCCTAATTGGAAATACAATACTGTAGTAACCTATTTGAATTCAAAATACCGTAACTAATATACAGTACTGCTTTATTAGAATACTTAACTACTTTAACGCAATACATTTTAATGTATGTAGCTTAACAACACGTACGTTTAAGACAGATGTCTGGAAAAGTAGGAAGTTATTTTTGTTTGCTTGGGATTCATATTTTTTTTTTTTCAACTAAATGTAATTTTACAGAATTAAATGTTAGCGTATTTATTTATTTTTTTCAGTTCATTACTAAATACGTTTACGTAGGTAATAAGCATTTCTCTAAACCTCTAAAAAGTAGAACATTTTGTTTTATATATGTGATAACAGTTCTTTTTTATGTGGACATCCTTCTACCTGCGTTACAAACGTATACGCGTTATTTTGAACTGCCTTGTAGGGGGTCGTACTCTAGTTTAAAACAAATATATAGTCTATTATGGAGGATATTTTGCGTTTTATGCTAGTTTGATATGGCGCAGAAGTAAAAACTAAAAAATATACTCTTAAAATTTACAAGTTAAATTTGAAAAAAAAAAATGGTATAGTAAAAGAAGAATTTTATAATGCTTATTTTTCAAAATTGTAAGAATAAAAAAATAATAATTATAAAACGAGTTTAGGAAGTAGGAACGTAAATGTGATTTCTCTTATGTTATTTTTCACGCTTTGAGACGTAGCCATTTGTGAATTTTTTCATTTACTAAACAACCCGTTTTATTAGGTATATTATTTTAATCATTTAACTAATCTGAAGATTTAATGGATTTATATTTTAAACTGTTGAATCATTTTGATTTTTATAATTAAATTCACTATCGAATTTTTTGATTCGAGATGATACTACGTACGTAGTATCTAAAGAAAGTTTTAAATCTTTTTCAGCCCGTAAATTTGATTTAAGCGTAACCTACATTCGATAGATAAAGAAGTAAAGAAATTCTCCCAATCCATCTGCGAATTCTAGTTTATCTTTTGCACATTCACAGTGATGTACTAATTTTATCAGGGGTATTTGATTTCTTACTTATAATTTTTTTGTATTATTTAAAATTTCTGACCACTTTTTTGACATAAAATGACGAATGGAATCGCTAAAATATGATTTCTGGGCTTTCATTATTGTTTGTAGAAGATATCTTATTAGCAGTTAATATTGTTTTCATTCTTCACTAAGATATAAAACAATCGTTTTAAAAGAGAGGAACTAAGCTCCTATCTGGTGATCTAAAAAATTAATTTGATCAGAATGTTTCATTTAACTATCGTGGTCAATAATTGTTATCTGTGTTAAGGTTTTAAAAGAATACAAAATAAAACAGAAAGCAGCAAAAAATTTATTTGCATCTTGAAAGGAACAAAACCACGATCGAATATTGAAAAAAATGTTTAAAAAAATGAATTCTCTTTAAGTTTTATTCCACCAACCTTTTTTTAAAAAAAAAAAAAACAAAACAAGGGCGAAATTTAAAAAAAAATAAATGTTTTGTTAAAATCAGATTTTTTAACGGCTAAAATTTTATTAAAATTGGATTAGTGGTCTACAAATTGTAAAGAAACAGACTGACAAAAATGCTACAAATGAAAACACATATCGTAAATTTTAAATTATCTGTAACTGAAAAATACCTAGCAAATTCAAAAATGAAATATCAATTTACAAATATTTCTCTTTGTGATGGTCGTTGAAAGTACTCTATTTTCATGTCTTTTTTCGATACTTTTTGTACTTTGTGCATTACCTATTTTTGTTAATATTTTTCTGTTTCCATTGTTGTATTCTTCCTTTTCATTTACTATATTCGCTTATTTTGTTAACCTTTTAATTAAATCTTTTTAATTTTCCTTTCGTTTGATTATCAATCTGTGTTCGTTCATATGTGCATGACGATCTTGTATTTGATAAAAAATATCACGTGTGAACTGAAAATGTTGGACACATGTGGTCCATAGATTCGACAAGTTCTAGAATCTAGAATCCAATGATAATAATACTTATGACATAATAAATGTTTACTGGATCTTAATATTACTATAAGTGCGTTTATTAACATGGATTTATTGTTTATTATAATCATTTACTGTTTGTTTTCGTGGGAGAAGTGTTATTATTGGATGGCTTTCTCATGTGATATTTTAATATATTATTAACTTATGGTTTCATCAGGAAAAACCAATCGTAAATGTTTGTTCTACAAAAAAAAAAATATTTCACTTTTACTAATATAGATTTGACTCATCAGTTAATGTAAATAAATACAAAGAACTTAGCCGTGTTAAATTGTTATTAAAACACATATAAACTACAAAACGCTCAAAATGTGTATAAACACAAACGCTCATTTTATAAACGCTCAATTATAAAATTATTTAAAATGTTTAAATAAAACTTAAAATTACCTTAAAGTTCTTAAATTACCGTTGTAAAACAATAATCATCAGTAAAGATAGAAGATATATACTCTTATTAAAAATGTGTGTTAATTATGTGTACCTTACGATTGTAAGGTACACATTTTTTTTCTTTTCATTAATTAGTTGCAGTTTTATCATTGAATTATAGTATAAATATCAAGTGAAATGAACTGAAATTGTATTACAATTCATAATCATATCTAAAATAAGGTTGCAATTAAAAAAAAGACGCTGAATACTTTTTTGCTACGTATTTTTCTAAATATCATCCTTAGTATCTTCTCATTATGACTGTTTAACAGTTTAATAATAATAAACATTTCTTTAAACTAATTATTTAGTCCATAAATATAAAATGTTACAATCTTTAAACTCTGCATTCACAAGCCGTTTAGAAATGATTGCGGTGCTTAATAATGCATGCCAAATTTTATAACGCAATTTAATTTAATAAGGGCGGTATATTTAATTTAATTAAAAATATAAACTAATTATGATGTTTGATTAGAATGAATTCAAGTACTAAATGGAACAGTTTTTCGTAACAGGTTCCACACCTTTTTCCCCAGAGTTAGCGATCGTTAGTATATCATTTACCAATGATCCTTCGTTTAATTTATGTTGAATTCTAAATTTTAGATTTCAAATAATTTTTTTATAAACGGTTTTAAAGCATTGCTTTCGAGTTTATGAATTAAATATACAGATTAAACCTGATTTCAAAAATAGCATTAAATAAACAAACAAATTTAATAAAATTTTGTTAAATTCTATTAACTTAAAATTGTTTGAAGTCTGTATCAAATTAAAGTTTGTACAGTTCATCAACGTTATCTCGGCTCTCGGGGCAGTTCTTATGCAGGTTGGCTTGACGAAGTTTCTGTTCATGGGTAATTGGTTACTTGATTGGTGGAAGTTCACCGTGTATATATATATTTGTGTGTGTGTGTGTGTGTGTGTATATATATGTATATATATACAGTGCTGATACTCTTCTATTACTGCATTTTATTAAATTTTTGCTGTAAGGTAACTTAGACTAACTTAGTTTATATTTTAAATGGCACAGACTTCAAAAAGTGGAAATTTAAGGAAATTAATGTTATTAATTTTTTGCGTATTTTTTAAAATTCGGTTGTATTAGAATATTTAGAGATTTATAATATTAATTTTATTTTTATATAAAGTCTAGGTATGAGTGCAAAATAATAATTGACAACAAACATATAATATTAGTGACAACAAGCAAACAAAATATCTTTAAAAGATTTATATAGCATAACGTTTTATTAAAAAAATATTCCACTTATGCAATCTGAAGAATCACGTTAACATTACCGAAGAAACTTAACTTCTTCCATAAATTGAATTTCATTTAGCTGTAAATAAAGCTTAAACATTGAAAATAAATTACTGAATTGAGAAACTTTCTTGGAAGTTAGTTAATTTTTTTTTTTCATTTTTACCTGTAAATGTAATGGACAACAGTATTCTTAAATTTTTTTTATCTATGAATTTTCTCTGACAGGATTCCGACAAGTTGTATTAGCTTGAAGGGTCGTTATTCAATATCGTGTATATGATTGATTTAATTAATAATGAAAAGGTATTTGAATTCAATTCAATTTAAACTGTTATTGTATTATTGCAACATTATAATTGAACATTGTCTTGCATTAACGATTGTAAGGTACACATTTTTTTCTTTTCATTAATTAGTTGCAGTTTTATCACAGAATTATAGTATAAATATCAGGTGTTAAAAGAACTGAAATTTTATTACAATTTATAATCATACGTGAAATAAGGTTGCTTTCCTTTATGTTTTATTTTTGTGTAAATAAAATACACTGGTTATTCCTTTACTACTGTGAAATCGCTTAATAGAGCTGAAACTACATTAGTGCTATAATTATTTAATATGAGATTTAAAATTGATATTTATATACTTCTACAATATTATTATGTATAAATCAATGTTAGGACATAATACTTTCATACTACCTATTAATAATAATAATAAACATTTCTTTAAACTAGTTATTTAAGCCATAAATATAAAATGTTATACAAACTTTAAACTTTTGCATTCACAAACCGTTTTGAAATTATGCTTCATAATGCATGCCGAATTTAATAACGCAAATTAATTAATAAGGGCGATATATTTAATGCTTAATTTAATATATAGGCTAGTTATGATGTTTAATTAGAATGTATTCAAGTACTACTCGTACATGTAAAAGTTTTTCGTAACAGCTTCCACACCTTTCCCCGGAGTTAGCGACCGTTATTGTGTCATTTACCAATGACCCTTCGTTTAATTTACGTTGAATAAGTAAATTGTCAACTTATTAATTTAGACTGATTTTTATAAAATTAACAATTCTGACCATTAAACAAATTATTACGCTCCAGATTCAAGTGTGAAATAATATATGTTAAATTTCTTAATAAGTTGGTAACTTTTTAAAATATCTATTTATAACCATTAAATAACATTATGTAAATATATGGTATAACCTTGCATATAAAGTTTCTTTTTAACCGACTTAAAAAACGAGGGGATTCTGATAACCTTCATATATATATATAATGTACATTTTTTCTGGGTTCAATTCTTCTGACCTAATGCACTGATTTTCATAGTCCTTTTTTCAATTTGGAGACGAAGTTCTAATGATCTCATAGTAACTTTATGTCAGATAACATGCGAAGAAGTTTTTTAAAACTAGTAGTTAAGAAAAAAATAGACCTCATTTCTTTCGTATTCAAAAAGCTGAGCTGTCAACGAAATTGAATTACTAAAGTAAAGGTACAATAAAATACAGAACGGAATTGTCGATTGTACTCGACTGAGGAAGGTTTAGCCAATGTTAAAAATGATCTTATTCAATCAGCAGTATCGAAATTTCTGTTCCTAGAGTTATCGAACATTACTGGCTACTGATTACACAGAAGATTACTAATTATTCTCATATCTTTATATCACCTCTTTTATAAATAAATCGTCCAAAAATTGAAAGTCAAAATAGTGTACTGAGAAAAGTACAGTGACGTTCAACCGTAAGAGAAATGTACGGAGTAAAACGTAAAGCAGAGATTTATCTAACGTGTAGCAAAAAAGATAGGTAAAGATGATGATGTCGGAAATAAGTCGTGTTAGGGACCAGCAGAAGACCAATCCTATCTTCAGCTGTCAGTAGCAAAGTTTTGACAGCCCCTCCCAAACTTTCTTTCCCTGGTATGACGCAATACTTCTCTATCTTTAGCCCAGGAAAGATAGCACTCATTAAATTTTTGTCTTATCATTTTTTTTTTTTTATGAAAAACGTTTCACATACGTTGTTTCGATTAATAGCAAGGAACCTTATTCGTAACTTTTACGGAAAAAAATCGGAAAACGCGTTTGCCCATATCTGCATTAAAAACTTACGAAGTACCTAAATACCAGTTTTAAGAGGAACTGTTTTTGTTCGATTAATAAAAAATTATATGGTCACTATTTGAAGATATTTAAAAAAAAATGTTTTTCCGTAATTAGGCTACTCAATATTTGATTGTTATAATAATATCGTGGTTCATTGAAATGGTAACATAATCATCTGAAATCTGAAGTCGTCCGATATTCGATGTGTGTTAAAAAAACAACTTGAAGAAGATCGGAAAAGTTGAGATAAAATTAAACACATATTCTCATATTTCATATAGTCGTCTTACTGCCTAATGTGCTCCAGTTCAATAATTATAACGTAACATAGTTCCTCCGTGACATTTTCTTTTTTATCCTGATTCAACTTTTGCCCAATTTGCGTTTCTTTTTTTCAAAGATCTAACTGCATTCAATTTAAAAAAAAAAAAAAAAATAAGCGTAAAAGGTGCAATAAAATAAAAAAATAAAGAATTTATCTTTAAAATTACACTAGAATTTAACGTTAAATTGATTTTTATTAAGTTCATAAGTAATTTGATATCAACTTTAAAAATAAAATTTTATAGAATTGTGTAGCATAATTTTTACTTCCTTGTACGAAGTAAAGGAAGTATGGTGATCGCGAAATATGGGTTTTTTAATTTCAACGAAAATATCCGTTTTAACCACCTCTGAATCCATTTTGACTAGTTTCGACGTGACGTGATGTATCTCGCATAACTCAAAAACGATTAGCGTGTATAAATTAGCGTGTATGTTGAAATTTTGGATTTGGGACTGTTGTAACATCTCCCATTTTGACTGCAATGGATTGGACCAAAAAAACCCAAAAGTATCAACAACAAAAAAACCCCAAAATCCAAAACATTAACTTCTTTTTTTAATTTAAATGTATTGATCTATTAAATGTATTGACCTCTTGATTGTAAAAACATTTTTACAATAAATTCAATATTACAAAAAAAAAAATTTATGAAAAAATATCAGTAGTTATTAATGAAATAAAATTTTATGTAATTTTCATTTAAAAAAAAATGTGTATAAGTAATTTAATATTTGTACAAGGCAGTCTTTTAGTGTCCACATCAGTTTTTTTTACTTGCAATTTATGGACCATCGGGTTCCAGTTCGATTTAGGAGCTCTCCGGTGGCTCCCGGGATCGAATAAAAATATCAATCCTTCAAATTTTAATATAGAAAAGTTCGACGTTATTAAAATAATAACCACATGTTTTTGAAGCTAGAATTTAATAACTTATTTAAAAGAGATTTCATATTATGAAGTTACTTTTGTAACATATTTAATATATTATTCCTTTTTCTAAGAGGTTTATAATTTTATTCTGATTTCGAGGAATAAATAAATTTTCCGTGTTAATAAATTTCCTCTTAACTTACTTTTGAATAATATGGATAAACTTCGCCCTTCTTTTAATAAAAAAAGAAATTATAAATAAAATATATTTTTTATCGTAATTTTATGTTAAAAAACAATTTTGATATTTAATTAAAAATCGTTTATCTTTTAACTGAATATTCATTATTTAAATCGTTAAAAAGTAGGATGAACAATTTTATCCTTTGGTGTAAAATGAATATTTGAATCAACTTCAATTAATAGTAATCTGACTTGCTTATTTACCTTTTTATTACACGATATTTATAAATAAAATTGATTTTAATAAGATATTATATACTGCTTAATATTAAAAACAATATTCTCGTATTTCTGCTTGTATCCATCCTCGTAATTCATGGGTTACATTTTTAATGAGGTTTAATTTATGGTTATTATCCAAATCACTAATGTTATAATCATTTTTATTATTATTATTCATTAAATATAAATTATAATAATCCATAAAATGAAATTGCATAAACACACCTTATTATGTTTGTTTAACATTAATATGTAAATTTATCCATCAAAAGTAGTTTTAATTTCTTTATTGTTTTTGAATAATCATAAAATTATTACCGGTATTTATCCCGTTCGTATGCATTTAAAAATAAAATTATTTTTTTTTTTTACTAGAAACAACAATAATACCGCTAATTTAATATCATTTTTATTACTTTTAAAGTAATCACGTATTTCAAATTATAATCCCTTGAAAAAATATACTACAATAAAATAAAACGTATTTTATATTTGTCATAACCACACCTGTATCGTGACTAAAGGAAGCCGTAGGAAATGAATAAAATAATGATGATCTATGATAAATATGTAGGCGTTTAAATGTTGATCTACATAATCTTTACAATAAGATCTTTTAAATTTACTCTATTTTGCTTGCTGTGTTCACAATACAATTAAGTACTAAATATATCTTTTCACGTTACACAATCGAAGGACGTATAAATGTTTATAGAATTTTTGTGTAACGTACCAAAAGGAATACTACAAAAATGAAATATATACTTGGGCGTTAAATTGTTTTATTTTGGTTTGTCGATTTATTAGGATCATGTTGCTGCTACAAATAAGTGCTTACACGAAATGGTAAATGGTGACGAGATAGTAAATCCGCTGGTTTTCTTTTGAAATTCAAAGTAAAATTCTTTTAGTGTAATTCCTTAATTATACATTTTATTAACAAGCAGAGGATTAAAAATAAAATCAAAGTGCTGATAAAACTCAATTTAAGCCACATATTAATGAATTACTATAATATATAAATTAATCAATTTTTAATTTTTTTTTTATTTCGACCAAGTTATGATTTTTTCAGAATTATTTAACCTGCATAATTTTACTATTATATATTATAATACTTATTTTAAAATCTTATCGTGCTTACTTTTATGGTCGATGAATTTCAAACAATTTCCATTTTACAATATAATAAATATGGTACCTTCAGATTGCCACTTTGTTTTAATTTCAAATGATTATTATTCATTTATTAACATTTATGCAATTAAAACAAATCGTTTGATACACTCTATCAGACAGGTGCAGCTGTTTTAAAGTTAAAGAGGTACTAACAAACTTACCGTTCACATTTTCCTTCTGGCTTAATCCGAATAAAACAGATCTTGCTTAAATAAGATCGTAAAAAACTTGCATAAATTCATAATAATTGTTTTATGTTCTAATAGATAAAGCTAATTTCATACTGTTATAATTTTTTAAATCGAATAAATACTTATTATTTAAATTCAATAAAAAATTATAAAACTCATTTTCTATAAATTTGCAATTAAACATTGAAATTTTGTTTTTTTTTAGAATTTTTATAAAAATTCGAATACAAATTTTATTTAATTATTATAGATAAATACTAGTCATTTTAAAAATACATTTATGTATGTCCGAGGTCGTAATTGAAAATATATGGGTTTTTAACATCGATAAGTTAAGATTACAGAATACAATGTCATGTTAAATATGATTATATAATATACATTAATATTTCTTGACGTATATTTTTCTAATGGTTTCATACCTAAGATGTAGCTTTTTTTCCGACTAATTGTTGCTCCAGAAAATATAGTTTTTAAATAAAACTTACCTGAAACAGAAAAAATACATAGTTAATTTTTTTAATTTTTAACCTTCAAATTTTTTATTTACATAATTCAAATTATTAAAACAACAAAAAAAAAACATGATTAAATAATAAATTTATATATATATATATATATTTTAATAACAGGTGAAACTGAGGTGCAATTTTGAGATACAAATCATTCTCGAAAATTTCGTCCCTATTTTCAGATTTAAACGTCCATGTCAGCACGTCAAGTCCATATAAATCTGAGTTATATTCGACCCTGTTAGTAATACCTTCAAACTTACGGTTCAGGTTCTTTCTATTTACTAAAATTAATACTCTGATACTTTAAGAAAAGCGACAGTCTCTTGTAACGCATCAGTTTTTCACTCGTAAGAAAGATTAGGACAGGTACTATAAAAAATGTTCAGAAAAATAAGCATTATATACGCTATTTCAAATCAGTATGTAAAACAGTTAAATTAATAAAAATAAAGAAAACTGTTTATTAAAATAAATATAAACCAGTTATCAATGAAAGGTTTTGTAAGACTTTCCCAAACGAATTTTCTTATTATATACTGGTCTCTCGATTATTAATTTATTTCTAACAAAGTTATTATCTCTAACCTCTACTTACGCTACATTCTCTAAGTTAAATATAATTTATTTACATTGTGTTTTAGCGGTTTCATGGCATTTTTTTTTAAATTAAAATTTTAGTTTTTTTCCCGCTAGTTTAAGGTCTTACACTTGATTTACAAAATTGATATTTACGAGTGTATATTTTATTCATTTTAGTAAACCTTACATTAGTGCGTTTGAACCAGCTTGATAGCTTTTACCATTATTGCGTAACGATTACAATATTTTAATTTTGGCGGGCATTTTGAGGTGAATGGCCGATCACGGCCATTCGTGTATTTTTTTAATCCCTTAAAGATGCTTAATACGAATCCGAAATTACAATTAAAATCCGATACAAAAAAAAGTGATCGCATATATATATATATATACGTACATATTGAACTCGATAACGAAATGTTCGATCGTTGAAAACGTACTGTGTTAAAAAAAATTTCAGAATCTACGAGTACGTAGATTCTCGTATGAGTACTTACAAATAAATTATCTTAAACAAAGGTTGGTTATATTTATGTTTTTTTTTTTTTTTTTATTAAACTATCACCTCAATACCACAGTGTGTTATGGATGGAAATAATGTATAATGATATAATAATAAAGAAAAAGATAAATTTATAAAATTATGTAAAACTTATTAGGGGTAATACAATAGATTCAGAAGTAAAATTGTTTCATTCTTTTTACTTCTAAATTAAGGTTTAAGCAATATTAAATTTAACCCCCCTCCCTAAAAAATTGGAGAAATAAATGAAAGAGTAACTATTATATATAGTATTTTATTATAACAATGATACGATCCAATGCTAACGTAATTATAATAGAGGTCTTTTGTAGTTAGTTATATATATGCAGCTATTCAATAATTTATTCAGTATAATGAAATAAACTGACATTAACCCTTGGACTACCTAGCTTTTTTTGTTACAATGATCATCAAGGGAGGTTCCTAGAGTCCGCAGCAGTCAGGTTTCATTGGTACCTTCTTTCTTTTTCCTGTTTAGCCTCCGGTAATTACCATTCATTCAGATAATACTTCAGAGGATGATGTGTATGAGTGTAAATGAAGTGTAGTCTTGTACAGTCTCAGTTCGACCATTCCTGAGATGTGAGGTTAATTGAAATCCAACCACCAAAGAACACCGGTATCCACAATCTAGTTAGTATTCAAATCCGTGTAAAAATAACCGACTTTACTAGGACTTGAACGCTGGAACTCTCGACTTCCAAATCAACTGATTTGGGAAGACGCATTTACCATTAGACCAACCCGGTGGGTTGGGCTTCATTGGTACCAATAAAATGTACAGTAACCTAGTTATGACATTAATTTATTAAAATTAATACACTTTAATCTACATATTACTATAAAATGCCTTTTTAGGGCTTACACAATTACAAGTACTAGAGTTTGAAAAACGTTTTTACTTCATTTATTTATTTTTAAGACATGATTTTGTAAATTGAAACACGTTCATTCCGACTCACTTGAGGAAACACATTGGGTCCACTTTACAACAGTTTCTGAATGCTTCTTGCACACATGTCTGTTGCAAGAATGACAATATTGAAATTGTTTGCTCACATTATCCATTGCTTTATTTTATGATGCTGGACACGTATAAATAAAGAAATATTGTTTGTACAAAGTTAAAAATGAATTTTTAAATAAATAATCCCCTTAATGAAGTAAAATAACTAGTGTTTTAAGACAAGTTGACATTCTTATGCCTAAAAAATTGTCACACCAATTATCAACGGCGGGGGTGGAGGTTCCAAGATCCCGCTTGTAACGTTTCTGTCTGTTACGTGTAAAAATGTGCATTTTTCATGTTTTTTTACCTTTTCCGCAAGGAGAACTGTTTTTGACTCGTATCTTAGAAGAAATTATTTTAATACAAACGGTTCCTGTAAAATCGATAAAACTGTAACGTGTGGGCAGTTGGAACTCCCCCTTGGTAGTCTAAGGGTTAATCGTTTAAACACCAATTTCGCAAGTAAAAACTACAATTACTGTATTTTTTATAATAATTTAACAACAACCTAACGATTAATAACACTTAAAGAATGGTGATAATGATTAATTATGCTAAAGAATGATTATTCTTATCTTTGAATAACCATGTAGATTGCATTTGCAAAAGATAAGCTCAATTATTAATACATCTTCTTTACGATTAACATCTAGGCTTGATAACGATAAATTGGTGAAAACAATATATCATGGATTGATAATATCTAACGTCTACAATCAAAAATAAATTGAAAAGAAACTTGTTAGGCTACAGAAGAAATCCATTAAATACGTGGTAAAAATAAGATATATGAATTTGTATATAATCTTTTATAGATCTTTACGATTAACGACAGTTCTGTCATTGTCTATTTTTTAATAATAATTAATTGTAGACAGATTTTTAAATAAATTTAAATACGTATGTTTATGATAAAAGATGGAATGTATATATTTGTGTCTAAGGTTTATAAAATAAAAAAATGTCAATGTAAGCCACTTTATAAAACACCAAAGATTTTAAACAAATTATCATACAGAATCAGTGCTTGTGATAATGTGAAACTGTTTATAAATTGGCTTTTCTTTCTTTCTTTTTCCTTTTTAGCCTCCGGTAATTACCGTTCAGATAATACTTCAGAGGATGAATGAGGATGATATGTATGAGTGTAAATGAAGTGTAGTCTTGTACAGTCTTAGTTCGACCATTCCTAAGGTATGTCGTTAATTGAAACCCTACCAACAAAAAACACCAGTATCCACGATCTAGTATTCAAATCCGTGTAAAAATAACTGACTTTACTAGTACTTAAATGCTGGAACTCTCGACTTCCAAATCAGCTGATTTGGGAAGATGCGAATTTATAAATGATTAAAAATCATAATCACTAAAACGATTAAAAATAAAAAACTGTTTATTCAATTAAAATAATTTATTTTTCTACCCAACAATATATTGCTTCGTTGGTAGGAAATTTAGGATTCATTTTTTTTTTTTCAGCGTATGATTTTCAATTTAATTTTGCGTTAAAAACTACTTAAATGCAATAGTATTTAAGAAAAGACTTCTTTTTATTAAAAGAGCTAAAAAAACTGGGCGAAATCTTTCGCTAGCCGTAACTCGAAAACAAAGCGTTTCCAGACTTATGTTTATATGAACGTTTTTCATTATTTTCACCAGTAGAACATGTCTTGAATGTTTCTCCGTTACTTGGTGGGAGACTTGTGTATATATATATATATAGGTCCAGAAAAGGTAAATTTATAAAAAAAAAAGTATGTAAAACTTATTTAAAAATAGTGGTAAACGCAATAATAAGAATAGCATACATAATTAATTGTACGATTAAATACATCGCACAATTAATTATACGATGATAAAATTATAACCACTGTGAAGTGCATTGTTCATCAGCTTCAAATTAAGAAACCATTTCTCTCATGGCATTTTCACCCGCTACAAATCATTCAACTCATCCTCTGAAGCCATACCTAACGGTGGTCCCGGAGATAAAAAAAATTTCACCAAATTTCACCAAAATTTCAGAGGATGAGTTGAAGGATTTGTAGCGTGTGAAAATGCCATGCCTGACCGGGATTTTTAATCCGGGACCTCCTGATGAAAGGCCGAGTTACTAACACACACGCCACGGAGGCCGGCAAGGTAACTGTTATTTTTTTTTCTCCCCCGGGCCGGATCCTGCAGTTAAGTATTACACAGCCAGGGGAGTGTCCTTTAACCCACCGGGTTGGTCTAGCGGTTAACGCGTCTTCCCAAATCAGCTGATTTGGAAGTCGAGAGTTACAGCGTTACAGTCCTAGTAAAGCCAGTTATTTTTACATGGATTTGAATACTAGATCGTGGATACCGGTGTTCTTTGGTGGCTGGGTTTCAATTAACCACACATCTCAGGAATGGTCGAACTGAGAATGTACAAGACTACACTTCATTTACACTCATACATATCATCCTCATTCATCCTCTGAAGAATTATCTAAACGGTAGTTACCGGAGGCTAAACAAGAAAAAGAGAAAGAAAGAGGGGAGTGTCCTTTATTCTAACGGGCCTCCCTGCCTTGGCCCCCCGGTCGGATCTCACTTTGCGCCCGCCTCAAACCCTCAGAGTAGGATCCACCAGGCCCGGCTATGCCGTCCCTGGGTCACCACTCCGGGAGCCGGGACTCGGTCTTTATGTCAATGCCTCTAACGGGGATATCCTGAGTGGGACATCCCCACTGGGGCTCGGGGGTGCGAGAGTCCCCGTGCCTTGTTCTAAACAAGGTAATTGTTTAGAACCGTGCTTTATCACTCTACCTCTATTATTTCCTCTTCTTAATGTCATCTTACAGATAAAACCCTTTTTTACACGTACAAGTCAGATTAAATACAGATTTTTTTAAATACTCTCAGCTAGTTAAGGGCCGTTATTAAAAATATGATTATTATTTCTTATATATACATTTTTATTTTTATTAAAACTTCTTGATTTAAATTGATTTGAAAAAAGAATTTATTTTAAATGGAATTTTGTTGCAAGTTAAAATTACACAAGAAATAAATATATTTTTGTTACAAGCAATATTTATAAAATGTTTTAAGTACATAAAAATTACATTGATTTACTGTTTAGTAAAGCTATAATAAAAAATAATTTTTACTGAAAATAAAAATATGTATCATCATCCACGATATATTATCGGATTAACGTAGTTCAATAAAGTTTGTATTCGTGATCACTGTATCATATTGTATTTCTTTAGAATTAGAATACAACTCTTGAAGTAGTTAATAGGCTAACAACTTTTTCATATTAAAAAAAAAATGTTTATTATGAACTGTTTGTTATATTAAATAGATATAAATTAGACTTATCTCTTTTGAAACTAATACATTATATAATTTAACTATTACAGAAGTACTATTTTTTTTATTGTAAAACGTTGGATTTACTCCATAATTCATGTAATAAATTCTGTAATCGCTTGATTCTTCCATTGTAACCGTTCCTATTAAAGAATAATAAGAATTATTTGTTAAAGAAAAAAATTATATGAAAGTACAAGCATCCTGAAAACGAACAACGATATAATAAAAGACACGTGTATTTCTTCCTCGCGTGACTTTATAAAGGCCATGATATGATGAAAAGATAACCTTCTGTTTCGTATATCTATAATATAAGGTTTATTTTTATAATCGATAAAAAAAGTTATTAAAATTTTTAAATAGAATTAGAAATAGGCACGCATTCTATTAAAATAAATTTTTGTGACAGTATTTTTAATGAAATTATAATTTATCTACAAAATTTCACCTCCAGATCATTACAGTTTTAAAACTTCTATCCATAAATCACAAATCAGCCTTCGCGTGTCGTATAAACGGATACACTTAATAACTGAATCAGTAATATCTCTTCACGAAGGATCAAAAAAACGTGCCGTTTGCAGGATATTCGTTAAAGTGCATGCTGTGTACAGGAGCCGGAATTGACCGACATCTGCCAGACTGCTGTTTGACTAAAATTTAAAATATAATATCAAATATTTATTTATTCAATGTGTGCTCATTTTATCATTCATGCATTGAATTTTTGTTTTTCATGCGAGTATTTTTTTGAATTTTCATAATTTTTTAACATGATAAGATGGAGTAATAAACTGTTTACTTGAGAAATCTCTATTATTCAATATTAAAGATGTAAATAGTAGTAAGAATTCCTTTTTTAAGTAATAACAGCCTTAAAATTACCAGTTTTATCTGTACAAGTACACATAAAAAATTAAAAAATAATTTTTGAAGTAAAACAAAACGTTTACACCCAGATATGATGGGTACAAACCCGCTATGATATTCATAGCAGAAGAAAAGTACATCGTAGATATCTTGATGTAATGTGAACATAAAGAGCGCACACTCTTAAAGTCAATGCACCAGAATAAATCTATCAGAGCAATGTGCTCCTTTAAGCATTTTTATTCTTTTTACCACTTGACTTTCTAGTTGTCGGTAAATAAGCGAGCGATTTATTTATTTTATTTACATTGCGTGGGATATTACATTACTGATGTCAGTACGCAAACTGATTAAAACGTATGTATTTGTGTAAAATTTGATATCTGGCAAGTTATCTTGTTTATACAAAGTTACTGTTAAGGACAGATTTACAATATCAAAATTGAAACAAATATATATATTTATGTTTCAATAATATATATATATATATATATATATATATATATATATATATATATATATAAACTAGAAGTAATAAGAACGTTAGTAAAAATTTAGAACAACTTTCTTATATTAATTTAATATTCATTGATTAAAGCAAGTAAATAGTCTTAAATATACATTCATTTTCACTGAACACCTTACTCATACAAACATTAATCTTTTATAATATTGTAGTTTTATCTTTCTCTTTCCCACCTATATAAAAACTACCGTGAATAATAGTTCAACAAAATTATCTTTCTATCCGGCCAGTAGTAAATATAACAAATATATTCAATTGTTTAAAACATTTGATGTTTAATATTACTAGAATCTCATTGACATCATTTTGGTCTGTCATCTTTTTACCAATTAAAAAAAAATTATGTTACAATATTTAATATAATATTTATTCAATGACAGTGCACATTACTTACAAAATCAATGCAGTTCACTGCAAAACGTTTATTTTTCATCAGATTAATTCATTTAATAATAACATCAGCAACAGTTAACTACAAATTTTCTTTTAAGAAAGTTAAATAACACGGTTAGAAGACATGTGTTTTGCAGTTCATATATCTGTACTCCATCGTTGCTTGTAACTAGATTGTTTGTTTTTTTTCAAGTAAATGTTATGAGAGATATGCCCTGGAGCGCTAAATCATACAGTGCACGCGAGCATGAATTAAGTGAATCAGCCTGAACAAAGAAGAATCTCTGGTTTATTGTTACGTAAAAAAAAAAAAAATACTTTAATTTAAATAACACCATGAGCTGTTTATTAATGTCACGACATTTAAGAACATTTATACTAGGTTTAGTACAACAATTTCTGACATAATGAAGTGGAATAATGAAAATGATTTCAGGTTTAAGAAAGGTCTCTTAACTTGTTTTTTCAATTTTTTTTTTTTTAATTTAACAATTGAAACAAGCTCATAAAAGTTACAAATTACAGAAGTGTTATTCAATTCAGTGCAAGTAACTATACCCTCAATAAGCATATTTTATTTAACAAAATTACTTCAGCTTTATAGTATGACAATTCACTTCAAAGAATTAAATGGTTATCTCTGATATATCAGCAAGCGTTTAGCTGTTTTATTTGTTAACTGACTACTTTCCTGCTGATTTTATTACATAACAGCATTAAGATTCCGCAAAATTTTGCCATTCGATAAATCCTTTTTACTTCCTTGTATGAAGTAAAGGAAGTATTGTGATCGCGAAAAATTTCGTTTTTCAGATTTCAATGTAAATATCCATTTTGACTAGTTTCGGTGTGACGTCTGTACTTACGTATGTATCTCGCATAACTCAAAAACGATTAGCCGTAGGATGTTATATTTTTGATTTAGGACTGTTGTAACATCTAGTTGTACATCTCCTCTTTTGATTGCAGTCGACTGAACCAAAAGTGTCTAGAAAGCCTAAATCCAAAAACAAAATATTTTGGACTTTTTCTTAATTGCAGTTATAAGCCCTCATTGAGAGCTTTTCAACGATTTATCATAAGTGGTACTTATTTTCATTGAGTTATAACCAAATGAAATTTTAATTAACGAGCGATTTGGATCTTACAAGGGGGAGGCACATCGGTTCGAATAGACGTCATCTCCTTTTTTTAATTTAAATATATTGGTTTATTAATAATTATTAACCTCCGATCGAAGAAAAAATATGATAAAAAACCAGAAGTTATTGGTGAAATAAAATTTTACGTACGTTTCATTTTAATTGAAAAATTGTTACAGAGATTAATAATTATTAATATATTTAAATTAAAAAAAAAAATGAAATAAAATATATGTAAATGAAGTCGGATTCGAACCGATGTGGGCATGGTTACGAATCCGATACCTGTTCTCACTTACACCACATAACTACTTCAGCGACGTGAAACAAAATTAATATCATAACTAATATAATATGCTGATACGGGCACCACAAAAAAATGGTAATCAATGTGGTGTCCACCACAATACAGTTGTATAACTGTCCACTTTATTAAAGAATTGGAGGATCGTATCTCGCTTTCAAATGGAATAAGTTTAAATGAAGTGCAGCAAAAAATGTGTACATGTAATTTAATAGGCGTACAAGGAAGTCATGTAGTATCCACATCAGATGTTTTTAAAATTTTTACGACGTGTTTGCTTGTTAAGCATACTCATTTTCAATTTGCTTTGTTGGCTTTTTGTATATTATCGGCGAAATTATATCGTAGACATTTATTCGTTTTTGAAACATTCTTTTTTTAATTTTTCAAAACAGTGAGTGTAGTTTTTAAGTAATTATTTTTAATTACTTACAGAAAAAAACCCTTTAAATACGAATTAACCCTAAAAAAAAAATAAAAAACAAAAAAAGTACAGTTACAATTAAATTTTGTTATAGAAAATCCAAGCAATTTTTATATTTGGAATATTAATTTTTATTTAACTTGCTTTAACCCGCGTCCTATTTTTGAAAAAAAATATAATTGTTAATTCGTATTATACGAAGTAATTTTTAGTTAGGTTTCTTATAAAAATTACACATTAATTAATTAATTTGCCTAAGAATAAATTTATTATTTGTTAATTCTAGACGTGCAGAATTTTTTTGGAAGAGTTCATAATATAGAATCCTGTAATGTAAATATTATTCATTGCAGGAAGTATTTCATATTTATAAATTAGCTTAACTTCAAAAACAATGCAACTCCACCTTATAAAATTATAATTCATTACATTATTATACTTTGTCTCTCTTACTTACTATCTCTTTCTTTCGCTTATCTACTATCTCTTTCTTTCGCTATCTGATTATCTACTTTTCAACACCCATAATCTCAGTGACTTTTATATATTTTTACTAAGAAAGGTATCTTCTGAATAAGGTACATAACATTTAATCTTTCCTACCATAAAAGATATTCAATCTGTAATAAATTACTTAACATAAAGATTTAGACGTCAAGAATTAAAAGTAATTAACTATTACTTTCACGTGTTAATTAAATTGTTTTACAACTTTACATGCCAATTGATTTACCGATACTAAAATTTTAATAACTTTGTATCGATAAATTTTTAATTTATTATGTGTAAAGATCTACTACAAGAATTTACTGCTTACTTGTAGTACTAAAATATGTTGAGTGAAGTTTTCCGCTGTTCTAGGTTGTAATATTAAGATATTTATATCATGTCTTATCCCTACCATCATTCTTTGTTTAATAACAGCCGGTAACTAGAGCTTTATTTTAGTGTAAAATAGAAGTTTTATAAACGATTTTTAATTTTATATTGTTGAAATTTATTATAAAAAGCACATAAAATATTAATTCCTTTCCGTAAAATATTAATATTTATTATTCAGAGATAATACTTGATTATCCCCGAATAACGTAATATTGTTTGATTAATTATACACGTCAACGTGTAATACGGTAGGTATTCATACCTCTAGGTAATGAAAATTTCAATTGAAACTAGATTTTAAATAGGTCTCATCCTAATAATTCTATTGAAAACGGGTACATTGAAATAATATTTAATCTTTTGTTTGATTCATTTAAAGCTAAGGCCTGGGTTTTCCCAATGTCTTCACGGAAACCCAAGAATCCGAAGCCAAAAAATTTGAACTACATGGATAGATAGTGCAGATTTCATGGTCCAATGATGAGACTTCAATTTTACATATTTATTAGTTCCTCTTTCTTATTTCGATTATGATTCAAAAAATTATTTTATTTTATTAAAATCTAATTCATCAGGATAAACCAGGCGATTTGTTTTCTGGTAATCACGAATTTAAATTATAATATTAAAACTAATTTAATGGCATAAAAAGATTTCCACTTCGTTTGAGTGTGTCCTTTTTGTTGAAACTGTTAATTAAATTATTCATTCCAAATAATTTAATCTTCCTGTTTTCTTTATTCATCACAAATTTGACACTTTCCTGATATTTCATTAACATTTATATAAGATGTGAGCAACGGGAGATAATTTCACAGCATGACAATGATAGACCTTAACACTTCACGGGTTCACTTAGCGTTCGATGGTTTGCTTCCAGCGATCCAGTAAATTTCTTTACAGTCAACTGTGTTATAGTATTGTTAACGACAAACTTTATTTATGAAATAGAAATATGTTATTAGGATGTAAAGGTGGTAAACACATAAATACTAGGATTTTTAGTCATAAACATATTTCTTAAACAGTGTATGCAAGCATAATAATAATTTATTATGTGACAACTACTGCAATGTTTTCGTAAAGACATTTCTATCGATGAAGGTCAATGCACCGGGTGATGCCAGCATGAATCTTCCCACCCACCGTTCGTTCCAGAAACACACAGAGCTTGTCGTGTCCAATATATTACTTTTCATAGCTTTATATAACAATGAAAACGGATGGAACGATCTAAGTAGTTAATCCATAGGAAAATAGATTTTTAGCAGATAATTCTAATAACATATTTTTCATGTTATATCCAATCAAAACAGTTGAAAGAATTCTATACTGTAAAATTAAAAATTTCTTTATTTAGTTAACTGTAATACTAACTACAGACTTGTTCAATACTAAAATAACTTAAATATAATTTCATCTAATAGTTGTGGTTTTATTTCAGTGCAATTGAGTATTGACGGCTAAATAATATTTCCATGCTTTGAACTATGCAAACATTAAACATCGCGATTTTTCTTTTTTGATTATTTTTTTTTAGTCAGTTAATTGTTTCACAGCGATATTATTTTAATATTCTAATTTATATCTTAATTATTTCTTTCTTTTTATTATATACCTTTAATTCAACCTTTTAAAATTTCTAGTAGTAGACTTATCTACCATTTTAGAAAGTATAACATGATAAATTGTGAAATTTTTTTCTTTTAAATTAAAAATTATAGAAATTTTTTTCAGAACGTATATTTCCAAATATAGCACTTATATATATTGTTTTAACGTATTGTTTCATACCAATAAAATATAATAATTTTGTTCAAATTAATTGTTTCAATAACAACCATTTTAAATTTATTTTTTAATCACCTGTTGAGGGCTTTCATAGAGATCCCTGCTTCTTTAGAATAGATTTTTTCAAAATAAATTAAGATGAATAATTTGTTAATTAATATCATAATTAATTTGTTTTAAATTATAGAGATAGATATGTGCTATTTTATTCACTGAAATAAGATAAACTATTTTTCCGTTATTACAATTTACTAATAAATAATTAAACTATGTTTTGGTACCATATTTAAATATATTTTTTAAATTTAAATTATGAATTTTTATTAATTTAGATTAAATTTATTATTTTTCTAATTCAGTCGAACCATTTGATTTTTACTTGTTTATTAATTATATTTTCACTGCTGTTTTATTATTAATGTTTTTTTTAAATGTGAAGATTTTAAATTTGTTATTTATGATTTATAAATTTAAATATTTTATAGATTTAAAAACATTATTTATTTTCTTAATGCGACCAACATATAAGATTTTTATTCATTGTATTTTTACGCTTAAACAATGTTTGTGAGCGTTATTTAAAGTTTCTAATTGTCATTTCTACGTAGAGATTTTTTACAATTTTATTCACCGCATTGTATATTATACAGCAGAATACGCATGATTATATTTTATAGTCATTCATAATATAAAATATTTTATTTCGATGAATGAAACAATATATACTTGTGGGTTTGCGACATCAGAAAGGTTGAGAAACGCTGGTATAGAAGGAAATTCAAATACGATTATCAATATTTAATATACTTTCATATAAGCTAGTTGTCTTATTTCTCAGGTTAATCTTAGAAAGCAGATTGAAAAAAACAAACTGAACTACGTATATGACATACTTGTAGATTTTAGCTACAGTTAACAATGGAATCAATAGTCTAAAAATTGACAAAAATAGAATTAAAATATAGACAACAAAGATTATTGTTAACGTAGAATAGAAGACAACAGAAGGATAAGCTATAATACGTAAATGAATGTAAAAAGGAAACAGCCTATTCGTGATGCTTTTTAACTTAGCTATATGTAAAAGGAAAAATAAGGAATTTGAGAACACAGTACCAGGTTCAAATCTAAATATGGGCGTTAAAGAAAAAGAAAACATTTTCTAAAAATTCTTATAAGGATTTTAGTTTTGTACGACAACGAAACATGAAAAATATGAAAGCTATAATGTCAAAGAAAAGAGATTTGAAATTTGGTACTACTGGAGATGTTGAATATCAGTAGGAGTGATGGACGAAACGATAAGGTTTTAAGAAGTAAGAAGACCTACATCATATTCTTGTCAGAAGAAAAATTAAATGCTGAAGATCACAATATCAAGGAATTTATCAAAGATAAAGAATTATTAAAAGTTCATAATAGAAGCGTAAAAGATAAAAATTCTAGAATGAGGCAAAGGTTAGAATGCACGAAGAAAATAAATTTAAGATGAAACAAATAATATAAGACAAAATTAAGAGATTAGCATAAAACAGAAGGACGAGATGTACATCAAATGGTCAAAAGATCGAAAGCGACCTTTCGAAAAATTTTTCTTTCATACTCGCACGTAAAAATATAAAACAACAAACAATATGATATTAATTGAAAGATTGTTAATTAAGTGATTTGTAAAAGTCAATAATGGAATTAATAAATTATTTCCTCTTGTTTAAAAGAATACTTAATTACTGAACACGATTAAAAAAATAAATCAATAAATTGAAAGACTTCTAATGATAAATTCATTTAGATACAAACACTAGTCGTCCATGACAAAACATAGCTGTGTTGCCTTTTCTAAATGTATGAATTCGTTCCGTTAGGAAGACTGTCTGAAGACTTCGATAGCGCTATATTAAAGAATATAAATGGCTCACGATCGCTGTTCTATTGTATTCTCGACTACCTTCCACCGGTGGGACAACCTTTTTTACAGTGACACGTTCAAGACTCCTTCTTTACCACTGTATTGTTCCGCTTCAGCAAACATTTAGGTTCTCCAAACCCGCATAAATATAATTATATTTGCACATAAAAACATGTGCAAATGCATTATCAGGCATAAATAATTTTCTTATCACAGACCGCACGTGAATCGGTAATAACATCTCAAAACTGATAATCTATTATTTATTAGTTTTTAATTATTATTTATTACACAACAGGAAAAAAATAAATTGTAAAATAATAAAATGATGTGTTTATAAAATAAAATCTCAAATAGTTCTGAAACAAGGAAGAATAGTAATAAATAAATAGATATATATATATAAATATATATATTGTAAATAAATTGTATGTTGTTGTATAAGTATTATTTTAACGTTGAATATTTGCCGTCAGAACAAAGTTTTTATTGCAATGAAACACTGTAAAAAAATAACAATATCCACTTCTGTCAAACCAAATAATAACGAACTGTTTTCTCACAACTCGAACAGAATAATTCGACTCAACGAGAAATAATTTTGTTTTGTTTTCATCGTCATTTTTACTAAATTACGGACCCATCTAAACCATCTTTCTTACAATCCAGATAAAATTAAAAGATTTTATTTTGCAAAAATAATATTCCTACATTGATTAGTTTTAAAATTATACTTATAAAAACCCTAATAATAATAATAATAAAACAAACAAAAATTATTAATTCATTAATAAAATTATTATTAAAAACCTAGAATTTTCTGCACTTTCAAGTCTAGTTATGTGCTAAAATAATGTTCAGTAACGTCTTCTGAATTGTTTTTATTTTTGTGTATTTCATTTATTTAGTATCTTAATAAGTTTTCTCTGTTATTATTTTATGTTTATGTTTTAATTAATTAATATCAGGTTTAAACACTTTTATTTTTTTATTTGACAGCTAATTTTTTTTGTTTAATCACGTTTTAATGACTAATGTTTTAACGTTTCCCACGATTAATGTTTAATTACGGTTCCCATGGAAAGGCTGTTCCTTCTTTTTATTGGTAAAGTAGCATACTTAACTATTACTGTGATCAATATTATTAATATATTACGTTTAGTTTAATGAATAAAATTTAATTTACGTGCAAACTATTAAAACTTTTCATTGTTATCGTTCTTAAAATTGAAATTTTGTTTACAGTATGTTTTCTTTCATGTGTAAAACAGGAAATTAAACTTTTTTTAGCGGGGCTTTAAGTATAAATCAGTGCACTTCCCGTTCATATGTCTGTCTATCCCCGTCTCACTGCATTTGGTACAGTCTGGTTTAGAGGGCTTAAAAAAAATTCAATAGTGCAGTAATCTTTAGATACATGAGAAGTCTATTACGATTTCAAAGACAGAATAAAGGCTAAGCTCATCATACCATTTGGCAAAAGTTACAATTCTGCTCAACTCTTTTGTTATCCTATACCCTTACCCTTTATCCTTAGACATTTTAACTCCTCTTTCTTTATGACCTTTATACTAACAAAAATAGTTCATATATTTTGCCGCATAATATGAGTATTATAAAAATTTATGTTTTGAAAAATGTATAATTATATGTACATACATATATGAATACAAATATTACTTTTGTAATAAAAGAAAATATTATGGAATTACGTAATAATTTAAAAAAATAAACTGACAAACTTTTTAAAAAAAAAAAAAATTGTTTTTGTGTTGAATTTGTAAGAATAAAATTCAATTTTCCTTCTTTATCTCTCATTTTTAAATTATATTTATCAAATATTCTGTTATCATTCGTTTCTACTAGAGTAATAATTTCAGCCTGAAGTACTATGAGATCCTTTCTATATTGATTATTTTAGAATCTTAACAAAAAACTTTCTAAAGAAATTACAGCCCAATAAAAGAGTTCAAAATATAATCAATTGCGGATTCTTAAATGAAAAATTTATTAACTGTTAGACCGTTAGAACTGATAAAAAGTGATAATTTATATTTGTTATTATCTATGAAAATCGTTTAATATTAATAAATATTATGCAGCCTATATAATATCACGATATCAAGAATATTTTATATAATATCTATGAAGATAAATAGGTAACACAATTCAGTTGCAAGAAACTGAGAAAAGGCAATTAAAGTAATATAATTTCTGGAATTTCAGTTTGGTTATTTCAACAGAAAAGAAGAAAATATTTTCATAATCTGAAGTATCTCCACGTTAGATAATATTAAAACTTTTTTCCAAAGATGTGTTACTACATTAATATTCCATTTTTATAGAAATATCATTAAGCACAGAACTAATCTACACGATTCCTTCACATATTGAGCGAATACAGCAAATGCAATACACTGTTAAAAAACTGAAAGTTAATTCGTGGTTTTTCTTTAACATTTCCATAACTGATCTTTCATATGGGTTTTCACATATTGATTCAAGTGGTAATAATCAGAATTGATTTCCATTGTAGTATTAGAGTATTTTTTTTAAATCTGTTTTGATGGGTTTGGTATGAGACGACATGCAATAATAGGCTATATCCGGCTGATTAAAGAAGTCACCGAAAATTCATTTCACTCCGTATTTTCCTTTTTATTAGCATTACATATATGCTTGTTATTCTTAGGAATGATTATGTTATATTCACGAATAACTACTCATAATATCTCCTGTCAGATACCTAAAAAACGTTATGGTTATAACACATTTAATAATGAGGTAATTACGTTTACGTAAGAGGTAATTAGGTTTCATACAATTGGACTATCAGAAAAATATTTTCTGAAATCAATGTTTAATTCCTTACAAAGGTATAGAGATAAATACAACCAATAGCACACTGTAGCGATATAAAATAAAATCATTTCTCATATACTCTGTCATTGTTGCAGTTGTCTAATCTTTTTCCCGTATAAAAATGATTTTAATTGATCTAAGTGGGATTAAAACGTCCAATTCATGAAAAAAAGTAAATATATCCTTCAACAGAATACCCAAATTTAATTTAATTTGCAAAATTTTAGTATGTAAAAATAATTTAATAAAATAACAGTCTCATTTTTAATGTTTCTAAATAAATACAGGATTTTGACTTCTCAAAGAATTAATTCCCAGTTCTATGACAAATATAAAAATTGTATCTAGAGTATTATCATATACATATTATCACGCATTAAAGAAGAACTAATATATATATATATATATATATATATATATATATGTGTGTGTGTGTGTGTGTGTGTGTGTGTGTGTTTGTGTGTGTATTCTATAACGTTGTCATTTAATTAAGACTATGATTTAATAAAAATGTCATAAAACGCGTTCAAAGACAATTCATTAGTACACACCCCTGATACAGCCAATTTATGATATTAATGGATCAGTTCTTTTATAAATCAAATTCGGCATCGTTAATGAAAACATCTCTGCAGGTCATCAGTCCATGACCGATCAATAAATATATTTAAAGTAACCGATCGAAATAAATAAAAGAATCACGGAGTTCGTAAGAACTTCGTCGGTAAGAGGCGATGAAGTCAACGAACTACGTTTACAGTTCTAAACATGACCTAACCTAACAGTGAAATGAAAGTGGGGAAAAAAATAAGCGTGAAAATATATTTCAGTTCAGTTAGATTAGTAATAAAGAATACTTTCAAAAAGTACCTCGAATTTTGTTAGACAACTTTTTTTCCATTAAGTACTGAAGATGAATGAATTATTTTAATTCCCATAATTTTTTTTTTTAAATATAAAAGTATTAGTTTACAAGAGAATATACAAGTTTTATTAAAAAAAGGAATGAATAAAACAGAAATAAATTCGATTGGTAAAATCAAATTTAACGATAAAAATCGAGGGTTACACCTAGAAAGTAATAAGTGCATTATTACATCACGGATTTTCGATTCGTAAAGGTTATTATATTAGTTTTATTAACAAAGGAAAAAAAATGGTATGAAATGAATGATATGACTATCAACAAAAAAAACTGGCCGTGAAATTCAGTTTGTTTGTTCTAAGGCAATAAATTTTAATTATAAATCCATACGATAACAATCAGTAATTCATAAAAAAAAGAAGAATAATCTAACAAAACGCAGTTATATAAAAAACAAATAAAAAAATACATTGATTTGTAAACCATATGGTAAGAGTCTCGCAGATATTTCTTCCGCTCAAAAAACAAAAATTTATGTAATATAAATAAAACTGTTTTAACAAAACGATACTGACATCAAAAAAGGGAAGACACTACATTTCTATTATCAAAATATGCTAGAATTTTCTTTAAAAAAAAATACATGTTAAATATATGTAATAGACAATACATAAATAATAGATAATAAACAATATTTAAGCGTTCCATATAAGCAAAAAAAAAAAAAAATTGTTACAAAACTCTTACCGGACCGATTTCATTTATATGTAATACATATCACACATACAGAAATAATATAATTCTTATGATTGTTCGTTGTTTAATAAATGAAATCAGACCGGTAAGTTTTGTAAAAAAAATTTCTTTTTTTCTTATGATATGGACATTTTAAAATTGTTTATTATCTATTATTGTATATCTATTGTCTATTACATATATTTAACATGCATATTGTTTTAAAGATAATTCTAAAATAATGACAGATTTTGATAATAGAAAGATAGTGTCTTACCTTTTCTGGTATTAGTATCGTTTTGTTAAAAACAGTTTTATTTATATTACAGATTTTTTTGTTTTTTGAGCGGAAGAAATGATATCTTCGTAACTCTTGCCGTACGGTTTACAATTTCATTGTATTTTTTTTGTTGATAAATATATCTAAAAACAAATGTATTTCATCTAAGCTTAATTTTGTCAGATTTAAATCTGTATAAAAGTAATTAAATTAAAAAAATACCATGATTTTATAATGAATTACTTTAGAATTGGCTATAACATGTCCAAAAAAATCATTTTTCAATTTAAGTCAAAGAAACTACTATTAACGCAATTTTCATACCTTATTAAAGTCCATTTATGGATTTATTATATTTCATATTTTTGTTTTCAGGGCGATGATAACGTAACAGCGTTTTTCGCCCTCACAAAAAAAAAATTAAAGTCTGAGAGTTATTTAAATTTTTGAAATAACTACTGTCTTCTAATTTGGAGAATAGGGTAGGCGCTTTTCCTATCCTTTTCTCTCTAGGTCACACAAGAGTTATTATCATCTGTAGAGGTTTCCAAATCCTCTACATGAAATCCTCTCCAGTTCAGTAGAAATCAGTGAGGAAGAAGAGATAAAAGAAATTCATGAGAAAGGATGGTTTACCCGCGGTATGTGGTAAACACAGTTCAATATAAGGAATTATTTTAATGGGATTTTAATACAGCACTTCGTTCAGTATCCCTCAAAAGACAGCCATTTTTATAAGAATGAGAATACCACTTTTCTTACGATTTTTCATTTCGACGATGGTCAGCAATGAAAATTATCATTTTTTTTTATAAAGACGGAATCAGATTTATTATTAGAATTATCAAAACTTATGTCGTAACGCTCTCAGTCGCCTTTGCAACTGAGAGGATTTGTGCCTGATCGCCTTTGCGATCTTTGAAGAGTGGTGCTGTTATTCCCACTCTGGTGTCGCGTGATATTATTGATAATGGATTTTATTTATTTGTTTGTTTTTTGTATACGTATTTTAGAAACAATAAAAGAGAATGGTTGGATTTAAAATCTTTTGGTTCATTTAGAATATTCTGTGTGTGATTTTGAGGAACTTATTTTATAATGTTCAAATGTACATAGATGTTATATTGTGATATATAAAACGACACACCAGTGACATAGATAAAAATGAAGACGGATCAATCAAATCTAATCCACTTTTTTACCACATGTGGCTGCCACAATGAATGAAACTTGGACTACTACGTCTAGTACGGTGATTGTTATCTAAACTGAAAACTTTCAGTTCAGTTTTCATGCGCAAAATGAAATTACTTTCTTATAAATACAACTTATTATTTTGTATTACTAGATAGTATTATGGAGTGCTTTTAAATATTTTCTTTCTGCTGTTTATTCTTTATAAATGATAAGTATTTTGCCATAAAAGAAATGTTATGGTATATTTTTAAATGTTAGATAAAAGTATTCTCAACAATTATTACAATTACGTCATAGACAAACGCTAAATTAATTAACATTGTAATTGTTTGACAGAAATAAACTTACGTTATAATAATCTATCCTGATTTTATTTATAGCAAAAATAAAAACGGACAGGCGAAGTAGATGACTCAGGAATGCGTCACCTTTCTTTGAATCATATCAAGAAACAATATATAACTCTGTTGTTAGCCATTGTTTTGCTAATTGTTTCAATTAAATTTGTTTTATATATATATTTACCAACTAGCAAACTCGGCAATGCTTCGCTATTGCTCTATATATATATATATATATATATATATATAGAGAGAGAGAGAGAGAGAGAGAGAGAGAGAGAGTGAGTTTGAGGGAGAGAGTTTACATGAACACAATTTAAAATTAGGTAAAAAAATTAAAAAACTGAACATCACAAATTTTACCTTTCACTTATTCTCCTTCCCCTTTTCCCTTTCGCTCTTCTCCCAGTTTCCTATTTACCTTTCCCCCTTCCATTTTCCACTTCTCTCGGTTTTTCCATTTTCCACTTTTTCCCCTTTGGCCCGCGCGTATTAGTTTTTTGGTCTTTAGCGGACACACATACGAACATGTCTATATGTATATAAATATATATATATATATATAGAATAAAAAAGTCTGTTTGTATATTTGTTTGTTTGTTTGTTTCGTAAATATCTCGACACCGGCCTCACTTAGGGGGTATAGTTTTTGCAAAAATATTTCTTTTCACGTAACTAATATTCATACTTTGAATATGAACCAAATCGGTCCATAAATATAATTTTTCTAAATATCTCAACCCCAGCGCCATCTAGTGGGTTTTTTTGCAGAGATAATTCTTTCCATGTAAGTAACATGTATTCTGAATATGAGGAAAATTGGACCATAAATACAATTTTTCGAAATATCTCGACGCCAGCGCTATCTAGCTGGTCCAAACTAATTCTTCTGAATTAGTTTGCCAGGGAAGGTTTCTCTTCCCTGGCATGCGTCCAACCATTCCCCAAAGTTTCATTGCTATCGGATGAACGGTTTAGGAAGGCATAAGAGACATACAGACAGACAAACATTCATTTTATATATATAGATAATCAAATTAATTTTAAAAACGTAATTATGTTCAAAATAGTATGTACATTGAGGTGATTAAAATTTCAAAAAATTATGTTCTGCAACCAATACTAAAATTACACATCTTACGAAGTCCCATTCGCTGTTAGGTAATGAAGTAATGTTATGCTAAAAGGATAGTAGAAATATTCGAATTGAAGCTGACGCTCCCTCTTTTTTCTGTTTGGCCTCCAGAACCAGGGAAAAGTATTATTACTTCAGAGAATAAGTGAGGATGATATGTATGAGTGTAAGTGAAGTGTAGTCTTGTACAATCTCAGGTCGACTATTCCTGAGAAGTGTGGTTAATTGAAATCCAACCACTAAAGAGCATTGGTATCCACGATCTAGCATTCAAATCCATAAAAAGTAACTGCCTTTACTATGATTTGAACCTTAGAACTCTCGACTTCGAAATCAGTTGATTTGTGATGACGAGTATAACCACTAGACCAACCCGGTGGGTTGAGCTTGACGCTGCCGTAACACAAGCATCAAGATTGGTTGCACCGCCTGTTTTGTATTAGCCGAACTAAAACCATAACGGCGAACAGTTACAGAAACCGACGCCAGAGTGAGAATAGCAAACCCACCTGGTTGGTCTAGTGGTTAACGCGTCTTCCCAAATCAGCTGATTTGGAAATCGAGAGCTACAGCGTTCAAGTCCTAGTAAAGCCAGTTATTTTTACTCGGATTTGACTACTAAATCGTGGATACCAGTGTTCTTTGGTGGTTGGGTTTCAATTAACCATACATCTCAGGAATGGTTGAACTGAGAATGTACAAAACTTCATTTACACTCATGCATATCATCCTCATTCATCCTCTGAAGAATTATCTAAACGGTAGTTACCGGAGGCTAAACAGGAAAAAAGAGAGAGTGGGAATAGCAATCCACCGGGTTGGTCTAATAGTGAACGCGTCTTACCAAATCCGGTGATTTGGAATTCGAGAATTCCAGCGTTCAAGTCCTAGTAAAGTCAGTTATTTTTACACGGATTTGACTACTAAATCGTGGATACCAGTGTTCTTTGGTGGTTGGGTTTCAATTTACGACACATCTTAGAACTGAGACTGTACAAGATTTCAATTCATTTACACTCATACATATCATCCTCTGAAGTATTATCTGAACGGTAATTACCGTAGGCTAAACAGGAAAAAGAGAAAAGAGTGAGAATAGCAAAGTAGTGACTGAAATGAATGTTAACGCACTGAAAGGGATATAACCTGAATTTTAAAAATAATATATTTAATCAAATTTGTTTCGGTTATTTTTTGTTAAAACTTAAACGTTATACAAATATAGTTTTTACTGATATAAATAAATATACGATCGATAACAGTTACTTTTTCTTTAGAAAGTAAACGATTTGAGAATAGGCTTCTAACGGAAGATCCTTATTCATTCCCATATTTGAACACGGATTGAACTATAAATCTCTTATGTAAACTCCTTATGAAAGTGCTTCACAAACAGTACTTTATAGAAGAATTAAATAATTTTAAAAGTCAGATATTTAGTTAACATTAATAGAATATTCTTATTTAAATCGATTTGCTGATTATTCATTAACAACCATTCCAGTTTTTTTACTGAGAGTTAAAAAATATTTAAATATTCTTAAATCATTAACAGTAAATACGTTACATGTTATTTCTCAGCGTAGCGTAACTAAATGAGAGTTGCATATCTATAACTATCATTATTACATCGCCATTATGATTGGTTACGCCAGAATTTTATAATTTCAAAACTAAGGAATGATTTTTACTATATTAACGAATGAAAAGATAGAAAATATATAACAAATGATTAAAATATGAAAACAGTTATGTTTTATACCGAAGATTATGATCTATATTTTACCGCAGATATGCAACAATAAAAAAATTACATTGGTTAAACATATAAATAAACAAGATAAAATGATAATATTATTATTATATAGGCGAGCGTAGTAAAATTATTCTGAAGACTAAATAAGATTATGTTTTTTTTTTTTTAATATAATCAGATAAATAAAAAAATAAAAACAATGAATAACTGAACTGCAATTTAGTTCTTTAATTAAGTTAATATTAATAAATAAATTTTTGATAAAATTAAGCTGCTTATAACGATAATATAAATTGAAAAGAAGTAAAGTTAGAGAAAACATAATTCAGAAACATTTAAATAAATTCAAAATCTGTTAAAAGAAATTCTTTTCTCTTTTCTTTTAAGTAAAAAGAAAATTCTTTTATCAGAATTACCGCATTATTGTTGTTTTCAGTTATTAATAATAGTAAATAAAATTTATTTATTAATTTAACGACGGCAATTTTATATTAATACAGATAGTATTTGTAAGTAATAGCTAACTACATTTTACTTTAATAATAAATAATATTTTATTAGATTATAACTGTAATTTTAATAGTTTTCAATTTTTACTAGTTATAATTAAAAGACGTTTCGTTTTATATTATTATTACAATTATAATGTTTATATATATATTCATAACTATGTTTATATAGAAAACTAATGTTTTAAGTTTATACACATAAGTACAAGAAGTAAATACTAATATTTATAACTATATAATTAATACTTCTAGTTATTTAATGTAATAGTTTCTTTTAGCTGTAATATGTTTCTAATAGTTTTTTTTTTGCCTGTACATATAGATAAATATAAATATATGAACACATTATTTTACTCGGCCGATATCTTTACTAATCAATTTAAATCATTTAAATTAAATTTTTCTTTTTCATAATCCGAATGTATCTTTCGGTTATAAACAACTAAAGAAAAAGTGAAGCAAAATGAAAAAAAAATTGCTTTTTACACGACTGCCCAAAAGGGAATGTAATGTATTTCGGGTGTATGTGTGTAAGTAATCTGAATAGTAATTGCCCTATATTAAAGAACTTCGAAGAGTAATTATTCTATATTAAAGAGTCCATTTAATTCTAATATTTACGTTGGCCAAATTTTCTTATCAATATAAGAAGACCTGGTAAGAACTGAATCATTAGAAACATTTAAATGCCTGCTATTCTACAACATGAGAAATATATTTAAACAAATTAAAACTGTCTGAAAGTTGATAGGTTACAAACATTTAGTTCATTTAGCATTTAACATTTAGTTCGATTTACTGTCCTATTTTTATTTCAGTATATTTATTTATTTTTTGGCAGTCGTGAAGTTTTATAATCTTTTTTATTATTTTGTAGATTACACTTTTGTCATTCTGAAACGTGCAAATTAAAGTTGTTAAATATTCCTTACTATTAACTGCCTAATTACTAAATATTTCCAATTTAAGCCATCGTTCAATTTAAGCAGTTTTTTTATTTTAACTCAGTTACTATACATCTCCCGCCGTCCAATAAATCTTGCAAGAAACTTATTATCCAGTGCATTGTCTTATGAACAGAGTTTCGTAGTAGCAGAATGTAGAAGCTAGTAGTAACTGTCGTTACAGTATTTTTTCTTCTATGGAACACTTAATGGTAAAATTATTTTCAAACAGATTAAAAAAAAAAATCCATATCACCCAGTCTTAATAATAATAACAATGGTTCTTTTAATTATTACACGACGATTCACGAAGAGTGTATCAAACATTTTTATAAATTTATTTCTTACAAATAAAATAGTGGTAATATACGACCTGTACAGAGTGATTCTCAAAGAATGTAGCAAACTCTCATGATGTGGTCTACTGGTGAAAATAAAGAAGAAAGCTCGTATAAACATAGGTTCGTTATCGAGTATCTGCTGGCGAAAGATTTCGCCTGATTTCTGCACTTACGGTAAATTTAAGCCAGACTGTTATTCTTGGAACCCAAATTAAGATAAATTTATGATTCAACTGGCCTAAGAAATTAAAAAATAAAATTAATTTTTAGTTAGCTTTAAAAATGTCTAATAAATTGTTTTATTTGACTTTTCTTTATTTTAATTTTTGACTGTTTATTTTTCTAAAATATTGATTTTTTGTTTTGTAATATTGAATTTTTTGTGTGTTTTCTTTTTATAAAAGGGCGGGCATCAACAGCTATGATTATTAGCTCGACGGAAATTGTTAGCGTATGAAAATATGCAGTGCTTGAACGGGATTTGAACCCGTGACCTCCACACGAAATACTAAAAACGCTACCTATTCAGCCACGAAGGTCCATTGAAAATTTTGTTTCGTTTAATTTTTAACAAAAATCTACCACATTTTGCTGTTTTGTCTTTAATAGACTTTAAAATTCTTACATTAGTATTTAGTCTTTATTCATATGGTTTATTTTATGGTATTTTATTCAAAACCAAATTCTCTGTTTTATTTAAAACTTTTATGTGATTATTAACTATTTAACAAAGTTTACGCCACATAAAATAGTGTGTTTTTCGATCCCAATATTTTTTCTTCTACCCCAGATTTTTCGAAAACTACTAAAAATAAAGTTTTAAGATCAATATTTTTTTTTCAAATTTTCAGGTCAGATTTTATATAAAACCACAAAATTCACCCCTTAATTTGGGTATCAAGATCAGTATAGCCTAATATTTATCTAAGGTGCAGAAATCAGGACGAAATCTTTCACCATCCGACACTCGCTAACGAAGCGTTTCCAACTGTATGTTTATATGAATTTTCTTCTTTATTTTTACCAGTCGAACATGTCCTGAAAGTTTGTTACATTCTTCTTGAATCAGTCAGTATAAGTTTTATTAGCAAACCACTTTTAATGGCTATTCCAAATGGCTGGTAACTGGATAATATTTTTCTTGAAAATGGCTTTAAATTAAGTGAGAAAAGCGAATAGTTGTTACTAAATAGTTAATAAATTTTTTTTCGCGTATTTCACCCGAGCATTTATTTCACAGAAACTTTATTAATATAAAAAAAATTAAAAAAAAATCTAATTCATATTCTTTTCTGCCTAATCTACGTAACAAGTACGAATACAGAAATTATAGGTTACTGTGAGGAGGGTGTAGAAATATTTATCTGATTTCATTATCCCTGAGTCTACATACTTTTATTTGTATTCAATAAAATCGGGATTCAGGTATTATTTATTTAATTAGTACTTTTTCTTTAACGATAATGATCTTCCAAAGGGGTTCCCCCTTAACGGTTGTTCCAAAGGGATAAGTAATCATGCGCATATCGTTAAAATAGAATAGATTTAAGGATTTCACCCACCGGGTTAGCCTAGTGGTGAAGGCGTCTTCGCAAAAGCTGATTTCGAAGTCGAGAGTTCCAACATTTAAATCCTAGTAACGGCATTTAGTTACTTGTATACGAATTTGAATAATATATCGCGGATACAGGTGTTCTATCGTAGTTAATTAACCACACTTCGCTTACACTCATACATATCATCTTCATTCATCCTCTGAAGTAATACCTGAGTGTGATTCCCGGAGGTTAAACAGGAAAAAAATGTTTAAGGATTTTTTATGGTTTCTTATGGTCTGGACTGTCGTTAAAATTGTAACTTAATTTCCTTTTTTAGAAAAAAAAAAAAATTTTCTACTTTAAAAATAATGCTTGTCTATTAACATAAGCTTAATTTGAGCGAGGAGAACCAATGAAATAATTATGAATGCTTAGGCCAGATACGAAAAAGAAGTGGTTCTAAATCATCAAAATTTTGCTTACGTAATTTTTAATAACTAACTCATAACGATGATTAATTATTAGTTACGCCCTGGCTAAATAATAAAGAAGTTAATTGAATTAAAATTCCATAAGTTATAATTAAGATATCAGATAAAAATATACATGTAAAAATTTTACGCTTATATAAGTTGTAATTATGTATAATTATCAAATTATTTTAAAATAAATATCAGTAATATTAATAAAATAATTTTATAAAAAAAACAACAAAATCTTTAAGTGAAATGTTTAAGCGTTCATGTAGTTGTTTTATTTTAATATTTAAATCAATGGAAAAAACTATAAATTTCTAATCTGCATTATATACTCGTATTTCTGTTATGCAAATATAATACGTTTATAAACACGTACTAATATTACGACAAAATCTATACTAATCACATTTAGATAAAAAAATAAATAAAATAAGAATAAAAATAAAAACAAAAACAAAAACATTAACGCTCAGTCAAGATTACGTTTTAATAGACTGACCTAAATGGTTTTAAAAAAGTATTAAATAGCTAGTCAAGTTTTGTCAAAGATTTTTATCTAACTAAAGTGATTATTTTTTTTCCCTTTCAGCGATAATATTTAATCACACATATATATGCCTATGTAGGTTATACATATTTTATATATATATATATATATATATGTGTGTGTGTGTGTGTGTGTGTGTGTGTGTGTGTGTGTGTGTGTGTGTGTGTAAGTAAGATAATATTTAAATGCTTTAAAAGCACCATTAAATTAAAATTTAATTATATATTTCTGTTTCTTATTTCTATAATATTTCAATTCTGGTATCTTGACCGGTACTATTAATAATTTTCGTGAATCTGTAGGGTGATGCGGACGGGACAACTCCGTCATTCTATATTCCTGTATTTTTTGGAAGTTGTATAGATTAAGTCTCAAGCATTATTAAATACAATTTTTTTTTTAATTATCTTTCTCCTTCTCTTGAATAGTGCGTAGATTTATATAATTGAGATTATGTCAATACCTATGATTTGTGTGTACCACACACGCACTATTAAAAATAATTTACTGTAGGCCTACACGTACTATTGGTGTGTGAGCGGTCATTTTTATTTATAACTTTATTTTAATGAATTAAAGATTAATTAAAATTTAAGGTCATCTAAGATCAAAGTTGTAGAATTTCTACTCTCAAATTACTGCAACTATTATTACTAAAAACTATTAGAATTTTTTTTTTATTTGTAACTAAGACTAATGGCAAGGTATGGCAAGAAATTACGAAATTTAGACTTGCTCAAAGGCAATATAATCAAATGTATTTTTGTCTATTTACTATTCTAAGATAATAACAGCTTACAAAATGTTATAAATTAATTTAACCTAGTTTACTTTTCTTTTTTTTTTAAATTAATGCTACTACAAGGAATTTAAAAGATTATTAAACTGTAAGATAGATAAAACTGTAGATAGATAAACTGTATTTCATCAAGTATTTTGCAATTGAACTTTTGTAATATAACCGACAACTACGTTATTTATTATGGTGGTAACGGGTAAACGTTTAATTTAAGAATAGACCTATAAATTTTGAATTTAAAAGTAGCTGATACCGAAAGTAGTAAGTTAGAAGGTTTTCAATATTAATTCAGTTAAACTTTTTTTTTATCCTTTTCTAAACACAACAAGGGGCAACCGGTAGCCGCTGGGAAGTCGTTACCTCGGTTGCAAACGTGACTTGTGGCGTAGAAACATCCCCCCGTCTTTGGACACTTCCTTGTCCACCCATCGGGGTCCCTTTTGGTTCCTCAGAGCATCTTGACCTTCCCGGTCCTATCCTACCCAAGGTCCTGGTGTGCACCCCACAGATCCACCCACCCGTCCAGCGAATTCAGCTAAACTAAATTTTTTATTTTGTTTCTCGAATGTATGTAATAGTATCCTTAAAGTGTAACCACGCAAATATAATTTTTTTTGGTTTCTTTTTCTTTTTTCCCTGTATTCATTCATTCTTTCCGCGTGGTTGGTCTTTCTCTCTTTCAACCATTTCACTCTGGTATGATTCTTTTCCTATCTCAGGTAGGAAAACTCAACTTCGTGTATTTTTTGTCTTTATAGCTTTCTGTCTTTCATTTCCTGTTCTTAGATCCCTAGGTTCTGTAATTCTTTCTTTATTTTTTTTTTTAGGCACCCATGGTTGCTCTATTGTTCACAGAGTCTAATTAATATTTCTTTCATTTACTCTCTGTTCGTTCATTCCCTCTGTTCTTCCTGAGATCCAGGAATCTCAGTATCCTTCTTCTTATCACTTTTTCGATATACTCTATTTCTTTATACAGTTCTTGTTTGGATTTTAATCTGTATCCTTCTATAATTTTTTGGGGGCCTACGGATTGTTCTCAGTTTATTTTTTTTAATGGTCCCAGGTCGGTAAGGTGTAACGTTCCACTTTCGTATACCACTGGACTCACCAGCGTGACTATGTCTGACTTTGGTCCTCTTTTAGAGGTTCTTTTTATTTTAGATATCTCTTATCAGAAAACTTAATTTACCCAATTTGAATTCTACCCGCTCTATCCGTACTGTTGCATTTTTATTAATTTTTTTTAATTTGTATTCCTCAGAGAACATTTTTGAAAATGGAAATGAAAACGGTTTTTAGAGTTTTTCCATTAGTATTTTATCTCAATAAATGTTTAGTGTAGCTATGCCTTTGCATTTTAAACATAACAAGCATCCAATACCCGGCTTACAAATGAAGTACTTTTCCCTAATTGCCTTTTTACCTGAGCCGATTAAATTATTGTTAAAAAAAATATAATCATACTCAGCTCTACAGAGACTTAATTGAATATTTTTATATTGACTAGATTGAATATTTAACATCATTACTCAAAAAGAAAGCAACCTTAACTGGTATTAATTATTCCTTAAATATTTTGTACGCGTTACAACCATAATATAGACTGTAATAAAAAAACTTTTTTTTATATCTTTTTCTGTCAAGGAGCAATATATTATTTATATTACCTCTTAAATGTAAAGATTTTCAACTGATGGTTGATAATATTACTTACTAAATAAGACATAGTTAATTTTTTTTATGCACAGAAAATATGTTCATAAAATATTTTTGATGTGAACAAATTCAGTTCGTCCATATTTGCAATCACTTAAAATTTTTGTTTTTTATATCTGCGCTATAACTAAATTTTATTCATGCCATAAATAAAATAGTACTTTTTGAACTTATTTACATATAAAAAAAAAAAATCACTAATGGGAAAATAATAAGGTTATTTTGTTCAAATCACAATGATTTTTTTTTTAATTTTTAATTTTCCTAATGTATACGTTGCAATCTGTTCTACTACTGAACAATAATAAGTAACCTCCCACGGTCCAATGAGACGAGGATAATGTGTATGACATGTAAATAAGGTGTAGTCTTATATAGAAATTTGAGAGGTGTAGTTAATTGAACCCCAACTATCAAAGTACACTGGAATCCACTGTCTAGTATTCAAATCCGTACAAAGGCCGTTAAAATTTGCTAGGACTTGAAACTTAATAACCTTCCACTTCAAAAGTCAGCTGTTAAACAACTGATTTGGGACGACACAATGTCGTGGTTAACTACTAGATCAGCCCAGAGGGCCAAAAATCACAATAAGTCAAAAATTTCAGACTCCTGTTTTATTATAATATAATTTCTATATAATTTTAATAACTTATAAATAAGGTTTTTTATAAATTACTAACAATTTTTTTAAATGAAAACATTTTCAATATTAAGGAATCAAATTGTTCAAAACGAAATACGATGAATTTAATGCAAATTATATCATGCTAGTAGCATTGTGTTTAAAACCTATCGTTAACCGATTTTATTTACTTTATTTCAAATGAAACGTTAAGTGTTTTTATATTAGTTTAATGAAGCTAAAGAATCGAATTCAGTTTTGTAGTTCATAAAATTTTATGACAAGAACAGTATCTGTAGCGAAAAATTTATTGACGTAAAAACGTTTTAAAAAATTCATAATTAACGAAAACCGTTTGATTGTGTGCAGATACATACGCTAAGGCTAATACTAAAAAAAAAACTGATTTGTTTTTAAATACTTTGTTAATACTAGATTAAGGATGCATGAAATGTACATAAATTTATATTTTCAATGAAGCTAAAAATAAAACTATTCATTTTGCCTTGCAAAAAAGAGTATTTTTATGGCCTATAACTGCTTTTAAATATTGTTGTGTGTTTTTCTTGTATCAGTAACTCAAATGTTAGACAAATTCTTATGTGTAAATCACGGTTTGAGGATTAAAGAAATTTCACCGAGGTAGATTTATGACTACTCATTTAAAAAAAAAGAAGTTTAAAATAAAATTGTATACTTAAAAGCTGAGGTTTTCTTATAGCGTATTTGTACGAGTACATGTATAATTTGTGGTTATTTGTGTTCACATTGTGATAAAACATACAGCTCTCCAAACAACCGCAAAAAAAACAGTCGAATATAAGCCAAACAAGATTTTGTAGATATTTAACATGTACATAAATTAACGCTGTATATAATTTATTGAGAGCTGAAAATATGTATTTGAGAGGATGAAGTATGCAGTATTATATTACATTGTTAACGAATGTAATATAATGCTACGTTATAATGTATCGTAATCAAGTAACTTAATGCCAAAAATGAATTCCTTCGTTTTAAAAATATAAAATTACTTTTTGTTGATTTTTTTAAAGTTTCTAACCATAAAAGAAATATGTAAATTAAAAATTATGCAGTAAAAATCATTAAGATTTAGAAAATCACAAAATAAAAAATATATATTTATATCTTTTAAACTACGGTTTCGTGGTTTTTGAACCGCATAATTGAGTTATTAATTTAAAAAAATAAATAAGTTTTTTTACGTCTGCATCAGATTAAATCAATGGAATTTATAAAAAGAAACATAAAAAATACGGTTAACTTATGTTTATATACGTTATAGTAAATTGTATTAGATCTAATTAACGAATGGCTACCTAAATGGAAGATGAAGGTTAATCCGGCCAAATCTACGCATGTTACGTTTGCGATGAGTAGAGGTGACTGCTCGCGAGTTCAACTTATGGTTTTCATCTCGCATGCTAACAGAAAACGGTACCTAGTACTGCATCTGGATTGCCGTCTGACGTGGAGGATTCAAGTCAAGGAGAAAAGGACGCAGCTTAACATTATGTTTAGAATGATGTACTGATTGTTAGACAGGGAGTCGCGCAACTATCATTATCTAACAAGCAATTGCTGTTCTAGACCCTGAAACCGATTTGGATCTACGGAATCCAACTATGGGGCACGATAAGTGAAAGTAATATCGAAATCGTATAGCGAGTCCAAAACAAATTTACTGAGAAATACAACAGAAGCGCCGTGGTTTGCGAAAAACACTGAAATAGTCTATACGATTATCTGGGATTGCCAACCGTGAATCGTCAAAAAATTCTTCATTTCGTTTCGCCACTTACTTTTGTTGGTTCTTTGATTCGTTTCACTGTCTTTGATTATTTATTCTTTGTGCGATAAATAAGATTATTTTTTGTTCTGAAACAATTTTTTTCTTTTTTATGGTCTGAAGTTTATTAATGTTCCTTGGACTCATCTTTTTATGTATATATTTATGTTTATTATATATTTATGTATACTGTATAAGATATTCATACATGCATACATTTACATTTCTTTGAGGGATTTCAAGGGCAACCCCTCTCTGCGTGTCATTTTTTTATTCCAATTTAATTATGGTTTCGGTAAACTGGAACTGATTCTAAATTAAACGCTGCTGAAAAAAAAAATATATATACGTTTATAAGTATACTAAAAATAAATAAAAAATATATTTTTACATTAAACAAAAATTACATGGCTATTTTTAACGTTAATTTATTTAAAATACACAGAAAAAATTATGTTTTAGTCTTATTTGAAATTGAATGATAAAATTGTTTTTTTTTTTAATTATTTTGTCTTCTAATATGTTTAATTTGATGGTTTTTTTCTTTTTCTGTTTATCCTCCGGAATCACCGTCAGGATTACTTCAGAGGATGAATGAGGATAATATGTATGAATGTAAATGAAGTATAGTCTTGTACAATCTCAGGTCGACATTTCTAAGATGTGTGGTTAATTGAAACCCAACCACCAAAGATCACCGGTATCCACGATCTAGTATTCAAATCCGTGTAAAAGTAACTGCCCTTACTAGGATTTAAACCGCCACGGGAATATCTAGGTTAATGGTATGTAATTCCGATTACTGCCAAGTTTCGGAAAGTCCAGGCCAAAGAAGAACGAAGAGGTCATCTGCAGAAGAAGAGGAAGAAGATGAAGAAGAAAGAAGACCCTCTACGCGACCCGACTTCACGAACAGGAGCCCAGCAGAGATGCACCGTGAAGGGCAGCCATTAAAGAAGTGGATGAAGATCTTCTCCTTATCCATTCCTAACAAAAACACTTAGAATTAAATTAAATTAAAGCAGCAATTGCGACTCCCTCCGGAGAAGAGGGCGCATTGCTCCCTCCAAACAGTTAGTGCCCCGTTATGGCGTATTCCTGCTAGCTTATGAAGCGTTAGCACCGAAAGGACTTCAGTGGACGGTCTGAAGGGGAATTACATCGGGAGCACGGGTTTTAAAACCCTAGCCTCCCGCGGTCGGACCCAGAAATGGGTGTGAGAACGCTGGACTCGTACGGATATGGAACGCTATATAAAAAAATCCATAAAACTAAAAGAAACCTTTAAACTCATACCCGACATTAAAATAAACCCCTAAATATGTCCGATCAATAGAATGATACAGCAGCAAGGGACACTGTCCAGGCTCTGCGTTTTCGAAGGGCGAAATTGTGAAGCTCCCGCCACTTTTGCGTTCCGATCCGGATTTGAACCTTAGAACTCTCGACTTCGAAATCAGCTTATTTGCTATGACGAGTTTTAACTACTAGACCAACCCGGCGGGTTTTAATTTGATGTTTAAATGCGCTGATATTAACGGAATAAAATTAGAAAATATATATTAAATAATTACAATTTATTTTTAGACTTTTAAATTAAAAAAAAAAGTTTTTGCTCAAATTTTTGTTCTAAATAAAATTCGCCATCACCAAAAATATCTGAATAAACAAAAATGCTGAAAACTGATTAAAGGAAATTTGGTATTTTATGCTTGTTATAATTTTTGATAGTATTTTATTTTGTATTTATTGTTGTCAATTGTCTATGTTTATTTTTTACTGTTCCTGTTTATTTATTGCTCATTTTTGTTCTTTACGTTTTTTGTTGTTTTACGTAATACATGATAGTGTTACTGTAGTCGCTAATGACTACAACTGTTGATGCGAGTGTAAAAAAAAACAAAATTGAAGTTTTGTTTGTATTTTTAGGGAGAAAAAAGAAAATATACTCGTACATTCAATTATGAAAAATATTTTTTCCTCAATTAAAAAAAGAATAGAAAATATATTAAACAGGAATTTTAGTAAAAACGTAATATATTATGTTATCCATGACAAATTTTTATTTATCAGTTTTAATGTATACGAGTTTACTCATATTTAATTTTTTTTTTTTTTTTTACTTTATTTAAAGACAGTTAAAATTTTGAAGCAGTATTTTTGATAATAAAAGACGTGATTAAGTGGAGGACTGTGATAGATAAAAAAAGAAAAAGAAATACAGGTTTTTCTTAAACTAAGAAATATACCGACTGAATAGTATCATTTTCACTTTTAAAATTCACTCAAAGTTCTTGATAAATAAGTTAAAATACGTAAGAATTTATTTATCGCTCTGTGTGGGTTTTTCAATATAGTGTGTTTTTAATTTCCTAAAAATTGTAATTAAATATATTAAAATTACATATCGTAACAAAAAATATATAATTACCAATTTTATATAATAAATTAATATTTCTTATTTTTATCTTGTATAAATAAGAATTACAAACCAATGTACAACTAATTAATTACTAATTTTTTAATCTATTAACCGGTAAGATGACCTTATACGTAAATTAATTGGTTTTGAATATATTAAATTATCGTTTGATTGCTGAATAAATAATGAATTATTTCATTATTCCAATTATTTAAAAAAAAAAAAAAAAAACATAAAAAAGGCTCTTTGAAAATTTTTTGTGTAATAATACATCAATTTGCATTTATATAGGTTAATTAATTTTGCTATACAATATTATACAGTATATATAATATATTTTAAGCAATAATATTTATTATCAAAGATTTTTAAAACTATTTTTCATATTTTAAAACGAAATAGTGTAATTATGAAAAAATATAACTTCTGACCAATATTCCTGTAATCAATAAATTTATAATTTAATCAACATATTTAACAAAAAAATTAATGATATTATTGATTTCCTAAGTGCAGTAGTCCTGGGTTCGAATCCCGGTCGGGCTTGGGATCTATTTATACACTACCAATTTCTACCGGGGTAATGACTATAGCTGTTGATGCCTCTTTCATAAAAAACAGTAACAATAATCTTTATAATTTAACTTAATTCATTAAATTTACTTTACAAAAATCTAATTTAGTAGGCTATAGATTCCTCGAAACAGAGCATAGATGACATAAGATGCTTGATGACTCCTCCTTTATTTAAGCTTGAAGTATTGTGAAAATAAATATGCTTTTAATTTTTTTAAGCTCAATAAACGTTTTTCATAATGAACTTCTTTCTAGTCCAGAAAAATTTTACAGAATTTAAATCTTATTGCAGGAGAAAATGACTTAGCTCGCAGTGTAAAGCAGATAGCACCTTAAGATGTAGTTCAATGTAAGAGAATCCGCGATTCAGCAAAATGTGAAAATTAGTTTTAAACCAACATAATTCAAATATTGAATACTCAGCAGTTTTTAATATTACAAAAGTTCTTCTTAAAATCAATCCTGTCATTCTCTACAGCCAAAGCAAATTAAAAAGCATTCAATGAGATTTCAGATTTATAAATATCCAGGACTAAAATTATGATGTTCAGTTATTTAATTTTACTTAGCCGGTAAATATAGTTAGAATGCCTATATTATTAATCACCGGCTTGGTCTAGTGGTTAAAGCGTCTTCCCAAATCAGCTGATTTGGAAGTCGAGAGTTCCAGCGTTCAAGTCCCAGTAAAGTCAGTTATTTTTACGCGGATTTGAATACTAGATCGTGGATACCGGTGTTCTTTGGTGGTTGGGTTTCAATTAACCACACATCACAGGAATGGTCGAACTATACAAGACTAGACTTCATTTACACTCATACCATCCTCTGAAGTATTATCTGAAAGGTAATTACCGGAGGCTAAACGGGAAAAAGAAAAGAACGGCTATATTAAAGGGGACAGTATGGTGATCATGATAAAAATGGGGTATCGGGATTTTTAAAAATCTTTACGTTTTAGGGTCAACTAGTTCGTCTAAACCAGAAAAATATATGTATGTATGTATGTGCAGACGATGTGTGTCGCACTGCTTTTGGCCTTACATCTCAGGGTTGACCAAACGACTTTCTTCAAATATGGTTCTAATATTTCTATATACTGATATTTCTATAAATGAGTCATATTAATTTTTTTTAAAAATTCGTTAAGCAGGTGAGGAATATCGAGAAAAGTTGAGTAAAGATTTGAAAGTTCGTATTTCGTATATACCAGAAGAGATATAAAGAAATGTCTACAATTTAAAAAAAAGTTGTAGACCCAAAACTTAAGAAGCAGAAAGGTTTTTTGAAATTGTGTTTTCTTAAATTAGTCTTTATTGAAAGGGGGTGTTAAATTTAGAGAAAACTTAAATTAATTTAGTTACGAGTATCTTAAACTACATATGGATATTTTTAGAAAGATTTTTGTTAAAATTTATTCCATACCTCTAAAAAAATATATATTCTGTTTTTTTTTGGCTCTGAATTTTTAAATATTTATTTAAAATACTTTTTCACTTAAAGTACTATTGAAATTAAAATAACTTTGGCACCTATATTATACTCCAGATCCAAAATGAGAAGCAACTTTTTTCATTACTTTCATAAAAGTTATACTTTTTTCTCCATATTTTTAAGCAATTCTCTCTTAAATTATTATTTTTTTTGGTTAGGGATCATCATCTATATAAATGAAAAATGTAATGTTTGTTTGTTCAAAATCTTATATCTCCGAAAGTTTTTCGCCAACTGCTTTGAAATTTTGACACAACATTGCATTCGAATATGCGCGTGTTATTATATAACTAAGATGTCACACCTGTGACAGGTAAAAACCATGCTCTTTTTTCAAAAAAGCGCTATCTGTTAGACGTAAAAGCAACACACAGTATACTAAATATTTTACGATTCCATTTCAATGTTTCTGATATGTATAGGCTACAGGCTAAAAAACTGGTGGACCGATTTACGTACGGGGAGAAAGGGAAATAGGGGAAAATGGAAAAAAGGGGAAACGGGGAAAAGGAAATGGAAAGGGGAAGGATTAAGAAAGGGGAGAGGGAAATAAGGAAAAAAGAAACGGGGAAAGGAAGGGAAAGGGTGATGAAAATAGGAAGGAGGAAAGGGAACGGGAATTTGGGAAAGGAAATGTGTGGAAGGGGGAAAGAGAAAAGGGAAAGGTTAAATTTTGTGAAGTTCCGTAATGTACATTTTGTTAATGTTTTATAAAACTTTCAATTGTGTTCATTTAATATATATATATATATATATATACTCAAATCTAGCAATAGCGAATCACTGCCGGATCTGCTGGTTTCTTTATAAATAAGGTTTTTTTCTAAATTTGTCATACCCAGAGAAAGCATTCCCCTAAAATTCAAAATTTTTTTATTCAAAATTTGGAAATTTTGATGCTTATATCTTATTGGTAATCATCATCAATAAAAAAATCTTAATACTTCGTTTCCAAAATACAAAAAAATCGGAAAATTTTTTTTAGTTTTTTCGATCTCAACCGTTTAGAGAACTAAGTTGGTGAATATCAGTGTTATTAAAAGTCCTTTTTTAATACAGGAGAATTTTGCAAGTACATAATATAATTTAAGGTAAATTTATTTTACAGTCTACTAGTATTTTTTTACGATTTTATTTTTTTACAACTTAGACATAGTTTTTTAAATTCGTAAAATTATTTTTCAATTTTTTACGAATTTATAATACTACTTTTTGACCGGCGTAGCCGAGAAGTCGTGCAATACTTTGCCACCTTTTTTGTTTTTTTAGCTTATTTCTTTGAAAAAAAACTTTCTCAAAAAATCTCTTTTGTATTTTTTACTTCCTTGTACGAAGTAAAGGAAGTATTATGATCGCGAAAAGTTTCGGTTTTCAAATTTCAACGGAAATCCATTTTGATTAGTTTCGGCGTGACATCTGTACGTATATATTTAAGTATGTATCTCGCATAACTCAAAAACGATTAGTCGTAGGAAGTTGAAATTTTGTATTTAGGACTATTGTAACATCTAGTTGTGCATCTCCCCTTTTTATTGCAGCCGACTGAACCAAAAGTGTCCAAAAAAGCCCAAAATCGAAAATTATTCAGATTTTGAACTTTTTCTTAACTACAGTAATAATTTTACTGAAATAATAAAATTTTAATTCATTAAATGTTTGCAACTTTTAAGGTGAATGCACATCGGTTCGAATCAGACTTCATCTCCTTTTTAATTTAATTTAAAAATATTAATTTATTAATTATTATTAACCTTTGATTATAAAAAAAAAGTTTTACGATAAACAGTTATTCAATAATAATAATAATAAAAAAATGAAAATATATCAGAAGTTATTAATGAAATAAAATTTTATGTACGTTTCATTTAAAAAAAAAATGTGAATATGTAATTTAACATGTGGTGTCCACATCAGATTTTTTAATATTAGACGAATGAGGATTATTAAAAAATTATGTACAATTACATTTAAACTGCATTTATTTTTTTTTGTTGAACAAATGCATACACAAACTGAATCGAAATGAATGTCAAAATCAAGTAGAACAGGATAAATTTTCTTCGTGTCAATTATTATTGCTACTATTAGTCCTTAGTATGATGTAAATAATCAAATACTGAAACGTACATACATGCATTAAGAAAAAATGTCATGGTTCCCAAAATACTAATTTAATTAAAGGTTTTTAAATAACCAAAAATAATAAATAGAGAATGATTTGATGGTAGAGCGAGGAAATGCAATTAACATTTGGATTGTAAAACATTATCTTGTGCCAGCTAGTTCACTAAGTCAGTAAGCTATAAGATATTATTTTTGTACTGCAGTCAGCCTTGTGTGGGTTGTATGATATGCTTTATCTTTTCGACACTCGTTACTAAAATTGTTGATTAATGCAACATTGTTGCAGTTTTTTTCACACCTTCAGGCATTCTAGGATTTTAATGATTTTTTTTTTCTTTATGAGATTGCGATATATTTCGTCGAGAATGTATTACTGTTTTGATTATTTTAAAGTATTTGTTATAAAATAGAAACGAAGGAATACTCGCCTCCACATTTTCACCTACTTTTTGAATTACATAAAATTATATATCTACATAAAAAATTACTGATATAAAAATCATGTTTTCATAATCAAAGGACAAATAACTTTGTAAATAACATTCTTGTTTTTGTGAGAAACTTCTATATATCATGATGCTGTGTAATAAGTTTATACAAACTACTATCTACTACAACTTTTAAAAGGCATCTAATATTGTAAATAATCTGGACACGATAATACTGAATAAGAATTTTTATCGGATAGTTCCTCAGACCTTGTTATGCAAAGGTTGTGAAAATAACTGTGTATTTTTTTTTTCTTTTAACGGTAAATATCCAATAAATTAAATGCAATTCACTCTTTAAATATCAAAATGTACTTTAACTATATATCCCCGATCAAAATGATTTGAAACTAAAATTATGTAGGTGTACTGTTCAATGTACAATAGTTGGCCTACGTTAAAAGAATAAAACCTCTGAAAGGTGATCAAATTTAAATTTAAGTTTTTTTATTATTAATAACATGATCTTTTTATTCATATTTTGCTTTTAGAACACTGTTTGGTACACTGTAAGAATTCATTTTGGCGATTAACTCCCTTGTATATCAACGGTGAATGTAATACGGACATAAGGCTGTCTTAATAAGTCGCTCACCTAATTTTTCAACAACAAAAAATCGTTTAACTACGGTCTAATATCTAAAAGGAAAATTTAATTTAAATATGTTAATTTTATAATTAATTTATATCAAAAATAATTTTTTTTTTAAATTTGTTTTAGTAATTAGGGTACAAACTTTATCCCTGAAAATTAGCGACAACAAACAATTAATAAACATAATCTAGAATTTACCCACTTTATTTTATCTCGATTAATTAATTTTTAATAAATAAGTTAAAGTTTAGTAAACATTTTGTAAAATAATTAATTACGATTAAAAATATTTGATTTTTTCGAACTGAACATCTCTGGACCGCGTGAACAAACTTTATTTTTCCTTTGAGGCTTTAATTTTCTGACATATCTATCATAATTTTTCTTAATCTGTCTGTGTTCTGTGATTCTCCTGTTGTTTTCTTTTTGTCTTTAGCCACTTAAAATCAATTAAATTCTTGTATCTTTTTTAAAAATTTCTCTGTCTAAAATTTATTCTTCTCTCATTCCGATTTCTTGGAGATCCTTTCCGATTACTAGAAGTCAGTTGAAGTTTTTATTTTTAAGATTATCAAAGAAATTGAAAATATTTCTTATCAATTTTTCTTCATTCAATTTTCAATATTTAAATGATCGTAAAACATTATTCTCCGTTTTTTAAATGTGTCGATTCTTTTTTTCAAATTTTCTATAAATTTCCTCCGTGGTATTTAAACATTTTTATTATTTTCACAGTTCGGATTTATTTATTCTTAGAATTTTTCTTTCCTTTTTCAAAATATTATGTAGTCTTCCTTAATTGTTTAATGTTAAATTTTCTGCTGCGTAAAGATTTTCGGGTATTATATCCTTTTTGTAATGTCTGAAATCATATCACGTTGTAATCTGTGTCTGAATTTCGCATTGGAAAAAAACTTCTTTTCTTTCATATAGAATCTTTTTGTTAAATACTTATTTTTTACTTGATTAACAAAGAAATTCTGACGATACTTGTAGAGATAAAAAAGTTATCAAGATTGAATTAGGAAAACTTGTTATAATAGATTATTATATTGAGAGAAAAAACTTGAAATTTTTTATCATTTTCGTTATTAAAAATCAAAAAATAATCAACTTGTAAAAGTTTTTTTTTTATTGTAGACTTACTTTAATTTGCTTTTGGTTCATGAAATAAATTTTCATGTTTTAATTCGTGCATGCAATATTAGTGCTTCGCCCAGTTTAACTGCAGAACTGATTTTCATTAATTTACTATCAACAATGTCTGTAAAAAGATTTAAAGTAATGTGGGCCAAGTATTAAGTCAGTTTTTTTATTAAGAAGTAAGTTAACAGTTATAAAATTGTTGTTTCATTATAGAGAGAACTATTATTAACTTTTTTGCAAACTTGTTTCGTGGTTGTGAGTTAAAGTACAGGGAACTACCTGTTTGTTCAGGTTCAGAGTTATTTACTCTGAGAATAATGAAGTGCACAATTCAGGCAGTCTCTGATATGAATAAAATAAAAACGTAACGTGTTAGGTATATAATTTTTATTTCGGTGTGCTTGGCAAACAGCAAGAGTATATTTGTTTCAAAGAAGAAAATAGGAAATCACTTTACTTTTTCTTTTACAGGATTTTTTCCCCTTCATGCTCACTAGACATTTTTAGAAATGACTACTGTCGTAAATTATATCGCCTTTAACTTTTATGGTTATGGCACCTTACAGTCAAGTTGACTGGTTAAGAAATGGATTTGTAAAATTTTTCTAAAATTTGGGATCTTTCTTTAGTCAGATTTCCTTTCTTTTTAATTTTACTGATTACTTATTATATTCTATCTTGAAACTGTACATAAAAGTTTCTGAAACGTGGAAAATTACGATGAACAGTGTTTTCCAATTGAAAATTTTAATTTTCGGTTCTATGGGATCTAAATGACTAAAATATGAAATGAAATACCAGTATTTTTTTTAATCAAAAAGTATTTCTAAAAAATGGACCTCCAGTATTGACTTATAAATTTATAAAAGGAATTGCAGAAAATACATCTTGAAAACCGAACTTTTCTTTTAAGATATTAAAAAAAAAAAATTGGTTAGACATCGAATCTCAGAATCTGTGTATTCAGGAATGCAAAAAAAGAAACTAGCCATTAATCATTTAGCCTTTGTAGATGACGTAGTTATCCTAATCACAAATATAGAAGAAGCAAAATTAAAAGCGCATCTGTTGACAGAAAAGGGCAAAAAATAGATTTAAATAATCCTACAAAAAACAGAATTTATAACCAATGATAAGAATTGCGTAGAAAAAATAATTTTTGAAAAGGGACAAATATTAAACAAAGTAGACAAATTAAAGTATCTTGGGAAGATAATAATACCACGTACTCGAAAAAGAAGGAATTAAAAGTAGGGTTCGTAAAATGGAAACATATATGCAAATGAATGTTTAGGAAAGTAATGTTATAATTTACCAAGAAATAAAAAAATTAGAAACCGAAATGTGGTAAAGAAGAAGGGTCATTTTGGCCATTTTTATAGAATGAGTGACAATAAACTTGAAAAGCAATTATTTAACTTTTACAAAGATAAAAAAACAATAATAAGTTATTATTATAATAAAAGAATTGAGGATTTCAAACTAGGTGAAAAGAAAAGACCAAGGAAAAGCTCTAGAAAATTTACAAAAAACATAAACAAGCGCTCGGAAAGAATGAAAAATTACTGGGCGTAACGGAAAGAAGAGGAAAATAAGAAAGAAAATGCAACGAGATCTATGTAAAAAGGTCTAATCGAAAGAAGAAAAAAAAGAAGTTTGTTTTTTTTTGTTGTATAAATTATTCCTATTTGTTTTAGATTATTTGCTTTTTAATTGAAAATTCAATTTTTGGAAATTTTTGAACAAATTCCTTCATTATTTTGCACGAAACCTTTTTGAAAATAAACACCAATTATATCGTTCCTTTTTTTCGTTTACATTAACTCAGAGTTAAAGAAACGAGTAAACAATCTTAAAATGAAATATTATGTTATTAAAATACTACCCCAAAAACAAAAATAAATTGATCAACTTATGTTTATTAAGTTTACAAATATCATTTATACACTGTTCTTTTTTTTAACCTCCGGGACCAGCGTTATGTATATTGCTTTAGAGGATAAGATGAATGTGATTTGTAGCGTATGAAAATGCCATGCCTGACCGGGATTCGAACTCGGGACCTCCGGATGAAAGGCCGAGACGCTACCACTAGCACCAGAGTAGCCGACATTTACACTGATCTGTTCCTATTCACACTTACTAAACACGCTCAAGCAAGATTTACTGTACAGGTGGATGTGTTTTATGTCTTTTTTTTTTTATTTAACTTGTAGGCGTAACTTTATAAAGGTTTATGGTAATTGAATTGGCAGTTTAATTAAAGTTATTGTACAGAAAACATATAGTTATACATTTTTACAGTTTGTTTAATTAAAGTGAAATGCAGTTACTTATTACAATTTATAAATTGTAAAGAGCTGATAAACAACGGTTGTATTTCTTTGTATTGAAAAAAATACAATGTCACATACAGATAATTTAGTTTTCTCTTTTATATACTTCCATGCTTTAAAGGAAAATAAACTACTTCTTTGTAACACCACGATAACTTTCAAATAATACGTATATTGAATTAAGGCTAAATTCATAAGCTACAGCTTTGTATTGTGAAACGTGCTTATGTATATATATTATATGTTCTACAATCGATTTAATTTTTTAATATTCAATCATTTATTTCAAAATGAATAATTTTTATGACTGGTATAAATTTTATTTCCTGATTAGGCAATTATGATCTGGAACCGTACCGATTTATTATACATCATTTCAATAATTAATTTTAAAGTGACTAATGAAAACCATTTTTCGATTACTTAAAAATATCTTTGTAAAATTTGTCTTTTCAGATTAATATATAAGCCGGTATTGTAGTTAGAAAATCTCTTCAATCTTTTAAAAATTACATTGGTAAAATGGTATTAAATTTAAAAAAATCAGGCAAATACTTGAAATAAAATCTGAGAGAATTATTTTATTAATTTTAGGAATGATAATTTTCTTTGTAAATTTTTTCTTTTTGTATTTAATCCCTTGATAAATTGATTGATAATTTCACTTTTACGGACAAATCTACCGTATTACGGTAAGCTTGACTGAGATGGACAATGCTTGCTCAGCTCACGAGAAGAAAGCAACGGGGGAACGTTTACTTCACTTATAGGTTAACCTCGCATGACTTGGGTGGTATTCTCCTTGCCCTTGACTATGGTATAATGTCATCTTCAGAAGTGACCTGATTCGTGTAAGATCGCCAACGACCGCACCTCTTTTAGCATTGATAAACAGATAAATTATGTCTATCAAATTTTTAGTGTTCTTTGTTTAGAGGTTTGTGAAAATTTGACCGCGATTTGACATCTCTCAGGGTAAAAAAAAATACATTTTTTTAATTCTTCTTTTAATCAACAATGTGACTTAAAGCCTGTTATGCCATCCATTCATGCCATTATTAGAACTGGTCCTTCCACTGTTTCTAAATGTTTTCCAATTTATTTTCTTAATATTTCAAAAAAAATTAATTAAAAAAATTAAAATATCAGACAGATATTTGATACGCATATGAACAGTTAATTAAATGATTAACAAATTTATAGTGTGTAGCCTGAATATTTCGAATATTTACGTTTATTAACCGTTGTAAATTAACACCAAATAATTTAGGGTTGTCATATTTGTAGGTATCTTTAATTTTACCTTACGATTAAAATTAATTACAAAGCAAAATTACTAAAAATGAATTCATAGGATTGGCTTCAGGGTTTTTTTATATCAATTTTGTACTCCTTACTAGGTACCCCTTGTTTAAACAAAAACGTACTTGTTTTGAGAGTTTTAATTTTATTTTGTTTTTTTTTAACTGTTTTGTATTATAAATACTATTGAAAATTAAACGTTTAATTAACACATATTTTTAAATTAATCGGTATTTGAGATTTGTTACAGCAACCAATGAGAATTGTTACAGCAACCAATAAAGAATAATTCAACTAGTTTGTTTATTTATACATACAATGTTTATCAATACCTTCACGGTTGTTAGGTAGAAAAGCTTGTATAGTTGTCTTTTATGTAGGCAGAGGAATTGTATTTCAAATACGATTGTGATACTCGTTTGAAACAGCAGGTGGCAGTATTGATGTGTACTTATACCGTATAGTCAGCACGTCTGGAGAAATTATTTTTCACGATAAATAACATAATAACAATTTGGTTGTGGAAGGAATGGAGTAATTGTCATCTATGTAGTTTGAAGTATTATATTAAAAATAATAAAAAATCAATCGTCAGTCACTATTAGTGATCTCATTTATTATGTGACATCTTGTCAATCTTACTTATTTCCATCAAATTATATTCGGTAAAAAGATTTGAACTTATTGTTAGTCAAATATACGTATCATGATATCAAACCCGAATTACAAAGTTGAATTTTTGTTTATTTCTTAATTAAATAAGTAAAAGTAAATGTTATTTAGTTTCTTAATATAAAACTTCTTTTGATTTAATTATATTTAATTGAAGCTTTAAGTCTGTTTGTTAATTTCAACTTTTTTATGTTGTATAACAAATTATAATCTGTAAAATGAAAATTGAAGCTTAACTTTTTAAACTACATACGTCATAAGTAAAAAAGAACAAAAATTGGATTCTTGACTTGTTTTAAAGATTTTTTTTTCTTAATTAAGTAATATGCACTACCTGTAATAAAAATTATTAGGCTTTTTTCCAGAAAAAGATAGTTCACGTAATTTGCAACGAAAAAATTATATTCTAGTTTGTCTTTTTCTATATTAGCAAATTGTCAGCTCCGTTATCCAAAAGTTTAGCGAGTTAAAACAGAATTAAAAAAAAAAAAAACTAATAATTTTAAAAAGCCCAATCAAAAAAGGGAATAATTTGTGAAAACTCAGTCACCAGCATACGCACGTAGAACTATCGGCAACTAAGTTGGCACAAAAAATTACTAACGCTCAGCAAACAGTTGGCACGATAATCGGCCGACTGAAAACATTGTCAGTTTATCATATATGAAATTTATAAACACACACACGCGCGCGCGATGCTATTTAATTAGAACTAATTTAGTACCTCAATTAATATTAGTATTTTAAAGTACTTTAAATAATTATTTTTTTTACTCACTTTATTGCTGTACCTCGTATCTGAAGTCGCTGTCATCGGTAGATTCTAAAGAGCTCATGTTCGATTCTGAATTCACATTTATCACAAAATTGGCGATGTGCATGTCGTATAAATGTTCATCTTCAATGTATTTTTTTCAACGTTGAAAACATGCTCACAGACATTACTCCACTCAGCTTCAGATACTTTATGATATTCCTCTTCAGCTAACTTAAGAACCTCAAACATGTTAAAAGTTGTATTTTTTTTTAGTTACTTGCCCTTTCACTTGACTCCAAATAATTTCAATGACATTTAAGTCAGGGTGTTAAGGTGGCAACTGAATGAATATAATTTTCGAAGATGTCATCTATTACAGATTTCTTTGATTTTCTTTGTGTAATCGCTTTGTGTATATCGCTTTTTAAAGATTTAGAATTTGACTCCTTTTGTAGCAGAACATTGTGGTACGATACGTTGTCTAGTACAATGACCGACTGAGACGGCAAGTTGGGAGTACACTTCTCCCGTAATCATTTCATGTACTTTTCGGAATCCATAGATTTGAGATAATCTCCTTTCTTATTTGACTCAAACATAAGTAAAGCATTGTTAATGAATCCTTTATTACAGCCGGCATGAACAATTATTAATAGTGAGCCCTTGAAAACACCAACATGCTGGTGTTTTCCCTCCTGGTGTTTTCCTATTTGCCGTCCCTCATGAAAGTTTGTTGTGACTGCCCACGATTTTGGTGTCGCATGACTAGTCTGAATGTTGATTTCATTTGTGTGTACAATCGGTCTTTCTTCTTCGCAAAACAGGGAAATTTTTTTCAGAAACTTCATTCTTTGCATTTTAATGTCACACCGTTCTATCAGTATTTTCCGGTTGTCTTCTGTTTTTTCCATCTAAATCCCATTTTACGTAATATTCTCCTTAAAGTTCTTTCACTTCCTTTGAAATTAATTTCACTTTCGCGTGCGTTTTACATAATTCTTATCACAGTAGGAATGCCTTTTTCGTTTACATACAATTTATTTATTAAATGCCTCAAAGCAACCGTATCTCAAACGAATCTAAATTGCACTCACTACTGGAGCGATTTACTCGTTTTTCGGCGAAACGAACACAGATGGCTTCTCAGTTTCATTTGATTTTCCCTCTGCTATAATTCTTTGTACCGTTCGTCTTGATACTTTTGTCGCTTGAATAACCGTATTCAGCAGTTCAGTTTTCCTCACTATTCAGGTTCCGGCATTGTTTTGTAAAAAGAAATTGAAAACATTGAATACAATTCCCCTCATCTGACCTGTACCTTTTCCTCCTTACTTGGGCATTTTAAAAGAAAATAGCTATATTGAAATATTAAAAGTTTACATGACTTAATTTATGACAAACCCTTAAATGAAAACAACACAAGTAGTAAAAATAAATCACTAACAGCTATTCATTTTGTTAAGTAAAATATACGCCGCAATGTTTGTATAATAATAAATGTCTATATAATTGTTTCTATACATGATTATATAATAAATGTTTCTATAATAACCACTTCACATACATAATTACAAGCGATGTGTGACATAAGATTCTTTACAGCGCAATGATTAAAGTAGATGAAAAGCAAGTAAATGGAGTTCTTACAATTGCATGTTGTGTTTACAATTCATAAATAGCACGTTAGTAATGTATGATTCTACTACTATTAGATGCTATATAACAGGAAGTATGCCTAGATCACAACATCAATACATAATTTAGAATAAAAGTTAACAAATACATAAGCTATAGCGGGTATATGAAACCTGTTTTTTATATATTAGTACACCACAAAAGACATAGAAAATGACAATGTTTTTAGTTTCCTTGTAACAGAGGCCAATGCACGTAAAATGCTAGTACACAGGCTTTCAGTCCCTGCGCCAACATATGTGCCGATATACATATACATTTCGACCCTGACAACTCTGCAGCTGAATCCTCCGTAATTCGTGATTGTTAAAGTACAAAATTTATTTTTTATAGTCTCGATTTCTTTCATTCATTCATGGAAATACCTCTGAATGAAAAAAATGTTATCTGCCTTTTCTTTACCTTATTATTATTAATACAAAAGTGTTATCAAATATTGTAAGTACCTTGAGAAACGGTGATAACAATGGTTTTAACTTGCTTTCAACAAATGAAAAAGTCTTGCGCGTTTATTTAAATATTATTAAACAGTACTTAAAAAAGATCAAACTTTGAAACGAGTATTGAATCCAGTTTTTGTTACTTCCCATTGATGAGGTAACGTGGCTACAGTATCAGGCTTCGTATTCCTTTTTAAGCGAGATAATTGAAGAATCTATAAGTAAAAAGATATATATATGTATATTTGTTTAACAACACTAAACAGAGCTTTTATGCATAAAAGCGCAGTTAACTTTGAAACTTACTAAATTTGTTAGTGAGAAATGCTTCACTCATAAATTTATGTTCTGCTTTAAAGTAGCTTGCAACTGCCATCTCCTTTTCAATCATCTCCGTCTTTCTGTTTGTTTTACTATATGGAAATTACAATTATGAATAAATACTGCCATCGATTTAAGTGTAAAATTTTACCCGGTTTTTTAAAATTAAATTTGTTTTTTGAATAATCAGTGAAGTAATATTTCATAATATTGAACATTTAGAGAAGGTTTGTTGAAATATGATTTAAATGACAAAGTAAGTCGTCGTAATTTCCCATTTAGACAGAAGCAAAGTCTCTTGGTCAAGTAATTTTGTGTTAACCCGAAATTCAATAATATATTTTACCTTGTATGCAAAACTGGGGAAACAGTTAGGTTAACTTAACCTGCTAACTTACAAAATTAAGTAGAAGTTGAAAAGAAATGGTAACCTTACACCTTATTTTATAAGAGTGAGAAAAAATTTATTTTTTTATACTGGATTGTATTGCAGTTTTGGGTTTACTTTTTTCTCACTTCATATCCTTTTTTTCTTTCCTGTTTAGCCTCCGGGAATCAACTCACGGTGATTCCCAGATCAGAGGGTGAATGAGGATAGTGTATGAGTGTAAGTGAAATGTAGTCTTGTACAGTCTCAGGTCGACGATTTCTGAAATATGTGGTTAATTGAAACCCAACTACTCTTTGAATACTAGATCGCGGATACCGATCCACGATCTAGTATTCAAATCCGTAAAAAAAGTAACTGCATTTGCTAGGATCTGAACGTTGGAACTCTCTACTTCGAAATCAGCTGATTTGAGAAGACTCGTTTACCACTAGACCAACCGGATGGGCTTCTCACTTCATATCCTACTGAGAAAATTCTATTATCTACCACAGATGCTTCGTTTAATTTTACGTACAGTTTCTATTGTAAATTAATTTTTAGGCTGATGTTAATCGTGAAAACAAGCAATCTTAAGGAAAAATATCAGTTGAATAAAATATTTTATACGGAAATAATTTGTTTTATTTTATGTACTTTGTTTTGAATCTTTAACGAAAAGAAAACCAGATTTCAATAAAAAATTAAGAATTAATTTTTTTTTGTACTATTTATGAAATGTATTCTTTGTTGTAATCCATGGACCCTTATTTTTAGTCGAATTTCTGATTTTTAATTACAAAATTAACGCATAGCACTGTAATACTAGTACAATATTCTATTTCTAGTTTTAATAAAAAAATAATATTTTTATTACTTTATATTACTCATTATAAGTAATAACTCATTTACTATATACCTGTTAATTTAGTATGATTAATAATTTATTAGCCTTTCCCGTTAACAAAATTTTGTGCGTAATAATTTGACTGGTGTTATGATCGATATTTAATTGGAAATTGAATAAAATTAAAATAAACAAAATGGAGTCACATCTGAATTGTCACACATTCTTTTATCAAATATTTAGTGGTCAAAGTTTTCAAGGAGAATTTATGACCTAAACAATACAAATTAGGAACAAAGAGTTTTCATTTCCCCATAAATATTAGTAACTTATTTTTATTGTTACTTTATACTTTATGAAAAGTCCTGGAAGCCTGATTAACATAATATTGTTTAACGTGACAAGTTTATGGTTTTACGTATTGTGTACGCGTATGAGTGAAATGTGAACTACAGATTTATAAATAAAGACCCACGTGTTCACGGTACCTCCTTTCACAACCAGCCTGAATTCTCCAAAGAGAACAACGCGCCAATCCATTCAAACATGTACTCGTATGTTCCAGCCGCTTAATAATTTCTATTACGAAGTTTTTAACCGGCCATCCATTATGTAGCCCTGACCTTCGTAACTTTTACAGCATTATTTGCCAGGTGCACCTGGCCAATTGTGACCTTTAACATTTTGGTACATTAAATATGGCTCATATTATTGAAGAGTAGCTGAGAGTAGATTAAAGTGTGAATTAAAGAAGGACTTGTTAGGTAATGATTGTTTTTTTGTTTTCTGATCGAGTTCCTTGTTTTCAGAAAATAATTATAACAACATATATTAAAGTGGTTATAAAAAATAAAAATCTGGAACGAAACACTATTACTAACAACACATTGTCACTATAATTATTTCCATCAGAATTTGGTTTAATCATTATTTAACACTGATTGGTTATATACTTGCTTGTCTGCATTCCCTCCATTATTTCACGTATGGTTAATCTGAGTTAAAACTTTGGAGATTCGTTATTTCATTAACCTGCATTTCTTTTAACTCCTAAATTCTTAGGTCTACTTATCAAGGTGGATGTCATCTCATCCAAATTTTAATTTTCACCTCTAAGAAGAAGAACTAAGACCAAGATGAGACCAATTGTGTCATCATAAATATTCGTATACATTTTTTTCCTGATGTGTACGATGCAATCTGTTTAGCAAGTGAATAATAAGCACTCCCCCTCGCGGTCCAATCATATCATCCGTCATGATATGTATCATCCTTTTACGTGACATGTAAAAGGTGTCTTCTAGCTATTCGGACCGACTATTCCTGAGACGAGTAGTTAACTGAACTCCAACCTTTATATACACAAGTATCCACTGTTTAGTATTTAAATTGTATAAAAGCAACTAACTTTTACTAGGATTTGAACCTCAGAACCTTCGACTTCAAAAATCGGCTGTTAAGAAACTGATTTGGGACGAATTAACCATTAAACCAACCCGGTGACTATGTATATATGATGACACCACACTTGCAAACATACAATATTCGGTGTGATGCAAACGACAATATTCAATCTGTAAAAATAAGTTACAATATAATATCATTATACTACAAAGGCACAAGATAGCATGAGATCGATCGTAAATTACTTTTTATTCGCTAACATAAATCAGGAAAATTAATTAAATATAAAATAAATTTGTAAAAGCTCCCGGGTTTGAATCCCGGTCAGACGTAGAATTTTTTTATACGTCACCAATTTCCACTGATCTAATGACCATAGCTGTTGATGCCCGTTCTTTCATATGGAAAAAACTAGTAAATAATTAAGAAGAGCGACTTTGAAGTATAAATTAATATTTTTTTCAATAAATTCTGAAAATTTTTATTTTTGAAATTACTAATACCAAAAAAAAAAAAATCAATTACTCACTTATACCTTACTTGGGCTTATTTATATAGAATTTTTTAGGGTATCTAATTTAGAAAATCCGATAATTATAATTTTTTACTTGGATCAAATATTTTAAAAAGTTTAATTAATTTTTTTTTTTTTGGTGGTTGTTTTCTATTGATGTTCTGTCCTGTTTTTATTATTAATTAAAAATATGGATAAGAGTACAAAAAAATGCTGGAAGTATGAAAGAAGTTTAAAAAGAAATAAAGCAAAGGCAAGAAACCTACGTTTTAATATTAAAAAAAAATAAGAATACGATGTAAGAAGACTACAACTGAAGGTGAGCTGAACTCTGTAAAATATGGGAATATTTGTTAAGTTTTTCAACTAATTTTCATTAAGCCTGTCTGAAAATTCATTATGATTTCAGGATATATAAATTTAAGATGAAACAATCCAATACAAAGTAATAGTGGAAAAATGTAATTTAAAATAATCTACGCATGCAATATAATTATTATTTAAAATATTAAATTAACTGCGGAAAAAATAGATCACCAAAGGATCTCTATAAAATAATCAAAATCTTTTACCATTTCTAACCTTTTTACCACCATTTGGTGAAATGCAAGATTTGAATACACGAAAGATATGGTCAAAATGAAAACTTCATTTTTTTAAAAATCTACTAAAAAGAAACAATAGTAATTAAATATTATTACCGTCATAAGTTATTTTCTCTAATTAAAAGAAACTGATACAGACTCGCAGCAAAAACGAAAAGATCTAAAGTTAAAAATGCAGATAAATTAGTGATTTAAAATAAAGGAAGAATATAAAACATTTTCATAAGATATTACGTATGTATAGATATGATGAAAAATCTCACAGTTATTTATTTAATCTCCTTTTTCAGTTTGGCTATATCGAGTTTCCTTATCATAATCTTCACTTACTTATTTAGTAATCGTTCTAAAATTCCTTCTTTAATTCCGTTGTATATCTGCATCTTATTTTAAAGATTATAATTTTGCATATAATTTCGTTTATTAAGTGCAAATTTTTTACAATATTTTTGTTTACATATTAAAAATAATTCTTGAAAAACAATCGCAGGTAATATTTTTACATACAGTATTAATTTTTAAACAAAATATAAGAACGTGTTAAACATTTAATAATCCGTTTTTTCTCTTATAATCTTTATTTTATAAAAACAACTTAAAAATGAGTAAAATCTGTTTGTGGTTATAAGATTTAATAATTTATTATAGCAATTTTTTTTCAGCCTAAGGTAGAAAAAATTCGATAAAATGAAAAAAAAAAATTAAGGAACTAGAAATTAAAACTTATAATTTACTACTGATTAATAAAAAAAATCTTTTAAAGTAATAATTATATCTAATTTAAAATTTCTTCAATTATCAAGGTTATATTTTATACGTTTAAATTTTAGGGAACATAATTCTAGTCAGTGTTAACCAATGATTAATATTTAAAGTTACAGAATGAAATTAATAACTGGTAATATATCATATCATTATTATACGTTATACGTTGAAATCTAATCGGTTTTTTTTTGTTTACATATACAAACTTTTATTACAGGTTTATCATTTCTGATTTGTTATTGAATTAGATTGAAATTCTTTAAAAAAATAAGTAATAAATAAATACAAAATCTTTATTCTAAATATTATTCGTTGAAAGTCAATTCAGAAATATGTATATTATATAACAACGATTCAAACCTTGTGCTCCGCGCATCACAATTATGGTCATTTTTTGTAGCATACTTGAAATTAACTTTTTTCCCTTTATCATTGTTTTAAACAATTATAATAATTTTAATAATAATAAATGAGAAAATTATACAAAAACAGGACAAATAGAAGAAATCGAGAAATACAGAGCGTTCGTAACGTCGCTGTGCAGTATGCCTTAGAATTGTGTGGTGCATTCTGTTCTTTCGGTGGTGGTTGTTTTGTGGGTTCGTTGGGGATTGCTCAGTAATAGTCAAGACGTCGGTTTTTGAGTTGTGATTGAACGTTCTTCGTTACGTTTCGTTTATCGGAATCAATAGTTGCTAATCAATTGTTCTTTAGGTTCAGGAACCCATTTTGCTCATTGAACACATTTTTCTTGAAGGTGACAAGTATATACTGATTTAGCGAAGCACAAGTTTTCTGAGAAGTTTACAAATACTCCTGTTCCTCACCGCAGTGCAGTTCGAATCGTTATCGAAGAATAACAAAATTGTTATCGAAGAAGTGAAAGATCACTTTAACTAAACAAGCAGAAGCTACTTGATATTTCGGGTGCTGTGGCCGATAGTCCATCAAAGTCAATGCAAAGTTAGCACAGCAGCAAGACATCAGATTTGCTACGGTACATAAAGCTGTAAGAGAACTGAAATTTTTCCCGTACAAAGTAATATACTCCACGTTATATATTCCAGTTATTGTAATATCCATTTCTATAAAATAATGAAACAAATACAAATTAATAATTAAGAAAGTTTCGTCATTAAACTTCCATTATTCCAGTCCAACTTTCCGAACGTTCTGTACTAATGTTGCTGAAGAATTGAGAAAAAGGATAATTTTTTCTGGTGTTTACAGGTGAAATAAGCTACGTTTCTCTTAAATACGGTAATTGGATTATCCTCATGTATACGATTATGGGTGAGTATTTTGACTCAAACTCAGCATTTGTCCTAAAGATGTTTCATCACTATCGAGATAGAGATTTTTTTTTTTGTACAAACTGAGACAAGAAAATTTATAAAATAATATTTTATTATAAAATATAAAAATATTGAATAAAAGTCAAAAAAATGATGGACTTAGATTTTACTTGCGCAGTAATTATGTTTAAAAAAATATATATATATAATGCACCAGAAACAATTTGCAAAATTTCTTATGTCAATTTCAATATTGGATAATTTTAAGCTAATTGTCCTTTTCAGTTGTTTTCAATTTACTTAAATTCACTTGTGTTGAATCACCTTAAAAAACGCTTTTTTTATTTTTTGAAAAAATGATAAAAAACCCTTTTGGGTACGGAGTAGTTTTGAGATTAAATTATGCTTCTATTTTCACATTAACGTTACGTCTGTAGCATTCATTTTATGAAGTATATATTTTTATTGTGTGAGAAAAAAAGAGAATACAATAAAATTAAAGGGTAAATTTTGACCTAAAGTAATCAACTTATAAGAGATTCACTTTTTTGGGGGTTCTTATTTCCTGATTTTATTTATTCACAGTTTCCCAGTACAGAGAAGCGCGGTGTTCATTTTGGGAAATAAAATTTCTCTAAAACAGCTGAGTACTGTTGGGGTTGTTCCGTTCGTTACACTGTTGTCACCCTTCACGAATTATACATTCTTTTAATATAATTAGAAAAGTAAAAAGTAGGACTAATAAAGAATTTATTCTTTTTTAAATTACCGTAAAATATATTTAAAATAAGTTCCTAATTTGGTGAGTTTATTATTATTATTATTATTATTATCATTGCCAAAATACATGAGGAAAAATTCCAAGTAATACCATCGACATAGTCAGTTGATCTGGATTGCTTAATCTAATTTTTGTCCAAAATAAACGAATTTTTTTTTTCAAATCCATTAGATCGCTGCATTTAATCATTGATGTAATTGATACTATAGATTTTGGAAATTATTTATTAGTTTCTTAACAGTTGTATTAAAAGAGAAATGTTTGCTTAGGTAGTCAGATAGTCGAAATTTTATACATCGTTTAATGTAATATTTGATTGAAATTGTTAAAAAAAAAGAATTGTTATTTTTGGAATGCTACCATTCGACAAAACCAAACTAACATTTACATAAAAACAGTAAAATCTATTAAACTTTAATAACATCGACAAATCTAGATTCAGATTTGCCTCGCAGCCAGCCTCGTTTTTGAGATCGCAGGTTGTGAGGATTGGGATATCAAATCCTTCTTCAAAACGTAATATTAGAATTTACGTATTCATTCCTAAAGGAATTTATGTCACAATTCCTAAAATAATACCAGTAACTGAACTAGAATGAGTTGTATACCGTATTACTCGTAATTTTAATGAAACAGTAAAATGATCTAGAATTAAAGAAACCATTTTATCTAGTAACATGTAGAACGTTGAATTCATTTGCAATTTCTGACAGCAAAGCTTCGTTTGAGAAGTCGATTTCATCAGCAATAAAATTAATCAACAGTATTACAAGAAGGATGCTACCACGAAAATATCTCGTTTATAAACAGATTGTAAATCATTTTAAATGAATTATTTATTGCACGTTTAATTTGCACTACTTCCTAAATTTTGAAATTGTATACATCAATTGACCTTGTATTAAATGAACGCACGTGTAATATCTTTTTCTTCTTTTTACATATAATAAAAAGTAATGTATACATTCTTCCCAAAGGACTTGTAGTAAGTAATAAATTATAATTTTACGACCAACATGTAGACTAAGTGCTTATAAAATTTATAGCTTAAGAAAGAAATGCTCTTTCTTAAAATAAATTTATAACTCCCATGAATTGAAAGAAATTGAAAGTTTTTACCGGTTACTTTGTTTTTTTGTTTTTTCTTTGGTTAATGTTGTTTTTCATCAATGTTCTAATGAAAAAAAAAAAAACTGGAAAAGTAAATTCGCTTAATGGATGTAATCAAGAAAATAATCTGCACTTGTATCCAATGAAATTTAGTATTTAAAGTGAAAAACGACGTACCTGTTTTAAATGACAGTATTCATACGTTTTATTAAATATATAGCCTATTTAAGGCATTTAAATTTAATTTATGACTTATGATTTAAATGATCCAACTTTGGACTTATTGCATTCCTAATGTGTACGTTGTAATCTGTTCAACTAATGAACAATAAGCAAACTCCCCCTCTCATAACCACAATAAGATCAGGATGATGCGTATGACATGTAAATGAGGTGTAGCCTTGTACAGTCTCAGACCGACCATTCTTGTTATGTGTGGTTAATTGAACACCGACCACTAAAGTACACCGGTATCCACTGTCTTGTATTCAGATCCGTATAAAAGTAACTATTACTAGGATATGAACCTCAGAACCTTGGACTTCGAAAATCAGTTATTATACAAATGAGTTGCGTTGACGATTTTACTACTAGATCAATTCGGTGGGTTCTTTATACTTATAATCGAAACATTATTTTCGTTTTTTTTACAGACTTAAATAAAAAGGGGCTTCAATTCGATCCGTCAGCGGTTTTTTTTATGTTCATGTATTACTCTTCATCAAATTGACCGATTATAATTTTTTTATTTTGCATATAACTTGTTCCATATAACTTGTAAACGATTACATTTAAATTTTAAAAAGATGATTATGTTTTCTTCATGACAACTTGAAATAATGTCTTTGTTAACATAGAACTGTGTCGGCTTTATAATATTAGCATGATTTATTCTGACGATTTAAAAATTTCATGCTAATATTTAAGAAAATTTTTAATAGAATAAGTTTATCAAAAATTAATATATATTCCCGCCATCTAGAATTTTTATTTCGCGCTTGATAACAATCTCTTTATTTACATCATTTCTTGGTATTACCTTTAAAATTTCATCGTAATTCCTTCCCTTTTGGATTTTTTCAAACCGAATTTTTCTTTTGTGTGGGCTGCGATTTTTATCCGCATTTCAGATAACTATACCGTTATGAATTAAAAAAATTAATAAATATTTTTAAATAAAAAAACCGTCGCCTAAAATGCACTAAAAATTCGGAAATAATACTTTTCTTTATTATTTTTCAAATTAAAAGTCTAAATTCGGCACAAAATTAAGATTTACATTAATCTATCGAAATATTTTTAGTCTAACTCAGGCTTCTAATAAACAAAGTTTTAAGAAAAACTGAAAAATGGTATTGTTTTATAAATTTAAGTATTAATTTTTGAAATCAGATTAATTATATTTGTTTTTTCATTTTATACTTTGTTCTGAAGTCATGAAGAGAATAAAATATTACATATATCTTATCAAAAATTCTTTGCTCTACCTTTAGAGCATAAGCAGGTATACCTGTATTATTCTTCAATGTACAGTATATAGTAATTAATTGTTCATGGTAATTAATTTTTTCGTATAGTAGAATTAAATGTATTTTTTAAAACGATTTTTTCATTCTGCTAATTATGTCGAGGTGACTAAAGATTGAATAATTTAGAGTAAATAGATTAATGTTTAAACTGATCACAATTTTTTTGTTTTAATTTTTTTTATTTTGAGTTTATATATATATAAACAACAATATATATATATATATACACACACATATTTCAATTAATCATTAAGAACTTCTAACAACTACTGTTATATAAAGGTTTCTTCTACAGATGATTTCAATGACCTTGTGTAATTGAATAGCTTAGGTCTCTCAACTTTGCGTTTGGCTAAAAGTGATACGAGGTACAGATTAAATTCTATCTTTTAATCGCCCTTATCTAATATCTAAATAATAATAATAAATTGGCTGAATTTTTACAGAAAATCAGAAATATCCTTGGTTTATTTTGTGCATATTTTTAGTGATATATAAATACGAGGAAAAGTTCGAAAGTTGTTCTGTGAACGATTCTGCGAAATTTTTTTTAATGGTTAATTTTCAATAAGAGTATAATTTAGGTAAACCTAAATCACTCCCTTGAATTCTTGATGGAGAGTTCGTGCTCGTGTTTGTGTATGTGTTTTCATTACTTTATCAATGGTAAATTTGCATAGATTTTGAATTAATTTGCATACATTCTTTAATGAATTGTTGTAGACTTTAATTGACTGATTTGTTTGGTATTCGAGATAAGCCTTCTTCTTTAGAGTTGTTTTACTGAATCTGGGGCCCACAGGCAGCTTTATCCTTTTCTGAGTAGAGAACATACCTAGCAACTGTTACATCCCTGAATCGTAGACCGTAAATATATTGTTTATTAAATTCCAACAACAGAATGGTAATCGAGACCGTATCGAAAAATAAATAACGTTAAAATATAACTCCGGCTTAGCCTAGAAGTGTTAGTTTTATTGTTCGAAATATTAGTTTTATTCCTTGTTGTGGACTATTCCTTATTACCAAAAAATTCGTATTGTCGTAAGAATTCCAGGTATTATCATTATTAAATTTTTGAAGCATTAAAATCTGAAGTTTAAAGTTAAAATAGTGATTTTTTTTTTTTTAATTTTGTAAAAGTTGTTTGAAGCTTTTAATATTTGATAAAGAAGTACATACAAGTACTTGTAAACAAGAATAAACATTAAAATTTTATCAAAAAGAAATTCCGATATGCGAATATGAAAATTAACTGGTGGTGAAATTAAGGCTTTTTAAATTGAGTCTATTGACGATTGCTTAAAATTAGAAGAAAAGATAAAATTTTTAATAAGGATGTACTGAAAATCTAGGATATTAGCACAGGGCTATTTAAGAGGAAAAACCGGAATACTTTCCGTATGTGGTAAGACATCCAGGGAAAATTCCAAGGATACACAGTTCAAAGGAAAGTTATGGGAAAACGGGATCAAAGTAAATGGAGAATTTCATAATTAAAGAATTTAAATAAGTGATTTTCAGGGTGGCAATCAGCTCTTTGTTCCGATCGGCTGGAGACAAATTGCAATTGCCTTGATGGTTGCCAACTACCGCTACAAGACATGGTACATACTGAAGAAAGAAGAAGTTATTCATAGCCAGGTTTTCTTCATGGAGCCTACCGGACTGGTCTAGTGATTAAGTTGTTATCGCAAATCAGCTGATTCCGAAGTCCATAGTTCTAAGGTTCAAATCCTACAAAAGATAGTTACTTTTATACGGATTTGAATACTATCGTGGATACCGGTGTTCTTTGGTAGTTGGATTTCAAGTAAGCGTACATCTCAGGAACGGTCGACCTGAGACTGTATAAGACTACACTTAATTTACATTGATGCATATCATCCTCTGAAATAATACCTTACGGTGATTCCGAAGGCTAAACAAAAAAGAGAGTGAGAGAGATTATCTTCGTGGAACGAAACGCAAAGATAGAGGGGATAATACCCCCCCCCCCACTATTAATCGCAAAACCTGGTTAACCTGGTTTTTCAGATGGCTTATTTTCATATTGATGGGATTGTTGACAAACAGAATGTCCGCTTTTGGGCAACAGCAACACCAATTATCGTATATGAAAAACAACAACATGGGCCTAAAATTACCGTTTGAGCAGCTTTATCCAGTTAACGGTTCGGTAGGCCCAATTTTTTTCGACGATACAACTAATTTTCAACTCTATTTGGATATGTTAAGGAATGATTTTCTATCCAACCTGCGCCTATAGATACTCGACGGTTTATTGCTAGATGGTGCAACCCCCCGCACTGCTAATGTTCTGTTCGATTTTTTAAATTCAGTTTTTGGTAATCGCATAATTTAAAATTACTATTGGGTTGCCACAGTAGAGGTTTTTTTTTAGGCATCTTTGAGCCCGGATTTAAATCCATGCAACATTTTTTTTATGGATATATTTTTAAAAAAACTTTTCCCGTTATGACCTGAAAATCTTATGGAAATATGTGCGCGGATAATTCACTTGTGTGAAGAGATTCAAGATTACTTGTGACAAAGAGTCATCAGAAACATACACACTTGCCTTGAAGAGTTGTAGGCGTAATGGCGGCTATATTGAACGACACATTCAATATAAGTGTACGCATACAAATACGTTCATGACACATGAACGTAAATGTATGCGTAAAAACGTATATGTATATCATGACACATGCTGTAAAAAAACTTTCCACAAATACTGTATTTGGTATGTAAAGTTGTAATCATATTAAATTTAAAAATAAATATGTAATCCAAATTCAGATGTGTCAACTCATTGTGCACCACTCTGTATATAAAAAAAAGTAGTAAGAAATTAAGACAAAGTTACATCAGTGCTAAATCAAATATTTTACGAAAGTAATTGAAATAAACTCTTCTTTATTGAAATAACAAAATTGATGATAATCTGCACGAGCGCGAAAATGCGTATTAACATCATATTCAGTTAAATGAATTATTTCCATATTATTGACATAAATGTACTACTGCTCAAGCAGCTATGTTCTTATGAAAAAAATGTGTAACAATTCTTCGCTTTGAGTTGCATAAAACAATGTAAACTATGCATATTCGACAAAAAAAATGTACGTAATACTTACAACCCTGACACATGTACTCGAAACCTACTACAACTTTTTTTGAGTCTAGAGATAACTTTCTGTTTTAAAATAAATACATAATTTATTGTAAACAATGGACTGTATTCATAAGAGCAACACAGTTTTATATCCCTTTATTGTTTTTATTTTGTCTGATTCTACATCTCGTAAAGGGATCGAGTTAAAAATAAAAAACAATAGCAGTTCCAACAAAGATACTGAATAAAAATAAATAAATTCTTGGTGTTACAAACAATGCCCGTAAGCAATCTTGACCAATAATGATCAATAAAACATTAAAAAAAAAAAGCTTTTGGAAAGGCAACAAACACTTTAACTACTTGATAAAAGACTATCTATATAACTCGCAAAGGTGCTGAATTTTATTTTTTACCTTCGTTTTCTTTAGTCGATTTATTCTCTTGTCTATCTGGTTGACAGTTTATTTATTGTTTTTTTTAATAATTTTTTTTTTAATTTTACATATATTCACACACAAGCGTACATGCAACGAACACAAACATTTTTTCTATGACACTCATAAATTATCCATATTATAGTTATAAATGTAGGTTGTATTATTTATCAGTTGATACAATGTAAATTTTAGGATTTTGGGTCTTACTTGTTTTCATTGTCTTCGTTGAAATGTTTAATGAGCGTTAGATTCGGTCATCAGTAATAAATCAAAGAAATACATGAACATAAGTTTGTGTTTTTATCATCATAAAAGGAATATAACTTATAAGTAGTAGTTCCATCTAAATCACCAAGCCTAACATGAAAACTAAACTCATACCTTATTTCGGACTAAAATTGAAATGCAAACACGATAAAGAATTGGAAAATTTTCGTACAACTATGGGGGTTTAAAGCTTTAAACAAATTTATTTGCATTTCTGAATATTAAATCTTTATACATAAAATTAGCAATTGCAGCACATTACGTTACTATCAACAGCATTAGCAGCTCTGATTAAAATATAAGTTCTCATTATTAATTGACCGATCATGATTATTGATACATTTTTAACGATTTGTCACGAAATGAAATAAAGTGTGACGATAACTTTTTTCTCTTCATTAGCAGAAAAAATTAAAAAAATGATACCAACAATAAAAAAAAATAAATTATGCCATCATTATGGTATAAATTTAAGGTCCGATTAAGCGAAGCGATTTAAAGAAAAGCTTAGGATTAGATCTATTTCAAGTGTACTTGAGAGAAAGAGTTAGTTTGTCTTTTGTGTGCATGTGAGATTATGAAGAGCGATACAGTTATTGAAAGACAATTCATACAGATTTTCTTGCGGTTCATTTTATACGAGAAGGTTATTAGTGTCAACAGATTCATAGTTGACCAAATCATGACCCTGGAGTGCATCTACCGCGGGAAGGACCACACGGCTGAGCACACATTTTTTGAATGTAAAAGGTGGGTCTCAAATAGGCAGAGGTAACTGGCTTGTGGGACAATTGAACCCAGATAACATAACGGACAAATTATTGTCTATTGAAGCCTTCTGGGAGGCCATAGACACGTTGTGCAAGAGCATACTTAGAAAGAAGATGGCAGAAGAGGGCCGACAGCAATAGCTGTTTGCGTAGATGGAGGAGGAGGGGATAGCCTTGGTATGGTGGCAGTCGGGGGCCCCCAGGGATCGTCACTGTCGTTGACGTGCCGAGGACTCTCCGTTTCATTCATCTAGAAGCCCGCAAGGACACATCAGCCCGTGAGTAATGTTGAAAGGCGGATATCCGAGCTGCAGTATAAGGGAGAAGTTTTTTAGCGGGTGTGTGCCCCGCATTTGCCGTTAAAACGGGCCTGGCGGCGGCTGGCAGAGCTTTTTCCTCCCTCTACGGAAAATAAAAAAGAAAAAAATAATTGACCAAATCAGAGGTTTGTAACTTTGATTTATCATCTATTATTACAAAGAGAGAGAGAGAGAGAAAGAATCAGAGAAAAGAGATTGAACCCCACTGCACATGATATTTAAATAGTGATATTTATCATTCTGTTATCAATTTAACTAGCTAATAATCGATTCTTTATTCATAGACCAGTGTCAATTTGGATATTTATGAACGAACGGTTTTCCGGTTGCCGGTCCCTTCCCAAATAACATACATGGTTTAGTCAAAAATGGTTATTTCATATATTAAAACTAGCTCCAACTCGCACACTTATAAAGTAGCTTACAAAAAATTGATTTTTTCAATAAAAAAAAGAAAAGAAAAAAAGATTCATCAAAATTGGTGCAGTAGTACTCGCGAAATAAAGAAATTTACACGTTTCAAAAACTAATGTTTTTCTTCATATTGGATAATTTTTTCATTTCGAAAAAAAATTAATTTCTAGGGTTTTTTTTGTAGCCTAATAACTTCCATAGTAAGGACTCTATTTCTTTGCTATATTTTTGTAAACTTAATCGCAAAATTTGAGGTTAGTTTGAGGCTACACTGAGCGACTGAAAAGGAAGGTGGGGATAGTTTTTCAAAATTAATTGTAGATAACAATTTTCCTCTTGTTTGGAACTGTTAGTGTGGAAAATTTCATCACAATCAGAATATAGCTGTATAAAATACAAATGGACACAAGAAAATTTTTCTTTGTGTAAAGTGGAGGCCAGAAAAAATTTTCATAAGATAGTTAAAATTGATCAGACCCTTTTATGTAAACTAAAAATAATTAACGCCATTATAAATTAAAAGAATTACAAAAAAAAAACTAGTACTAAGATAGATGTAATAAATATAATTATGTGATATTATTTATAATCTTCTATAAGAATGAAACAATAATAAACATTGTTATTGTAGGCAAAATTGTGATACATAATAACGCTGTAATGCCTACAATAATAATACAGTAGCCTTTCACGTAAGCAACGTTTTAGTACAACTACAAAACTACCGTTACTACATATACTGTTGATCATAATGTAAACTTAATTTTAGACTCTGTTTACACAAATTCTTATTTCTGGTTTCCAAACGCGAAACTCGTTTATTCAAATATAAAGAAAAACGTTTTTAGGTTTTTAGATGAATTCGAATTTTATAATGCGAGTATATTTTATTATATCTTGTAGATTTTTTCAGTATTAATTTTCTTTATACAGATTGATTAGCTCGAGGAGAAATTCTAAAACTATAAAAGATCCTACCAAAAACAAAATCATTATTAAAAAAGCACAATTACAAATGCTAATGCCACTTTCTTCAAGCTTTTAATTAATAAACATTAACTTAAATTTAAACTTTAAATAAGTGTGCAATAAAACTTAATATTTAAAAATATTGAAGTTGTCATCATACTGAAAAATGGGAACCATTTATCAAAATGAAAATAACGAATTTTTAAATTCATTCTACAATAGGTAAGGTTCCTCCATTTAAAATATTTTTATCTGATATTTATTTAGAGAACTCAGTGAATTAAATTGTATATTACTTGTCAGTTAAAAAGCATTAATAGTTTCAAACCGAGCGTAAAAAATCCTTATTTCAGGCTTCCAAATGCGTAAACTCGTTTTTTTTAAGTACAAAGAAAAACGACTAAGTAACTTTTCTAGGTTTTATAACAATTTCAAGAATACACGTGAATTCGTTGTGAATAGCAAAGAAAGTTATCTACACTCACACTCGCGTGCGCGCGCACACACACTCACACACATACAGTGAGAGGGAGAGAGAGACTTTTATTTGCCGATAAATATTGACATTCATATCCACTGAGATTATATGAGACTTAAAACAAACTTGTGTTTAGAAAACTGAAACTTATATTTAGTCTTAGTTGAAACTAGAAACACGCAGTCTCTTGAAGTTAGAAACACTATTACTCGAACACTCATAATGTACGAAAAATTAGAATGAAGCACTCGTAATGTACTTCATTCTAATTTTTCGTTAAATCATTTATTTAAAACAGATAACTTATTTGTTGCGCATACTATTTCTGCTATCTTATTTTCCGTTTCTTTTTCAATGTAATCAAAGATTAAAAGAACTGATTGTTATGAAACAAATTAAATTAAAAATAACAGCAATAAAGGGGTACATATTCAATGACGTCAGTAAAGTAAATAATAGTTACATACATATTTGTTTTCGATAGCAGTAATTTAATACAGTTTTTTTCTTCTATTACAATTTACTGCAGATAGTTACGTCAATCCAATGCATTAGATGCAAGCTAAATAATTGTATTCAGATAAATTATATCAATAAAAAAGTTACATCTTATTCTTTTATCGTCTTTTTTTCATTACAAATATTTATATTACTTAAAAATTTTAGTCTATATTCATTTTTAATTTATTTCGTTTTAATTCATAAATTTATTCACAATAGCACGGCAGGATATATATATGAAGAAAGGTTACACTTTAGTGATAAAGAATATTATTATTTAAATTCTGTACGACTTGTGTGGGTGTATGTTGTATGTGTGTACGGATGAAGGCGTTTAACGCTGAAGAGGTTGCTTTTATTTTGTATCGATCTCTTTTACGAAAAGAAAAATTATACTATGTAATATAATATGCGTGACAAACCTTGAAAAAAATTTATGTTTATATATAATAACTTATTCAGAGATTTCTAGAAAAAATATATATAATATACATTTTTTTCATAGAATTATTTATAAATTTACTACTAAACACTAATATTCTTTTAAAAAACTAGTTAGTTGATTTACTTACGTTTCCAGATTTTATATTATTGATGAATAATTTTTGAAATCAAACCGTAGTATGTGTATATATAAAAATTGTATCTCCACAATTCTTTATAATAATAAATTAAATCATTATTTGTTATAATTTAATGCTGTCTCAACATATTTTTTTGTAAATCTGAACGGAACCTAACGCAAGGTTGTCGGGGGATATTTTTTCCCCTTATTCATTGCGTAGCCTAGACATCAATCTCTTACCAGGTTATATATCTGGCAGGTATGTAATTTTTTAGTGGAGGTATATATTTATTTTTAGTTAAAATGAACGGAGTTTGGAATTGCGTTAGTTTTTTGTGAACTATTTTATTTAGGTTATTCCTTGGGAGATTTAGCAATATATTTGTGTCCTTCTCCCAGCGCGATTTCTCTTTAATCCGTCCTTTCGGTCTACCAGAAATTCGACTGATGAGGGATCTAGTTTTGGAGAACTCCTTACTTTGTAACTAACTATTTCTGGTTTTTAGATGACTTGTAATACAAAATTTAACAGTGCATTGAGTTTTCTAAATTAATATCACATAAAAATATTTTAAATGGAGGAACTTCCCTATTCTCGTATGAATTGAAAGATTCATTATCTCCATTTTGATGAATGTTTACCATTTTTTACTTCCTTGTAAGAAGTAAAGTAAGTATTGTGATTGCGAAAATTTTCGATTTTCAGATTTCAACGGAAATATCCATTTTGAACATCCCTGAATCTATTTTGACTAGTGTCGGCATGACGTCTGTACGTACATATGTATGTATGTGTGTACGCATGTATCTTGCATAACTCAAAAACGATTAGCCGTAGGATGTTGAAATTTTGAAATTAGGACTGTTGTAACATGTAGTTGTGTACCTCCCCTTTTTTGATTGCAATCAACTGAACCAAAATAATTTGAATTTTGAACTTTTTCGTAACTGCAGTTATAAGACCTCTTTGAGAGCTTTTCAACGATATATCAAAAGTGGTATTTATTTTTATCGGTTCCAGATATGTAGCCAAGTAAAATTTTAATTAATGAAATATTTGGATCTTTCAAGGAGAAGGTACATCGGTTCGAATCAGACTTAATCTCATTTTTTTAACTTTTTTTAATTTAAATATATTGATTTATTAATAATTATTAACCTCTCATCGAAAAAAAATGTTTTACGATGAATAATATTAAAAAAAAAAAACAGAAGTTTTTAATGAAATAAAATTTTAAGTACATTTCATTTTAAAAAAAATGTAGATGTAATTTAATAGGCGTACAAGGAAGTCATAGTTGTGCAAATCAGATTTTTAAAATATGGTGGTCAACTTCAATTTTTTAAATAGTAACGCTCCTGTTTTATTATATTACATTCTAATCGGTATCATATAACCTTTCAGGAATATTTTTATTCTTGTTTTTTTTTCTTTTTAAGGACAAATTGTTTCACATTTAAAAAAAATGTGATGTGGACACTACATGCTTCCTTGTAAGCCTATTTAATTACATATACACATTTTTTAAATCCAAAATTTCAAAATCCTACGGCTAATCATTTTAGAGTTATGCATAATGCATAACGTCACACCAAAAGAAGTCAAAATGGATATTCCGTTGAAATCTGAAAACCGAAATTTTTCGCGATCACAATACTTCCTTTACTTCGTACAAGGAATAAAAATACAGAGTAAAAAACATTTTGTTCTATTACTAGGGTTTATATAAAAATTGTTATGCTAAATCAGACCTGAAATAAGCACTGCTGTAAAACAAATATGGTATTTAAATGTAAAGTTGAAAATACGTTAGAAAAACTGATGTTAAACTTAAGTTACTGTTTATTAATTGAAAGCTTGAAGAAAATGGGATTAGCATTATAATTGTACTCTTTTTATAATGTATTGTTTTCAGTAGAATTTTTTGATAATTCAGTAAGAATTTTTTTCAGCTAAATTTTGTTAATATTAGAATTATATTAAATAATTATAAACAACAATTAAAGCATTTAATTAAACGAAAAATTTATATTATCAACAAGATTAAAAGAAAATCTTTCTTTTAATTCACATACATTAAGCAAATAATTTTTATTCAGTTATGAATTTCAGTAAAATGTTTTTTCGGTAACTTGAATTAAAATGCAGAGTTTTTTACGTTTATTTGCCGTAATGAATAAAGTAAAAAATATACCGACGAAAATTGGCATTATACCCAAATTTTGTGATAGGAATGCAGGATTATAATAGATACAAGTCATAACAGAAAATATTAAAAAGTTTATAGCGACGTTTGTTTTCCAAAGAAGTAGGAAAACGGCATATTTAGTTTAAATCCGTGTTTTCCTACAAGTTGCCCATTATAACGTCTCTGAATAATAAATCATCTAACGTAATATTGATTGTATAGATAATGTTCCAAGCGATACTTCTTGCAAGTGACAAAGTAACTTTCTATTATCGTTTGATTAAAGGAAGGTTTACAGTAAACCTACTTTCAATAAATTGTTTTATATCAATTCGATTTATTCTGAAAGATACATATTTATAAAATCAAATATAAAAGTTGATTTAAAAAAAAATATCGACACTATTAAATCTCAAGAAAGTTTTAGATTTGTAATATAGAATTTTGTATAATGACATGAATTGGGAGCGAGGTGAGAATGGGATTGATTTTATTACAACAAGTGGAAGTAAGGCTGAAGTACGAATTTTGAAAGGCTGAGTTATAAATTTCATGAGAAGTTTATTGGTATGTTGTTTTTTTAGCTTATCATGAAGAAAAAAATCATTACGAAGTTTTTACTACCAATAAAATTCAAACTCTTATGATAAAAGTTTCATAAAAGCCTTTTCTATATTTTAACTTTGATTCTATAAAGTTTTACAACTTTTGATTATTTTAATTTACTATCTTGAAATATATTCTATTCTCTAAATTAGGCTATATCAGCCAAGTTGGAAAACCAATTTTCTGTGATTATCAGAGAATTATCGATTAATACATATCACACCTAAAAAACAGGAGTTCAGTTAACTTTTGTAATATTCTTACTTATCTACAAAATTCTTTTTTTTTTAAATTTGTCTATAGATGAACGATTATCTAGGTAATAACAATTTTAAAACCTTATCTACAAGTTATATAAATAACACACACCCCATATCTAAAAGAAGGAATTTATGAATTTTTTTTATTTTACTTTTTTTATATTCCCTTTAATTTTAAATTATTTTTATTATATTTTTCTAAATGAGGTATTATCTGTGTGGAATTAATTTTTAACCTTTACTATAGAAATAAAGGTTGAAATTTAAAAAAAATAATTTTTGGTTAAAATTATTCATTAAAAATGGTTTTAATTTCGTTTTTTATGTTAAGAGTAGTATCTTAATACAGGCTTAAGTTTAAAAAAAAAATGAAAAATGGTTTTAACAAGTACATCAAGATTTTTATATTTATCGCCTTTGATAAAATATATAAAAAAAAATTACAAGAATAATAATAATTATTAGCATTATCAGTGAAGAATAGCATTATCAGCATTATACATTTATAATACACGATAGCATTATACATTTGTGTAGAGTTTTATTTTTAAGCTCTATACAAATGCCAATAAAGTTCAGCAACATTGTTATCAGCGTTTTTATTATTTCTTTTACTATTTAAAAAATGATTAATTTATACATCAAAGAATTGTGTGGTTTTGATGTTTACTTTAACAGTTTGTAATCCGTAGTTTATTCATTTTTTTATTAATAAAAACAAACATTTTTTTATTTTAATTTTATTAATCTTAAAAATCGATCAAAATAGTTTTTCTTTCGATGAAGTATTAAAAACAATGAAAGTACAAATATAAAATCATTATGTAAAAAATAGATAAATTTATACGAACCAATTACTTTTATTAATATAAATTTTTCTATATTTTCCCTTTTTTTACTTTATTATAGATAAATATGTAATAAATAAACTCGTTTTTTTCTGGTTGATTCTCACCGGGAAAATATGGTGTAACATAAAATAATATTAAAATATTATTTTTTAAGTTTATATAAATTTTAAAAGTATATGTTGGTAAAAGTTAAAGAATATATTTTATTTTACACGGCGTATTTAATTGTATTTTTATACAGAAATGAATCGCACCGTCACTTTTCTTTGACTCTCCTCCTTCTGGATTTCCATTTCAATTTTTTTAAGACTATCCTCTTTCCAGTTTACGTCACCATTAAGTTCACGTTAGAACAACACAACTCTGAATAGAATAATCTTATTCAGTCTGATAAAAGATTACAGGTGACAAATCGGATCTGCTATTTAATATGTTTTGCAGATTTAATATTTAAGATAATACTGATTAATGGCATGTTTATATATATAAACAAATAAGATATATAAAGTTGATTAATTTTTTGGTGATATATTTTTTTTTTTAAAGTTAAAAGTATTTAATAATACAAAAACATCAAAAAAGGTTTTGTGTTAATATGAAATATTAGGAAGTTTAAGGACAGTAGAACATTTATCATGCCAATTGTATCTTAACTAACGTTAATAACGTTAACGTTATTGTTTCCCATTCATCTTTATTATCAGTGCCATGTATTTGTATTTGATTTATAAAGAAATACTTATAATATCAAATTATTTATTTCATTAAAGTTCAAGTAATATTGTTTTTTTAAAAGAAAAAACAAGAAATACAGTAAGGGGATTGTTTCATTTGTAAAGAGATTTTATTTTTTTTCTTCTATTAAACCATTTATTGTTTTTTTATTCGTCTTTGAAATGTGTTCATTAAAAATATTTGAAGGTCCTTATTTGAAGGTTTTATTGTTTCGTTTTTATCATTAATATCTTTGTTGTATATTTGGTTTCGTATTTATTATTAATAAGCTTTGCTGTATATTTATAGCAATATTAATAATTCTCTTTTTATATTTTTGAAAGAAAAATATTTCTGTTATTGAAGAAAACTGAGATAATATGATACGTAATAGTAGGCACTATAAACCATCCTTAATCATGTTAGTATTCACTCAGGTCAGGAATATAAATTAATTCTTTTGCGTAATTTAATAACGTAAATAGAGAATTGAAAAGTACCCCCACCACCATATTTTATGTCCTAGCTTATACTACTTGGCATGACTAGTAAAATATATAATGCCCTAATAAATCGATATTTAAATTATTAGAATATTCGATCTTAAAAATAGAAAAATTATTATGTATGCTAAATTATTTTTATATAAATTTTAATTAATTTTAAACTTACTCTCTTTAATATTTGTAATTATATATTAATTATCCATAAAAAGGGTATATATAAAATATATATTGTGTAAAAGGATTATTTTACGTTGTTCGAAATAGAAATTTATTAAAGTAAACGAAAAAGAACATATTTATAATCAATTTTAATTCGAAATTTATCTATAAGGAGTTGCGAATTCAATCCTTTGTACAAGTTCGAGTAACTGCTTTACAGAAATCAATGACTTCGATATTTTTTTACAAATGTGAATTCTGTATCACTAAAACCTGAACCGAACGTTTCACTATTTTAATTTTTCTAATTAATGAATCAACGAAAACTCAATTTTTGATATAATTAAGTAAAACGTTTTACTAACTGTCCAGAAAAATGCATGTTATTTTTATTTACTCGTATTTATCCGATATTGAAGATTATTTACGATTTTGTAAATTAAAAAAAAAACAAAAAAAAAATTAATTTATTATCTTACATAAAAATCATGTCTCAATTAATATTTAATGAGGTTACTGTAGGATTTTATTATTTGTTATATATTTTAATACAAACACAGTATAATTTTCATTTATTACATTTAAGTATTCTTCTTTTTTGTCGATTAACGTGTTTATGTTGAATACACAGTTTTCCTTTCCTCAGAGAACGCAGAACAATGTATAATGTATAATCATCAGCACGACATTTGTATAGTAAATAAATAAATATTAAAAATTAAATTAAAAACTAAAACCCAGTAATATAAAAGTACAACGCAAATAGAAAAATGGCCTATGAAGTTTGCTAAAAGCGAAACAGAATCACAATGAAATATTACATAGATAATCTAATTTAAATCAATAAAATTACCATTTGCCATACACGAAATGGCATAAATACCTGTAACATACAACAGAAATTTCGGATATTTAAATATAAACGAACGGCCCTGAGAAATCGTAAAACATTCGATAACATCGTTATCATTGTTTTCTAAAATATTTCGTATTAACCGATAGTTTAGACTTCCTATGCTACGCTACATAACAGACACAATCAAAAGGATGTGGTGTATACTGTTAGTTGGCAGTCGTAGCGAATACAAAACGGGTTCATCAGTCTGAGTCATGTGATATCCATGAGGGAGCCTAATGCGCCCTATCCGCAAATGTCAAATAACCTCTTCTCGACGGTTATGAGGATCTCCACGGTGATACAATATGCTTAACAGGACGAAGTTTACTGTTGATGGTAGCATTCCATTAACTTTGCTCAATCACACTAGATCTGCCCGATAGGCTACCTTATGTAAAGATATTTACTTTTATACGGATTTGAATATTAGATCGTGGATAGCGGTGTTCTTTGGTGTTTGAGTTTCAATTAACCACACATCTCAGGAATGGTCGACCTAAGACTGTGCAAGACTACACTTCATTTACTTTCATACATTCATCCTTTGAAGTAATACTTACAGAGATTCCGGAGGCTAAACAGACAAAGAAAGAAACGTAAGCTACTTTACAATATTGATTATAAAAAAAATAAAAATCGATTTAAAAGAATTCAATTTTTTTCTTTTGAAATCCTTAACGTAAATTATGACTGATGATAGGTTGAATAATTCACTGATTAAATAATTATTGTAGTTAATTAGATTATTAAATAAATTGTAAAGGGATTTTTTTTTTTAATTTTAAATTGAAAAAACAGTAAGTTTTTTTATGCTATATGAAAATAAATATTGAATAATTTTTGTGTATTTTTATGTTTATAAGAAGACATTAAGAAAAAAAAAACAGTGTCAGTAAAGAAAGGTCCAAATTCTTCTACCTACTAAAAATTCTGATCCGAAGTAATTTGTTTAGATATATTAACATACAAAAAACATGAAAAATGTTAATATCTAATGAAATTGGTAGTCTTGAATGTATTGTTAAACTCGAATGCACTATTTTTGGTATATTAAATGTAGCATGAGTAAGCACATAAAATTTTATAACCTGACACCCTTACACTAAATTTAATTATTTCAGCTGTCGGACTTGATTTTTTTATCTGCATTTTAAAAGTATACCTATTCTTTTTTTTAACATTTAACAAGTTTCGCTGTAGTGATTTTGAATGGCTATTATCGATTATCTGGAGAGGTTTCTTTAATAGTTGTTTCTGCTAAGTATTATGTAGTTAAATTGATTGTAAATCTTTTATTTTTCAGGTGGTTTAATAATGGTGGTTTTGCAATGGTTTAATTTAAAAAGGAATAAAGTTTAATAAGGAATTTATATTTCTTTAAAGATTTAACTTAGTTTTTATTTGAACTTTTATTGTATCGAGGACTGCATGTTCTTTAAATAATTAACTATTTATTAATTAAACATTACTTTATTAATATTTGATAAAAAAACCTATCAGATTTCACATCAAAAATAGTTTCCATATTGTAAGTATTATAAATATGCGTTATACTAGCGTCGAAGTTTATTTATTATATGTAATACTCGTAGGTTATTACATTACAAGTAATCTATTATATGAAGAAAGTAATGTAGAGGCACATTTAAAAAATAATTTATTTTTCAAGAGAAACAATTTATCGTAAAATAAAGAAAAATCGGTACTTACGTATTAACGCCACCGCAGCTACAGCTTTATTTAAAAACAAAGTAGTCAATCGGATTTCGGTGGAAAATGGGCCGATATTAATTATAATAAATGGTTATTTATATTTATTTATTTTATAAATATAATTTAACCAAACTTAACCTACGCTCGCTTTGCTCGCTAACCTTGACTAATTAACAGGAGTGTTTTGATTATTTAAATAATAAATAATTGCAATAATTACTGAATTTATTAAATAAATACTCAAAAAATTACGGTGTTAATTAGTCAAGGTTAGCGAGCGTAGGCTAAGTTTGGTTAAATTATATTTTTTAAATAAATAAAACCATTTATTATAATTAATAAAGAGACTGTTCATTTTCCACCGAAATCCGATTGACTACTTTGTTTTTAATAAAGCCGTCGCTGCGGTGGCGTTAATACGTAAGTACCGAAAAATCATATCGACTAAAGTCAGAAATCAAGGATATTCAAAACGTAATTGACCCCTCTGGTATAAATTACCAGGGCAAATTTCGTTTCACACGCGAGCTTTCTTCCCTCTAGAACTATGTAACTGTTGTTCGAGAGTTCATTGGAAATTCACGCGTACCCGCAACCATACTCGCGCTTACAACAACAAAACTCTCAAATAGCAATGTTTTAGTCAATACAGTTAATAAAAATTAATCCTAACGAATTTACAGCTAAGAATCCATGATTTTTGTTTATTCATCAATATTTTCAAAGAATTTTAGACAATTGTAGTATAATTTTTAAATTAGGTTATTAAAATATTCAGTTAAAAAGAACAACTTTATTATAGAATAATATGTTGTCTGTATAGTAACGAGACTGGTTTAGAAAAACTTTTTATTTACAATCCAATTATACATGGCTCTTATCACCTTCGAAATAGTTCCCTTAGGAAGCCACGAAACACTTCAAACGGTTTTTTCCCTCTTCATAGGAGTGTTGCAACTCGGAAACCGGAATATCCTTCAGATGGTCGGTTACATTTCTTTTTTAATGTTTTCTACTGTTCCAAAATGGTGTCCCTCTGAGGTGTTTTTTTTTAAAGTCGGGAACAGGAAAACGTCGCAGGGTCTCAAGTCAGTTGAATAAAGTGGTTGAGAAACTACAGGAATGTTTTTCTTTGCCAAAAACTTATTAATTGTGCGTCCAGTGTGAGACAAGGTGCATTGTCATGATGCAGCATCCAGTTGTCTTTGATGGCTGGTCTCACGCGGGAAACTCTTTTCCGCAGTCTTTTAGGAATTTCTCAGTAAACATATTGATTTACATTCTGTACTGTAAGCTAAAACTCCTTATGGACAATGCTATTACTACCGAAGAAACAAATTAGCATGGTTCTGATTTGCTCATTTTTGCTTTTTTAAGACGTAATGAGTTTGAAGTGTGCCACTCCTTGCTCTGGCATTTTGTTTCTGGATCGTACTCAAATATCCAAGATTCATCACCAATAGCAACATTTTAAGAAAATCAGGATCAGTTTCAATTCGCCGTAGAAGATCGCGGCACACTTCAACCTGTCGTTTATCTGTTCAACAGTTAGGTTTTTTGGAACCAATTTTTCACAACATTTTTTCATGTCAAATTCGTTTGATGGACTGTAGAATGGTTCAAATTCAGTTGTTCTGCAATCATTCTGACAGTTAATCGCCGGAAGTACCGTATCAAGTCCCTGATTCGCTCAACATAGGCGTCACTTTTGACTTTAACGGTCATCCAGAGCGTGGATCGTCCGCAACGGATTCCCGGCCATCTGAAAATGCTTTAAACCACCTAAAAACTTGGGGTCATGACAGAGCTTCATCTTCATACACCCTTTTTAATTTTGAAAAAATTGCAGTAGCATTCTCACCGAGTTTACACAAAACTTGATTGCACAACGTTGCTTTGCTCATTTAACGCACAACAAAAATGCGTTTCACGAAATGTTTGTTTACGTTTTCACATGGCAACAATAGAATAAAATTATCAATATCTAATATAAATCAGCTGTTCATGTTTAGTTGTAACTTTACAATGTTGCCACTTTGGCTGCCAAAAAAAATCTAGTTTCAGTACTTTATTTACAGGCCTCGTATAATTATTATTAATTTTTCGCAAAAGTTTTTACAAACGCATCATTTATCTCCTAATATCATAAAAAATTAATTAAACCTCCTCAGTCAAGTAAGAAACCTTAAAACCAATCACGTAACAAAAGCTCTAAAAAAAAGCTGACAACCCGGCTTGACGGAAATGTTCAACAACTATGGGTTGTTCTGATTCACGGTTTACACACACAACTTAATTAAAAATATTTATCATTTTATTTATATATACTTTTTCGTTTATTTAATTCAATGTTTCTAACCAAAGCGCGCGCGCATACCATGTTTAATTCCCGTGGGTGTGGCGGTAGTAGCAGCGACAGTCGGTACTAACTAATTTCACAACTTACACAGAATAAATTTCGCTTGTATGGTCGGTATATTGGTGTAGCCACGAGACTTAACACACCAGGACCAAATCAACCGGGAAATCTAGTTCGAGACCCAGCCAGGACCGAGTTACTTTTTTACATTTTAAATATCCCTCATTTACTTAATTCTACCGATCACCTGTGACGTCACAACATAGCGGAAGACTACAAGAACATTTTTTGGAGTGGGATGCGATTTTCCAGAATGATTTTATGGAAATATTGTTATTTTATAATTTTTAACAAATATGTGTAAGAAAAATATGACCACTCTTATTATTTTTATTAGGATGGTTGGCTGATATATTATTATAGTGTTTATGAACTGTACTTTTAAATATTTTAATTATGATATTTTCCAGATAATTATTATTTATTAATACATCTTTTGATTTTTTTTTATATATCCTGGTCTATCTTCGGGCTCTGTAAATACTCTACAAGATTCTTGACTACCGATTTTTTATGTGATATTGGTTATGTTGATAGGAAATTTAGGTATCTGCCTGAAGATGTCGGTTTTATGCACCATTTTGTTGATATTTTCTTTTCGAAATGACTAATTGTTAAATTAAGAAAGTTTATAATCCAAATTGTTTATATTCATATATATGAGAACACTCACCATTCAATACTATAATGAGAATATTCAACTCTAATGATTAACTAACTGTTAAGAAAATAATTTAAAAAAAAAACTTTATATAAATAATTAACCGATAAACATATAATTTATAAATATTAAACCGATAAATATTAGAATATTACGATTGCTTAAAAGTAACGCAATCCAAAAATACTAAAAAGAAAGTTAAATGAAAAGTATATAACATTTATTTAATTTAAAAGATTTTACTTTATTTATTTTTTGAAAATATTGTGGTAATTTAAAAAAATTTACATTTTATGTTAATTATAGAAAAATTCTACCAATTTCTCTTAGACAGACTTCACTCTTTTTAAGCTTTTTATTTGTTTTAATAATTTTACTTCAATTTCATTTCTTTTCGTTGATCTTCAGTTCTTTAATTGGTATAAAAATTAACAAGCACAATATTTTTCAGAAGCCAGAGAAAATATTTGGTGAGATCAGTAGCCTTGCGACGTCTACAATCCTTTTCAAATTAGACAAAATATTCTTTATAATATATCATGTTTTAATGGATATATGTGCTATGGCAATGGTATCTTCACGCTCTAAAGAAGCAATAAATGTAATTATACGTTTGTTTTCAGAATTAAACAGAAATGGGTCCTATAATTTTCATCATTGAAATAGTACACCAAACTTCAATGTTTTCACAACGAAAGACTATTAATAAAACGCTTCTCGTTTTACACTGCTCCAGAATAAACAACTCTTTGGATTAATGGAATCGTATAGTTCATCATTAAAATAAAAATTACGTAATATCTTTATTAGTTTAAGCTTACTTTTAATAAACGTTTGATACCTCTTGCTTTTATTAACTGATTCCACTAAATTAATCCATTCAGCTTTATCTAGTTCTTTGAGTTCTTGCAAAATATGTTTTGTAAAATTATAATTTTAAATACCATATTACTCTAACAATTATTGTTTTATAAATTCTTATCTGGGAGTATCGTTTAGTAAGGATTGTCTAAGGTCTGGATTTGTCAGCTATTAATATCAAGAACAATATCGATCTTTAGCAATGAAGGATGACTATAGAGTATACATCATTTCACTTAAAGAAAATGGTCGACCAAATTTTTTATACTGTATTTATTCGGTACATATATGTAAGGAAATAATTTTTACATACATGAATTCGTTCGTAATTAATATTCTAAATTAAACCTTGGTTGCTTTGGTGTTACAACTCTACACAATCAATCCTTCACTAATCACTAATTAACTATTTAACTAACGGAGGGAAGCGATAGAGGATTGTGGTAATACATTGTGGGTGTGACAATATTTTACCAAGGTTATTACTTGGAAGATGAACAGTATATTGCGACCTTCTCCCGACGCGATTCCCCTTTAATAAATCCATTGAAGTCCTCATAGGTACTAGCGCTTTTCTAATAAAGGTCTGCTATTAAGGTTCACTAAAGGACTGCATTCCACGTTTCAGTATTACCAACTGCATAACAATAACTTTCCTACATATCCCTGCTGCCTAGAAATACGTTTTCAAGTAGGGAGATCTTTGCCTTTTGGAACTTCTGTTTTTATAAATATATAATTTTTGATAAAATGTATTTAATCGACTGTATATATATATATATATATATATATATATATATATATATATACATATATATATATGTATATTTATATATATGAGTGTAGTTTATTTGTTTAATTTTATTTATTTTTGCGTTAAATATTTGTTCTTAAATCACTTTTATTTATTAACGTAATAATTTTTTTATTCTTTTTTTTTATCAAAAAGTCTTCAACTATAGATATAAGACAAGATTAAGTGTCGAAAAACTGCTAATTTGATTAACAATTTGCTGATGGCTTTATTAAGTTTAGTAAAGAAACTTTTATACGATGTACGTATTATTACGATTTTGTTTTGCATGTAAGTTAATACATTTGTGTTAATAATACAACTAATAATATCATTAGTATTATTTCTGAAATATCTTAATACTTCCTAAGAGTACTTCTTGAAGTATTCTAGTTTTAATAACTAAATTTCAAGATAAAAAATTGAGATCGGTTCTTGATTTAAAAATCTTTTTTTTGAGTATTTATGCAATTCTTTCATGTGTAGATGAAAACGACTTTTAAGATATTAACGACTGATTGCACTCTACAACTCTGACAGTGCCAGCGGTAACTCTCATAGATGAAGAGCCGTAAAATTAGCTCGTCAAAGATTTTCTGGTAGCATAATCAGCAAATTATTTAAAACCAAGTCGTTTATTTTTTTTAGTACCTACATAGATAAAATATTAAAAATCCTTCTTTAATGAATTATATTAGATGTGATCTAAGGCCACTATTCTAATTTGTCAAGTGTATATAGTTAATACATACGTATAACTTTAACAAATTATCAAGAGAAATTCTTTCATAAATACTTTCTTACGGTATTTATTTAAACCGTGTCATGCAGTTATATAATATAGAAATTATTCATTAACTATAATTAAATTTTAAATTTTGTAACTAAAATATGATTGCCAACTTTTTTTTTAGCAGCATCAGTAAAATTTTATTAACTGCTATCGGTATTAATAGTTTGTATTTTCATCCATTCATCTTAATTTAATTACCGTATAATTCATGTAAAAATAATACCACGACTTCTCTCAATGAAAAATATAAACTATTTTATTATTTGTGTAGGCGTACTACATGCGCAATCTGACTTCGTACTTCTTTGAATTCGTGTGGAATTTTTTAGCAATAAAGATGGTCGAGACAAATCTATTATACAATTATACACGTACATGGAATTGAATTAATTATTTTATGTTAGTATTGTATAATACATAATTTTATATATATAGATACGCAAATATAAATTTGGTAGAATGTTAAGAATTGCTTAACAGTTAACATAAAAGGTTTTATTTATTTATTTATATGTATATAATTTTTATATGAAGAATAACTTACACGATATTTCTGTACACCTAAATAATTCCTGTACATGTATTTAATTTTAAAAATTCTAGTTTTTATCAGCTCTGGGTATTGTACAATGACGTTGTACAGCTTAGTAAATAGTAATAAAATTTTTTATTCAAAACAGACTTGCAAAAAAATGTAACCGATGAAATTTATTCGAAATCAAATTTTTTCGTGTTTTGAATCTTTAAATTTATTATCTAAATTTACATAAATTATCAATACAACCTACCGTTTTTTATTACAGAATATTCTGAACGTAACTTTCACTAAGAAAAGTAGCTAGGAATAAATTAGTCTATTATAGCCCAAACCGGATGGTATTGTTTATATATAATTTATTTATTTATTTTATCTGTAATATATTACGGTAATAAATAATATAGGAAATAAATCTAACACATAAGGAATTTATTGACTTCTGTTGAAGTATAGCAATTATAATATAATTTACACAAGTAATTAGTAAGAGGTGAGATTAAATACAACTTACCTAAGTAACAGTCATTACGGTAAAGAAATACCTACTATGTAGCATTTAATATGAAGGACAAAGGACAGCTGCATATATACTACAACTGTAACAGGCACAACTGTTTTCTATTATTCAAAAGACCGTAAGAGAAAAATGTTTTAAATTATTTTAATTTTAATTAATTTATATACTTTTTAATTATTAATTTACTTATACGTAAATCGTAATATTTTCAAATACTGCTTTCCTAATCTTTACAGTGTATCTTTATGAACAATTATAAAGACAATAAAATGGTACCAGCGCCTTCGGACGTACACACAAACTTCAGGAAATTATTTGAATCGTACAGTTTTATAAAAAAAAATCTGATGGGGACATCACGTGACTTCCTTGTACTCGTATTAAATTACATAAACCCATTTTTTAAAATGAAGAGTACATAAAATTTTATTTTATTAATGACGTCTGATGTTTTCATATTTCTTTTTTTTAATGCTATTATTGAATTATTATTCATCTTAAAAACTTTTTCACAATCGGAGATTGTTATTAATAAATCAATATATTTAAATTAAAGGAAAGGTTAAAAAAAGGAGATGAAGTCTGCGATTCGAACCGATGTGCCTTCCCCTTACAAGATCAATATATTTCATTAATTAAAATTTTATTTGGCTATAACTCTGGAACCAATGAAAATAAGTACCACTTACGATATATCGTTGAAAAGCTCTCACTGAGGGTTATTACTGACTGCATTTAAGAGAAAGCCCAAAATTCAATGTTGTTGGATTTTGTCCTTTTTTGGACACTTTGACTTAATTGATTGCAATCAAAAGGGGAGGTGCACAACTACATGATGCAACAATCCTAAATCCAAAATTTCAACATCCTACAGCTAATAATTTTTGAGTTATGCGGGATATATACGTACATAGGTACGTACAGACGTCACGCCGAAACTAGTCAAAATGGATTCAGGGATGGTCAAAATGGATATTTCTGTTGAAATCTGAAAACCGAAATTTTTTGCGATCACAATACTGCTTCCTTTACTTCGTACAAGGAAGTAAAAAAACAATTATTTTAAGGCCACGGTTAAAAGTTTTACCTCAGAATTATAACAAAGAGAAAATCCTTAACTTAAAAAAAGTATATAGAACTGAAATGATCCTTAGAAGGACAGTGTAACAGTCAAACACTGTAGAGCCATTTTATTTTATAATTTTTTTGATAAGCGATTGCATTTCATTAATAAAATTTTAAAATTCATTTCAATTCCCAAATGTATGTTTGATGCTATCAGATTTCTTCCTACATTATTGCTTGTGCCAATCTACTTTTAAACCCTCAATACACTTATCACCCTTGTGCGTTTACTGTATTCAGTATTTGTTATAAACTAAATTTTTTTTCTATTCATGCTTTTTTGTTTTTTTTTCAATTATTCAAGGGATTGATGGCTGGGTCTCTTTTCTGACCCCAAACTAATAGAAAAATACGATATGGAATGTTTTAGTCCTTGCAAAATATCACTAACCGGGATTCGAACATGGAACCTAGAAACTCCGAACACGAATGATTAAGACGCTCTCACTCAATTATGGAGTAAATTGTTTAATTAGATATTTATTGCACTTAGGTTTTTAAACTTATTCGTTTTATCGTTGATATTGTTGATTTTATCTCTTAAGGGACAAAAGATTCGAGATTTTATGAGAAAAATCTTTTTTATAATTAATAATGATAATAGTAGTACTTAAAGTTGGGTTCCATTACGAGTAAATTTAGCATAGTAAGATCCAGCAAACAACAGTCATTTTGTCCATTATTTTCATCTCAGAAATCAAAATAAGAGATCCAGTTAATAAAAAAAATTAATAAATTTCGTTTTTTTATTATTACGCTACGTTACGTTGTAAAATTATATGTGTTATGCGTATAGAAGGATAAATACATTTCGAAATTGAATTATTTCAAAATACATAAAAGTTTATTTTTTTAGTTGAGAAGAACTATCTCATTATTACTCGTGGTTTAGTAAAAACTCGTCTTCTAAAAAAAAAAAATTCTATTACGTTCGATGATTCTAAAAATATTTAAGTATTATAAGCACATGAATGCCACGACTGAAAGCATATTGCCAGTAAATTGGCCGCTTCTTGTAAGAGGTTTCTTGACCTCTTTATCGCTAACCACAACGAGGTGATCGGATGACAATAATCTGTTTTGACATCATACCACAACCATTCTGTCATAAGTTATTTTTCATAAGAAATTACAAAAAAAAAGTAATGTACAAAAAAATTAATCGGGTGGGAGACTAATAATAATTGAACTTGAAAGGGATGAACACACCTACAAGGGAATAAAATAAAATAAATAAGATCGAAAAAGAAATCCAGTTGTAAAAATAAAAAATACGCTGTGTGAAGTTATACTATACATCGCCGTGTATCTTTGTCTATGTATCTGAAGTTTAATTAAATCGCTTCATAATGCATTAATAAAATTGAGGGTGATTTCATGTAATGGGTGTAATCAGCATCTTAACCTATATTATCATTTCATTAATAACCATTTCCTTAAAAAAAAAAAACGAAAGGAATTAATCTAACCTAACCACTTTAAAACCGTATGAAGCACACAACAAAGTTGTTATATCCCCACTTAACTGTTAACTAATCTTTCTCATTGCTGACGTCCAAATACGGCGTTTTTCAAGCAACATAATTGCATTTACAGGCTATTTCTCAAATAATACTTTTATAGTGCGTTAATTTTACCGATTTCTATGGTGGAGTAGTAGCGTCTCGGCGTTTCAATCGGAGGTTCCGGATTCGAATCCCGGTCAAGCATGGCATTTATCAAACGATAAAAAATTCATTTTCATCCATCATTAACTATAATATGGCGTAAATCTGCTGTTTTACTGAATATATATAAATAAATTAATATTCAAACTAAAATAATTATAGCCAGAGGCTTATTGTAAGAGCAGCAGTTCACATGTTTTATAGCTGCTGTAAAAGTTGTGATGTATACGATTGTCACAGTACTTTCTTTTTCAATAACAGGTTGTACAATTCATCCATAACTAAAATAATTAATTTTATTAACTTTAATATTTAGTAGTGTTCATCAAAACGAGCTTAATTTTTTTTTTTTTTTTGAATGACTATTCCTGATTTTGAAACAATGTTTGTTTCAGAATGATAAAAGCGAAAAATCGTGGTTACAAAACCAACTAAACGGGACGACGAGAAAAAAAAATTGTGTTTTTGCCCGTTTTAAACGTGGGAAAAAATCTAGAAATTTGTATAAAGTTAGACTTTAAAGTTAAACTAAAAACAAAGTTTTTTGTTTTTTTTTCCAATTTTTAAAGAAACATTTCAGTGGTGAAATAAGATTGCAAAAATTAATAAGATGGAGATTAAGATAATCCTCGATTTTTTTTTACAAACTGTGTTGTTATGCTTCAAAGTCATTAACAAAGTTCTTAAACGGCTAGTATGAATTTTATTTATTAATTGCAAGCTGTATATTATCTATAAAGTTTTAATATAACTGAAATAGCATGAGTTGGTCATAAATTAAAAAATAATTATATTTTTGATGATAAATTAGTTACAATAAATCATTACTTAAGGTGATAGGATAGTAAAAAAAAAAAAAAAAAATTACAAATTTTACGAACGTACAAATTAAAATTAATCTTACCAAATTGGGAATTAATAAAGCTATTGGAATGTAATTTAGTTAACAGTTTTTAACATACTACACCCGTATAATTAACATATTTATTATTTTCCATTAAAATTATCGTAGCGTATATAAAATTGATTTTAAATCCATTATTTACTGTTAGAATCTTATTATTATTATTTTTTAATTTAATTTATTGCAGATAAATTATCACTATACATTCCGATTATCGATTTACAGCGTTTAAAAATGATTAGTAATTTACACATAGATTTTTATCTACAGTCTCTGATTAATAAGTAACAAACTTTCTCTTCGAAAATGTAACTGAAAACTTATATAAAACATATATTTTTATATTTTATGTATAATCATTTTTTTCTTGATGAATAATTTTACCACAGAAACTTGTAAGTGGGAAGTATGGAAATGGAATTTTGTAGCGTATGAAAAATTTCACACCTGCAACCAGGATTCGAACCCTGGACTCTCGGATAAAACGCTACTACTCCGCCTCGGAGATTAGTTTTTTACATAATTTGAATCATATTTTTTCATCATTTTTATAACTGTTTCTTCTGAATAAACTGGTAAAAAAAAAATTGAGGTTTGAAGTTAATAATAATTTGTATATGGTTGATTATTATCAATATTTAATATTTGTTGTTCTAAAAGTATTTAATTTTTTCAATTAATTTTACTTAAAATAAGCCAGAACGAATTGGAAAATATTTACGGAAAAGTTAAATAAACTTTATTTGATTACTTCAATACTGATATAAAATTATATATTATTACAGTTATAATTTTTTTTTTTTTTTGTCTCACAATTTGTTTATTTACAATCGGTTCCGAGTAGGAACCAGAAGTAAATCGTATTACAAAAAGCACATGATGAGGGGTTTCCAACAAACACTCTCAATAAAACATATACATATATAGTACAGTATAGTACATATACTCGTATGTTTAGAAGTAAATAAAGCCCAAACATACATACATGTATAAATTTCTTATATAAAACCAACGGCACTGAATAAGTCCACACAGGTGTAAAAGTTTACAAAGGTCTAATGAAGAAAAAAAAAAGATTTACAACATCGTTAAAAAATAGATAAAGAGAAACAAGTAGAACAACAAGATTTTCGAGATAAATCCGAGCCTAGCCTCGGAAGAGGCTAGGCTCCTCATCAAGGTATAGAAAAATGCACATCACATATATGATATTGAACCAGCTTAACGGTCACTCAGATTCCCCCAAGTTCAGACATGTACCAGCGTTCAAATCCTAATAAAGGCAACTACCTTTATTAGAATACTAGATCGCGGACACCGGTGTTCTTTGGTGGTTGGGTTTCAATTAACCACACATCTCAGAAATGGTCGACCTGAGACTGTACAAGACTACACTTCATTTATACTCGTACATATCATCATCATTCATCCTATAACTGATGCGATTCCCGGAGGCTAAACAGGAAGAAAAAAAAAGTCCTGACATGTAAACCCACCGGGTTGGTCTAGTGATGAACGCGTCTTCGCAAATCAGATTTCGAAGTCGATAGTTCCAACGTTCAAGTTCTAGTAAAGGGAGTTACTTTTATACGTATTAGAATACTAGATCGTGGATACCGGCGTTCTTTGACGTTGGGTTTCAGTTAAACACACATCTCAGAAATGGTCGACCTGAGACTGTACAAGATTGCACTTCACTTACACTCATACATATCATCCTCATTCATCCTCTGAAGTATACCTGGCGGTGATTCCCGGAGGCTAAACAGGAAAAACGTACAGACATGTAAGCGTTTTAGTCGCCGGACATCCTCGCTGTTGTCTAGGTGATTAACAAGAATACGATTATCTAAACGTTGTATATTATTTGATCCGAATAAAATTTTTATTATTTTTAAATTATAAAATTTGAAAACTGAAAAAAAATTTAAAAATGGTTTTACTTTGTATCAGATCACTTTTCTGTTCACTATTCATTTACTGAAATTTATCTGCAAAAATAATTGAAGAAAAACCTATTTGAGAAATTCCTCCTAAAAAAATTAAAAATAAACCTACGTTTATCTACATTTTAACTGTATTCGACTCTTCATTTATTTGAAACGCAGAAGAAATATTGTAAATATTTTGCCTGTAAATAATTTTTTGATCAGATTCTTTGTTATTGAAAAAAAAAAAAAAAAAATAGCTTTAGAAGTAAAGGCCATTCTCTTATTCTCAATAGCTTATTCAAACAATAAATAGTTCATTTTTAAAAAAAAATGGTTTTAATATGTTAAGAAAATGTGTATAGTAAATGTAAAATTATCAGTATCATTACTTCATAGACGGAATAATATTTATAAATAAAGATTGGATTAGATATTTTTTTGTCAAAGTAGACAGTTATAAGGATTTTAGAAAGAGAATGAATAATTGGAATATTCTCCTGAATAAAGGGGGATTTTAATTTTTTTAAATACCATTTAATACTCATCTTAATAAATGTTATGTGAAACTACTGTATTCTTTACTCATTATTCTTAATTTAATTACCTTTTACTTTTTTAATAATGTGTCAAAACTAACATGTTTAAAAACATTTCTGGGCTATGTAGCCGTAACGTGAAAAAAGTGGTTGATACCGTTGGTACAGAACATCCAAACTGGGCGTGGATAATGAGAAAAACCTAATTATTAAAATCATTTTAATAATTAAAATGCATCACACAGTTCACAGTTCATACTATTTGAAGTAGGATATTTTTCTTTAGTTTTCTAACTTTTGAAAAATCTAATTCTTTTAATTGAATTTTTTTGAAAAATTTAATTGTTAGAAATTTTTTTTTTTGAGGAGGTTGACCGATTGCTGGAATATTGTTGGTCCAAATTAGGGATTTTTCAGCAATGATAAATAATGATTTTATATATCAGGAATTTAGAATGTATTTTTTTAAATTTATTTTTCGTGTTTTGCATTGGCGTATATTCGAGTTAGATTAAAGATTAATTTGAAAATGTAATTTTGTTTAGTTTTGCTTCAGATTTTATAGGAAATGGAATTTCTTATGTTAATAAAATAAAAATGTTTCTTTGGAGCAAATTATTAAGCTTAAATTTCATAGAAATAGATACAGTGAGATGAAAAACATTATCAGAATAATGTTAAAAAACATTTTTATTGACAAATTTAAATCTGTAAATAATTCACTGAACATAGTGTATTGGATTGGAAGTAAAACGTCGCGACTCATAGGTCTATGTAATTCAATACCTCTCATCTTGTAATATATATAGTACAAAAAATTTTTGTTTATACGTTGATTTTTAATCTAATTTTATAAAGATTGAGTCTTTTATAACAAATCAGGTGTCAATAAATTATAAATTTTATAACGTAGATTACAATACAAGATTTAAATATGTAATATATATGAGTGAAAGTTTCATTCTTTTAAAAGATAATTTGTTCTGGATTTGAATCCAATCTCAGGTTGGCCATATTTTCACCTCTCATCCCACAATAAAAAGTATACAGTTAATGATTTTAAATTCCAAAAATAAATTCACTGTCAAAAAATATTTTTTCTGCGTTTTTTAGTGTTTTGAATGATTTATCTAAAAACATAAATGTTTTATTATTTTAGAATCAGATTTCATTTCTATTATTTATACTTTATGCTACAAGTAAATTTATTGACTTTTAGCTTACGTAGGATTCAAGAACACAAGCATTGACTCGTAGCCATCCATGTATCATATGAATATTTCTGTTCTATATTTTTTTTTTTTTTTTTTTTTTTATAAAAATAATACAATTGCAATAAATCAGGAGATATGTGCATAAAATGTCCAAAAATAAATTGAAAACTCTTGTAGGAAAATAAATATTTAAATGTACTGTTTATACTGGTATATACATATATAAATACTGTTGATCATTTTATCATATATATTTAGATAACTTTTTAATGAGGAATTACAAAAAAGAGATTTCATGGATTTTTAAAATTTAAGTATATACTATACATTGACATAAAAAATAAGCTTTTATTAATAAATGTCATGTTGTAATTCTGTATAAGAATAAAGACTTTTTTCCAATTTTCCATTAAAAGAAAAAACTAAAATTTGGCAAACGCTTCTGATTTGGATTTCTTGCTGTCATAATTCTTATAAGCAACGTTTTGAGGCTAGAAACATGTTTAGAAGTTTATTTCTCTTTGAAAAAACCATGTGTCATGAAAAAAATATTTAAAATTATTTAGTAACATATTTTTTGTTGGATTAATTATAATACATAACAGACCATGGAGATTATATATATATATTTATATGCGTTTTTAAATAAAGGTATATTTAATTTTTTGATTCAAGAACTTTGAGTTTTGTATATTAATTAATTTACGAAACTTAATCTACATAGCGTTTATTCAACACAAGCGTAATGGATTTGTTTAGCTTCGCTACCGGGTTTTTTTTAGTACAAAGTTTTTTTTTTTATATTTAATATGAAAAAGAAAAATAGTAGTTGAAGAAAGACTTCATTTTAAATATTATGAAACTACCAAGATTATTCCAGCTGCAAAAATATCAGTCTATAAGAAAACCTCATCGTTTAGAGGGTAAAAATTTTAGAAAGATTTTTTAGCTGCATTTAGAGCCTTACCTACATATTTATAACAAACTTAGAAAATTATAATTTTCTAGGGGATTTTCTGCAAAATTCCTCGTTAGAATTATGTAAAAAAATATTCTACCAGCTGAAAAATTATTAAAATAAATTAACCTTTCATTTTCTGCTTTTTGGCTGTTTTGCAACGGTGAGAAAAAACTATATTATAGTAAAAAAATTGAGTAAAAAAATGAGTAAAAAAATTAATGAAAAAAATATGAGTAAAAAAATGAGTAAAAAAATTGTTAAAATTCTTTGCAATGATTTATGATCGATCTATGGGGACACATAAAGATGTGAATTTTATAAAATCCAATAATAGCACTTATTTATAAACTCTTAGGTACAATAGTTACATTAAATTGACTTTTATAAAAATTTTCTAATTATATCGATTCAAACATCCTTATAACAAGAGATAAATTTAAAAAACTAAAAAACACTGTCAGAAAAACATTGCTCTTTAATATAGAATAATTAAAAGACCGTGCGGGTGACAATACAGATTTTTTTTTTTTTTTTACTTTTAAGGCCGCAAAGGACCACTTTAGTCAGAATAATTCAAGTCTTTTTTGCCGATCGTTTGGCCTTACAGTTCTTAGCTTTTACTTTCTTCCAATATTTAGTCATTCTTAATGATCTTGCTTTACAATCCTCTTCTGAATAAACCCTTTTTGTATAATTAAAAGTTCTTATTCTAAAGTTGGTATTCGGATCTTTAATAACAAATTTTAATTTTTCGGATTTATTAAGTAAATCTTCGTAAGTCAAATTTAATTCTTGCATGTCTTCTTTAATTTCTTTGATCCATAATGGCGGATTTTTTAAAGACCAAAATTGATCGATAATTCTCTTAGTAATCCTATACTAAACAATACTGCTTATAATATTTATTTTTTTCTAATTTGTTTAAATTTATTTAAACACATACATTTATATAGTCTATGACACTTCCGGTAAGGTAAGGATTCCAACGCGAGGTCATACATCTAAATCGGTTCAGTCATTGAGCTACTACGGTGGAACAAACATACATACACCCTAGATACAATACATCTCGTTTTGGGCAGTCGTGTAAAAAAATAAAAAACCGCCTTCTATTTCACTGAAAAATAAAAATCGTTGTGGAGAAGAAGAAAACTAGCACAATTTATTTTTCTTCTATTCAAACTATTTTTTCCCACCGGGCTCCGCTCTAGTGATATACTCGTCATCGCAGTTTAACAGCTGATTTTCGAAATCGAACGTTTAGAGGTTCAAATGCGAATAAAACTAGTTGGTTACATCTCATTCGGCTTTGGGGGAGGTTGCTTAGTGATCACTAGTTGAAGAAATTGCAATGTAAACATTAGGAATAATAATAAAAATTTTTTTCCCATTCGGGAATTTAAGCTTTGACTAAAATTAAGCAAAGATTTGTATGAAGTAGTACGATTTACAAAAGAAAATTCATTTTTAACAAAATAAAATGTTTTGCAAAAAAAATAATACGACCATTTCTGATATAATTATTAACGGTTTAATAATTAATATTGCTGCCCTTTAAAAAAAAAATTAATATAAGATTAAAGAAATAATGTGAAGTAATGTATGTTAACCTAATATTAAAATAAGCATAAGATTAATTTAACTGTACGTTATGGACATTTGTTTACGATGTACATATTATATAGACTTTATTTCTTACATTGCTGTGAGAAACAGGTTATTAGAATATTGGACGATGTTTTTGTCATCCGTTATATAGAGTTTTTGCAGACAAGTTCTATAGCTATACTAAAGTCTTATAGCTATAAATATATCATAGCTATACCAGACGAGTTTTAAATTTTCATTACGAAAAAGTACTAAAGATATGAACCGCTGTAAATAGTCGGAAAATTGTACGATTGATGGTAAACTAAAATAAAATCTAGTGTACATTTAATTTAAAGAGATCTATTATTATTAAGTTCTGTATGTTTATCATTCTTCAGTTACTTTGTTTAAATAATTAAATTTTTGTGCTTTCATTAAGTAAAACATTCTTTCAGAGAATTTCATTACATATGGGGACTAGAAACCCCAAGATTGATGTCGGTTGTTTTTTTATTCTAATTTTGACCTGGCTGTGTTCTGCAGTATAATACATCTACACTTAATTACAGGACTAAACAATACAGTACTCTAAACATTTAAAAACAATAAAATATGTATAATATGTGCCGGATTATAAGCAATATAAAAAGTTTGAAATATGCATGAAAAATGCTTAAAATATGCATGAAAAGTGTCAAAATGCAACTTTAATGAATAAAAAAAAATTGTAATTTTTAGGTTTTTTTTAATTTCAAAATCAGCATACAATTTGTAAGTAGTTGAATAACATATCGATAAATTCAATAATTAAAAATTATTTAACATTTTGTTACTTTTGTAACAGTTCCGCGGCTGCTAAGTGCGCTCTAAGAGCCACTAACTGTGGCTCCTAGATCTCCTAGTCCCCTAGCTCCTCCTCCTAGCTCCTCCTAGCTCCTAGTCCTAAATTCAATAATTAAAAATTATTTAACATTTTGTTACTTTTGTAACAGTTCCGCGGCTGCTAACTGCGCTCTAAGAGCTAATAGGTTTGGCCGGCTACAACGTAAGATTTCATTTAATAACAAGGTACCCCACCGAAAAATATTGTAAATATAGCGAAAATATGCATTATCACTAGATTTTAAGGAAAATATGCATTAACCGGTGAGAATGGGATTAATATACAAATATGCGAATTTATATAATCCGGTCTCTAATAATATGTATAGCAAAATAAAAACTGAACAAAATGTTTTTTTTGCAATTACGAAATCAAAAAATTCAAAGACCGATCTAACTAAAACAGAACGTATTCCGGTTGATCCCTCACCAGAATAGTAAACTGTGCGCCACCGCTTAACTGTGCGGCACATCCTTGTGGATTGCATACCTTATGCGACCTTGAGACGTAAATCTAAATTGCCCACGAATTTTCGTCAAATCCTGGGCAGTAATAAAGAAGTTTTGGACGAGGTTTTTTCATTTCTACGGGGAACTATTATTTTAAATACTTTTTAATAGTGTTTTTATATTTTTTAATGACGTTGTGTGTCTTTATGTCTTAACATTTAGTTTAAGTTTTTTGTTTTATCTTTGTTTTTAATATTTTTATTTTTATTTTTTTTTTTACCTTTCTGCTTTAAATTTTTATTTTGTTTTAATCTTTTTTCTATTAGGTTTTGTATTTATATTTCATCTTTTGTTTTCCGGGTGTTTTTATTTAATTTTTAATTGTGAATTTTTAAGATTTAGTTTTTGAAAGCAACTGCTATATTTTCGGGCGATGATAACGCCGGAGCGTTTTTTGGCCAGCAAAAAATCAACTAAAAAGAAAAACTAAAGAAACTAAAAGAAAACTATTTATAGATCAAGTAAACATAGTGCCGTAAAATGAAAAGTAAAAAAAAAAAAAAATATCCTGTAATTACTGACAGCGATAATTATGCACATATAGATATTTGTGACAATTCCGGATACATCAACTTTGAGATATGAGAGAGGTTTGACCTTGTTTTTTCATTCAAGTATCACGTAAAAATAATTTTAAAGATATGTATTATTACTACGTAAATATGAACTACGTATAATTTAAAAATAGAGTTTGAAGAATCCTATACATACTCCATAAGCCTGTTACGAAACGCTGACTAGGTCTAAATAATTAAACTAGAGTGAGATTAAGAATTGTCAGGATAAGAAAATATTTTGAATACTAGATCGTGGATACCGGTGTTCTTTGGTGGTTGGGTTTCAATTAACCACACATCTCAGGAATGGTCGAACTGAGAATGTACAAGACTACACTTCATTTACACTCATACCTATCATCCTCTGAAGTATTATCTGAACGGTAGTTACCGGAGGCTAAAAAGGAAAAAAAAGGATAAGAAAATATTAAGTGACCTTTACTTGTAGTAAATTCAACGTTGTCAGAGTGGTATGAAAGAGTTCGTGTGCAGTTTACTGCCGATATCATTAAATCTTTGTGTAACAGCGGTTCTGTGGATATGAACAATGTAGTATCGATTTAAATATTACAATAAAAGCCGCTTAATTTACGGTAAATATTTCTTGGTTGATGTGTGATTGTAAGGAAGACTTATAAATATTCCTAATACAAATTATTTTTTATAAATATAATAAAAAGAAAAATCGAATATTGTAAAATGCATTTTTAAGCTTATTTATAGCGTAATAATAAAAATATAAATTTGAAATTCTCTTTATTGAGGATAAGTTATACTTAAAATTTTTTTTTCGTTATTTTTGTATTAAAATATTAAAAAAACTTAAAGATTTATGTAGAAATAAGTTCCACATAAAACCATTTATTTGAAATCCACTTATGCTGGTTCAGGCTGCGCTTTTACTACTACAACAACTTTAAAGACTACAATTATCTTGAGCGGTCATTATGTATAAAGCTATATCTAGCAAGATCTGAATAATAAATAAAAATAAACTAGTCTTTTTAGTATCTAAATATTTTAAAGATTATTATTCTTTTTAATCTGTGGCCGTTGCCATTCTGTAATAGTCAGCATGACTGGAATTTTTAGTTACTATTTATATTCTATTTTTCAACTTTTTTTTTTCTATAAACGTTATAGTGTATTATGAATTTATTTACCGCACATTCTACATTTAAATATCTTCTTTTTAATAAATATACCGGCGAATAATTGAAACTTAAAAATTCTCTAATAGTAAAGTAATAATTGGAAGATGAGGTTAAAGGCATTTTAAAATGTACTAACTTTTAACGGTTAGGTGTTATAATCCCTAATTTACAGCAATTTTCATATTTTATTTTCATTTGAACAAATCTGTTGTAAAAATAATGTTTACATGTTCAGTTAAATAAATGTTCGACTTAGTTGTCTAGCAGTTTAAATAAATTTAATACACCAAAACGACCAAACATTTCTAAATAATTTGTCAACAATAAAATACGATTAAATGTAAATCATTTTTTATACAATTAAATTAAAATTTGAAAAAAAAATTAATTCTGTTTTTACAACTTGGATAAGGGTAGAAAAATAGCTTAAAATATTATAACTTACGAAAAATATTATTACACAATTTTTTTAATTTTTAACTGAGCGTATTTTAATAACATTACAATCGACAAAATTTGGATGACTAAGATATGTACATAACCACAAAAGGTAATGAAAGAGAAAATATTATGGAAAGTGTACATTTTCTAATAAGGAATACTTAATTAAGCCTCTTAAGTTGTTGTTTACTTTATTTTTACCTTGATATATAGAACTCCCTTCCTATATTATCTAGAGTTGTCTGTTCGAATAGTAATATTATTTTTCATAAATAGAACATTGAAAAAAATAACACAGTTTTTTTTTAGATACATTGCTTTATGGTTTTTCTGTAATTGAATGTTTTTAATATTTATTTTTAACGTTGAACTTTTTTTAAATATTTTTATTTATAGACGTATTAAAAATTTTAAGTCATTAGCGATTTATCAGTATTACGAAACTGTGTCGGTTAACGTGTAGTTTTGAAGAAAATCAGGCCGAACATTCCTGAGACATGAGGTTAATTGAAATCCAACCACCTAAGAACACCGGTATCCACCATCTAGTATTCAAATCCGAATAAAAGCAACTATTTTTATTAGGTTTTGAACCTGAGAACTTAAGACTTCGAAATAAGCTGATTTCCGAAGACGAGTTTACCACTAGACCAACCAAATGGGTTCACATTGAACTTGTTTATATACCGATTATTTAAAAACAAAGTTTTCTTAAATTCATTTTCAATATTTGAATGTTAAACACAAATTTTCATCAAAAATGGACTACATATATATTTAAATAATAGAAATATTTTGTACGAAAAATATTTCTTGTTATATTTCTAAATTTAATAGGTAACTTATCTTTTTATCTAGAATGTGAGAATTTAATTATAAGATCCAAGATTCCGACTCAGGTCTATAAGCGTTTGAAAAATAATCCCTAGTAGAATGGGTTTAAATATACCCTTTCAATATTTTCAGTGAATTTTTCATTTTTTCTGCACACCGATAAAAATTGAATAATAAGAAAACAAGAAATTGCAAACTTTTTTTTTATCACTTTCAGACGTTATAGTTGTCAATAAAACCTGTTTTAAGAGAAGCTGTTGAATTCAATTTTGAACTCTGCATTTTTTTTCAGCAATCACAATATTCAAATCATTTAAATCTAAATCCTAACATAGTATCTGGCTTATAATTTAGATGCTTGTAATTGAACCCACTGTATTATTTAAATTATCAAGTCAATTTAGTCAATGATTTTTTAAAACTGAAACTTCCTAACGGTACCATAGTATCTCTCGCTAATGATACAGCTTTGGTTTTTTCGGGCGAGATGTGGGATGAAGTATATAAGAGCGCTACCTGTGGATTACTTATGATAAAAATCTTTGTTTGAAAGCCATTTTCTTACGCTTAACCTAAATAAGACGAAATATATGTCATTCTTCAAGAAGGGGTTTACAATATATGCAAACCTCCTCGTGAATTTCAACTAAAACTACAAGCATGTTCAGTAAATAATAGTGAATCGATAAATAGTAACTGCCGTTGTCAGTCAATAAAATATCTCGGAATAATATTGGACGATCGTATGAAATGGAATTTCTACGTACAGTATTTAACATCAAGACTAAAATATCTTATTTATACTTTTTACAAAATAAAAAAAATTAAAGATTTCTATATAAGAATTATATATTTTGCATATGCTCATTCGCTTTTTCAATATGGAATCGAGATATGGTAAGAACATATGATACCCCCCATAATAAAATATTTATACTCCAGAAATATTGAATTAGAGTAGCTCTTGGTAGATCAAGGTTATATCCCAAACACACGCTTATCCGAAGAATTTAAAGTATATACTTTGAGACAAATATGTCAAGAAAGTACTACACATAAACAAATATATAAATAATTTTGAATTTAAAAATACACCCTACAATACTCGTTCAGCAGGATCAAATACAATTTTTTTTTACAATTAACTGTTTGCAAAGGTCAATTTTCGTATTACTCTAATATATTTTCTAACAAAGTTCCCAATCATTTTAACGTCTTATGATAAATAATAATCTAATCAAAGAAATAGATAAATGGGTGAAACACAATATCTTTTAAGTTACCAAATTGAAATACAAAAATAATCCACACTAATAAAAATAAATTTTAACATATTATTATAATAATGAATAGCATACAACAAAATAAAGTACTACATTACTTAACACTAAAAAATTGAATATATAAAACTGTGAATGCTAAGTATGTATAAATTCATAATACTATTCAGCTGTCTTCTTATCTTATGAGTAATTCTTGTTGTCTTATCATATGTTATCTTATGTATTTTTTTATTTCTCTATTATGAAATTATTTTTTTCTCATCTTTTAGATTATGAATTTATTTATTTTATTTATTTTTTTCAAAATAAATTTAAATAATTTTACATTCTGGTTCTATGTATTTTTTTCTTTTAGTCTATTTTATTTAACTTAATTTTGCAATTTAAATTTTGTAGGCTTTTTTTTTTATTTTTTTGTATCATGTTACTATACTCACATATTTTTATTTAGTTAAACATTGTATTTTTAATTAGTTATTTTATTAATCATCCTGCTATAATGATATGAACTCGCGGCTACCGCTCAAGGTTTCTTTTGCTACCTGCGTCAAGGATAAATATGTTGAATAAAATTTTATGTGTGTTTTTTAGCTGATAATAAATATTATCTATGCATTATTTCAAATAAAATAAATTTCATCTTATATTAAAAAAGAACTGCTTTCATAAAAATTTTCCAAAATATCAACTATTTATTATTATTCAGATATAATATATTAAGTAAATTTAAAATAAGTATGGCGCTTTATAGCAGCGAAAAAAAATAATACAAACCCAGAAAGGTTAAATACACAGATGTGATTTGTGCTGTTTATTTTTAAATTAATTTGTATATTTTTCTTGTAGTTAAACATGGACCTTTTTGTTAGTTTTTGTTTAATTTTCTTGCTCAAGGATATCTTTATTCGTATATTGTGTTCGTTGATAAAATTTAATTACGTTCACCTTTTAGCTTTAAAAAATAAAATTCACCTTTTAAAAGTTCATTTACAGAGATAAACTGAATAAAGTTATAATAAATGAAAATTTGTTTTTTATTAGAAAAGCAGACTTATTAATATATTTTTCTACATAAGACTTGTAATACTGAATGTGTTATTAAAAAAAATAATAATTTTTTGTAATTGAGAACGTTAAATTAAAACACGAAAATATCAGTATTTCTATATGTTGTTGAAGTATAAATCTATAAAACTTTTTTTATATATACAATTCGTTCATTAATATGTAAAATATTATTCACAAAATTAAATTTATTGTGTGATTTCTAAAAAAAATTAAAATGTTATTAGAAGAAAAAAGTTTAATGTTTCAAAATTGAAAACGGAAGTGACCATTATTTTTATTATGAAAAAAAAAAGTATTATTTATAATGATGTTTTTTTAAATAATTTCAACCATATCAAATTGATTTTAATGACATTCTCTTAAGAGTTTTCTTATTAAACTGTAATTGGTATATTTACACTGAAATATTTTCAATAAATTAAAAATAGAATTTTGAGCCCAAATAACAGTATAAAGTCAAAGTAGCACATTATGTTAAATCTAGGAATAGGTAAGAAAAAATAATAGAGCAATAAAATAATTTCTATTTAAATTTTTCTTTGTCAATTTGATGGGATTCAATAATTTGATGTTATGAAATTAAAAAAAAAAAAGATGAAACATCTGTGCGTGCTTACTGTTAATTAAACATGACAGATTAATCTTGAAGACTCCTACTGTAACTCCCTGCTGAATTGCTTTAAAATGTTTCAACTTTATTTAACCTACCATAACCACCAAATCTTCTAAATAAAATGTATTGCATAATTCTGTGAAGAAAAGTTCATTAATTTTTTCCATTCATCATAAATAAGATAAATAAATATTGTATAAAAAAATAAAAACAAACTTCCCTTAAATATACAAAACTAAGAAGAGAAAAACTGAAATAAAAAATAGAAATATAATTAAATTAAACCCTAAAAAACTTAACTTGAACCTGATATATACTGGCACAATATTTCATTAGTCCTAAAAATATAACTTAAATTAAAAAAATAATTATAAAAAAACGCAATGAAAATGAGATAAAAATCATTAAGAATAAAACATCTAACAAAAGTTTACATGCATTATAAACTTAAGCGAAATTTTAAAACAAAGATCAAATTTTATAAAAATTAATGTTCAAATCATAGTAATGGTTGTTACTTTTACACGGATTTGAATACTAGATCATGGATACCGATGTTCTTTGGTGGTTCTTTCTTTTATTTTTTTTTCCTATTTAGCCTCCGGTAACTACCGTTTAGATAATTCTTCAGAGGATGAATGAGGATGATATGTATGAGTGTAGTCTTGTACATTCTCAGTTCGACTATTCCTGAGATGTGTGGTTAACTGAAACCCAACCACCAAAGAACACCGGTATCCACGATCTAGTATTCAAATCCGTGTAAAAATAACTGGCTTTACTAGGACTTGAACGCTGTAACTCTCGACTTCCAAATCAGCTGATTTGGAAAGACGCGTTAACCACTAGACCAATCTTTGGTGGTTGGGTTTCAATTAACCACACATCTCCGGAATGGTCGATCTGAGACTGTACAAGACTACACTTCATTTACATTCATGCATATCATCCTCATTCATTTTCTGAAGTAATACCTTACGGTAGTTCCGGAGGCTAAACAGAAAATAAAGAAGGTCTGGAATGAAATAGAAGGAATCTTGTTGAATGAAATGACATCGTCATATCTCCTTAATTTGTTTCGTGTTATTCTTAGTATTACTATCTAGTCAAAATTTTTAGTGATTACACTAGACTAACACTGGCATTAAATTTCTCCAAAATCTTCCAAAAATGAGGTTTTTCTTCACGTGTTACATCGGTTTCTTCCCGATTTAAATTATCCCTAATATATTCACACACGAGTTACATAATATATTAAAACGAAATAAAAGAAAATTATAGAAAAAATTAATTATTCATAATCAGTAACACCATAATACGCAGGATTATTTTTTATAACATTTGTTGAATCGCTAATTTTATCTATTTGTTAAAATAAAATAATTTAACAATTATTTTTGTTAACAAAAATAATTTGTTTTTTCCGTTCATTTATTATAATAATACTATAAACAGATACGCAGCGTATCACTAACATGGTTATAAGAGTGTATAATGAAGAAACTTATGCTTTCGTATTAGATAGAGAAAATGAATGAAGTGATGTTTTTTTTCAAGGCAACTGAAATAAAGATGTAGAATAGGTTACGCATGACAGAGTATTGATGAAAGAAAACGACAGTTTTTAACTTGGCCTTTATTACTTAACTTGAGCCAATCAATTCGTAACAGTACATTCATTTTAATGTTATAGTTATTTTTACTTATTCCATACGACATAAATAAAGATAAAAATAGATTTAGTTTTTTTTTTTGTAATTTAGGTAAATAGTTTAAAATTTCATCATAAGTATTACATAATACATAATATAAATGAGAAAAATAAAAATGATTATAAGTTCTTTTGCATATAAGTAGCTACCGGAGATTGGAAATGGGTGGAGCAAATTGACATAATTGTAATACTGATATATTATTTATTCTATCCTGCTGTGAACAATGATTGAATCAAACGTTATGCTGTCAATTTTAACTAATACATTAAAATACAGATACTGCAATTCTTGAATGAATACTAAATCAATCTTCGCTGCCTAATATAGTGAACACATATCACACAGATATTATTCATCTATTATAGGATTCTAAATATTCATGGTGTTTTTTTCATTGAGGCTAGAGTAGAAAAAATTTAGGCTTAATTTAAGTGGGAATGAACTTTTTGAAACCAAGCCGAAACTTAAAAGTAGCCTTGGCAATTGATTGTAAGGTTGTAGTAGGTCAGATTCTTTTCCGTTCTAAAGTTTATTGTTCTCAACAATTAAACATTCTATCAAGGAGTGAATCAGTTTAATAATACCTAATTAACCTGTGTCCGAGTAATTAAAAAAAATAATTGAGCCTTTTTTTTGTTTGTAATTTTATAAATTTCGATTACATATTTATTCATGTCTTGACTAAAAAGTCATATTTGTTCTTTAAATACTTTTGTTTAAATAGAAATTCATTATTTTTTAAACAAGTATAATAATAAAATTATTAACACTTACTCTTCTAAATTTCATTTTAGATTAGCAAAAAAGGAGATAGAATAGAAAAAGGAGATATGATTTAAAAACAGCAAGTAAGTTGTAACGTATAAATTAATTTAACACGTTGATATTAATCCGATCAGAGGAAATTTTATTTATTGTACCTTAGGTTTCATTATTTCCCTACATAATGTTAAAAAAAAATCTAATGTGGACGCTACATGACTTCCTTGTACGCCTATTAAATTACATATACACATTTTTTTTTAAATGAAAAGAATATAAAATTTTATTTTATTAATAACTTCTCATATTTTTATATATATATTTTTTATTGTTATTATCGAATTACTATTTATCTTAAACGTTTTTTTTATAATCGAAGGTTAATAATTATTAATAAAACAATATATTTAAATTAAAAAAAAAAAAAGGAGATGAAGTCTGATTCGAATCGATGTGCCTTGTAAGACGCAAATATTTCATTAATTAAAATTTTATTGAGCTATAACTCTGGAACCAATGAAAATAAATACCACTTACGACATATCGTTGAAAAGCTCTCAATGAGGGCTTATTACTGCAGATAAGAGAAAATCCAAAATCCAATTTTTTTTGGATTTTGGGCTTTCTTGGACACTTTTGGTTCAGTCGATTACAATCAAAAGGGGAGGTGCACAACTAGATATTACAACAGTCCTAAATACAAAATTTCTACATCATACGGCTAATCGTTTTTGATTATGCAAGATACATATTCTTGTTAGGCAGTTAATACTTTATTATTAACCTCCACAGATGTTTTTCAGGTAAAAAAAATTACTATTATACTAAATATTTTTGTGTAATTATCCGGAAGTATTTGTTTAAACTCAGAAAATAATAAAAACAATCTTATATTTATTGGGTAGCTATAAAATAAAAGGAATTGGATTATATTAAATGAGTAATTGAGCTATTAAATCGAACAGTAATATTTTTGTTAGAGAATATTTTTTGCAAATTACGAAAATGATTAGCATGATAAAAAATGTACATTTTACAAGACCTTTTTATAACGCCACACAAGCTTAAAGTTTGTACGTGGGATATGGAAACTGAATTTTGTAACGCATGAAAAATGCTATGCCTGACCGGGATCTCTGGATGACTTAATTTAATGGATTTTATATAAACACAATTTTTTGGCATTTAACTGAAAATTTAAATCATAATTGGTTTTCTAATTTTGTACTGAATTACCATATTCGCAAATAAACTTTACCTTAACCTAGTATAACTCTTTTATTTGAATACTAGATCGTGGATACCGGTGTTCTTTGGTGGTTGGGTTTCAATTAACCACACATCTCAGGAATGGTCGAACTGAGAATGTACGAGACTACACTTCATTTACACTCATACATATCATCCTCTGAAGAATTATCTAAACGGTAGTTACCGGAGGCTAAACAGCAAAAAGAAAGAAGTATAACTCTTTTAAGTTCTTCAAAGAGTAATTAAAAAGAGTTCTTATTTACCGTAATTAAAATTAAATAATTTTTTACTTAATTTAATTAATTCAGAATTGGATTGTTTTTATTTATTACAACAAATTTGATTTATTTTTTTATCTCTTACTTAATCGTATTATTATTATTGTTGTTACTATTTATATCTTTATCTTAGCAACTTGTCAAATGTTTTTTAAGTTTTTTGTTATTGCAAAATGAATAAGTAGCTTAATTTTTTTTCCATAATATTCAGAGGATTAATTTATATCTCTGAATACAGAAAATCTATGTACTGTTTTTTATCCATTTATTTATCTTCATAATTTAAAACCAAACATCATATCCTAAGTAGTTATTAAATAATTAACAAACTGTATTAATAATTGATTACAATTCCTGTCTCACTGTATTTATCAGATAACTTATATATTAATTATCTTAGACGAAAAAAATTCGCACTCCATTTAATGATTTAATTAAATACAGTTTTACGAACAAATATGTGGTTTTAATAAATTATTATTGTTATTTATACTGGACTACAAGAGCTGTTTGCCTTTACTAGGTGAGTTGTATTTTTTATTATTTTTTTTTTTAACACAGTTAGATGAATAAAGTAATTAATGAAAAAAAGCTTTTTTACGACTCTATTATCTCTATAATTTTTAAAACTCAAGGACAAGGTTTGTTCAATTAAATTCACAAGTTTTGCTCTATCAGTTTATTCGGTTTTTAATTATGCTGATTATTTGATTTTGTTTAGTTTATCACTTTATGTATATATATATATATATTTTTTTTTATTTTTAAAAGGAAATTCCTTTAATTAATTCACTCTTATACATTTGAGATATTTTTCTGTTTTGACCGTCTTCCTTCGGTATGTTTTGAATTCACCTACAGTTACCAGTTTGTTTGTTTGTTTGTTTGAAAGGTTACATGCCGAAACTCACGTGAGCCGAGCACTAATGCTTCTGTCGGACACAATTTATGTACTATCCCTGAAGTGCACATCTTATTTCACTTACTTATAACAAAATAAAATTTTACTTTAATAATAATAATAATAAAAATGTTAAAATGGATTATCCAGTAAACATAAATAGAAGATAATACTCTTTTCAACAATATAATATGTACAAAGTTGTCTATTTTCGCAAGACCACGATAAAAACCATAGGGTGCGACCTCAGTTCTATTTTGGACCTAATTTTAGTTCATCCAAAGAGATTTATTAGATATTGTATATTGAAGCTAACATTTCCATTTGGATCAAAACCTTTGTTTTATTTTTAAAAAAATTATATAGGAATTGAATATGAAAGCGCGCCTCACGTTTTTCATCGTGGTCTTACGGAAATACACAACTTTATACATATTATTTTGTTGTAAACAAAATTATCTTCTATTTATGTTTACTGGGTAATCAATTTTTTAGGTTTTCTAAAAGCATGTTTTTATTTATTTTTTTGTTTTATACTTTTTATTAGTACGATGTTTAATTATTTACGGGAGTAAATATAATACGAGAGTTTTCGATATCTCGTACAAGGGTGTTCGAAGTGTTACGTTGGTTGATCGACTACATCGATGTTCATTCCAAAAACCTACTGCGCATGTGTACTATCGATTAACCGTTTTTTTTTTTGTTTTAACTTCCGGGTCCACCGTTAGGTATCGCTTCAGAGGATGAGATGAATGATTTGTAGCGTGTGTGAAAATGCCATGCCTGACTGGGATTCGAACCCGGGACCTCCGGATGAAAGGCCGAGAAACTACCACTCGCGCCACGGAGGCCGGCTCTGTTAATCGTTGAACGTAAGTAAGCTAACAAGAAGAATGTAAATAATACACTAAATAATGGTATATGTCATGTGAACAAATAAAAAGTTCTAGTGCATATTTTCAGGTTTAGGTTTATTAATTTTTTTTTGCTAGACTAAATTTGGGATAGGCTTCTTCCAAGTTGGCTCGCAGCAGTAATTAATCGGTGAACATCTAAATTTATTCAACTATAACATTCGACAAAATATTTAATATTTTGAAGAGTTTACATTATTTTTGACTTTTTTCTTTCATTATTGTTCTCCATCTGCTAATAACCTTACAACTTAAACTGTTTTTTGGCACATTGATTAAATATGTATTATTGTTTCATATTTATTATTAATTGTTCAGTTAATAACTTGATATATTACTTTCCCGCCTAGCGCTGTAACAGAACTATAGCTGTAGAAGGGAAACTATGGTAATCGGTCCAATTTAGGAGAATGGGGTTTTCACCGGGTCTTTACATTTTGACACCTAAGAACCCAAAAAACTGGATGGAAATTTTCCGGATGTTCATATGTAAGTGTGTGCTCGGTATTAGGTGTCGCACCCTAAATCACTTTATATACCCAGAACTACAGCCAATCGATTTTGATCAAATTTGGTCAGATTACCTCTATGTATGGGGGATTAATGCCATAAATTTTTAACTTAAAAGGTCCAAGGGGATGAGGGCGTAAAACAAGGTCACTTTCAGTAGCTCGAGATTTCTCCTAATTAAGGCCTTATTTTTCTTAGACACATTTGTTAATTAAAAAAAAATATTTCCAAAAAAAGTTTGTAAAATCGCACCCCCACACCAAAAAATGCTCTAAATAAATTTATGGCTGAGTGGGTATAGTGTGTCATAAGTTACCCCTCTTGCCGCAAGGAACGCTAGTGTAGTACTGACGTACAGCTGCTGCATTCGTCTGTAACGTCAAAGGTGAGCGATAGAAATAAATGAATATTTAAAGGGCAAAAAAGTATTTAAAGTGGCCGCTAGTACCGCCACACCCGCGCGAATGAAATACCAATATACGCACACGCTTTAGTTAGAACCATTGAATTAAATAAACAAAAAAATTATATTTAAATAAAATTATAAATATTTTAAATTAAGTTGGTTGTGTACGCCGTGCATCAGAAAAAAGCCGCGTAACGGAAAAGTCCTACAACTGTGTTGTCATTTTTTTTAGGCTGCTTATTTTAAATAAAGGAGGTAATTGGGCTTTCATTTTTATTGTGTGTTATTTGTTGGAATAGCTTAAGTATCTAGTTTATATTTATTTGTTTTCAAAATAGATGTTTGAATGTAAAGTTATAATATTTATTTATTAGCTTTATTTGATACATGTCTTTGTAAAAATTCAACTCTCACAAACGGATAATTGATCGATTCTTGGGTAGCTTAATCAACTGAATTTTCTATTAAGTATCTGATTTTCGAAGTTTAAAGTTCTAAGCTTTGAGTCCTTGTAAAGGCAGTTGCTTTTATATGGATAGATTTGCCAGCCTCTGTGGTGCGAGTGGTAGCGTCTCGGCCTCTCATCCGGAGGTCCTGGGTTCGAATCCCGGTCAAGCACGGCATCTTTCATACGCTACATTTCCATATCCCACGAACAAGCTTCAAGCTTTTGTGGCGAAAATAAAAATACTAGAAAAGGGATACCGGTTGTTCTTTGGTGTTTGGGTTTCAATAATTAACCACATTGGAAAGGCAATGGCAAACCACCCGTAAAACTTGCCAGGAAATTCCAAGTAATTGGAATCGCCAAGAGTCGAACACGACTGTGGCAAAAATTTATTTAATTGTTTATTTTTTATCTATCCGTTGTATTGCATTGTAATATTTAATGAAATCATTTTTATTATTTTTTAATAATAATAAATAAAAATTTAATTAAAATTAAACAAACGCGTAATTATTAAAATGAAAAAAAATGTCTTCTACTTTTCAACTATGATTATAATGAAATAAAAATCACGACTTTTTAATCATCCATCCGTTGGACACTTATGCCAGAATTATTGATTAAAGCCTTGTTCACGTCTGCTTTGACAGATATAGGTTCTACAATCGTTCACATAATCGCTTTTATAAATTAAAACTAGCAGTACCAAAATCAGTGAAACAAAAATGTTATTACGTAACTCATATTATGTCAGATACATTATTCTCCATGTATTTTTGCAACTTAAAAAGAAATAATATGAATAATAAGAAAATAGTAAAATAAAACGTTATTGTACAACATGTACACTAAGTGAGCTGATGGTTTGGTTTGCTCCTTCCTGTCTTTGTCAACCGAATTGTCGGCTGGGTTTGGCGCGACGGACGAGCAGGTTTGTTGTACTATCTTACCAGATGACATCATATGTTTATTAATAATATCACACATTGTATATAAAATGCTAACACTACAGACTAGTGCAATCCAATGACTAGAACACTAGACACTTTTAGCTTGCCGGCCTCCGTGGCGCGAGTGGTAGCGTCTTGGCCTTTCATCTGGAAGTCCTGGGTTCGAATCTCGGTCAGGCATGTCATTTTCACACGCTACAAAATTGCCATTTTATTTAATTCTCTGAAGCTAACGGTGGTCCCGGAGACAAACAAATTTCAACTCGCGTATTGTAACTAGTTTAACTAGGAAATATGATTCAATTAAGAAATAAACTGATTGTCAACATATGTATAAAATAAATCAGCTAAGTGCCGTGATAGGTGTGACTTAATACACCGTCATCCCCATTAACAGAGGCCAACTAGTATTTTATACAGCTACAGTATTTTATAAAAATATTGCAGAATATCAAGACAAAGAATAGTTGTCCCATTATAAGAATACACAAAATTAAAAGTTTATTATTTTTAAATTAATTTAATGATTATTGCAATAACTCGTTAATTTCTTTTTATTAAAGGAATTAAAAAAGAGTTTATTTCATTTAATAAAACATGCTGGTCATCTAAAATAAGATGATAAATTATTCTTGTTATCTATTTTTATTTCGAATTAAAATAAACTTTATAGTAATTTATTGAGTTATAAATTTTTTCTTAATCTTTAAATGTCATATAGTATTGTAGTTTTATTTATATTAATATTATTTGTATTCAAGTTTTAGTCATAGTGGCAAATTTTTTTATCTGTTTACTTCAATAAAAGTTTACGATATAAAATTCTGAAGTGAATTCATTACTAGCACAGGTTATTTTTATTTTATTTATCAATAAACATTTTAATTTATTTATTTACACTTCAAAACTATTTGTTTGAATTTGATTGTAGTCACATATCATCATTTTGTTTTTGTTTCCTTTTCGCCGCTAGTCAGCTACGGACCACAAAAAGATTACTTTTTTTTATTCTTTAATTTGTCTACAGTGTTCTCTTATACGTTCGAAGAAGGCTCTTTCCCTTTTTTATTGTTTATTATCTTTAGATTTTGTTCCTGGAGATCTTCAATTTTTTTCTGAAATTGTTTCTGTCAAATATTATGTTTTGTTTAATTCATAAATCATCTATATATATTCTAGTTCTCCTTCCCAGCCTTTATCTTGTTCAATTTTCTTATTTTCAAAAAGTTGTGTGTTCTTTTTAGTTAATCTTTCTTCATTCTTTCTCTGAAGGTAGCCATAAAAAATAACTCTACATTTCCTAAATTTATATGTTATTTTTGAACAAAAGTCTTACAGTTCAGAATTAGATTTTTTCCAATAATTCTCAACTTCTTTAATGATTTCAATTTTCCTTACAATTTTATTTCTTTTCTACATCTTTTATTGTAGCTTACATCCCATTAAAAGCAATGTTTCTGAGCCATAAAGAACTTATGGTTTTACTACTGTCTTATAGTCTTAAGTTACCTCTGCTGCAGTATTTTTATATTTATATTTTTTAATCGTTTTTTTTTTGTATAGTGATATTTCCAGTGATGACTAATTATTGAAACTGAACGGATTATTTTATTTTATATGTTAGTAAAATAATTATTATATTAAATCTCATTCAGTATCTTTTTTGACCGCAATATTTTGTCTTTTACTCCAAATTTTTCCATAACTACTTGAAATTCAGTTCTTGGACCTACTTTTTTTCAATTTCCCAGGCTAGATTTTATATAAAATCACCAACTTTACCCTTTAATTTGGGTCGCAAAATTTCAGTTTAGCTTAATTTTACTGAAGGGGCAGAAATCAAGGCAAAATCTTTCGCCAGTCTATATTCTCTAACCAGGTGTTCCCAATTCTATATTTATTATGTTTTTCTTTGTTTTCACCAGTAGAACATGTCCTTAAAGTTTTTTACATTCTTCGTAAATCATTCTGTATAAACATGTAATATAAAACATCTTCTATTTGTTCAAGAAAAGATTTTTACATCTTTATGTAACTGCATACATGTTTTCTGTTAACTTAAAAATAATTACAATTAAATCGCTTGAAATTCAGAAACTCTTAATTTAACTATTATTTTTATTATTTTTATTTTTATGTTTTATTTAACTCTTTTATTTTTTTAATTATACAGCATACAAATAGTTAAAATAAAAACTCTTTTCTGAATAAAATTCGAATTAGTCTTTTACATTACATAATAATGCAACAACTATGAATATAGTGTTACAATATTGTTAATAAATACGAAATAAACAAAATCACCATATTAATAAACAAATAATAATAATAATAATATAAATACATTATAACCTCAACCGAATTTTACTTTCTTTAAACCGATTCTCAATGCCAAAATTTAAGACGTTATTGTCCTTGAATGATAAATGTAATATCAAGAGACGATTTGACTTTTTCTGTGTGTTTTCTTTTTTTTTTCAGTCAGACCACAACATGAATAATCTAATATATTATTCCAAAAATTATAATTAAATTTTAATATGTTATTCCAAAGATGTCAAGCAATAAATATTAGTTTATAAACTTATTTAATTCAGCTGTTAAAGCTACCGATTTGTATTAAGAAAAACATTCATCATTTTACTATATAATATTCATTCTATATTTACGCAGACCTATTCATATATTTATGCAAATTTTTACATTAATGAACAAAAGAAAATAAATTTATTTGTGAACTATATTTATTACTGTAGTTAATTCTACGACTGCTAGACCTCCATACCATTTATATTTCTATTATTTAAATCATGTACAAACATTTTGGCATATCAATACAATTTTTTTTAATGTAAAAAAAATATATTCATATCTACCTTTTTTTTGCTATAACTTAACTGTTTTCCCTTTTACCTTTTTTTAGAATACATGCACGCGCGCGCGCATACATACAAATATTCCTACCCCTGTTTTCCTGACTGTTTCTGAGCGGCTACGCGTTAGATTGTTTATTATATGTTTTACTCCATCTTAAAGTCTCACTTTTATGAAACTGTTCTCCTACTACCTCAGCAAACAACTAATAAGATATACATTTTCTCAATAAATTAAAATATTTAATTTTATACAGATTCCAGATAAACTATCTTTTTTTCCTCGGCCATCTTATTGACAAAATTAAATAAAAATGTGATAAAAAGTGAGGCGCGGGGCCAATTCAGGTGTTACTGGGGCCTTCTGGAGCCCCGAAGTCGACCACCCGGCCTTCTAGAGTAACAGGGCAACCCTAGGATGACAGAACGCGCTTCGATCGCCATTCTCGTATGCCAGAGGACTCCGCCCCTGGACCCCGCAGTGTTGGTTACCCTCATGATAGTGAGAATAATACTAATAAATAAAAATAGGGTCCTGGGTTCGAATCCCGGTCAGGCATGGCAATTTTCATACGATATAAATTTCCATTCGAGCTAATTGATCATAGCAGTCGATGCCCGCACATCTCATTAAAAAAAAAAAAAACAAATACACACACGCACATAAAAAAAAAGAATAGGGGTAACTATGGTAACTAAAGCACACAGATCTTTGACGAGGGAAACTCCACAATATATTTCTGTTGTCATGGTGACAGAAATATAATAATTAAGTAAAAGGATTAAATTTTCTTTTCTTTAATGAATGCCTTTAATCCACAACTTCACTCCCAGGGAGCTAGGGCCTCGATCTATAGCTTAAAACCTTCCCTAGGGTAACACGAAAGTATCCAGCAAATTTGAAAGCAAATTCTTGCAAGACGCTGTTACAAACAAACAGACAAATAAACTTTCGGAATTATATATAAGATTTCTTTCTTTTTTGTTTAATTTCTGTGAAATATTTAATACTTAAAAACAAGAAATGACTTTGTAAAATTATTATTAAATATATACTTTATAACAACTTAAAATCTTTCTTTGTTTAAAATATAATGTAACCCTTACAGATTAAATAAATTTAGAAAGAATTTGATGCATTTAGTCTTAATTTAAAGCTGAAAAAACTATTAAATCTAAACAATCTCAACTGCAGTAATTTGAAGTTATTTAAAACATGCAACACGTACTTTTTTAAAATAAGAGGTAAAAATAGTACACACCGTAAATTCTTATCTTTCGCATCTTCATTTGTTTTTTAATTATGAATGGGCGTGAAATAAAAACGGTTTTCGAATTTAATTAACTAACGTTTTTTTATATTTTATGCAAACAATTTAAAATACAGTAATAACTGTTAAATTATTTGATGAGTATATTCTTTTGTAAAGTAGTTATTACAGCTGCATCCTAGTACAAAATATATTTGCAAATATGAATCAGAAAATGTTATATCGAAAAACATGCAAAAACCATTTTTATTTTTAGTTAAAAAAAATTTTAATATAATTAATAATCTTATATCGTAATTATTTATACTAGGAATTAATAAACTTTTGTACATGATTAGATTGTAAATTAAAATAAAAAAATATTAGTAACATGTTACTAAGTACTTTACGAATTAAGGAAGCAGAGAAATAACAAAACGAATACCTTATATGTTAAATGTCGCACTCTAATTATTTATATCTGTATATATATATATATATATATATATATATATATATACACAGATATATATATACTCTGTATATATATACATTCACAAAGAATGTAACAGATTTTCAGGACTTGTTCTACTGGTTCAAATAAAGAAGGATATAGATGAAAAAAGAAAAATATAAATACAGGTTCGGAAACGCTTCGTTAGCGAGTGGCGAAAGATTTGTACACCTTACTTCTGTGCCTTCGGTAAAAATTAAGCCAGTTTAATTCTTGGGACCCATAATAATTAGTGATTTTTCATGTTTTGTTTTTAATAAACTTCTAAATTCTTAAATTTTTATTTAGTTTTTGTGGTGTTTATTCATACCATTTTACTCAGAATCAAATTCTTCGCAAATTTTGTTTACAACTTTTCTGTATTTATTATTCGTATAACAAAGTTATTACATAGTCAAACATAAAATGTGTGTTTTTTACACTAATCTTTTAACTTTTATCCCAGCTTTCTCAAAAAAATATTAAAAATACAGTTCTGGGATCTATTATTTCAATTTTTCAGGTCATATTTTATGTAACACCACTAAATTTATCCCTTAATTTAATTCCAAGAATTACAGTCTGGCTAAATTTTACCGAAGGCGCAGAAATGAGGAAAAGATCTTTTGCTAGTTGACACTCGCTAACGAAGCATTCCGAATCTATGTTTATATGAACCTTTTTTCTTTATTTTTACCAATAAAGCAGTACTAAAATTTTCTACATTCTTCGTGAATCATTTTGCTTCTTACTGTCAATAACAGAAAATTTAGTTTTATAATTTTAATAATAAATATGAAAAACGATAATAAATACATAAAATAATATAATAAATATAAACATAGTTATAAAAAACATAAACATAAAATAAATATATAAAATAATAAATACAATAAAAATGATATAACGTAGTTTCAAGGATGCTTTAAATTCAATTACTTGGAGTAACACTAAAATTTTTATTATAAAGCTGGATTACTATATATAATTATTACTGTATTTAATATTACTATAAAAATATAAATGAAGTATTTACCGCAGTCGAGTCACTTTTACAGTAGTTTAAACTTATTCTATTTATTATTATCTGTTAAATATTTTGAGTGGATCTATAAGAAAACAAGTTGATGCTTAATAAAAACGATAGTATTTTTATTTTTCGATCGAAGTGATTTAATTTAAAATATAGAATTAAATATATATACTACATTAAAACAAATATACGGTATAGCAATAAACTGCTACATTTTACTAAAATAATAATGTGCATTTTTCTTACTTCTTATAGTATTTGAAAGTTGTACATATTATATGTTATTACTTTATGCTACTTATATTTTATTTGTAAGGTTTCCTCTACCAATCGCAGTAAAAATAAATTAGAAACAAGCTGGACATTTTTTCCATAAAACCATGAGTAGTAGTGGTAGTAGGAACACATTACCAGTGAAGGTCACCTAGCATCAGACTATAAACTATAAGTTACTAAACATTTATCGAAATTTAATCTTAATAATAAAAACGTTTAAGAACTGTTTAAAAAATCTAAAGATAGATTCCGATTGTCAAAATAATATTATTTGACATATAAGAATTAGTATAGGTAAACAACATAAATACTAAAAGAAATTAAAAATAAATAAACGAATGTAAAAAAAAATCAAACAATATAAAAAATAATACTTGCCAAATATTATAAAAAATATTTTAAATAATGTGATAAAATTGTAACTAAGGAATAAAATTTAAAGAATTTTAAGTAATTAGAAGGTAACCTAACCTTTCACATTCGACTAAGTTTGTCTGAGTTATATTGTATAATTTTTTAGGTAATTTTTCTAATTGTTTTAAATTTCATTATCTATTGAGTTATACTAATTTATCTACAAACATTGATGATGTTTGTTTAAAAATCGAAACGGGCATGAAAATATTTAATAAGATTTATCCTTCTTATAAACCATGTTTTTCTTTTAATACAAAATCTTCTTTTCATTACTTGAACTTTAAAAAAAAGAAGAAAAACTAAAGAAAAGTTAACTTGTCAATTTTGTTTAAAACTTTTCTTGATTTTACATATCAAAATTTCTCAAAGAACTGAATAATTTTAGATTTATTTATACTAAACATTTTTAATACAATGTTTAAGATTCTGTTTACTTATGGAATGACAACAGGTTAGTACTTAATAATCTCAGTTAGTTGATACAGATTAAAATTAATAAATTAGAGAGTACATACAATTTTAACCGGGTGTTTAATAACTTAAGTTGTAGTTATATAAATTTTTGTATCATCTCAATAATAAATTATCTATATCTTTATTTAATAGTCTATTACATTAAAATTACTCTAACAAGCTTTAAATTACATGCAAAACCCAAATCCAGCTTAGCATATCACTACAAAAGTATTGTGTTTCAATGACTAAAAATCAGATTGCACGTATAGAAAAAAAATTCTCGAAGTTAACGCACCGGAAAAGAGTTAACGCACCGGAAAAGTATGAAATCTTCTTAAACTTGAAAGGCGTCACAGAAAACAACGTATTAGATAAATTTAACGTAAGACAAATTCGCTCAACATATTCGATTACATACTATACCCATTTATTAACAGCCTTGGAACTGGTAATAACAACAATATCATGTTACGAACAAATGGTTAACTAGGAATCAACTAACTTTATAATTGTATATACACTAACTTTCTATACTACAATCCAAGAAATCACCATATACTATTGCCTAGCAGAAAAGGCATTACACTTCTAAGAGACGTAATTCAAAAGGATTTTATTAAAATGTAAGTTTTTATTAAGCTACTGATGTTAAATTTTAAATAAATTTTATTGATAATTTAAGACAAAGATTGAAGTTCCTGTGTCTATGAAGTACATTTATTAATCGATATTAATAATCGAGATTTACAGCGAAAAAACTTACGAGCTCGATTAAGTTATTTACAGCGAAAAAACTTACGAGCTCGATTAAGTTATTATTAATATCAAGTTTTTAAAAATGAAAATATATCGAAATACTTTTAATAAAGGATTATTTTGTTTTTTATTTATTAAGACAAATTTAATGTGGTAAAGGAAGAAGAAATTAATGTTTATAAGATATTAGTATTTGACTGAATAATCATTTTAAAGTACAGAACTTAGTCGTGAAACTTTTACAGAGATCGTGTCCTTGACCTACATCATAGATTTAGAGGTTAGATTTGTGTTGGCTAAAAAAAATGACAGTTTTATGCTCATATTAATGTATTTCTCTTGTTACTTATTAACACAGTCGTTAAAATACAACTGGACGCTTTATTACTTATGTGTTTTATTTTTACTTTTAATATGCTGTAATAATGTAGCCGACAAGAAAAAAATAAATATTATATTAACAGTTCAACTAGACAATAGATTATGAAAAAAATCTCTCTTCTCCCTATTTTTGAGTGAGATTTTTTTTAAACGATTAATCTTATACATATTAAAAAACTATTGAATTGCATATATTTAATTGTAGCCTACTTGATTTATACGAAAACATGAACATATTTTCTTTTATGTCCACATGTAGACTTTTAATCATATATATATATATATATATATATATATAAATGAATGTTTGTTTGTTTGTCCCGTATGCGTTCCTATACCATTCATCCGATTGCGACGAAACTTTGGTGAGTTGTGTGCAATCCCGCGAAGGTTTCTGAATTAGTTTGGACCCGGTAGGTGGTGCTGGGGTCGAGATAATTCGAAAAATTGTACTTATAGTCCGGATTAGGTTCATATTCGGAATATGTGTTGCTTACAAGGAAAGAAACATCTCTGAAAAAAATGGACCCGTTAGATGTCGCCCGAATATTTGAAAAAATTGCATTTATGGTCCGATTTGGTTCACATTCAGAATATATATTAGTTACGTGAAAAGAAAACGTTGTGCAAAAACTATACCCAATAGGTAGCGCCGGTGTCAAGATATTTACAAAAGAAACAAACGAATACACCGACAGACTTTCTTCTATATATTCAAAGGCAATGTTTGTATGTGTGTCCGGTATAGATTAGAAAACTACTACTACTAGATTTATGCGCTGATAAAAAGGGAAAACAGAAAAGGGAGAAAGGGAAAGGGGAAACGGGGGAAAAGGAGAAACGGTGAAAGGGGGTGGAAAGGGAAAAAGTAAAATGTTAAATTTTGTGAAGTTCCGTAATGTTCAGTTTTTTAATGTTTTATCAAACGTCCAATTGTATTCATTTAATCTATATATATATATATATATATATATCTTTATATATATATTTCTTGTGTGCGTGTGTATGTCACTGAACGTCTCCTAAACGGCTGGACCAATTTTGATGAAATTTTTTGTGTATGTTCAAAGGGATTCGAGAATGATTTAGATTCACAATTTGGTCCACTGGAAAATGTTTTTTTTTAAATTAATTTTTTATTTATAAGTAGTTGTTGATTTTGGAATATTTTACTTTGGATCCGGCAGACTGCGCTACCATCGCAGTATCGAATATTCAATAATATTCTATTTTAATTTTAGTTTGTCCTGACAGTTGGTGCTGCGATCAAATTGAGAAAAATATTTCGTAATTTTGTGTTACAAAAAAATCGCGAGAAAATAGTTTTTTAATAAATGAGAGGCTAATAAATCAGATGGAAATGTAAACAAAGGAAAACCAATCAGATCAATGCAAGATGGCCACTGTCAAACACAACGACCAATCACAAAGAGCCCGTATGGCCGTTGCCAATGTAAAGAAAATCACAACTGATTAAGTAACAAGTAGGCAGCACTGCGATCGCGTTAGGAATTGTGCGCGTATTGAGAAATATTATATTATATTATTATTTATTGAAATAACGTTTTAAAGTGTAATTAAAAAATATACATTGTGCAAATTTGTAAGGTACAGTATTGAAGTGAAAATGTTTTTTAATTTATTTATGTGTTGTTGATCTTGGGATGGTTAAGGTTCACAATTGGGTCCGGTAGGCAGAGCTGCGATCGCGTTTTAGAAGTTTTTTTTTTAATTTTTGGTTTATCAGTCAAACCCGGTAGTTGGTGCTGCGATCGGATTCTAGGAATTTTTTTATTTTGTTGCTTTTTCGCATATCAGTTACTTGCGTCGTAGCTTAGTGTTGTTCTTACATTAAAATTCGTATTTAGAGAATAGTTTGAATTAAATGCGATAGGTAGTACTGTTCTGACAATTGGATTTATTTACATTCTGAATTTTATAATGTTAAAGATGAAATTTTATAAGGTTCCGTAATGTTTTGTAAGTTTCTTAATGTTCAGTATTAATTGTAATGATTTTGCAGCCACAACACTTTTCGTTAAAAATTATTTTCCACCAAATACTGTGATTAGAGAGTGGTGTGAAATAAATCCGATAGGTAGTGCTGTTGTTTTGCCATTTGGATTAATTTACATTCTGACTTTTATAAAGTGAAAGGTTAAATTTTGTTAAATTGCTAATGTTCAGTTTTTAAGGTTTTATGAAAAACTTTCAATTGTTGTCATTTAATCTGTATGTATACTCAGATCTAGCAATAGCGAAGCATTGCCGAGTCTGCTAGAATTGCGCGCTTATTGAGAATATTATATTATATTATTATTTATTGAAATTTCGTTTTAAAGTTTAATTAAAAAATGTACATTGTCCAAATTTGTAAGGTGCAGTATTGAAGTGAGTATTTTACATGATTTTTCATGAATTTTAATGATGTATACACGTGCATTCAATAACAATCAACTTAACCTACAAATTTAAATTGTCAGTTCTCATTTGATTCCATGCAACTTATGAAGTATTGAACGGCTCTTTGAAAATAAAAATTTAAGTTTGTAAAATAAATTATAACATTTATAAAATTAAAATATAAGTTACTTATAATAATATAGTTTAAAGTATATTTAAAAAATTGAATTTATAATATTTTAGCTGATTAATTTTATAAAAAGTTTTCTAAAATTATTTTTAATTTACAATTATCTAAAATTTGGTAAAATAGATGTTAAAATAAAGAATGAGAAAAATGATAAAAATTTCTACTAAAATTTTAACTACGTTCCTTTTTTACAGTGCTTTAATATTTTTATTAATTGATTAATTAAGCTGTTACATGGTTATGAAACATCAAAATTTTTAAATAAAAAAAAAAAAATATGTAAGAGGTACTTCTTTAGAATGATGTTAAGTGAAAATTAGTAGTAATGTGGATGAAAATTTATTAATTACTAATTATTTTACGACGTTTCGATTTTTTAATTCAATTTTCATCGGACATCTCAATATTTAATGAAAATAAATATTAACCATACTACGCATAATTAATTAATAAACCCATTACAATAATACAACAATCACAAACTGATAATATCATACTAATAGTTATTTTTATGAAATTTAGAACACATTCCTGCTAATTTTAACTTAATTAGGTTACTTATATTTATGTGTGTGCATTTATTACAGAATAATGCCGCGTCAGGACAACGTCTGTCGGGTCCGCTAGCATATATATATATATATATATATATATATAAATCTAGCAAATAGCAATGCATTGCCAAGTCTACTAGTATTCCTAAAATTTTTAATCTTTCTCTACTTATAAACTTAATGTTTTACTCATTAACAGCTCCGTAAATAATAGTTTTATCGATGTTTTAATAAATAAAATGTTAATTGTTTAATTGTGAACACGTCACCTTCATTTGTTTCAAATTGGTTTGTAAACGACAGAGATATGACTGAAATTATTAAAAAGAGTCACAAAAATTATCTAATCAACAATTTTATGCTTGTTTTCACGCATTGTATTAAAAAACTTTTAACCGCAGCCATTTTGGAATTTTTTCCTAATTTGTATGTAGCAATCTGTTCAACTAGTGAACAATAAGCAACCCTGGCCGGACCCGATGAGGTGAGGATGATATGTATGTATGACGTAAATGAAATTTTTAAAGGTAAAATTTTCAATATCATTTACTTTTTTGAAGACGTTACTGGGAACGAAATTTCATTAAAATATTTCAATCCTTTCTTAATACTCGTACATAGATTTTTATAGAAAAACAAAGTGGCTGGATTGAGGGGAAAAATGAAGTAGGAACATTTTAAAACGTGAATTTTTTTGTTTATTTTTATATTGTGAAACAGTCCCTTAATTTTGGACAATATATCTCGGTATACTCTATATAAAAAATAAATATTTAATGGAAAAAGTATTGATATGTATAGAAGTGTATTATCTTTTTTTCCCCTATATCCCTTGGCCGGACATTGTTATTAAAAAATAACATTGTAAAAATAAAAAAAACTTCTTTTTTAAGAGAAAAAAATTGTATTTTTATGAAATTAAAAAGGAATAAATACAAGTTCGATTTTTATTTTTAAATATTTTAACATTATAGAAATCTACGTAGCTATTGTAATTACACAATATGTTCCGATGAATCTCTGTAACCTTGTTTTATAAATATTATTTATTTTTTATAAAGTATTAAAATTAATCAAATAATTTCTATTCTTATTAGACTTAATAAACTAAATAATATATATATTTTTTTATAAACATTATAAAATTTATAAATTAATAAAATTGTGTCAGCAATGTGATAGGATTTTAAAAATAATAATATTTGGATTAAATTTAAAAAAATAAAAGAACAAACGGCGAACTTCTAAAAGACAACAAAAAAAATACAATGCAGTACCAACAAATATTTTATAATCTTATTCCTTTGAAATCTGTAGCTTTTATAACCTTTATTAAAAATATTACTTTGCATTTTATATATTTAAACGCATTATATATATATATATATATATATATATATATATATATTTAAACGTAACCGGTACTGTATAATGTACTTACAAAACCATGGTCATATTAAGTAGAATTTAGAAAGAAAATAATTTACAGAAATAATATTACGGAAGTACTTGTTTTATTCATTTTTTATGTAGATATTTTATTATTATTTTTATATTTGCATTACTATAAATTTTATTTATTTTAGTTCCAACCTAAATAATCTACGATTTATTTCCTCGTAAAAAGAGAAAAATTTATAATTTTTTTTCTTTTTAAATATATAATTCTTTTAAAATTGTTTCGTAAATATAATAATATGGGATCGTAAAATAATAATAGGTTATAATCCTTTACGATGTATGGATACCTTTGCATAGTTCTTAACTGGAACAATAGTTTTTATTTTGCCATTCATGAATAAAAAACCCACAGGCAGCAATAGGAATATTTTAGATCTGATCTTATCAATTTGTTCTTTTCTTTGGAATAAACGTATTCTTATTCTTAAAACACCCAATTTAGTTAAATTATCCATCCAAATGCAATTAACTAAATTTAAAAAAAATAAAGGACAAAAAAATTTAACTAAAAAAAAAAACAAGCTTATCAGATTCAACCGAATTGAACAAGAAAACTTACTTATTGTAAATAAATAAAATCCAAAATATGAAGATATATATATATACACACACACACACACACACACACACACACACACACACACACACACACACACACGTGTTCGCGCGCATGCGTAAATATACAACTTGTATACAAATCAAAGACTTTTATGAGGAAGTACTATAAATCACATTACGAAATACAAATTAGAATAATCATTTTTTCTTAAGAGTGAAATTCATTTCATGTTATTTAATTAAGTTATAAAAAAAGGAATTAATAAAAAATAATGTATTTGTACCTTAATTTTCAGGTTAGATAAGGTTAGGTCAAATTTTCCAGTTAGGATTTAAATCGAATTAATCAGACCAGAAATTTTTATCCCTAGTAAAGAGGCTTTAGGGTGAAGTCGAAGGTATAAAATACGAATTTGTAAACAACTAGTATAATAGCTTATACGCACCTTTTTTTTTAAAAATTCGCTTTTATTTAATTTATTAATACGATGTGAAATTTTAATAAGTATTATTTCCACAAATTTTAATAAAGTACTTGTTTTTTTAATATTAATCAATAGTATAGATATTTGTATTAATACCCATAAAAATATCATAAATCTTTCCGGATTGAAAATAAGTTTTGTTTGTTTTTTATTTTCGGTTTAGACGAAAGCTTTAAGTTTTGATAAAATAGAATCATTGTAAAACGAAACTTAATTATTCTTTCGGTCAATAATAAAAAATTATGTTAAAAATTTCAAGGTGGTGACATATTCAAATAAGCCATAATTTATTTATACACGTAAAAAGTAATAAGATATACAAACGATAATGTAATCAGGTAATAAATAAATCTATAAAAACGAATAAAACTTTTCTAAGCAAATACTAATAATCTTCTATGTACTTTAATAATAGTCGCTAGAAAAAAAACTGTTTTCTACATTTTAAAGTTTAAATAATAATAATAATGAAAAAAATATCTGTTATTTGTAAGTTAATCTGTAATTCTATCCTTATTTCATTATCTTTCATCTTTTTTTTTTTTAATAAGTGTGTGTAACTACGAGGGTAATTTACCCATTTAGTTGTATTAAGTAACATAGTAAACAGCTGTCAGTTCAGTTATTGATGGCAAAAACAAAAATATTTCTCCTACGTAAGGATGGGAGATATGACGCAAAGCGTTGATGATATTACAACTGTGTGACATTGAAATCTTTCACATATTAAACATTCCTATAGGTCAAAGCTAAAGTATACTGAAGTAAATAAATATGCATCAATTAAGCAGGCATATGTTGTTTAATTTATATGTAGCAATGGATTGTAATTTTAATTGAATAGTATTACGGTCTTGAAGGTCGAATGCACTAATAGTTCAAAATGTTTACAGTAGGTTATTGTTTTATAAACGACGAAGGTACTTTAAAAGCAATTTAAAATGTTGTTGATACCATTGCTCAAGGTGTATTGTAAAACAGAGTAAAATTAAATCTTATAAAGTATTAAAAATTCTGTAGAAATAATCTGTGATTTTAAATTTTTAATTCTGAAGGATATGAGATTAATACAGAAAAAAAATTAAGATATGATAAGACTTTTGAAATTCCCTGCTAAACGGTATTTGTATGTGTGCGTCCCCAATAGCTTAGTATCAGTATGTACCGATCACTAGCGAAACATCCCGATTCTTTTAGTACATGTGGTGATCAGGTATACTTTTTATATTATTATATATCGATATATATATGCGAAATATATATATTAATAATATTTTTTATTTATTTATGTGATTGTTTTTCTTCATAAAATCTTTTTTTTCTTACTCTTTATAAATTCTCACTTGCTTTGTTACTCTTATTAAATGAATTTGTCTAATGCTCTATTGTTAGTCAGTCTTGTTCCATCCTTCAAAGACTCACCATGTGTTTATTACGAATGTATAATTAATACAATAATGATACGAGTATATATATATATATATATATATATATATATATATGTGTGTGTGTGTGTGTGTGTGTGTGTGTGTGTGTATGATTACAAGTTCAAAGATCATAATAAAAATAGTTTATATTATAAACGAAAAAAGACCTTTAATTATCTGAATGAACCAGTGAAAAAAAATATATTTAGAACAATTAAACCTAACCCAGGTATTGAACCAAGACGGCATATTATTCGACATTTTTGGTCATCAGAATCCATTGACATTTTGTAGGAAAGTTAGTTCGTATTATGATAATTTGTTTCATAAATTGAATATAATACATACATTATTTATGTTAAAGACAAGTTTCATTTCCTCCTTTTTTATTTGTGAAAATAAAAATCTTTCACTTTTTTCTTACTCTTTGTAAATTTGTATACTTTCTTTGACTTTTTATAAATTCTCACTTTTTTCTTACTCTTATTAAATGAATTAATCTAAATCTCTATTGTTAGTCAGTTTTATAATAATTATTAAATAGATTAATAAATTTGACTACCGTAATTCATTCATTCAGTATCGTAGCAGATCTTAAAACATAAATATTTTCGGTACGAAAAAATCGATGTTGAAAATACTATCGATTAACCATTTAGAATCGTATATATGATTTTTTTTGGCCTTGTTAACATATACAATTAAACATATATATAGGCAAAACACGTGGGTCAAATCAAATGGTTAACGATAAACAATCATATATATCCTCCTTAGCGATTTATTGATTTTGAAGCCAACTTCTCTTTTGTGTCAAGGAAGGTTAATTTCGTATTACGATAATTTGTTTCGTAAATTGAATATTATATATAAATAAATGATTAATTAATTTAATTTATATTCAAGCTTCCAGCTCTCGTATTGAGTCAATTTACATATGGATATTATGGATCTTGTTGAAAATGTTGAGTGTACAATTCTTAAAAGATGCCAAAAACCGATCTAAACCAATTTTAATTGGGAAGATTTGCTGATTTTTTTGCTTTTCCTTGATCAATTTTCATCATTAAAAAAAAGCCATTTTTACACGAGAGGTAATGAATTTTGGACACCTAGTATTGGTATTCCGAGACGCTGCACGCCAGGGCAACCCGCCCGGAGGCCGTAGCTACACAGGCGCGCCGTAGGAATGCCCTGCATACTATACTTTATTATTCTTTATATTGTGAAAATATAGTATTTTTGATATTTTCCCAATAGATCTTTTTCATTAAGTACTTATTCAACATCAACTTTAATATTATAGCAATCTTACCAAAAATCACCTTTCCACGTTTTATTTTTGCTTTTTCGTGAAAAGTGAAAAAAGGCGGACAGATTCCATTCATCCAATGTAAGTATGTGTTTACTCATATTTGGATTAATAACTCACGATTGGCTACTCCAAAAATCTTCAAATTTGCCATGGTGATCTCTATACAGAAAGATTTAAGAGGAAAGAGCATTAATTTGAGAACTGATTCTAGAGCTTGAAATAAGGAAAAAATTCATAAACATATGTCTGAAAACGCTCTGTTATTGAGTTACAGCTATGAAAATTTCGCCCGAATTTCAGTTCTCTCTGTGAAATTGAAGTCATACTGAAATGTTTAAGTAATTACATAAGGAGCAAACTTGGTTTCTCATATGTTTAATCTGGAAAATCGAATAAAACAGGTTCCACAGTATTTTCCGTAGTTTTCATGGTATCCACGTAAAATAAAAAGAAATTGGTGACAAAAAACAGGTTTGTTTAAGTTCGAAGTTCAATAACTTTGTTAAATGACTAATAAATGCATAAATTTTATTATAAAAACTTTAAGAGAATTTCATTGTGAGAACACTGATGTAATAAAGCCTAAGAAAAATAAAGAGATTTTATTATTGAAACAAAAATTAACAGAAAAATGTTTTGAATTTAAAAAATTTAACATTGTTTTTAGTACAATAAATTAGACCTTTAAAAAATTAAAATACGTTTTAATTTACATTTAAAAAAATACAGGCTTTGGTTTATACTGAGCTGATTTACAATAAATAGTTGAATTTTCGAACATTTTTAAGTAAATTAGATTTAAAGGTTCATTTTACATTTTTATGTAAATTAAAGTATTTTAATTTTTCAAAATATTATATCTATTGTATTAAAACAGCTTTTTTTAATTTTTACAAATTCATAACATTTTTCTATTAAGTTCTGTTTTTAATAATAAAGTTAATTTTTTTTCATAGACTTTATTAGGTAAATTTTCTCAGAATTACATTCTCTATAAGTTCTGATAAAAAATTTAGGCATTTATTAGTCATTTAACAAAGTTATTGTACTTCGAACCTAAAAAAACGTGATTTTCTTCATCGAATTTTCTGTTTTACTTGGATATCATGAAAACTACGCGAGATGTAGTTGTGGGACACGTTTTATTCGATCTTTCAGGACAATAATCATAAGAAACCATCAAGTTTACCCCGTATATAATACCTTAAAAATTACAGTATGACTTTCACTGGGGGAACTGAAATCCGGACGAAATTTTTCGCTTGCCATAATTCGATAACAAAGCATTTTTGGACATATGATATTATGGGTTTTTTTCCTCATTTCAAGTTCTAGAATCAGTTTCAAAATTATTTCCCTTTCCTCCTGAATTCACTCTGTATATAGGACATTGGTGATATTAAACTTTAAAATCGGGTCTCAAAGGAATGATGAAATGGAAGGGGAATCGTAGGATCAAACTTTGGCTGAGGCGAGTAAATGAAAATTTTATTCATATTAGTTTTGAGGTCTTTTAAAAAATGAACATTTTTATTTTACATTTTTTTCAAAAATAACTCGCAAATTAAAAAACCGGTTTTATTCTAACTTTTATACCTCTTTTAGGTTTGTTGTTGGTAATTGAATTGAATATATATATATATATGTTAAAAGTAATACTAACAGTAAATTTTGAAGTTTAGTATAAAAAATATTGCCAGAAAAGTTTAGTAATGCTGAGGCCGATTTTTTTGTGATTATGTACCTTTCTTTTAATTTCATATTATCATTTATTTTTTGTGGTTTAATGCAAATTCCAACTTTTAACCTAATTATTATTATATCAATATAAAAATATAAAATACCAACGGAATAAAAATACAAGTAAATTTAATTAATCATTCTAAAGAGATAGTTCACAGAAAAAAAGAAGTGAAATTCCCACCAAATTCCAACTTATAATCTAATTTCTTTTGCTTATTACCGTTGCAAGAAAATCTAAACGTTTGTGAAGGTATCGTTTTACTCGATAAGAAGGCTGTATACTTTTCTTCTTTCTTTTTTACTGTCTTAACGTAATAATTTTGGCAGTAACATAGACTTTGTCACCTTATTTAACAATGAAAAACGGCAGTTAATGACTTTCAATTTAAAATCAAAGACGATTTAATATAAATTAATTTTATGAAATTAATAATTAAAAAAAAAAACTTGTTTCTTCAAGTTCAGCCCAGTCATTTAATAAGCCCTGCCACTTCCTTATAGTCAATTAATATCAACTCACCCCTTGAGAAAATTATTTAAAAAATTAAAGTTAATCCCAAATAGATAAAATACCCAAACAAAATTCCTTGATTTTATGTTAAATCATTCCTGAGATATGACCTAATATACAAGAATAAAAATGATAACAAACGAAGGTATTTCAGTATTTTGTGTGTATGTGTTGTATGCGCGCGCGCGCGCGCGCGCGTGTGTGTGTGTATAAATGTACACACTATATAGAGCAAACAATAAATTATTTAGTGGTTTTGGATGATGTATATATTAACAATTAGATTAGCTGTGTTGAAAAATGATTTGGCAGTTATGTTGTCTGTAAAGAGTTAATCTGACCTCGAATTTGCGGTACATCGTTTATAAAAACGTATGCTCATTTATGTTACGTTATAAGCTATGTCGATAAGTTCACCAGATATTCAAGTGGGAATACCAATGCAGACTTGATCAAAGACTGCCGAGTCATTCTTTCAAATATTCGTTTTGCTAATGATATAAATTATTATAGTACTTTTTTTTAAAGCAACTAAGGCCAGGTTCAACATTTTCTTTTTCTTCTTCTCCTTATCATTTTTCATGTTCAACATGAGCACTTTTAGAATAACATGGTTCTGAACCTCTTGATATAAATTAGTATTCACATTTGAAGTCGATTTTTATTTCAAGACATGCAGGTTTTTTTTATCTACAAAGATTAAATATTTTTTTCATCAGACCTGTACAAATAAGAAAAGAGATTTAGGTCTAATTAATGTATTCTTATTTAATAACAAAATTAGTATTAAATTATTTTCTCCTAGCTAATTATATTTGGAATTAATTTAATCTAATGAAACTATAGTTTTTTCCCGTTATATCTGCACCAAATATATTTTTAATTTCTTAGAAATAGACTTTCTTTTCTTACCAATTCACAATATCAAATTATAATACTTGAATATACGATTTTGCGTATTTCATGTTTTTTACGTTTATTTCATTTTTTCCTTCAACTAAAGGGACTGAATTATTTATCTTCTATCTGATTTTAAAATAAAAAGTACACTATTTATGGATACAGATATTTAGAAAAATTTAGATAATTAAATTCTCAAAAATAGATACCAACTATTATATTACTTTTGTTTGCCAAAGCTCGTATTGTAAAATATAATGATAAATTCTTTCAATTATTTGATTAATTTATTCGTATTCGTCAGTGTACCACAGAATTCGAGAACCCTTGAAGTGAATACATACCGATATGAAAGAGAATTAGATGAAATAAAAATCTTATACCAAATGTTTTATATATATATAAAATCTTTATATAGTCTTTCAATATATATATATATATATATATATATATATATATATATTATAATAATAATAATAAGTTATGTAATAACTATTACAAAATAAGACTGTCTGGCTCGAAAGGAATATAGAAGGAAAATCTTGTGAATTAAAGGTTTCTGTAAGTGTAAAGAAAAAAAATTTATGAGAAGATTGTACTGAAGAAACAAGAGTTAAACAACGAAAGACGCGTCTGAAAGAAAAAGAAAGAAACTAGATGAAGTGATTTTTGGGTGGTTTTTGTCGGCCTATCTGCTTAGAAACATTTTTAATAAAATAACAATTACTTAATTTTTTCATTGCAAACATTTACCAGTATTTTTTAGAGTTCATGAATAAGATGATTTTGTAATTATAATCAGATTAATTATGTTGTTTCGAGTTGATCGTAATTTCATTTAAAAGAAATCTATTATATATAAAATCTATCTATATACTAGTACATAAAAAATCTGGAAATATATATAAGATTTCCAGAGATATATATATTTCTGTATACACACACACTCACACACACACACACACACAGAGAGAGAGAGAGAGAGAGACAGAGTGAGAGAGTGAGAGTGAGAGAGAGAGAGAGAAACAAACAGCACATCGATAAGATATATTCTTTCATATGCCACCCGGAATTAGTTGTCTTACAATCATTTTTTTTTAACTAGTACACATTCTTTGCAAATCGAAAACAAGTCTTTTTTCCATTTATATAAGTTCAACTTTTCTTAAAATGTTTAACAATTCTCTATTGTATATTATCAAAAGCCTTCTTCGTAACTAACCGTAATATACAAGTGGTTTTATTTTACCTTAAAATACCTTATTTTTCTGAAATTATACTGAGGATGGGAATAAGCTACCTTGTTCCACATTCTTTTTCCGGAACATTTGTGAAATGACCATGATAAATCTATATTTGAAATTCAGTCTGATAGTTCATATTTTTTACGATAGGTAATAGGTAATTACCATTTTATGATAAATGAACTGTAGGCATTGATCGTAACATTTTTCTTCATGTAAATGGATTAAGTAAATAAAAAGAAAGTTAAAGGATTTATTGTATTAAAATGTTTTCATTTTAAACGTTTATGATTACCGTAAACAAGAGTAAGTATATCTTAACCAACAAAAATTAAGAAACCATTACAAAACAATAAATTTCAAATTTTAGTTAACATTAAAACATACAATATAAAATATATAACCGACAACATATGCCTTATAAATGTCACCTTTTACTCGTACATTAAAAATTGTTTAATGTAAAAAATAATAAAAAAAATTGTTATGTAAAATCACAAGAAAACCAACAGAGAAAAAATTAACAAAATGCGTAAAAATAAATGTCATATTGGTAATTTAAAAAAAAGAAGAAAAAAAAGGTGATTATCCGGTTTGACCCCTTTGCTTTATTAAGTTAAATGTTTATAAGAAAGATAAGACAGCAAAGATATATTTACATTTCAAATTGAAATGTCTTGTCAACGAGTCAAGAGACAGCGACTCTTTAAATAGTTGATATTTAACTAAATACTACCCGCACTGTATATATTTCGTGCATATTTTTTTTTTTCTTTTATTTAATAATATAAAAATGTTTCTGATAAATTATTTTAAGAGGGTTTGTGTTTTTTATAAAAACTGATAATACATAATAATGAATTCCTTTAAGCTATTAGCAAATCTGAAGTTATCTTTTATGGTAAAATCAGTTGTAGTTTAAAATTAATAATTCTTGTAAGTGATCCATCGTTTCAAAAAATTGAAAAAACAATGTAGTTTTTTTTTAAAGTAACATGTAAGAAGGACGTTTAAAGTTTATATTTAAAATATTTTTTTTTTTTTATTAAATTATTATTTCCAAATATTTCAAATTATTTTAAGTTATCATTCAGAAATATTCACGCGAACGATGACCAGATTTATAGCACTATGTGTTATAAAGAATACTTTGAATATTAATAGGAGTTAAGATACTTTTTTACTTTTGTATGTTGCAGCCTAGAGTTTTTCTTCACATTAATGAATATTTGGTAATTATCTAGTAATTGTTATAATATACAATTATTTTGAACTGGGATGGTAAGTTGCGGTGCATTTCTTACACTTTCAAATATTTCTAATGAAATATAAATATTTACCCCCATCGTTTTGGATATTGTAGTTAAAAAATTTATATTTTCCACTATCTATTTATTATTTTATCTTTATGTGAACGCTTTCATTATATAAATTGTGTTATAAATTGTCTCATGAGTTTGAGCTTACTAACTCGCTTTGCAATAAATTTGAACTTAGAGTGTCTTACTTTATTTTCCGACCACTTTTCTGTTAACGAATAAAATTTCATTTAATTGTAAAATTTTTCCTTCAACAAGATATTTCACTAATAAAATTGTTATTTTTGATAACGATAAAAGAATCTGTCAACATAGTTGTTTCTGATGCACGGCTTACACACAACTTAATTTAAAATACTTATCATTTTATTTAAATATAATATTTTTTCGTTTATTTAATTCAGTGATTCTCCAAAGCGCGCGCGCATACCGTATTTAATTCGCGCGAGTGTGGTGGTACTAGCGGTGAATTAAGTAAACTAATGTAATTTCACAACCTACATAGAATAAATTTTGCTTGTACGATCGGTATACTGGTGTAGCCGCCAGGCTTAACGCACCGACTACCGAGTCAATCGGGCGATGGAATTTGAGAACCAGCCAGACCAAAGATCCTTTTTTGCCTTTAAATATTATTTATTGATTTAATTCTACCGCTCACCTGTGACGTCACAACATAGCATTTTTTTAGGAGGGGTGAGATTTTGTAAAAAATCTTTTTTTGCAAATATTGTTATTTTTAATTGTTAAAAATGTGCCTAAGAAAAATATGACCTTAATTAGGCGAAATCTCGAAATACCGAGGGTGACCTTGCTCTACAGCCTTACTCCCTTGACCTTTTAAAATTAAAATTTAATAGCATCAATGCCGAAATAATCTGACCAAGTTTGGTCGAAATCGGTCCAGTAATTCTGGCGATATAATATCAGAGTACGACACCGAACACATACATGTAAGTAAGAACATTAACAGCCAGAAAATTTCCATCCAATTTTTTGGGTTAAATGTCAAAACGTCAAGATCCGGTGAAAACCGCATATGCTCAAACTGACCGATTAACTTACCTAATTAAATTACCTTATTGAACTTAGATCTATTTGAAATATGAAAAATATTCTAAAAGCATGTTCCCGTACTAATTACTAATCTTTTCGTTTGTCCTCGCCTAATTTTACGGAAAATATTCTCCTATCGGCTATTTTCAAAAATGTAATTTCAGCTAGAAATGGTTTTATGAATACATTATTAAAACAGCGTTGTATTTAATTATAATAAACAGAGAAAGAAAATATGAATAAAATGATAAACTATTATAACGAGTGCAGTGAATAAAAATCAGTAAGTACTTCTAAGAGAGTACTTATTAAGTAAAGTAAGGTCTGAAACGAAAAAGTAAGTACCGATTTTGATGAGAATAAACGTTTACTATTACTGACAAGTTAACACTTAGTGGATTGAGTGAGTTACTGGTAATAATAAGTAATTACTTGTTGCAACATAAGTAAACACTGATTGAATGACATCGTCGTACGCCCGTATTCGTTATCGAACAAGTTGAATCATGCTAGTTACAATTTTTTTATTTTTTAAACAACTGTTAAACATACGGTTATGGATCTTGGTAGCGTTTCGTGAGTAACATCTAAGCCATGGAAGCGTACCCACCGTGTTGGTCTAGTAGTGAACGCGTCTTCCCAAATCAGTTGATTTGGAAGTCGAGAGTTCCAGCGTTCAAGTCCTAGTAAAGCCAACTATTTTTACACGGACTTGAATACTAGATCGTGGATACCGGTGTTATTTTGGTGGTTGGGTTTCAATTAACCACACATCTCAGGTATGGTCGAACTAAGAATGTACAAGACTACACTTCATTCACACTCATACATATCATCCTCATTCATCCTCTGAAGTATTATCTAAACGGTAGTTACCGGAGGCTAAACAGGAAAAGAAAGAAAAGAAAGTTTGAAGTTAACTACGCCAGAGCTGCAGAGGATGGTGCTACTGAAAGAACTTAAGTTGATCGAACTGCAGATGAAAAAAGGAGAACGTATAAGGACATTTTTGAACAAGTCGGAGAAAAAGCAAGAGCCATTAGTAGAACAAGAACTCTGACAATCTTATTCTATAGTTTAACGGCCGAATGAAATTTTTGAAATTTTTCAATAAATAAATAGACTAATAAAACTTTTGTATACCTTCCCTACTCTTTCCTTTTAAAATTATAAATAAAATAAATAGATAAAAATAAGAAAAAAAAAACAAAAACATGTTAAAAAAATGCGTGTGACCTTTGGGGCTGAGCATTTGTTAGAGCATTTAATGGTTTTTTTTTTAATTGTAATCGTTTATTTTATTACTGTAATTTTTTTCCTTTTTTTAGAGGGTAGGGATTTAAGGAATAAAATAAGGTTTATTAGTTATCGTTACATTTTAATTATCAGCTGCATGTGCTCGCATGTCAGCAATTTCTTTTCGTTTTTCCTGCCCTCTCCGTCTCAGAGTTATTTCCCCATCTTCTTTTTTGTAATCTAGTGCTTCCTCTGTAAATTAATTTTCTATAAATTCCATTTCATAATTATCATTTAAATGCTTCGCGAAATTATGAAGCACTACAACAACAACTTGAACATTTTCTAACTTAATTCGCACAAGATTTTCAAGTATAGGGATTCTCTTTTTAACTGACCGAACATTCTTTCTTTGTAATGATGACTCTGTTGTATACTTTTTCTTCTCTACTTGTTGCGGAAGTGAATGGTGTGAGCACCCACGGCGAAATCCCATACCCAATGTCAGCCAAGACACACACTGATCCCATATGGGCAGAGAGAACTTTACGGACTGAGCTTCTTCACCATATCCTACTGTCATGCGTACTTCCAGGCCATGATGTATCTACACTTGTGAATCTTTTAGTAGAGTCGCAGGTTGCCCGTACATTAATGCTTGCATATAACCTTTCCTATTTATATAGGAATCTCCTAATTTCGATGGTTTTATAATTTGTACGCGAGTGCAATCCAAAGCGCCTATAACAGTAGGAATTTTAAAGCGCGATAACCACTTTTCTTACGCTTCATTAACTTCTTCCATAGTTTCAGGAAAATGAATCCACTCCGTAGCCCGTTCATTTACTTTATTTAGGACGTAATACGTTTTTCCAACAGTCGTCCTGTTAACTCCGAAGTCTTCAGCAATACCTGATTGATAGCCAGGATCACCGAGATATCGCAAGAATATTTCCATCTTCAAATCCGATCACAAAACACCACCTCTAGTTTCATTACTTTTATCAAAAAATATCTGCGCTAAAACCGCTACTGATTGTTTTTCAAAGCGAAGTAACTGTTTGTATTTACTTGGACTAATTTCTCGTCGCTTTTTGTACACTTTACATTCACGCATTATCATAAAAGCTGCCATATCTGAATAAAAAAGAGTTTTAAGTCAGCACAAGACCAACCTGAAATATAAGCAAGTAAATACTGAAAAATATCGATAAATATTCTGTTTTATTCTCACAATTTCAAGTAAGTACTGAATACCGTAAGTGAATACTGGAGTTGCAAGTAAGTACTGGCGGAAGTCAAGTACAGTCAACACTATCAGTAAATGCTTATTTTTTATTCTCATTTTCTTCAGTGATTACTTGAAAAACAACAAGTAAAAGGTTTTATTTATTTTTATTCACTGCAGCCAATATGTCGTGGATGAGGTAATATTTGAAAAAAAAAGTGTGATTTTTCGCATCTGTAAGAACGCAATGCCTTAAGCTTGCATGAAAATGAATATGTGGTTTCTTATCTTTAATTCCGTATCTCTAAGTGTTTTCCTATTCACAGCAATTATTTTTAAACATTTTTACTTCCTTGTACGAAGTAAAAGAAGTATTGTGATCGTGAAAAATCTTAATTTTCAAATTTCAACGGTAATATCCATTTTGACCATCCCTGAATCCATTTTGACTAGTTTCAGCGTGACGTCTGTACGTAAATATGTGCGTATGTACCTGTGTCTCTCACATAACTCAAAAAAGATTAGCCGAAGGATGTTGAAATTTTGGATTTAGGACTGTTGTAACATTTAATTGTGCATCTCCCCGTTTAATTGGAATCGACTGAACCAAGTGTCAAAAAAAGCCCAAAATCCAAAAAAATTGGAATTTTAAACGGATTGGATTTTGAATGTTTGAAATTAAATTCTAATTAATGAAAAATTTGGATCTTAAAACGGGAGGCACATCGGTTCGAATCAGACTCCATTTTTTTTTTGGGGAATTTAAATATATTGATTTATTAATAATTATTAACCTCTGTTTGTAAAAAAAAAATTACGATAAATAATAATTCAGTAATAAAAAAAATACCAGAAGTTATAGATGAAATAAAATTTCATGTACTTTTCTATTTAAAAAATGAGTATATATAATTTAATAGGCGCACAAGGAAGTCATGTGGTGTCCACATCAGATTTTTATAAAATATCATTCTTTTTTATCATAATAATAATTGTTTTCATTTCTGCACAAATTTATTTTATTTTATTTTTTTTATTTTAATAATCATTTTTGACAATTAAAATAATTATTGAAAGGGGCAAAGATAATTTGTAATGTTTATTAACGAATATTCATAAGATTTTTTTTGTTTTAACTGATGTTAAATCAATTTAGATCAAAAAGTATTTAAACTTATAAGTGTACTTAACTTTAGTTGTTCTTCATTAGTAATTGAGGCATAAGATAAAACCGCTATCGATTCTAACCCTTATTTTGAAACATGTTGTTAAACTTGAAACTCATTGACAAAATTTTTATGAGATTAGTATGGTGAACCGTAATTATATGAGCCGAGGATGAATGAGATAATATATTTAATTAATCTATCATTGACGGGATGTTTATAAAATACTATCACAACCTAACATGTACTCTCTTCTCTCTAGACCAATTTTTTTATTATACGAAACTCTCAGCTAAAATGTATTTTTTTAAATGTCAAAATTTATAAAATTACACAGGTGTTCGATTATTTATTTTCAATATTTTCTGATTAATTAAGCTTAATTAAATATAGTAAATAACTTTATTTATGTAAATTGTTAATAATAATTAATTGTTATTAATGTTTAATAATAATTAATGACAGGTATGGAATTTATGTATGTCAAATGTCACCTATATAGCAGTACATTTAGTGACAAAGTAATATTACGTAGAGTATTATGTACTAATTATTATATTTAATCATTTATGGACTTACAGGTGATAAATTTTTAATTTACCTTAGTCGTCTGGTTACACAACCTGCGAAAGTATTATAACTTAATTGTTCTGCGTAAGTGATTATGCAGAATAAGTGATTATGCACTTATCTATAAACTTACAATCAGTTACGTAAAAAAAAATTACAGCTTTCAAATTTATTAAAGTTACATGCAAATTTTTATCAGTTAGCTAAATGTTAAACATAATTTATGATCTGCTAGCTAGAAAATATTCGCTACAATAAAAAATAGTATTTTTTTTATATGTCTTTAATTTTAATTTAGTATCGTTAATCGTATACTGTTTAAATACATAGAAATATTTAATAATATTAAAAACTAATAAAATATTTTACAACAGATTATAAATTCTAATAATTTATTGATCACTAGCTTGATTTTTCCATGTTTTCAATTCATTTCTTTCTGGTCAAAGTTCAGGTTTACTACTATAAAGGTGTTGTTGACAATGATACATGGTATACATGATCAGATATTTTTAAATATTATTAATCACAGAAAACTCTTATACATATCCAAGTGAATAACATTTTATATAATCTGTAGTTTGGCTGATTATTTATGTATATATTCTCAAATAAAACCTCTCTTTAAGTGAAAAAAGTTTTTTACATAAAAAAGGTAAGATGTTTGTTAAAGTAAGATTTCTAAATATATGAGAAAGAATTAGGTTATGTTTACTGGTTATTTACCGCTGTGATCAGTACGGTAGTAGTTACGAAAATAACATTTTAGATATCCTGAGATATTTCGTCGGCTGTACCCGATGACATTTTGTACCGGCGAGAGGAGCTGGAGACGCTACTTTACTACCCTTAACCAGCAACACAACGCATCTTACACTCACATTCGGACCCGAAGCGACGGGGAGTTTTAATCTTTAGGACTTTGGAAGTTAGCGTCCCCACAGTCCTAGCCTCTGAAGTTTTTTCCTACTATACTTTGGGCTGCGGAACGTTTCACACCGTATACACACACACACACACACACACTACACAAAAATCATTACACAGATTACAACATACACCCTTTTACACAACAACATCTTACACTATCTCTTCTTAACATATACACTCGGTGGTGTTGCTACACCTAACGAAATGCAACCGTAACCGAAGATGGAAACTATCGTGCCGATGGGTAGACGGCTCAACGTAGTTTTTTTTTTAGGAGAAAAACGCTTTCGCATTATACCGCGTTATCGATCGGGTGGGGCGGTGATAAGAGAGGGAGTAGGTTCTTTCATCCCACTCTGACATTTCATTATTCTCTTCACGACCCCTTGCGGATGAAGCTCTTCGGCAATTTCACAAACGTCCATCTCAAGAAGATCCCGGTTGTACTTAGTGTACTTAGTGATCAAACATCGTTTGATACTCTTAAGCCCTAGCTCCAGTATGCGCGCGCTGTGCTGGTGATCTGTTATTTCGCCGGCACCGTTGGAACCGCATCAACAGTCCCAATCAAAAATCCTGCGGTGGTTGTTGGTCCACTTGAAAAAACTAACAAACCCGGATGCTTAAAAAGACTTCTGCGACCAACCTTGTCAGCTAAAGATATGTCTAGAGATAATGAAACGAGAGATGACACAACGACTGCTAAATTATCAACATTATATTTTATTTTAGTAAATTATATGAAAGAAGGTAAATCATTTGCAAAGATTTCACCTTTCTTAATACACAAGTGTGTTGTTACAGCTTATGGCTATTCGAAGTCAATTAAAAAACTTATGAGTGGCGCCTTGTTGACTGAGTTAGTCAGAAGCTACTAACCCTTAGGTTCATAGGTAAGGACGAAGTGATGGTGGTCTCATATAGTAACTTAAATTCCAGCAAGGAAGTGATTTTTGCCGTGACTGGCTGGTATTGAACCATCCGAAATGTCAGACAAACTGTCACCGCAGTCGGTCACTTCTGTTCAAAGGTTAATGAGGATGGAGAATGATGTTGATGTGCCAACATCTTCACTTATTCTATCCTTTTTTACTCCAACGGTCCCTGATCGAATAAAAGTAGGATACCTCTCGATCCATGTGCACCATACATATCAAACCCCAGACGCTGCTTCCAGTGTCAGGGTTTTGGTTAAACTAAAATTGGTTGCACAAAGGAACAAGTTTGTGCGCGTTGCAGCTGTACGGCACGTGTTGACAGCACATGCATTGAAGCTAAAAAGTGTATAAATTTCAAGGATTCCCGTTAGACAGGATTTTGAGAATGTCCTTTTATAAGGAGAAACAAACTATATTAAGGATTGTTATTAAACAGAAAGTATCCTTTCCTATGGCTCATGGGAATACAGAAAATCCTTCAACCTGATGAATTCTGTACAGCCCGGTGTAATTTTTGTCCAGACTCTTTCTAATAATGTAAAAAAGGAGAACGAGTGCGCATCATGCAAAAACTGACCAAATTGGTGCAAAACTTGTCGGACCGGGTAAAAGCCTTCACTTCTCCAGCGTTGAGTACAGGCAAGAAGAAGAATATTTCTGGTGGAAAGGCCGACATTGGTTCACCGAAAACCACTTTAGTCGGTACGCTGCCCAATAAAATTCCTTCTGCACTAAGTTTGCAGCAAACTACTAAGATCCCAAAGAAAGGTATCTACAAAAGAAATTGTCGTTTGGTACAATCTGCCAATCTTCCAAATCCCAACCACTACCTTGAGATATCTTCGATGATATGATGACAGTTTCTTCATCCTTGTATCATTAATATGGGTAATTGATTTTTCACGCAGTTCATTTAAAAAATTTAACTGACTAGTTTCATCAGATCTCTTATCTAATGTGATCAATTGGTTAGCGTAAATTAGAAGCAATATTAATAGTGTACCGTAATTATATGAGCCAAGGATGAATGAGATACTAATATTTTTAATGAATCTATCATAGACAGGATGTTTATAAAATACACGTACTAACACGTACGCTAACACGTACTTTCTTATCTCTAGGCCATCCCAATTTTTTATTATACGGAACTCTCAGATAAAATCTTATTCCTTTAAAACGTCATAATTTATAAAATTATATACGATCATTCATTTTAAATATAAATATTTCTATAAGTATTATGGGTGATCTTGCACGTATCTTATGTTATCTACTAATAATTTGTGCGTACGAGTAAGCATTCAATTCTACAACATTACTTTTTACTAAAAGATTTTATTTTTAAACTAAAATTTGTTGTAATAAATTGAAATTAGATAAATTTAAAATCAGAATATGCAGTAATTAAATAAAATACGTTTTTGCAAATGTTAATGATTTTAAGTTTCTTCTTCAGGTAGTATAGTTATCAAAATTAGTAATTTTACCATTATGATGTATTTACCTTTACAAATGTAAAGCTTCAACTTATACGTGTAAGCATACATTTGTGTGTGTTTCAACCTGTCTACTATATTTTTTTCTTTAAACCTGATGTGAAGATAGAACCAACTTCAATTTTCATCACCGAAGTGATCACAGATAACCATTTTTTTTTCTTTTTATTAATTTTTCCAACTTCAGACATTATTTTGCACGAGGACATTATTTTAAAGGAAGAAGTTGAGATGAATGAAAGTGCAAATGAAAAAATGTTAAGACTATGCCTCCGGTTAGATAATATAATTGCTATCAATCATTTATAATAACAAAACTAACTAGTCGGGCATTTTTATATTAAAGTGTAAGTTTTTCTAGTTGCAATTATTTTACTGAGAATTTTTCCATTGTTTTTCTTCAAGTAAGAAATTACCAGGATGGGAAAGTTTTCGCTTTAATTTATGGGAGTAACGATAAAAATAATTATCAGGTTTTACAAAATAAATCTTCGACAAATCCCGAAAAATGTGTTCACTTAGTTGCTAAACCTTCTCTTAGTGTAACATTTCTGAATATTTAAAATGACAAAGAATTATCACAATTAATAAGTTTAAAAAATAAGTGTATTTCATAAAGTGAGAACAAAGTATATATATATTTTTCAGTTTTACTTAAATAATGTAATTCTTTACTTAAATAATAAAAAATTAAGAATTTAATTTTTTACAGAGTTTTTCGTTAAAATACATTCACAGCAATTATATTACAAAATTTCTATTGTTATTTGTAGGTAAGCCTATCATTAAATAATCAATTTATTCATGTAAATTCATAAAATATGTTGTAGGTTTTTCGTCGATACAATTTTCATTGTACATAAAAGAAAACCTTTGCTATGATTGTCAAAACGTAAGTTTAAAAAAAAAAAAAACATTCTTATAAAATTAATGGGCTTTTCTCATTTAAATTTAATTTTGTTAAATGCATCCTGAATAAACAGTTTCTTGTCAAGAGAAAAATAAAAATTTACATAAATATGTTTAAGTTACGCCATCAGTATATATATATATTTTACTAAGGTACTAATCTCGTAGAATTCATTAAAATCAGCCTACCTGTTTGTTGTTTGATGAGAAAAAAAAAATCGGTATAGCTAATCAGTAAATCAAGGTGGCATTTATATGTAATAAAATGACATCAGAAATAGTGTACACGAAAAGTTTACCGAACAGATAAAAGTTCAGTTTATATATATATATATATATATATATATACCTTAATTAAAATCACAGTCAAAATAAATCTTGGATTGTTTGCTTTCTCAAAATACTTCGCAATAATTTTCATCTTCAAAATAACTTCTTTTTTTTTGGATTCATTAAGATTGGCAATATTATACCATTTGATTTTAATTCATTACCAAAACAGCAAGCCTAAGAAGAACATTTTCAGTAATATATGATTTGCATACACAGACAGGTTTTAGTAGTGCCTTGATCATCTTTAAAGAATTATCTTAAATTAGCATTTTTAATTCAATTAAGCACGTAATCTAGTCTTATTTATTTAAAATATTATATATATATATATATTAAGACTAGATATTCAGTATTGTGTGTATAACGAACGATAAGCACGATTTAAATGCTACACACAACAGGTGGCGCGTTCAAAACACTGCAGGTATCACGCGAGTAAACGTTAACCTTTACGTTTTAAATTTTATTTCACTATTTTTGATTGGATTTAACTGTTTAAAAAATCTTTAACTGTTGATCAAAATAAAAACTACCACTATAATAAAAATGACAGCTTGCAATTTAATTTAATTATAATAAAATACTGTTGTTATCAATGTTATGTCATCCGTTATTAAAAACAATAAAACTAATAACAAATCATATTTTTTTGTTTTATTGAATATAACGACACAGCAACTTTACAATGTGTTCAGCAAGATAATTGAACAATAAGTAAATAAGATTTATGTTTGAATTAACATTAACTAGTCACAGACCAAGCGACTGGTAACTTAACGATAACAACGAAATGAAATAGAAGAGCACATCGTACAGCCAGAACTTAGTCACCTAACTGAAACGATAAGGTAAATCAAGAATATTGTTCCTCAGCAATCTTGAAAAATCGCTGTTCGTGTTATCCAATAAATAGACCGCAAAATAATTCGTGCGCCGATCCAAACGATTTTGATAACAAGAATAAAACAAGAACAACAACACATAATAAAAAAAATAATAAAAATAAAACAATAACAAGAACACGAAAATAATAATACACAAAAAACGAAAACCTGTCGAGAGCCAGAATAAAAACACGTCCGCACTACTGTACATCAGGTGGTGTACTTTTACTGAATATGAATTAATTATAACATTTTAAATACAACAATTAAATAAACTTTTATAAATCGATCTTCACTTGGTGTTTTCAATTTTATTCAAATATTTATAAATGTTCAAAGCAAAATAAGTCAAATAAATGAATTAGTAAATTACGTTAATATATAATTAATAAATTAATTATTATTATTTATAAATATTATAATTGATAACTATCAATTAACTATTATTATTAAACGGTATTTATTAATTGTTTAAGTAAAATGTAACATATAATAATAAGAAGAAAAAGAAGAAGAAAAAATGAAATAAATAAATATAATAATTTAATAAAATAAAAAAAATTATCTTTTGATGATTTTAAATTATCTTGCTAACACATTATAAAAAAATCCGAAATATAAAAAAAATTAACCTTAATATTTCTTTACAAATAAAATCATTGAATAAATTAGTTTATTAGCTACTAACAATAAACAATAAATCTAATTAATTGCTTAATTGCCTAATTCATAATTTACATTTAAAAGTAGATTTACATATGTTACGAAAATAATGGCTTCATTAACTGTCACTTGGTTGTAACAGTAGCAGAATAATTAATTTTATCAGCTGAGGTACTAAACAACGACCACTACAGTTTTAAAGTCTTAGTTATGTTTTAATGAATGTATCATTACAAAAAAAATTAGCACTAAAGAAACCCAGATAAATTCCCTAAAGTATTCAATGGATATCACAAAAAAAAATTATTGAAAAATAATTAATAAATTAATTATTCTGCTACTAGGATACAATTTCTTAAACATTATATCTGTACATTTCTTATAGATTTGACACTTGTAAAAAAAAATTAAGCGAAATTTTTCTTGAAAAAGCTGAAAAAATTGTACTATTTTAACTACATTTTAAACTTTTCATTAACTGATAAATAATTATTATTAAATAACAGATTATCACACAACCTATCATCATAATCACCAGTTGATCATTTTTGGATCAACGATTTTCCAGTAAATCAGCATTTTTAAGTAATAGTTATTTAACTTTAAAAATTATAAAACCTCCATTCTGTTCACTGTGACAAGATAATAGAAAAAATATGCAAAAGTACAACAATAATAAAAAAAGATTATTAGGTTACGGATGATGGGATACTTATGTATATTGCAAAAAAAATTATAACATTTCACTTCAATATAATCGATTAGGAACGGAAACTTTTGGAAAAAATAAATAAACGAAGTATAATAATTGATTTCTTATGAAAAGTATTTCATTTTAGTAGCAATACAACTATGTAATTACCACATAATATTTCTTTACAATACGGTACACCGCTTACTTATTTATTTTTTCAAATTACTCTTCGAAATTTAGTAATTGTAATTTATAATTTTACTGCAGTTTCGTAATGAGCTTGTTAAAATAGCTCTTTTTAATTTTAAAAATAATTAAATATAATGGGGTTAGATATTACTTGAAAAATGTGATAAACAAAAATCCTCTAATCGAAAATGTACAATGCGGGCGAGGAGTTTGAAACGGTTATTCGTAAGGTATGTGAGGAAATGTTGAGATTTTTTGTTACCTTTCCGTGGTTGTAAATTAAGTTAAAATACGTAAAAAAAAATTGGTTGTAAAAAAAAATACGTATTTTTTTTTTAATGTTTTTGAAGAAAGATTTTTGGTTATGAGAAAAATTATTTCTGTTTATGTAGTAATCATTTGGAATTGTATATGATGTTTTTTTTTAATCTTTGTTATGATTGAATTATTTAGACTCATTACCAAAGATGTAACGTTAGTGTTAAAACAATAAAAATTAATAAATTAACAATTGCACGTTAATTATCAATTATAAAATATATATTTAAAAAAAACATTTTTAAGTATTATAAGAGTAGATAATAGCATAATGAACCATTGATTACATTTTAATAATAATTAAACATTCAATTATATTTAAAGAGAAATCTTTATAGGTCATCCTCAAATTATTTCATTACATTTTCTGCAATAGAGTACACTCAAGGGCATAAATAAACGCTTTCATTCCATAAGTGCTAATAAATAATACAATAAATATATTATTTCTATATGGTCTGTATGACAAACACCTTTCGCTACTTGTTTGCAGTTAACTTATCTATGGAAATGTCGCGACAAAGCTGTCAACATCATTTTATTGTTTGGTAACTGAATATGAAAAAGTAATAAAAAAGGTTCATGTTAAATGATAACACCGAATAACATTGGCTACTTGTATGCGCGTTTGCATTTAGCGATTGTGTAACGTTGAGTATTTAATATCGAAATGCAATTAATATTTAGCTTACCAAAAACAGATGTAGAATTAGAAACACATAAAATTAAAATAACGCTGCATAAATAAACATATTGCATTCAATTTCACCATTGACTGCCACCTTAATACTTTTATGCATTCTTAATATTACGTCATATACTTTCACACTAGCCGCTGACAAACCAATTTTAATAAACTTGTATACATTGAAAATAAAGAAAACAAAAGAAGGAGCGTGTCCGTAGTATTTCGTCTGTTACGACACAAAATCGCGATAAGGATGCGTCTTATCAGGATTACACATACTATCATTATCTTAATTGATCTTCCTGTTCCATACAACGATGGCAGCTCTTATTATTTATTCTGAACGAATAGGAAGGATAACGTTAGATGAAACGCCCTATATCGTCAATTGAAACAGAAAATCAAATTCACATGGATATGATACGAAAATATTAATAAACCTTTAACAATTTCTCAACGTGTAACAGTACACAAATATGGATAATCTTATTGTTTTATTTCATTTTCCAATAAAACATTAATATTAGCGTATTGTACCTTTCAACAGTAATTAATAATACTAATCTTAAAATATTTCAACCCTAGTTTTCAGTAAAAAAAAACTATAAAAACAAGCATAAATTTTCTGGATTATACAAAACTGAATCGTAAAAATTATACTAACTTTACATCGGCCAAACAGGCATTTTTAATATTTAATAAACACAATAGTTATATATAAGATTGAAAATGGATAATGACTCGAGCAGTCGATGCCATTTCATTAAAAAAAATTAAAAATAAATAGATAATCTAAATATAAAATGAAATTCATTCGTTTGTGTACTACGTACAACAGAAAACATAAATGTTTAACAAAAACGAAAATCTATTCTGTTCCGCTTATGATTTCGCATGAAGTACAAGTTTAAATTTTCACAAAAACCATTCTCTATAATTTGGGATTATGAATTAATCCTTATGTGACTAAATATTAAAAATGAAACCTTCTAGTATCCCTCCATAATTATGTTATTAATCAATCCATATAATTATTTAAGTTCTGTTATACATATTAAACTAATTACATATTACACGGCTGAGGATATATATATATATATATATATATATATATATATATATATATATCCTATATATATATATATATATATATATATATATATATCATTTTTATATATAAAATTACACTAATTTCTCTTATTGACAAGATATTCATATCTTTCCGGTAGAAAGGAATATTTTCCAGTTTAGTTACATAATCTCACAGAACATTAATTTAATTTAATTACATATAGTCCTTCAGTTTTGTATTTCTGTTCATCACAAATAAATTCCTTTAGTTAATACACGTGAATGTAATTTTTCTCTTTATTGGAGAATGGTTTAACATAATGATAAGTTATACTGGCTGCAAAACCTTTCATTTACAATATAGTATACTTCTGTACCTTTCATGCTTATATTTATATATATTTGTTATAATGATTCGTAGTAAATATTTTTTTCGCACTGAACAAGCCGATGCGTGAGTAAATTTTAATGGCGAGATAAAGCTGTCTGTTATACAACCACACGTTTTTATTTTACGACCGTTTAAGATTATTTTATAATCTTTACGTGTCAGCTTTTACTCATTGTAATAATTATGGTTATTTTGTTATTTACGTATTTAGTGAACTGTAATGAATTTTAATTAATAATATAAATTTTATTTAAGAAAAGTAAATAACATAAACGTATTTCTTTTTATTTATTTATTTATATGCTCTTAAATTTCCTACGTTTTTCTCAATGAAATTGAATTTTTAATGAGAATTTTTCATTTTATTAACTGGAATTTAAAATGAATGAAGGTGTTCAATTCTTCTGTTTACATGAAATCTTTTTAAAACAGCATACATATAAGTTTAAAAAATAATATATTTATTATTTATAATATGAAATAACTTATATAAAATTGTTACTTCATGCTACATCATTTACATTCAGACATATATTTATATATATATATATGAAGGAAAAAAAATTTTTTTTGTATTTATAAGGTTGATTTCTACGTTTCAAATTATAAATTTTACGTCATAAGAACAATAATTATTATTAAATATATACAGTATGTATCCTGCAATATAGATTTCATTTACGTAGTATTATGAACGCATATTCCCAGGATTTTATATTTTGAATACAGTAATATAAAAATAAAGAAAAAGATAGTGCAATATAATTAATAAATCTTAAAAATTTCAGATATCCTCTCACTTAATCGCTTTTAAGTTTAGGGTCATACTATGAGGTGATGCTAAATGTAGGTTTTGTTGCGACAACAAGTGGTAATAATTATTTATTTCTTATTTTATTATTGGTTGCAACATTAGAATTTATTCGTAATAATACGTAATTATGAATAAAATCAGTAAAAATCAATTAAATGTAATTTATAATAAAAAAAATTATAATTAAATATAAACAATTTTATAGATTTATTTTTTTCTATTAAACAAAAAATCTATTCTGAAATTGTACAAAATATAAGATCGTATGAAGATAAAAATGAAAATGATAAACATAATTCAAAAGATGAAATATATATAACATAAATAACTTAACTACTGGTTCATTTAAAATCATGTACATAAAAAATTAATCTAAAGTTTTGTTTTATTAAATCGGTACGTTAAGCAGAGAAATTATTGTAAATTGATCTAGAAAAATTTACTTGAACAAATTATTCAAGGGAGTAAGCACTAAAATAATTGGATTATTTAGACTTCTCATAATTTGTAGTGAATTTTGACTATTTTAAGAACTTAAAGTCTTGATAAATAAACTGTTTAATAATGTACCACGAGAAAAATTTAACAGTTGGTTTTTAACTGGAATCACTCAAGTTTCTCAATGTAGAATATATCCTATATAGTCGACTCTTTTTCAGGCTTACAATCTTTATAATATCTGATGGAAAGTAACAATTTGGATTTACGTCCAAGTAGCCAATTAGTTTCTTTTTTTTGGAATCTGACCTCTTTTTTTAAGTATATTCTTTTAAAATAAGTTGTAAATTGAATAAGAATATGTGGAATTCGTCAAAAATAACTTAAGCAAACAATTATTTCAGGGTCAAAATAATATTAAAATAAATAAGATTTGACCTCACTTCTAAAATGATAGTATATGAAAAAGTTTTCTTTCATAAATAAAAAGAGGAGAACTTTTAAAGGAAGTATTAACATCCTTTTAAATTACATACAAATTATTATTCGAATCTTATAAATTACGCACCAACAAATTTAAAAACAATATCTGGTGTGGTTTTTAAAAGCTCTCGTACATCCGTCAAAATGAAAATCTATTCAAGACATTAAACATTTTCCAATATAATCTTTTTCACCGGAAATTAATTATCTTTATCATATCAGTTTGAATAAATTTAAAAAAAATTAATAAAGTGCGTACCGCAAGATTAAATTCAGCATGTGAGATTTATAAAATGCTCTTGCACTTAATCATAATGTGAAAATTTTGAAATAAACTCTGTTAATACTATCATTTTCATTAATTGGTTATAAATAAAACCAAAATAACCTTGAGTTTATTTAAAAAATACAATAAAAATGATTTCGAAAAGTCACACATCAGATAACTAAACTTCAGTAAATGTAGCTAAAAAAATAGCACTTTCTTTAAAATTAAAAAATCCCAGAGATAGCATCATAAATAGCTCCATTTCTTTAACTAATCAAATAAAAAATATTAATTATATTTGAATAGATATAACTGAAATGTTAAAAAAATGCCAAAAAATAAGTTACCTAAGTTAAGTAAGTCTGGTTTATAAAAATTCCTTCGTCAAAATCGTTCAGCTAGCGTTATAAATAAAGATTTTCATTAATTACTTTTCGAACGGTTTAAATCCTTTTTTCTTTTAAATAGATTAAAATAAATAACATAGCATCAAATTGTTGCTCATATGGTAAATTTCATGTGACTTCGATAAGTGTAGCTTTTAAAAACTCGTTATTATGTTAAAATACTAATTTCTTTGAGACGTTATTCTAAACACATAAATTAATTAATTTTCATTAATTATATTTTATAATTCATATAAATACTTATTCAACTTGATCTAAATAATACGTAAAGATTAATCTAGATGTTTTAGATATTGCAATATATGAATAAAATGACCAATCCTTACCAGGCATAGCAAGATTTAAGCTGTAGTATTTTAGTAAAAATGAGGAATTCACAAAGGTTGCATACAATATTTATTTAATTTCTCTTAACTGATTGTTAATAAATATACTTCTAATCGCATTACATATTCGCCGATGAGTTGAAGATAACCTACTTCAACTTACCTACCGCCGATAACTTACTTCAAGATAAGCGTGAAAATCGCAGATGGTCTTGAAATATTCCCGTGTTACTGTTTTAATGAAGTATGTAATCTCATTTCACAACTAATATTTATTTTAGGCAAATTCTTTTTTTTTAAATACTATAAAAAAACTTTTTTAAGAAAAATATACTTTAAAAAGTGCATATTTTCGGTTATCGGCAGTTTTTTTAAAAAATGAGCTCTGTAGATAAAAATTCTATAACAACAACAAACAAATATTTTCATTTTTATAACGTCAATATGAAAACAATCTGCATTTTTTTTTTCTTTTGAAGAATAAGTTCTTAGTTCATAGGTAAAGAAATAACGTTAATATAATAGTGCAACTTAATATATATAATTTTACGCAAGGTTGGAAATTTAGTTTAATTATCAATTCAAACTAAAATTTCAATCTACAGCTGTAATGCATTTTAAAAAGTAACAAACATTTACCAACAAGTTACTTGACTTTTTAAGTAGATTAAAAAGATTATTATTCATCTGAAAAAAAAATCGAAAAAAAAATAATAAAAAGAGTTATTATTTTAGAATATCTATCTAGCCTAATTTTTTTTTTCTTTGTCTGTTCAATACAAAATAATCCAAACATGAGGTACTGCAATACTATTTAAAATTAATTAGATCATAAACCATCGTGTGAGAGCGCGTGGTAAATTCTTTACGCCAAATCAATTTCCCTGTTTAAAATAACTGTGGGATTTAATGTTCACTAAAATTTACTTCAGTATTAATGATTTATTTAATTGTTTGGTTTGTTTTGATTTGAGACTATTTTAAAATTAATAAATTTTAGTTTTAAATTTGTTTTACTATAATATTACTTAACTAAGATAAAGCTTTGTCTAGTAAGGATTTAATCTTATTTCATACATTAAATGTCACATTCATGCTCTTAAGTTACGTATCACATTTAATAATATAATTACTTGTAATGCGATTAAGCTTATGAATCTACATTGAGTTATTCGCATTGATATCTTACTGATAATTTTTTTATGCACTATTTAGTTTTATAATTTAAACATAACCTAAATACCATAATCAAATAACTAATAATAATATTGTAATAATAATAATAATAATAAAAACTTCTTATTTGATAAGAATTTTATGATCTTTTAAATTTGTTTAGCCAAAAGTTTAAAATTAGAGTTATAACGCTGTATTATTTAATAGTTCTTTTGTCACAGCATTTCTTTAAAATTTTCTTTAATTATTAAAGATTATTAAAGATATAAAGATATATATATATGTAATACATATATGCATGTACATATATGTAATAAACAGTAAGCACATATACTTTCATCTAAATTGCTTTGAATTTAGTTGCGTCATTTTATTAAAATTTTCACAATTATTTTCAAACGTTTTTGTTTCTTATAAATATTATATTACTACTTTTTATTATTATGGCCTTGGATTTGCTTATGATATATTTTAAGGAGGAAAATGAACAAGTGAAGTTATTCATTCTGCAGCAGAACGTGTTACTCGTATATTATGCGTTAAAATTAAAAAAAAAAAAAAAAACTGACACGTATTCTTTATTAAAGTTTCGTTTGTTTCTATATTCCTTTTTTATGAAAAAACGTATTTTATAATATATTTGAAACCTTATCCGTTTATTTCCTGCTAAATAGATATCTACAAAAACTACTCAGGATTATGATTGTACAAAAAGTTATATATTATATGTATGTATATATACACATTGATAATACTTACAACTCAGGATTATGATTTTACTTATGATTAGAATAGCTGTGCCATCCACAATGAAAGCGAAAGTAACCTTGTCTGTAGTCGGAGGTATGTAGTAAAGATGGAGTAAAATACGGATCCCAAGACATAGCCCTGAGAAACCCCCGACATGATTTTGAAGAATGTGGGCAACTTCTGATTATATTTTACGTGAGAAAAACGTCCTTGTAGGTAGACGCGAAGAATAAGGTTGTGGAAGGCCAGGGTGCCAGACCTTATCAAAGGCCTGATGAACAACTAAGAAGGCTGCCGAATAGTATTTTTTCTCTCAAGGCTTCTGCATATTACGTTTACGAGCCTGTGTTGCTCGTTAGTGGAACGCCCACAACGAAAACCGAACTGATTGTCAGGAATTCCATAGCAAATGCTCCAAAACAGGTCATATTCTTCGAAGGAACATTTCGAACACAGTAATTATACAATTAATTATTTTTTTATAGGATTTGAAATTTCTTTTATCACTGTTACAATAATAATAATAATTACATAATTGTTTATAAATACTGTCAGGCTGAAAATCCCAAATATTATCTACTTAAAAAAAGTAGTAATATTTTTTTTATGTATCCAACATAAAAGAATGTCTGTTTAAAAAATATAAAATTCACGAATTCAATAACAGTCTAAGACCGCATACAAAATTTAAAAAATAAAATAAAAAGGACAAACAAAATTAAAAACTTTGCATAAAAGGTTTCATTAAAAATAACTTATTAAATACGAAGATATTTTTGGTAAATAATATATGTATATTGTATGTTACAACGTAAAGAGATGTAATCTTACGTGAGAGTAATTCACTAGAACAATGTACCTATTCAAAAGTATAATAAGCATTCCATGACAAATTTATAAAGGAAAGAGAAAATTGAAGTAGTAATTTCCTATTGTCTTCTACACTGAACCATATATTGTAAATAACGCTCGCAAAACCCTCGGAAATGAATATTTCCGAGGGTAATCTTACGATATTTAATCTTACTGCCTTTTCTCGCTCGTTCACACTCCCTCTTTTTCTCTTTTTTTCTCTATGAGTCTGAATGTATAATAACCATCATTATTTTCAGAGAAAACAACTCTAATATTTTTAATTCTTTAAATATATAGGTCAGAGCCGTAACAAAGATCACTACATATAATGTAATCTACTACAAATTAATAATTATTTTTAAGACTGTAGAAAACAATATATTATACTACTGCCACACTCAGCAAGAAAATAGAGAAAAATATGAAATTATTAAATATAGTAATACACCGGAAAAAGTTTCTGTCAATTCGTTAAAATTGTTTTGGGTACTCTAATCTCAAATAACTTAACTACTTTTAAATCGTTTACGGTTCTTAGTTTCTTTAACTCCTATTGCCCACGATGTTATTAGCAAAAAATAAAAAATAAACTTTTTATTTAAATTTTTTGTTTTTCGTAATTCATATCATTATTTTTTAACATACAACAACAAATAAAATCATTTTTTAATGCTATTCGTAAATGCATATGAATGTGTGGCCTCATGCTAATACAACGGCTGTACGCCACCTAAACTACTTCTCATTCCTAAAAATATCAAATCAAGTCTAAAAGATAACATTATTATTTTGCTTCATAAATGAACGTTTATTTTTATTTAATAATTAAGGAGAATTAATCCATCTTATATATATATATATATATATATATTTTGCAGTTAAAGTAAATTCTTGTTTTTATTTACTATCTTTTTGTTATTACATGCTTTTCTTTAAATTACAATGGTTCAACTGTGTTTTCAAATCTTGCCACCTTAATAGTAATTAAGGTGGCATTTTCCGACGTCATAAATTGGTGAATTTTACAAAGCGACATAAGTCGAATGACAATACAATATTCCATTGTTAATTCTGTCAATTTCTATATTATATATATATGAGGAACATCTTGGGGTAGGAAGCTGAATCGGTAAGATCGATTTGATTGATTACGACTTTTCGTTCAGTATGAGTGAATCAGGTGGATGTTTTTTTTTGAGTAATTTATTTTTACGATTAGTCGCATCTATTAAATTTGTACAAAACGACGCTATCCTAACCAGGCTTCATTTAATACTACTAAAAAGGAGAAAATTAAATAATTAATTTTTTTTTAAATATGCTTTTTTTAAAAGGATAAAAATAAAATAATACATGCTAAAAGGTAGAAAATAATTATCTAATATAATTAAATAAATAATATCATATACAACCACTATATAATTAGAGCGTGCTCTATGCTTTTCTTTTTAGTCATGCATAAAGAGAAATTTTTTTAAAAGTAAAATTAAATAAATTTAGCAATTCATTCTCGTTCGACCCTTAGCGATACCATAAGGAATTTTCCTGACAGGTTTTACGGGTGATTTACCTTTGCCTTCCCAGTGTGGTTAATTGAAAACTCAACCACCAAAGAACACCGGTATCCACAGTCTAGTATTCAAATCCACATAAAAGCAACTGTCTTTACAAGGACTCGAATCTTAGGATTCTAGATTTCGAAAATCAGATACTTAATAGAAAATTCAGCTGATTAAGCTACCGATAAATTGATCAAATATCCGTTTCTGAGAATTGAATTTATATAAAGGCATGTATCAAATAAATGTAACAAACAAACAAACAAACATTATAACTATCGAAATCGAGAGTTCTAAGGTTCAAGTACGTTTTTTTATTTCATTTTTTTTAACTTCCGGGACCACCGTACTGCTTCAGAGGATGAGATGAATGACAAGTAGCGTGTAAAAATGTCTTGCCTGACCGGGATTCGAACCCGGGACCTCCGGATGAAAGGCACTTGCGCCACGGAGGCCGGCAAGGTTCGAGTACCTTAGAACTCTCGACTTCGAAAATCAGCTGATTTTGAGATGATGAGTTTAACCACTAAACTAACCCACTTTTAAACGTAGCTTTCTTGATAACATTTTTTTTTACTTTTTAGCTCAAACTGTTTTGTTTGTTATTGTTATTTATTTATTTGAAGAAAAGTATGTGCATTTTTACTTTTACTCTTTTTATTTCTATATAATAAAATAATCTTTAATTTTTATTTTTACAATTTATCTAAATTTAATAATAACTTTATTATACAAACTGATTACAATTTTACCATTAAAATAACGCTTGAAATCATTAAAAAAATGAGAAAATAAATTAAAATAAAAATAAATTGTACGTAAAAAAAAAATCCAACATTTTCTGAGTTATATCTGCAACCAGAATTGAGTTCTGTCATTAATTTCCATTTTATCAAGAACAACAGATAATATTTAATATTAATTATCAAAGTTTATCAAAAAAATAAGTAAAAAAAAAATAATAATAATAATAATGTAAAACTAAGTAATATATTTTATAAATTTATTTTTAGATGCATTAATAAATTGAAAAAAATATATACACAAGTTTTTATCTAACTGTGGGAAAAATATTCGTACATGATAACAAATTAATTAATGATTAAAAAAAAACTGAAACAAAATATACATTTTTGCATATAAAATAAGCAAAGAAAATGATGAATTAATTTGAGATAACACTCGTATTATAGAAATATTTTTGAAAATGTAAAAAAACCGTTAATCTCTTAAGTTAATAAACAAAATAAAGCAATGTAAATAAATGACAAGCAAATAAAAGTCTTATTATGTGTGTAAAAACACATGCATTTTCACTTGCTAATAAGAAATAATAATGCTAATTTTTTATAAAGTTAATAAAAATAAATAATGTATTCAATAAAAGAAAAACAATACACTCGTAGTAAGTGAAAGATCAACAAACGCACTAGAAATAAAAGACGCTAACACAGTTTAAGTATATAACAAAATAAAGATAATATACTATATTTACTAAGTTTAGCTTATTCATATTTATTCTTAACTCGTTAACTAGTTTACTTAAGGGAGAATCGTCCAAGCTGTTCATACAATTGAATAGAAACATTAAACTATTTATAGTCTAACTAGGTTAAGTTGAAGGTTCTCGCTCGGTCTTTTATCTTTTCACGCGGTTGGTTATTAAAATGTACAATAAATTAATCATTAAATAAGAGAATATGAATTTATTTTATTATAAAATGTAATTACTCTTATATTTCAATCAAAATAATGTGTTTTTTGAACTCTGAATAAATTATCAGAATAAATTAATAATATACACCAAATTTCATTAAAATATCTCTTAATCTATTCTTGATATAAATTTTTATTGAAAAAACACTAAATCGCTGAAAAAGGGAAAATGTAACAAGATAAGGCATTACTCCACATGAACGTTTTTGATGTCCTGATTTAGTCTCTTAAACCTAGCCAACATTCTGTATTTCTGTATATATATATATATATATATATATATATATATATATATATACGAAAACCTTTTCGTCGGTGTATCAACATTTACGAACGAAAGGGTAATTTCCAACGTGTTCGTTTTCCGCCTTCCAGGAAATCTTGCCTGACCCACCGGGTTGGTCTAGTGGTGAACGCCTCATCCCAAATCAGCTAATTTGGAAGTCGAGAGTTCCAGCGTTCAAGTCCTTGTAAAGTCAGTTATTTTTACACGGATTTGAATACTAGATCGTGGGTACCGGTGTTCTATGGTGGTTGGGTTTCAATTAACCACACATCTCAGGAATGGTCGAACTGAGACTATACAAGACTACACTTCATTGACACTCATACATATCATCCTCTGAAGTATTATCTGGACGGTAATTACCGGAGGCTAAACAGGAAAAAGAAAAAGTAAAGGAAACTCGCCTGATATTCACGTCGAGTAGCTTCAGAATTTCCGTTTTAAAATCCGTAAAAAAAATGATATCGGGATACTCTTCGTAAGAAAATTGAAAGAGCATTTTTACACTACTACAGGATAACACTACACTTCTTTTATCTGTATGATAATTTGTGACAACCGATTCAAGCGAATTAAAAATTTTCGTTGTTGACCAATCGGTAGCAATGTCAACCTATAAAAAAATATTTTAAATATTTCTAAAGTAACTTACATTTCAATTTACATTTTTACATAATTATTTCGTTTTACCTGTGTAAATTATTGAATATACACGACTAACATATTTTTTTTTATAAATTTTGAATTTCTTTTAAGATTACATTCAGTAATTAGGGTTTTTGTTTTTAAAAAGAATATTTATTAGGTACAGAATAATACGATTTTCTTTCTGATTTTCATCTGTTTTGCGTCAATAAATATTGGCTATATTTATATTAATTTTCTAAGAGTTAAATTCCCTACAAGTTTTATTAATAAATATTCTGCATTTAATAATCATTTAACAAGCCTATTGTACTACAAACCTAAAAAAACTTGTTTTTCGGCACCAGATTTTACGTTTCACGTCGGATATCATAAAAACTATTGGAGTTACAGTTCTGGGACTTATTTTATCCTATTTCCCAGTTTAAATTACATAAGAAACCACCAACTTTACTTCTTAATTTTGGTCCCAAAAATTAAAGCAGGGCTTCTTTTTTATTAAAAGTGCTGAAATCCGGGCGAAATCTTTCGCTAGCAAATTCAAAATTTGAAAACACAGCGTTTCCAGAACTATGTTTATATTAACTTTTTTCATTATTTTCACCAGTAAAAATGTCTTGAAAGTTTCTGCGTCGGACACCTGTATGTTTGTGTGTGTGTGTGTGTACAAGTACGTATACTATATCAAATCAACCCAAGAAACGTTTCTACGATTAAAATTGAAATTGTATTAAAAAACCCCTTTACAGCAAAATCGTAATCTCAAAGCCCTTCAGAACTAAAATAAAAAAAAAAAAAAAAAAAAAAAGCTGTAGTTTTTATACAGTGATTTGAATTAATAATTATTTTACAGACGCTTCCAACTTTTACTTTTATTACAGACATTATTTTGGTTTTCCATCAGTAAAAAGCAAAGTATTCTATTTCGCTTCATAGTTCTAGTCGTAGTGATCATAACAGTTGAACTATTTTACTTTTTACAATGAACTTTAAGCAGTTTCCTATGCTTTTTCTTATGATGACGAAAAGACTGGCAAATCTTTACATTTGCTTACCTTAGTAAATAAGGAATTTTTAAGTGATTTTTAAAAAAAATATTTTTTTGTTTATTTCCATAGCTGTTCATTATAAGATGTGCGATCTTATCGGTAATTAATGATGTTTTAAACCCGGAATCCGGAAAATCCGTAGTCCGAATCTTGATCACAAAAGACTTATTTTTAAATGCTATAACATTTCTGTTTCATATTCCCATGAACAAGTTTCCAGTTTATGAGATGAATTAACCACAAAAAAAAGATCTTCACATTTTGAAAAATACGAAGAGAATTCATAGTACGACATTTTTCAATTTTTATTATTGGTATTTGCTTTTTTCAAAATGAAGCATTAATATTTTCATAAACACAATAGTAAAACTAATTGTAATTCACTTAGTTTTAATTCAAGATTTTTCCTAACTAATGGAGTGGATAAACTTAATCCGATAAGTTTTATTGTTACACTACCGACAACGAAAAAATCTTCAATGTTGGTTCACAAAGATTGTTTCACATCATACGAATCATGCACTGATTCTAAAGGTACCGTCGTCCTCTTAACATAAACCTAATTAGAATCCAAAAGGACTAAAATAATTGTATAAAAATATTTTTTTAAATTTTATTCCTAATGTGCAATTGCAATCGGTTCAACTAGTGAACAAAACGCAACTTTCCCCCATGGTCCAATGAGGTGAGGATGATATATGACTTGAAAATGAGGTACAGTTTAGTAGAGACTCAGGCCATTCCTGAGATGTGTGTTTAATTGAACCCCAACCACCAAAGTACAGCGTTATCCACTGTTTAATATTCAAATCCGTATAAATGTAACTAACTTTTACTAAAAATGTTACTCTAAGATTTAAACATATTTTATAGGGAGAAAAATTTATTTAAATATCTTGTTTATTTGTTAAACAAGATATTTCTTTGCAAACAAATTGAGATTAATAAGGAAATACTTATGTTTTACTTTTCTTTTTTTTTTACTGTTTTTCTTAAAACAAAGTTTTAATTTGATTTATTTATGAATAACTAGCCAGTCAGAGTTCCACCCCGTGAACCCACACTGTGTGCATTATCCTCATGCTTGTGAGAATAATACTGATAAATAAAAATTAAAGCCTGTAATTTGTAATTTCTTCATAAAAACAGGTTGGTCAGCACAGGACTCGAAATTTTAAATGATCTGAACTATGCCGGTTTCAGAAGTCAGCCACTGTCTTAAAAATAGTTAACAGCTGGTTAAAATGTATTTTACACGGATGTTAGCATTACCAGACAAATACCACAAATAGGTGACCGTGGTTTGTTTCTTATTCTTTATTTTATGTTTTTTAATTATCGGAAACATATTTTTTTACATAATCTTAATATTATATATATATATATATATATATATATAATAAACTAATATTTTTACGTAATAATTTTTGTTAAGTAACCGGAAAAATGTATAGCCCGTCGCGTCGCACTCGCAATAATAGTGGCAATGGTTGTGTTGGTTGAGTCGCCGCGCCGTACATCGTCGCTCCTTTAAATCTACTTTTCACTATAACCATGAGAGTTATGTAAAAAGATAAAAAAACCTTTTTTGTAGAAAATTTAACAATTGTTAATATACCGGCCATACATAGAAATGTATGGCCGGCAGATTCCCCCACCTCCGCTGCAGGTCAAGGTTAAAGACATGTTGGTTTCCCAAGTAAGATCGGTGAAGCATTTAGGAATCTGGTTAGACCATCGATGTATGTTTGTCGTGCACGTCTAGGAAACAGCGGAGAAAGCAGAGACGATGGTAAAGACCATAAGTAGACTCCTGAGTAATTTGACCGGACCGGGGGCTTTAAAACGGACAAAGTACAGCCATGTCATTAACTCAATGTTGCTATAAGGAGTCGCAGTCTGGTCGAAAGCTCTAGAATGTGAGCGGAATCGTGGAATACTGGAGGGTGTGCAGAGGCGGATCGCCCTCGCGTAATTTCCGCATACTCTTCCGCCTCGACCGCGCCGTCCAGCCGCGCTTGCGCGGGTGGATGGCGGTGATGATGCACGGAGACTCCGGATTCCCCCTTGCCCAAAGACACCTCCTGGGGCCATGTAGTGCTTGATTGCAGATCCGGCCTTGGGCGGGGAATTGGTGAGGTGGTTAGGTTTAGCCGGTATGGCGCTGGTATATATACGCACTTTAATAACAACTAGCGGAACCTGTTGTGAGTCCGACACTTTGTCCGTAAATGGGATTCCCCCTCATCAGAAAAAAGGAACAAGATTGTTATCGCAACCCACTGAAACGGCCACCATCTTGAAACATTTTGTAAGTCAGTAATTCTATGTTCTTTTCAAATATAAAAGTTATATTTATGCAAAATTTCAGCTCAATCAATCGAGTAGTTTTTGCGTGAAAGAGTAACAGAATCACAGAAACCACTAGATGTTTGTAAACTAGATTCTTATATTAATTTAGAATTTGTTTCCTAAACGAAGAAATGGCCTCAATTTATTCAAGAATGTTTATTTATTTAATATCGATTACTTAAAATCTGAGATTTTTTTACTAGTTTTTTTTTTTTTGTTTACCTGTTTTGTTCCAAATAAATAATTTTTTTTCCACTTAAATCATATAAATATAAGTATTTGCGTAATATAATTATGACGTAACTTGTAATTATATTACTGATGTTCTTATTCTATCCATTAATATGTTCAGTTCTCAGTCGAAAACAGCTAATATATTTACTTTTTAAAAAAATACATTAATATATAATTACTACATATTTAGTACATACTTTACTTATATACATATTTAGTAAATATGTATATTTAAAAAAAATAATAATAATAATATTCCGAGATAAGGTAAAGAAAAAAAGTAATGTAATAAATAAAGTAAATTGAGGCAATTACTCATATTTTCTAACGGATTTTAATATTAAAGATGCAAAATTGCATTATTTAGATATAAAAATTATTTATGTCATGTACCTTTTAATATTATTAATAATGACTTTTTTATACATGAATAGATATAATCATAAAGAACTTCAGCAAAAACAAGGCATAAATGTTAACTCTGTAGCCACTTTCATAATGTAATAATATATTAATGATGGAATGCTTAAGGGAATAATTTTCCCGTTATATTCTGTTTAAAGTATTTGAATTAAACACTTAGTAGCAGTATCTTGTTTCGGTGACTCATTGCGGATATACTGATACGATAAGCATATCTTATTTCGCTTTTTACCAATCCATGAATAATGTCATTAACTGATGGATTAAGGTCACTGGTTAGCATCCTTAATTTTCTCTATATTTGCTACCACTAGAGTATCATGAGAACGCCTTGTAAAAGATAATAATTATTTATATTATTATAACATCGTTATCGTATGAGTTATTTCATTCTTAAATTATTCTCTACCTTCAATAACCTCTCTAAAAAAGTAATTACTACAACGAAGTTTATTATTTTTATTTGTTGTAATAAACAAAAACAAAAAATATTATAGCTACCCATCGATCGAGGCGCGTCTATTTTTTATTATACCTGGATATTAATTCACAGCATAATAAAATCTAAAACATTGCTAAGTACATAGTAAATTTTAAAGCTATATATTTACATGCACGTACACACACACACACACACACACACACACACACACACACACACACACATACACTTTTTTTAAAAAGGTATATGCATAGTATTATACCATTAATATTTGGTGATCGAAACATAGCGTATGTTTTATTAATACTTTATACTATCTTCAAGAGGCTATTATTTCTTCCCATTGGCTAAAAGATGGTCAGCCATTAGCATAATGTACCTTGCTACATAATTAACTTCAAATGTATATGCCAGTATGTATATATATAATTTCTACTAATAATTTTATTTTGCAATCAAATTAACTTTTAAATTATTACTATTATTTTGGTTTTATTTTTTATTTAATTTATTAAATCGAAATAAGAATCGTGATCTGAATAATTTTTTATTTATTTTACTAATATGAGTACTATTATTATTTATATGTATGTACGTTTGTGTAAGCGTGTGCGTATCTTTTTTAGCATATACCTTAAATCAAATTAATATTACATTAATTAATTTATAAATATTGATTGGTTATTATAAAAAACGAAACTTGTTTAAATTAAAATAATACACAGTTAGTAGATATAATATGATAATATATAGGTCTACATATGATGTATGTTTATGTTATATACATAAATTATTTGTAAGTATTTACAGTTTGCTAAAACAAGAGAAATACAGAATCTGTTCTGTGTAATTAACTTCTTTTTTTTTCAAACGCAAGGTAGAAATGAAAAAGAGTAAAAATAAAAGAAATAATTTGACATAACATGTAATCGACAAAAAAACTCCAGCTTTTTTAACGTAACCTTATTTTCTTTAGTAAGATACCAATTAGGATACACTTATGAATATTTATTTAATTTGAACAAGTAAAAAGAAAACTTCTTTTACATTCTATTATTCAGTTAATGTTATTTAATAATAGCTTACGTGATTAAATTCTTCTAATACATTTTTTATACGCAGAAAGAAGCAATTTTTTTTTCTCGTTCTGTAATTATCATAAACCGAAATGAACATGTTAATTTATATAAAGAGTACATAGTAGATATATAAAAATATGTTTAAAAAGAATAAGTAAAAGCAAACAGAAATTGTTAGTTTCACTCTATTTTCAATGTACTGGTCTTTCTTATAGTTTATAACGTAGGTAAGTACTCGAGGTACAAGATTAACCAGTAAGATTTATTATCTCTGACAGTAATGATACTCCCTGTAGAGCCGGTCTTGTATTTTGAATTAAGTAAATGTATGATAAATATCTGTAAACAACGGCTACATTTCGATTGACTCGAGAAGTTGATACGTATCTGTATATCTGGCTCAATTTAAAAGGTAACGGGAAATCATTTCTGATCTTCTTCAGCAAACTTGGCCTAGGCCACATATATGCTTACTTCAGAATTTTTATATCATTCTCGAGAGTGAATTGTTGCTCGCATATACTTGACATGTATATATATATAAATCATACTTATCTCATCATACTTTAAGTAAATGTTCGATAAAAATAAAACTAAATATAAATTTAGTACAAATGAAATTGTAAGGATTTCGCAAAAATTATATAAAAATTGCAGTGTTGCAAGGAATACTCTAATGAAAAATAAATTTAAAATCTGTTTTTATGTTCTTTTTTTGTTGCATGCTGTAACGTTTTAAATATATATATATATATGTGTGTGAGATTATGAGAGCATCGACTGCTGTGGTTATTTAGCATTAATGGATTTTAAGCGAATGAAAAATGCCGTACCTGACCGGGATTTGAACCCAGGACCTCCGATTGAAAGGCTGAGACGCTACCAATCCGCCACGAAGATCGGCTAAATAAAATTACCATTATTTTATACTCTTCTGAAAGTTCATTTCTTTCACTTGTATGAATTGTTTTTGGTTAAGAAATGTAGTGCAGTTCTTTGATATTTATAGTTTTTGTTTATTTATAAGTATTATAATCGTTTTCGAATAATTTTTCATTATTATTAGACAGCAATTATTATTTGGTCTTTTATTAAAATAATAATAATTTTGTACGCTTGACCGTACAGCAATAAAAATGTTTACTAGGCCATCGGTTAAAAAATCCCTTTGCTTCTGCAAACCTCCCACCGAATCTGTAAATTGTTTTACAATTTTTCTAGATTCAAACTAAATTCCAAAGAAAATTGTTTTGTTAAAAAAGATAATAATAATCAGAATACAATTCTTTACATTTTACGATTGTTTTTTTTTTATTTACTACGTTTAATTAGGCGGTATTATGAAAATTAGTGTAATGAAATTCCAAACAACAAATCTATGATAAAATTTAACTCTTTGTTTTGATACCAAAATATTATATTTTATCTAAAGGTTTTATATACCTCGAATATTACCCATTTAAAATATAACAAAAAATATTCCCTAATTTCATTCAAAACGGCAAAAAAAAAGAAAGTAATTTAATTAAGTTGTACAGAAGCAGAGTTATTTGCAAAAGTAAATAAACACAAATATTGTAGTTATTTATTATTTTTATCTACTGTTAATATTATGGTTACATCGTATGAATCATCATACATCAACAGCATAAATAGGTCATGTTTTTCCGAACATTCATTTCTTGATTATAAACAAAATTAATAATTCCCGCTTTCATTATTAAATATCACACATTTTTACATAATTACCTAACATTTCAGTTGAAGGTAACATTTCGTCATATTTTCATTTCATAACCAAGCTTCAAATTCGAATTTAATGAAAGCGGAAATGTAGAACTGGCAACGAAACAGAAATTACAATTTTCTAAATTAATTTTGAGACTGGAATTAAATGACATAATAAAACGTAGGAAATACGACATTATAAAACGTAAAAAAGATTAAAAAATTTTTTTTGATAAAAAAAAAAATTGGAAGAAATTTTTCAATGTAAATGTCAATTAGTTTTAATTTGAAACATTTACCCAGTTATCCTAAACCAATACTGAAAACACGGAGGAAGAACAGAAATACTTTTGTGAGAGAAGTGCATTAACATGACTTCTTTAAATAGAAAATTAATATTTGAACATATATTAATATAATAAAATGTATACTATACTTAAAAAATAAGGGAAGTCGGGACGAAACGTGGTGACGTCCAGAGCCAGGCAGTCACCCTTCTTGCCTAGGACACCTTGGCTCGCCCGCACGCATGAGTGGGGGAGTCGGGGTGCTTCCGATGATGGCACGGAAGACCCTGATGGTATGAGAGGGTGCGTTGAGGAGAAAAACATGCGAAATGCGTGCCTGGAACCTAGTAAGTTACAGCCGGGAAGGGCAGCTCCCTTGGGAAGGGCCATCTAGGCTATCCAGAAGCGGAAGACGGGTGGTTTCGTTGATCCAGCGGATGGTAGTCTCGTGTGGGGGGGGGGCAAATCATGGTGATTTGGAGGCAATCTGCTGCCACGACACTCTGGAGTGATCGAGATAATGTTTTAAGGCTGTACCGGTCGCTGTGGGAGTGTTTAAAAAAATTAATTAATTAAAAAAATAAAATAAAATTTACACAACAGAAATCCAACTAGATATTACACTATCGATGTTTGATTATAATGTATTAGATTCCATGGATAGTAAAGAAATTTATGAAACTTACAAGGAGTTATCATTTTACGTAATATTCTTTAATGATTATCAAAATTGAATCACAGATCTACTTACGTTAATTTTTCTTATAAATGTTAAGTCAAAGAAATTACAATTTAAATTATGAAGTTATATAGTAACTTTTAATTTAAATTATTATTAACTTTTTTCTAAAATTCATAGTTTTTTTATTCAACTTCAAAAATGTTGTAGGTGTTTTTCTTCAAAAATTGGTGTTTTTTGTTTCATTAGGTCTGACCTAGCTGACGAGTTATATCCAGCTGATTTTAAATTTATATAAAAGAAAATTCAATTTTATATATATATATATATATATATATATATATATATATATATATATATATATATATATTTATATAAACAATCAATTAAAGGATTAACCTAAATAAAATCCATTTTTATTTTAATGAATTTTTCAATCGAATAGTGCATACCGGTATGTACATAACCCACATGTGTTGCACGCTTGGGTCAGTTAAGTCGACCGTATGAAAATATTTAATGAATTACTGATACTTAAAAATTGTTTTTGATGCTGTTCAAAATAATTACAAAAACTTACTCTATATAAATTACAGCAACCAGATTCATAGAGGTGTCCTCCTACTTCTAGGCATTTTTCGATACGTTTTAAGAACGATCCATAAACATTTAATACAGTTTCTTTCTTGATATCTCTACAGACGTTTGTTATACGCTCTTTCATGTTTTGGGGGGTAGTTGGTACTTCTAGGTAAACCTTTTCTTTTAGATAACCCCATAAAAAGGAGTCTAATGGAGTAATGTCGGGGGAAAGAGCAGGCCAGTGAACTGGATCAGCTCGACCAATCCAAAGATCGTTGTATTCGCGGCCCAAAAGTACTCTAGTGATAATCGAATAATGTGCAGGACAGCCATCATGATGAAACCACATCGTTCTTCTCTTCTCCAAGGGTAGTTCATCAAGCAGTTAAGGCAACTCATTTTCTAGAAAATCTGCGTATTTCTCTTCGTTCAAATTTCCAAAAAAATGCGGTCCGATTAATGTACAGCCTATGATTCTGATTCCGCACCAAACATTGACAGTCCATGGACGTTGATGTTCTACTTCCCTTAGCCACTGTGAATTTTGCATATTAGCTCAATAATGCATATCAGGTCTGTTTACTGCTCCATGATAAATAAAACCTGATTCCTCGGAAAACAGAACATTAAGAAGAAAATCTTGATCCGCCTGTACGTTTTCCAGCGCCCATCGACAAAATGCTACTCTTAATTTAAAGTTGTTGACATGCAATTCCTGATGTAATGATAAATGGTACGGATCGAATTTCAGGCGTTTTAATATTCTCAGAACATTTTGTTCTGAGAATATTGATATCCCGGAGTCACGCGAAATTCTTCTAGAAATAACATGAGGATCTACAATGACCGCCGCAGCCACCCCTATTTCACTGTTTTCTGCTGTCACAGTATTTTGACTGTACTTATCTTTGGCCCCCACACTTCCCGCATCACTAAACTGTTTTACAATTCTGTACACAGAAGCACGATTTGGAGTATACCCATTGAGAAAACAGTCAAGTACCTGGGAGGTCCTGGATAAACGGCTTACCTTAGGAGAACATGTTAAATATGTGACCTAAAGAGCAAAGGCCGTCAGGGCCTCATTATACCCAGTATTGAACAGTGCCAGCCCATATCCACTTGCGACCAAACTGCTCATTTTTCGGCTATACGACCTGCTGATTCTAACATATGCTTCCCGGCATGGGGAACTTTCTCGAATTATTAGATATTTATATAATTTATTTTTCACTTTTCAGTGCATTTTTATATTTGTTAATATATTTTTTTTTTTTTTTGTTTAAAATTCTCAGTTTGATTTAATTCTTATTTTTTAATTTTTAGAGGGTTTTTCTAATTTGTTTCCTTTTTTTATTAATGTTAATATTAATATTAGATAAATAAAAGCTTTTTTAAAAAATAATTTTTTATATGTAATCAAATATATTTTTGTAATTTTTTTTGTTTTTTTTGTATTTTTAAAAATTTTTACCCTTTAGTCTTAATGATAAATATGATCAATAAACTTTTTACATTCAAAAAAAATATTTTTAATAATATTTATATCCAAATATTATTGTTAGTTCAAGTTTGTTTGTTTAAGACTAAAAATTAAAAATATTTATTTTTACACATCGAAGTTACATACGTGTACCAAATTTCATTGATTTTCATACGATAGATCAAAAGGTATAGCAGTTGCAAGATTTAATTATAACTAAAGCAAGTTAAATAAAAGCTTATAAAAACTAAATAATTTAATAAATATTAATAGTTGGCGAGTAACAAAGTAATAAAAAAATTAATTGAAGAAAGACACTAATAATAACGTTCACTTAAACAAATGTCATTTCCAACTTGAACTACACTTTTAAACTATTTTAAAAAGTTTCCTGGTCTTTACATGCTGAACTTCTTTTTCTTTTTCTTCGTTATTGTTAGCATAGATTGTTTTTTATTTAAAATTTAATTTTCTTTATTTAAAATTTAACATCAGCTGGATTTAACATCACCGGGATCACTGTTAGGTATTACTTCAGAGAATGAGATGAATGACAAGTAGCGTATGAAAATGCCATGCCTGACCGGGATTCAAACCTGGTACCTCCGAATGAAAGGCCGAGACGCTACCACTCGCGCCACGGAGGGCCGGACCTAATGAAACTAAAAACACTAATTAATAAGTTACAGCATTTTTGAAGATGAATGACTAATAAACTATAAATTTTAGAAAAAGTAAGTCTGAAATGAAATTTTATTCTTTTTTGCCAAGAATTCTATTCTGCAATAAAAAATATAAGTTCCTATTTAAAAAAAATTAAGTTGACCTTGAAATGGCCTTTATTTAACCTTATCAAGGACAACAACATAGGTTGTGCACGTATTTGAAATGGAAAAATCTAATAGAAAACTTTTTTTTATAAAATGTGTCATTTTTGAGATAAAAGATGCGTCTCAATTTAAATGGACCACCCGGTATGTACATATATGTATATTTCTTTTAACTCTATATAATTCCATAGACATGTTTTTATGTTTCTGTTATTGAGTTCTTAGGGGAAACGTGGTTACAATAGAAGAACTGAAAAAAAGATTTAATAACCAGTTTCTTAATTTATATAACTAAAAGCTTGTTCAACCACATGAATAATGGATAACAGATATCTCCATTTTTATCATTATCAAAACCCGATTGAATACATGATGTATCTGACCGGTTAATCTCTAATCAGTATTTTCATCTTTATAAACGACGACAAGCATGAATACAAAGTAACTAAAGGATTAATATTGTCTACTGCAACAGATTTTTTTTTAATAAAAGTGAACTTTATTCATAAAAATAATTCAATGAAAAATAAACAACTCTAAAGTAAAATAAAAATCTTTTTAAACATTTAATATATATATATATATATATTTTTTTTTTTTTTTTATTCACTTATAAACAAAATTGCCTTGTTCACGTACATCGATGAACTGAGATCGTCTATCAGGAGAGAGGTGACATCTGAGTACGAATACGTAGGAGAACCTCATACAATGTCGATGAGATTATTCTTTATGATGCAGAGATTATTTTTTATCTAATATTAAATTTGATATTCTATTCGGTGCTTGCTGTTTCAGGTTTCTCATAGTACTTACACAATTTTAAAAATGATTTTAATGAAATTTCTTTTAGATTTCAACTGAAAAATAATAATAAAAAAAAGAATATTAAGTATTATATAGAAAATAAGTTTTTTTTTTGTATAAACGCTGAGTTTGTTTTATAACAGTAAAATTTCTCTACCAAATAGAGGCAATTTTGTTCGCATTGTTTTTCGAAAGAAAGGGTACGATTAACTCATTGCCGTTATATTTTATTATCCCGTCTTTCTCATTAATATAACTAACGTAAAATATCTGAGGTGTAATACGAGTAGATACTACACAGAATTAATTTCTTTAGATTAATTATAATTACTTATCCGTTTAGTACACAGAGTTTTCGATATCCCAAAGTATCTTTTATATTAATAGTGTTGGTATGTTGTATAATTTATTACACAACAATGTAATATATTGAAATTGGTTCATTGAAAAAGACAACGGAAAACTATCCGATTCCTACTTTACATATTTAATCTAACATGACGTGATTGTTATTCTTGATTACGTTTGTCATTTTTAGGAATGATATATGTTCCTTGTTATGCAATTTTTTGTTCTTATTAAATAATTTTAAAGTTTAATGCAACGTATAAGTAAAATATTTTTTTACGCTTATTCATATTCATCCTATTTGTAATAGTAGTAAAAACTTCACAAGTAATTATAAAAAAATTCGTGGTATTTGCTTAAAACATAACTGTCGGTCGTCATATGTTACAAAATTATGTCACGATTTTTTATAATTTACATGTGAAGTTTTAATTACTATTACAATTAGGACGAATATGAGAGTTCCTGAAGATGGAATTTAATTCTGAAAGCGCTTGAACGCTTCGAATTCAATTGTTGAGCGGTTTTTTATATATTAACTTTAATTAGCATTTTTTATACGGTAGAAAATTCAACTCGAATCAAAAAAAAAGTTCGGTATTTCTAACTAGATCTGTATTCGTCAGCATTAATAAATAAATTACTAGTTATCGTACAATTTCGTGTGATAATAACACAATTTTAATCGTATTTTGAGATTATAGCTACTTAGAGAAGAAGACTGAAGACTCATGTACAGATTAGTCATACCTGAGACAGTGGCATAAATTAAAACCCGGTACCGAAATTCAAACTCAAATCAGTAAAAATAAACGGAAACTATTTATTGTAGAGTTATTATTATTTTTTGAGAACACACATTTTTTTTTTTTAGCAAGATATATTCTTTGAATCAGATTAGAACGATTTAATGAATCACCAATAAACAGAATATTAACTTTAATATAAAAGGTTTACAAATAAACACAATGATCAATTTTTAACTAATATGTGAATTTTAGAAATGTGAATGTTTAAAAATGTATACACACAAGACTTACAACTACTGTGGAAGAACATTAAAAAACGATGTTGTCGAACTGCTTCTCAATATAATGTCCGAGTTGCAGCCTGGAGATTGCATTAGATCCAACAAAGGTACTGGAGAGACCTAACAACGGTACCGGACTTACTTGATTTTTATGCGACTCGGAAGTCTCATCGTTCTACACTTCGGTTAGGGAACCATGACTCGACATGAATCATTCACTTGTCATACTCACCATCAGCACAACGGTGATAAAGAAGTAAAGGTCCTCGGTCCTTCACAATAACAGGACTGATATTGCAACTATTAATTATTAACTTCATTAATGCAAGAATTAACTTCAATAATGCAAGAATGATATTAACTTCAGTAATGCAAGGAGGGGCCTGGCTCTCGACACTGGAAGAGAGATCTGAATGAAGGGAAGGTACAGGGAAGGAACATCGAAGATACTAGGAGTAATCAATGAAAGGAAGACATTGAAAAAAGGCTCCAGGCTTTGATTTCATTACTCATCAGATGTTAGTAATGTTACATATAAGATATTAACCACCCGGTACATAACAGACCTTTTCAATGGGATTCTCAGAATAACGTGTTTCTCATCTGAGTGAAAGTTCTCCCGTATAGTAACGGTCCCGAGTCAGGTAAACTCCCTCAAGATGTTACTTTCTACAGACCTATAAGTCTTTTACCGGTACTATACAAGTTGTTTGAAAAGCTGTTTCTCTGGAGGCTGTGGTCTCTGGGGCCTGTTCTGTATTCGGTTTTCAGATTAGACCTTCCTGTTCCGGATTACATCACTGTCGCATCGTTTGCAGATGACACGACGGCAATCCTAGCTGATGATGAACATCCAAAACAAGCCACTGCTAAAATACAATTAAAGATAGACGAGATCGGCGCGTAGCTGACGAAATGGAAAATGAGGATGAATCAGAATAAATCGAGTCTTGTGACATTTACGATGAAAAGGGGTGATTTTCCATGGGTCCTCCTAAATGGCATCTACATTTCTTATACGGATGGGGTACCTTGTCCTACACGTGGATCGTCGCCTGACGTGGAAAGGCCACGTTGTAGAAAAAAGGAAACGGCTTAAGATCAAGTATAGGGAACTAAACGGTTGCTGGGCAGAAACTCAGTTATCATGACTAGCTAGAATTACCCTCTGTTTACGGATAGATCCAAACATTTAGCTCGCGGTACAAACAGAGGTTAGGCAAACATGTAAATTATCTGGCAGTAAATCTGTTGGACAAAAGCGATGACATTAGGCGGCTGAAACTTTCCATGTGCTGGACCTGGGAGATGTAACCAGAGGAATGACCACGAGAAAGAATCTAGGAGTGGGAACACAGGATGAGTTTGTCATTGTGTAGTTAACGTTACTTTGATAATCTACAAATTATAGCTACTACCGAAGAAGATTTGTTTTATTTATATTATTGTTTTCATGTATTGGTATTGGTGACAATGTTTGCATTTTTCTATTTTTCTTTTCTATCTGTGATCTATTTCTAGTGTTAAATTAAGTATTGAATTTTACTTGGACTACTTATGCAAGTGCTTTTTCTATACGCAGGTGTAACAAACATACATTTTTTTTTTTTAATTTAATAATATCTTTTTCTAACTAAAATACTACTAGAATAGCTGACAACTAAAAAACATTTAATAATTTAAAAAAAACTACCAGATTGGAGAAATACAATGTGAAAAAATTGTATTAAACATTATTAGGGCATATTTATAAAAAAAAACTGTCGTTCAGAAAAAAAAATTATAAAAATATTTAACATCTTTCGTTTTCCTTAAATTTTTTGAAAAAATATTTCAATAATGAATTGAAATTATATGCCATAACAGGAAAGTAACTTAAAAGTAAAATTTGACTCTTAACTTTTTTTTTAGCGTTGAAACGAAGGGCTACATCATTGACGTCAAACTCATTGAGATAGATATAGCATGACTAGCATGCATGCCATTTATTTGTTTTGTCTATAATTAAAATTTTTTTGTTTATAATCATTGTAATGATTAATTTTTAATCAATCACTCACACAAACAGAACCAATAACTTCGTATATTATTATAATTAAATAAAATAGTAGTATTTATTTCAGTTCATATAAATACAAAATAATCCAGCCTTAACATTTCATTATAAGTACACTTAAATCATTATAATAATACTTTACTACTACATACATGCATTATTTATATTAAACAAACGAGAAACTTGTAAATATCCATAGAATTACTATTTTTATTCCAATAAATATTCTATACTTGTTCACTGTTTGAGGAGATTCTTTTTCAGTTAGAATATTTTACCTTAAAGAAACCGTAATAACTATTCAACACGTTTTATGAAAAACATGTTTTATTATTATTATTATTAAAAAAATAATAAAAAAAAACACAAAATAACTTGTTTATGTGCAGAGATTCTTTGTTATTATAATTTTACTTTTATTAATGCATTTTATACAACTGGAACCAAAATATTACATGAGGAAAATTAATAAAATTTTCTTCTTTCATTATTGTTTTTATTAGTAATAGTATTTATTCATTAATATTTATAAGAATAATTTCTAAATCATCTGTAAATGTGAAAAAAAAATTATAAAATTCTAACATGATTGAATGTGTAATTGTTAATTTCTATTCTGTAATATTAGCACGTAACGTATTCTGATAAACAAGTGGCAGGGAATCTACGATTCGTTTAAAGTAATTTTAAATGTTATTTATCTCACTTTACTATCTAACATCTATTGAACGAACAAAATTTTATCTTTTTCCATTTAATCTTTAAATGATTGTATCATCGATTAGATAGTTGTAAAAAAATACAAATTTTATTTCTTCCAAGTTTTATTAAAATATATGAAAAAAGGCATTATTAATTTTTATTATGATTAATTTACAATTAATTATTATTTTTTATTTAATATTAATAAATTAATTTTATATGATTAACGTTAAGTGACTGTTGGTAGATAGATCCTTGTCAAAATCATACCATTATGCTGATTATTTATTCCAAATCATCAATTGTATTTGTTAATTTACATAAATAATAATAGAATTTTTTTATTACTTTTACATATGTTCAGCATTAATAAAAGTAACCTACAATAAAATATAAATCAAATTCTCTTATTTTGAGTACTAGTTTAATTTTAAATACTTGTTAGGGATAATATCGAAAGATAATGTAGCTTAAGCTGCCAAACGTAGATGAAAATTAGTGTACTCATGAAATGATAGACGTGTTTATTACTTTCCTGGCATCATAGCTCTAAAGCTGCTGCAAGAAGAAAAGTAAGGTAATCAGTCAAAAAATGGGATATGATTTTTTTTTTTGCATCTGTCAACATTTCATGACCCCTCCCAAAAAAAAAAATGAGGGTAATGTTTGTACGTACGTACGTTAGTACATGCGTTGGCGTGTTTGAAGTTTAAAAACTTTTGGCTGGATTAACCGATTATTATGAAATTTTGTACAGAGGCTCGTGTAAATGAGGCGATCTATTAGTAAAGGTTAAGGGTCAATATCTCCAGAGGATGGAGAAGGGTTTTTTGGTCAATTTTGTCAAAATTTTTCCAAAATAACTCACGTTATATTAAGCTAACTATTTGTCTTTTAATTTTTCTCCAAAATTCTCCCTTCCCTAAAAATCGATAACGCTATCTTTTTATTTATTGCAAATGTTTAATCGATCTTTTAATATCTTCCTAGGCTTAGTAGTAGTACAAGCGACCCAAAGAAATACTTTGAGAGCAAGATTAGCGATGAAGAGCCAATCAAAGCTTAAAAATATAGATTTTTTGAACTTTTCAAAAGTTTTTTTGTTTATTTACACTTTTATTAAAATTTAAAGTTTAAATATTATACTTTTAGTAATAATATTACAATAAAACTTCATCATAATTCACTCCTCACCACCATAAATGAAATCTTAGTTAACTTTTTATTGGTTGTACATTTTTTAGTGGAATGTGTTTATAGTTTATTCCATTTAACACAGTAAAGGTTGAAAAATCAATTTAGAGATGAGGGAGCAGAAAAAAAATACCAATTTTTAAAACATTTTTGGTTTACTTAAACATATAATGATAATTTTTCAAAAAACTTTCATCATTAATTATCTTAAAAGAAATCTTAGGTAACTGTTTTTATGAATAATTTATTTTTCACTACATAAAAATAAATTAATTTTTCTCCCTCTATGCATCATGAGATCTTGCAGATGCTGAGTGGGCTTTAGTGCTCAGTAATACAGAGTAGCTGAAAATTTGTTAATAGTTGGAGATAAGCATCGGAAAAGGCAAGGAAGGAAATATTGTGGGTGAATCAGGCTAGGCAAAAGGAATGAAAGAGGGACCCACTTATTGAGTTTTGCACGAAGTATAATTTACCAACGACAAATTAAACGAAGTAATATACGAAGTAATAATTGCCAACAACTAGTTTAAAAATCATAATAGAAGAATATACACATGGAAAAAGCCTAGTGATACTGCAAGGTTTTAGATAGATTATATCATGGTTAAACAAAGATTTAGAAATCAACTACACGACTGCAAAGCATATCCTGGAGCAGACATTGATAGCGACCATAATTTAGTAATAGTGAAATGTTGATTGGGTTTTGAAAACCTGAAGAAAAGGTGTCAGATGAATCGGTGGAATTTAGAGAAGCTTGGGGAAGAGGAAGTAAAGAGGATTTTGAGGAGGTCATTACAAGAGGTCTGAGTAAAAACGATAAGGTGGAAAATATAGAAGAGGAATGGGAGAATCTTACAAAGGAAATTTTTAAATCAGCAGAAGCGAACTTAAGTGGAACAGAGAGAACTGGTAGGAAACCTTGGATATCAGAGGATAAATTACAGCTGATGGATGAAAGTAAAAAGTATAAGAATCCTAATGATGTAGAAGGTAAAAGGAACTGTTGAATACGAAATGCTATAAACAGGATTAGCGAAGGAAGAGTGGATTAAAGAAATGTGTTCAGAAGTGGAGTGAGAAATGATCATTCATAAAATAGACGGAGCATTCAGGAAAGATAAGGAGAATTTAGTGGTACAAAAATTAAAATCTACTAATATGTTAAAAATCAGATGGGTGGATAGAGTGAAAATTGAAGAGGTCTTGCAGCAAATTGATGAAGAAAGAAAGAAGCATTTGGAAAATATAGTTAAAAGAAGAGACAGACTTATAGGTCACATCTTAAGGCATCATGGAATAGTCGCTTTGAATTGGGAGGGACACAGGTAGAAGGGAAAAATTGTTCAGATAGGCAACGTTTGGAATATCTAAAACAAATTTTAAGGGATGTTGTATGTAGGAGGTATACCGACATGAAACAATTAGCACTAGATAGGGAATCTTGGGGAGCTGCATCAAACCAGTCAAATGACTGAAGACAGAAAAAAGAATAAATAACCAAAACCAGAAAAGTATAACTTTGTTGTCACCTTTTATCAGACTGTTTTGACTTCTCTATCTGTATCAGTTGAAAAGTGGTTAACCGATATTATTCTGGTCTTAAATTGTGAATAAAAATTATTACCATGAGTTCAGGATGAGTTATACTTAAATCATTTTACCATAAATCACATATTGTTAAAATGATTTGTTTTGTATGTTATCATCCCATTACTGACCTCGTATTATAATTTGTTCTATTTTTAAATACATGTGTAAGGTATATTGAAAAAATTCGAATAAGTTACTTAATTTTTTTGATATATTATTTCTTAATGTATTAATTTGGTTTATTTTTTATTAATAAATAATTAAGGTGTAATGTTTAAAACATTTAAAAAGGAATTAATAATTTAAAATGTCATATTCCAATGCGTAGTAAATTGTTAAAATTTTATTTATCTTTTAAGTACATCCACATATTTTACGCATTTTTGAGAAGAAATACAGATTGTATTGTTTTGATGGTTACAACATTTTGATGATCCAATGTTAGAGTATTGAAACGATCATCTTATAAAATGCTTACAACTGCTTCAATTTTTATATTATATATTTTGACAGTTGATCAAATGGGAAAAAAGTATAATGACAGAAAATTCAAAAGTTATCAAAGTAATTTGATAAATTTTTCATTAAAATTATTTTTTCACTTTCAATACGAACAATAATCTTAAGTAATTACCGGTAGTTTTACAACATAGTCTTCATGAATTCCTTATTGTTACTAGAAGTTATACGAATTTAGGTGATGATATAACAATAAGATAAAATGGTAATATGGTGTATAATTTATGACCTTAAACGTGTTTAAACAATACACCTGCTTATCGTGAACCAATTTGGCCTAGCTCTCTCTCACTCACTCTCTCTCTGTCTCTTTCTATATATATATATAGAAAACTAGACTAGCTTATATAGTTTTTAAAAATCTAAAATACTTGACATGATAAATTAATGACTACAGCGTATTGTTTTTTTTCAGGGGATTAGAAGAGTAAAAAATATAATCTCATTTCTACCTGTCTCTGTTCGAAAGATAAATCACTTCCTTAGTCTCGTTGAGATTTTTAGTTTTAATCATACACATTTTGTAAGCTATAAAAGATTATATTATGAGATAATCAGTCTTTCGAAGTTCTACAGGTAAATTAATATTTTTATTATAATGTTAATTATATTTGTACAGTGTTCGTTCAATACTATGTTCAATTAAAGTCAAAAATATCTTCGTAATCGATGGGTATAAATCTAATGTTATGCATGCGGTGAGGTGATAAATATATGGGAAATACATCTTTACTTGTAGGCTTCTTTTTTCTGTTTAGCTTCCGGACGCACCGTAAGGTATTACTTCAGAGAATGGATGAGAATAATATGAATGAATGTAAATGAAGTACAGTCTCAGGTCGATAATTCCTGAGATGTGTGGTTAATTGAACCACCAAAGAACACCGGTATCCACGATCTAGTACTCAAATCCGAATAAAAGTAACTGCCTTTACTATGATTTGAACCTTAGAACTCTCGACTCGAAATCAGCTGATTTGCGACGACGAGTTAACCACTAAACCAACCCGATTGACTTTACATGTAGGCCTGCCTACTTATGTTGATTTTCTGAATAATGTATTGATGAATTTCTGTAAAACATATGCCTTATATTCTAAAAATAATACCGCAGTATATAATTACGTTTATTATAAATATATATTAGTGACTGAAATTCTTTACAAAAAATTCTTAAATGATTTTAAATCTATTATAATACCCCTTAAGAGGAGAGTTATATCATAGGAACCATCAGATAACAAAATAAAATATTATACCACATTAAAGTTTACTCCGTACTACTCGTATGATATTGATGGAAGTTGCAATTCCTCCAATTTACAAAAAAATTTTGTAAAATTCACGTTGTATAGAATGTGCCTCGTTCTTCATTTTTATTCACAGTAAAATTACGGATCTCCGTGGCGGAGTGGTAGCGTCTCGGCTTTTCATCTGGAGGTCCAAGGTCGAAATCCAGTCAGGAATGACATTATTCATATACTATAAATTTTCATCTTTACATTCCCACGTACAAACGTGTGGTGAATTAATTATCAGTGAAAAAAAAAATACTATTTTACTATTTCATTGTTCCTTTATTTCGTTAAGGACTATGTAAAAAAAATATTATTTTAGATATAAAAGTATACTTAGGATTAGATCTTCAAGTAAATCTTTTTTTTTTTAATTTTCTGATGTTCAGTTTTTAATATAACAATTTTCTACAGTTATTAAAACAAAATTATTTCAGCTATCAGTAATAATATCTTTTTTATTGAATTGAAATGTGTTCAACAACAACGATAATACATTATTTTATTATTTCAATTATTATCGGGATCAAGAAATGTTCTAAAGAAAAGTATTTATTTTAAAACTGCTGGTAATCTTGATCTTATGTCAGAAAAGAGTGCAATTAGAAAACTGTTCACAGTTACATCTAGTTTATACGTGTACGAGATCGATACTGTTATTGTTCGTCTATATGAACTGATTGCAGTCCAGTATGTAAATTTATTTTAATTCTGTACATTCACTCGGTAAAATAGTTTGTAAATTTACTATAGTATTAATAATAATTTAGATCGCTACTAATTAAATAATTATTTATTTCAAGCGGTTTCTTCTGTACTCTTTCTGAAATAAAAATTTTGTGAAAAATAGCCGTGATCTCCGTGGCGCAGTGGTACAAAAGTCTCGGCCATTTATCCGGTGGGTGTCGGTTTCGAATTCCATATTTCCATATTCTCACACATACAAGGTTCAATGATCCAGCAAAAAAAAATTGCAAAATTTTGTTAAATATATTTTTAAGTCTTTCGGTTTTAAAAAATAGAAACAATTTTAATCAAATTTCAGGGTTATTTCAGATTATTATAAACAACAGAAGTTGTAATTAAAAAAAGGAGTTTTTTTTTAATTTATATTTCTACGTTATTAAAAATAATTTCTTTTCCATTAAAGATTTTTTTTTAATCATATTATGTATTATTTTAACATGAATAGGTAAGAAATTTAACAAGAAAACATATGAATGGTGTAAAAGATAAAAGTAAAAATAAGGTCGTCGTTGTAGACAGGGAGTCGCCACAAGGAATGTAGATTTAGTAGTCTTAACTACGAACAGACAAACCTTGAGACTTTTAACTCATCGTTCAAAGCCTCGCGTAATTTTCTTACATAACTGACACGCCCTTGTAATTTGATTTATTAACTGTATTTATTTTTATTAATTTTGCAAATATATTTTAGTTAAAAGTAATAAATATTTATGATAAAATTTAAAAAAATAAAACACTTTTTTTTAAGAAAAATTAAGTGCAGTTATTTAAGCTACAATATGTATTTCAAGTAGTATCATTATACTCGTATATAGCTATAATTTATAGGCTAATCATTGGAAAAGAATATTAATAGCCTTCTTTTTTTCATTTTTGCGAAATTATATTTAAAGTAATTGTTATTATCTAAAAATAAAAATCATCAAATCAAAGATTTTAATGAATATTAAAAGGATTCCAGAGCTTTTAGAATAAAATAATTTTTTTCTTCTGGACTAACCAATCCAATTTTAATTAGACTTAAAACTTGCTGGAATTTTCGGAATTTAGAATTAAAAGATTAGGAATAATAATTATAGAAAATAAGATTAGAAATAGTAATCAAAATTAAACTGTTTCAAAAATATTTTTAACTCTGTTTTGAAAATTATTAGCGAATTTTTACTAATAAGCTTAAACAGTGTATTGGCTCGCTAAGAGATATTATAACTAAATTTTGATGAAAAGTGTAAAAGTTTTATTTATTGACTGTATTGAACAAATATTTTATCCATGAAGTCAGTGCGTATTAAATGGAAGTTTATTGAAAAATAAGATTACAAACTTTAGTACAATAAAAATTTCTGAAGCTTAAAATTAAAAAAATAATTTTAAAAAACTGAAAAAATAATTTTATTAAAATTAAAAAAATTTTACTAATGACTATCAAAATATAATATTAAAAGAATTGACTTGTCACTTTTGATTAAGTTCAAAATATTTCATATTGTCATATTGTTGAAATCTTTGTAACCTATACGGTTAAGCTTCATCTCTTGTTTGTAATGAGTTTCGTAAGGTAAATAATTCCAAAAAATGAAACAGTAAACCACAGTATCCGAACATCGTTTATTCAAATTTCCAATTTATCGAATTTATTGCTGAAGTTCGTGTTTCGTTATTTTAAAAATAGATCACATTTTCTGTATGCAGATCTAAATTATTATATCGTATAACTTATAGACCTATAATTTCAGTAGTTTTAATAATAAAATAACAACTTTTCTAGTTGGAAGAAAAGCAATTAATTTAATAAAAATAGAACTTCGAAATCGAGCCTTGATGAAAAATATTTTTAAAAAGTCATAGGGTATATATGCATGGAAATTTGCATTTAAAATGATTTTTAATTTTTAAAATATCATCCCTAATTAAAATAGCCATTACCTGAAAAATTCTCAATAAATGGAAAACTGTAACTCGAAAGTAGAAACACTTTTTTTGATTTTCACAATGCTTTACTGATATAATTCGGTATCGATAGATTGATTTACTTTTATGTAATCTCTGTACTTTAATAACTTATAATTATTTACGTTTTATCTTTTTTTGCCTTTTTTATTTGATTTTTATTAATATATTTGACCTGTTTAATGTACATTTATTAATAAAAAAAACATTTTTTTTATATCTTAGTATCAGGATTGTTAAGATAATTAAAACTAAAACAGATGTTATTTTATTCAAACATAAATGAGTGAGAGAATGTGTGTGCGTATACAAATATAACTATCCATCTGCAGTTCCGAATCACAAGCGGTTTTTAAAAATGGTTTTACATCATTCCATAACATTAAAGATAACTATGAGAATTAAATTGATTCAAAGGTAATAAATTTCTCTTATATAAGAAATTTAATAATTTTTAATAATTTCTATACTATATGTTTAACAATACTATAGAAATATTTTTATAATTTTAAAGGAGTATATCTAACAAACATTTTTAGTGCAATTCACGGACAGATATTTGGATCGTCAAATAACAGAAAGGTAGACAAATTGTAGCCGTATATTTTTTCTTATCAATCATTTTCTTTCTTATCAATCGTTTCTGTTCAATGGTAAAATTTTAGTTTTAACATATATGTTTAATTAATTTTTTTTTTTTAATTTTTTGTTCTAATTTTTTTTCCACAAGATTTTTTGTTATGCATTAAATTCTTTTAATAAAATAACTAATTCGGATTAATGAAATATGATTTAGCAAAATTATTTCTATTTCTAGTAAGATTTATCAAAGCTTCTTTTCTGGTTTATTATTAGAGAATTACAAGAAAAAATAACAAAGCATTTAAAAAACTATAATGTTATTCTTACAAAGAATTTTAATTTGTTGTTTGATTTGATTACAAGCTAATTTAATTTAGCCTAAAATTATATGACCAGAACATTATTATATTATAAACTACCGTATTACATCTAGAAAATCTTCAATGCTATGTTGCATAAAGAACCATTCTTTTATTTAATCTAGTTTATCTTCCAAATATATTTCATGTTATTCATTAGTTCATTAACAAAAGTTTAAAAACCTTAGATTCAATATATAAAATTTTGCTGGAAGCATATTCTTTTAAACTAAGAATCACAAAAAGTGACCTTGCGAGATATGTTTTGTGCTACATTAATATGCCTGTAATACAATATTCTGCGTTAGCCTTCATCTCTGATTACATTAAATTAACGTTTAAGTACATTATTACTATAATTACAATGTTGCCTAATGGATAGCATATCCAGTTATTAATAAATAAACGAAGATAAAAGCTCAACATTATTGCTTTTTTGTTTAAAATAATTAATAACGGAATATAATGATGTTTTTGTTTTTTGTGATTACCTTAAATAAGGAACTTAAAATTATATTGTATTCCGTAAGATTAGGATTATAAAAATAATGAATTATCCAATCTCGGAAGAATCGCAATGCAAGAAGGATAGTTCCGTTCAAGAAAGTTAGGGAAACTGCCAATTCGCTCTATCTAATAAATGCCTCCATCTAGTTTAAAATGCCTCAAGAGATAGGAAAATTATTATTGGAATGTAAATTGTACATTACTGACTAACAGCTTTGCATTGACTAGCTTTAATATATATTGAAATAAATGTTTTTCCCCTTGAAATTAAGGCATTTGAAAATAGGTACAAGGTTTCTAAAGGAACTACCTTGCTTACCCTGAAATTATATGGCTTAATGGTAATACCGTATATAATTTGGTGACCACCAATCAAAGTTTTTCTGGAAGAAATGTGTTCTTCCCAGTATCCTTATGATTTTTTTTTAATGTATAAAAGAAATAACAGAAATTGTCATGTTTCAGTAGGAGAAACTGAAGATTTTTTTTTATTTACAAAATTTACTACATATTCTTTATTATTAACATTTGAATAAAATACATATAAAAATGTATTGATTTTACGAAAAAGTTTTACCCAATAAAATAGTTAAAATTAATATTACTATTTCTTTTAATATAATTATTACAATTTATGATTATTAATATCATATTTTTCATATCAACAAAATTTTGATTTTATAATATGATGATATTTGTCAAAACTTTTAAGTGTAGTCTCACTCTCACTCTCTCTCTCTCTCTCTCTCTCTCTCTCTGAGTGTGTGTGTGTGTGTGCATCCGCATGTGTGATACATTAAATAAAAGTATTCACACTTAAAAAATTTCAGAAGAATGACAGATAACAGATTATTGTTTGCATTTTTTTAAATTGCATAAACTAATACAATCGTAATTTACTACTACAAATTTTTCTAGATACTAGATAGTATTCGAATCCAAGCCCTTCGATATAGCAGACAAACAAGTTAACGTATTTTCCACTGACACGGTAGATATAAACTTGCTTTTTATACAATTAAGTACAAAATATAATAGTTTTTTATAGGTTAATAAACTTTGAGGTTGATAGTAAATAAAATACTTATTGATCGAGATTTGTACAATGTAAACAAAAAATTGTACACTGATGCGAATGAAATTAAACAGGATGCATTATTTTTTAGACTATTTTCTCTAGATTCAGCTGACCTTCTATAAACTTCACAAAACAAGATAATCTATGCAGTAATTAAACATTTTAAATTAGTACTATTCGTGTGTAAAATAGAAAAAAAGTGTTTAAGCTCTGTTAAAACAAAAATATACTGGTGCATTCTTTATTTATTTATTAAACCTTTATAGTTCGTTTATTAATTATTTTGATATCAACCATTTTACAGGAAATGTTAGAATTGTTAGAGAGAACTAAAAATATAAATAGAAATAAGAAGTGTGAGACGTAGAATCAACTAAACGTATGATTCAATCCGTCAGATGTTATTGACAGAAAGAAAAAGGTTTATTTATTGACATTTGTTTTATTTTGAATTTTCATAATAAATTTATACAATAAATGATTTCAAGAAAAAAATATTATATGCGGTAAATAGACTTTTAAAAATATAATGGGGGCCACATGACTTCCTCGTTCGCTTATTAAATTACATATATACATTTTTTTAAATGAAAAGTACATAAAATTTTATTACATCAATAACTACTCATATTTTTTATTTTTATTGTTATTGAAGTATTATTTATCGTAAATTTTTTTTACAATCAAAGGTTAATAATTATTAATAAATCATTATATTTAAATTAAAAAAAAAAGTTAAAAATAAGGAGATGAAGTCTGATTCGAACCGATGTGCCTTCCTCTAAGCTCCAAATATTTCTTTACTTAAAATTTTATTTGGGTATCACTCTGGAGCCAATGAAAATAAGTACCACATGGTATATCGTTAAAATCTCTTAATGAGAGCTTATTAGTGCAATTAAAAATGTTCAAAATCCAAATTGTTTTGGATTTTGGGCTTTTTTGGACACTTTTGGTTCAGTCGATTGCAATGAAAAAGGGAGGTCCATAACTAGACGTTACAACAATCCTAAATCCAAAATTTCAACATCCTACGGCTAATCGTTTTTGAGTTATGCAAGATACATACGTACGTACAAACGTCGCGCTGATACTACTCAAAATGGATTCTGGGATGGTCTAAATGGATATTTCTGTTGAAATCTGAAAACGGAAATTTTTCGCGATCATAATAGTTCCCTTACTTTGTACAAGGAAGTAAAAGTCCGTAAGAGACGGAAATATCTTTTCCAACAGTTAGAAATAAAATGTGAAAGCTAGAAAAAATTATTTATAGAGATAATTTTATTCCCGTGTTTTAAAACGATACGTCGATTTTTTCCAGTATTTTTGTACTTCTCAATCTTTTCAGTTTAAATAATTGTAAATCCAAATTTCATGTTATATCCCAACAATTTTTCCTATCAACCACATCAGAATTATAATACTAGATGAAAAAATTATCAGTTAAAAAAATTCTGTTTTGCTGAATGAAAACATAGGACACACACATGCGCGCGCGCATACACACACACACACCAACATATTAATTGTATTTTAATAGCGTGCAGAGAAAAGGAAATAAATTAATAAAGGTAAAAATAATTTTTTTTTAATTTCCCAGTCCGATAAAACTGAAATTGGTTTAATTAATAAATAGATAAAAATTTTAAATTATACAATCATAATTTAATTACATCTAAAATATAACTATTAATAAACTTTCTGAAATATTTAAGATTCCATTACGAAGTCTAATAAATATCTTGTTTATATATATATATATATATATATATATATATATATATGCGTGTGCACACACACGTTTTGTTTCTGTTATAAAAATGTTAAAATCCTATCGGCCTATTGCTTAATTCATTATATCAGTCAAAATATAATTTTTTATACAGCAAAGAAAAAAAATAAATATCCAGTAAATCTAAGTATGAAAATATATTTTTAAAGTGTTAATAAATGTTAATATAAATATAGGCCTACTTGTTTACGATTCAATAATTAAATAAAAATATATAATCTACAAAGCAATAATTATTTCATCACATATTACTTCCACATATTCGTAGTTATGTTACACAAGAATATAAACTTATAAAGCTAACTACATTTTTACTCCAGACAATAAATATTTAAGAATAACTATTATTTATTTATAATTTACAGTTACAACAAAATGTTGTAATGCAATAAATTCTTTTAAAAAAAAAGTACAAAATAAAAATAGATAAATACAATCATTTAGTACTACCAACGTAATTAAATTGGTAAATATTTTGCTTTCTTAATAAAGGAAAAGTTACATTTAGCTACCGTTAAATTTAGACACGTGCATACTTGAATTTTAAGTGCGGTTAGTATTTACATAAAGACTGATTAGAATTGGTTACAGTATTTGTTTACAATTTGTAACTGTTATGTATACTAAAAAATTTATTTAATGTTTTCTTTTTTGTTACAAAAGTAACATTTATTAAAATAAGTGTGTAGACTATTTTTACAGTATTATTTGTTGGGTTTTGTTTCTTTATTTTAAATTAAAATTTAAAAAAAAATAACTTATTGGTAATTACAATTGACTTACATTAAATAAATGAAAAATTTAATAAATTGTGTTTTCTAAAAGTATAAAAAAAAAATTATGAGAAAATTTTAATAGAAAACATTTTTAAATATGTCTCGGTAAAAATAAATTAGTTACGTTGAAATTTAAAAACTATAAATTAATCTACAAATTTATTTCATATTCGTTTGTAGTCAAGTAAAATGCTATGTATTACTCGTATGTAAGTAAATTTGTATCTATTTATTCCAAACATGAATGATTTATGTATTTCATATAATTAAAAAATTGCTAAATTTAAAAAAAAAATAATAATTTAATATAAAAATATTACTACTGCCTTTATAAAATTTATAAATTTTTAATAGGCAAATTATAAGCTATATTCATTAATACAATTGCAAATATAAAATTTTTATTTTCATTTGTAATATTGTTATTATATATTTCATTTATCTACTCCTACATACTGTTAACAATAATTATATACAGCTATTAAAATGTCACATGAAAATAGTTGCATTATATAACATACTTGTCACATATTTATGTAACTAGTACCTGAACACTAAAGGTAACATAATAATTGTAAAAGAAAAAAACATGATTAAAAGGTCACATAATTCATAATAGTAAGCAGAAAAGTAATAAATTATTTTTTTTAATAGATAATTATAACATTTTTCCAGAAAATCTGCAAAATAATTACAATGATTTATGTCCATGTAGCCTGAGGCGTTTCAAAATTCCAAGCTTTTTAGATCGTGATTTGTGTTTACGTTGTGTTGTATAACCGTTAATTCATATCATGTATTGAGATATTCTCTTCCGTGTATTTTCGTAAATATTCAAGAATACATTCCAAATCCGTAAGAATTTTATCCGTATTAAAAACTTCCTGTATGAATATAATTTTGAAGTATGCCCCGAATGATTTAAGAATTTTCTTTTAATCAGAAAATAATATTTCTACTATACCAATCCTAATATATTATTATCTCATAAATAAATTACAAACAAAGTACTTGTGTATGAAGTATAAAAAATACACTTTTGAAGAAAATGACTTTTAAAAAATTCAGTTACAACACAAATTGGTTAAGTCATTAAAACTTAGTATTCAATATTTAAAAATTGGTAAAAAAAAAGTTAAGTTTATTCACTTGAATTTATAATAATCGACGGATGATTCCATTACTTGATGAAAAACCATCACAACAAAAATAAAATAAAAATGCTTATTTACTTTTTGTTACTTCAATTTATGTTAAACAAGCCGGTAAGAGGGCGAAGCCCCCTGGACTCCCGACGCATTCGTTATCCTCGCTATCCTTGTGAGAATATTAAATATTTAACAATTATTCATTAAAAAAAAAAAATTAGTTATTTTACTTCGTTATATTTCTGTTGCCATGCTGATAGAAATATAATAAAATAAAAGGACTAATCTTTTTTTCTTTAATGAATAATTTTTAATATTTTAGCTCTAAAGAGAGGATAAGGCCTCAATTTACGACTTAAAACCATCCCTGGGATAACACGAATGTATCCTGTAAGTTTGAAAGCAATCGGTCGGTTGGTTCTCGCGTGTTGCTGTTACAAACAAACTGATAGATCCACAAACTTTCGCATTTATATATTAAGTTTTAATTAAATAATTAGTCTATTATTAATATAATAGTTAATCAAAATAATTAAATAGGGTTATATGTCATTGTTTTACAGATAAGAATTTGTATTTTTTTAAATAAATATATATATATATATATATATATATATATATATATATAATTATTATTATTATATAATTAAAAAAATAAACACAGATATTTTGATTATGAAAAAATATTATTTTGTTATGCAGTAATATTTATGAAATTTAAACTTCCTGACGTACAAGATGGTAACATTTAGAAATGGTTTTTCTAACGTTAACTATATTTATTCTGGTCAAGCCCGATAATGTACAGAATGAAGGTGTCACTTGGAGAACCAAATATCACCCGTATTCCAGTGGACTTAGAAAAAGGGATGAAAACAAAAAACCATTTGATTGCTCACTTTCTCTGGTCAGGCTGATGTAGGACTCGTTATTCTTGAAAATTGTTGTTATTTTTAATATTGTTATAATAGTCTCGCATGAGATTATTTACCGTATGACATATTTTTAAATTATTTATGGAACAGAATACAAAAATCAAAATGATGAATGGATAAATACGACTATTTAACTAATGAAGTATTATTAGTCTTGTTATAGTTATATGTAATGCATGAATAAATTACTACTAAGAAAATAATGTTTAAAATCTTAAAAATAGAGAAGTAAACAAATAATACTCGTAATATAAATGACTCAGTTGATTGACCTTCGGATAATCAACGTCGTGATATATATACGTAAAGTAATATGCTTATATATATATATATATATATATAAGTAAGTAATGATAAAAATTTATAGAAAGAGTAATTTAATAACAGTATTGTATTTTGTTAAATTCATATTTTTTCGCATATCCCGACCGATCTTTTATAACAACGACCGGTTTTTTAATGGTTTTGATAGGTATAAAGAGGTAATATGATATGAATACACAAAACAGTCACGCATTGATGTATGAAATCGTATCTTGGATGATGATGGTGTGACTTAAAAACACTATACTGATATTTACCTGGACGAAAGTTAAAAAAAAAACCGCATCAAGTTTGTTTTCAAATAACGATTCTTGGTATTAATAATTTCGTATATTAATGGAGTGTTTTATCACTAAGTCACCTTTTAAAATTTTGTTTCTTTTAGTTAAACGACAATGTACATTTTTATATGTATATATATATTTTATAAATATAAACATATAAAATTGAATGTGACCAAAAAAATACATAATATAATGTTTGTCTATAAAATCAAATCTGTTGGTTGAATGCAAAAGAAGTTTCTGGATTAACTGGTATTCAACTCAGTTATGTTTATATAGATTAACAATTAAATTGTTGGTAACAAGGCATATTACGTAGGAATTTTATACAGCTTAGTATATATATTCAGGTATTAATTTATTTTATTAATATTCCATTACATATAAATTAATGATTTAATATATTATAAAATTATTTACTTTTACTTAACTTAACAAAGGTAATGTGTAAAATATTTTTAAATGGTTTTAAAGTTTAACGAAGTGCTGAAATATTCGAAACTAATTTAAGGAAAATGTATAATCGATATTACTTCAAAAATATATGAAAAATATTTTTACATACATTTGCTGGTATTATTATTAAATTATTTATTTTAAATTGATGATTTTGAAGGTAATATTTTGCAATATATTATTTTAATTTAGGGTTATATACTGACTTATTATAGTTTAACAATTTTAATCCCTATTGGTGTTATTAAAAAGATATTCTATAACTTTCTCTTAACCGATAATATTTATACGAGTATACACAAACATAAAAGTTACAAAAATATTCCTAGTAATAAATTAAAATCAAAATTTATGTGGATCATTACAAAAATTAATTTCAAAAAGTAATTACATAATCTAAGATTTTCATAAAATTAAGATTTTTTTTGTTTTTTTTAGCTTGGTTTTAATTGATGTTAATCTTACATTGATTTGAATGGAGATATGAAGAGAAATAAAAATAAAACTTGAAATCTAAAAAAAAAGTTTATTTACACGCATTTATTTTTTAAGAAAGTTTAATAATAAAATAATCTTTTTGAAAGTTAATTTTTAGTTATTTATTTTAATAAAAAATTTTAAAAATAAATTTACGGTTTCAATCATGTACGTACACATTATATTTTTCGAAAAATGACATATTTTATTTTATGAGACCGTGAAGATATCTTTTACTTAAATATGAATGAATTTTGCTAATAAAATATTTTTACTAATAAATAACATTTATATTTCAGTTGCATGTTTGCAAATACTACAACATAATTTCAGGATAAAAATAATTTGTTAAAATTATATTAATTTTTATTGTAGAAATTATTAATTTATCTTTAAATAATACTTATAAAAAATCTGTTAATTAAAAATATATAAATTCGGTACTGACCAGGAAGCGGCATGACGATTGAAGACGCACCATGTGACGAGAAGATCGGACCCGAGTGCGCGCGACATGGAATAATATAGGGGCGCGCATGCGGTCCGCGCGCCGAATGTGCCGCCGGTCGACGTTAAGAGAGAGACTTGCAGCGCGCGCACCTATCCCCCACCCAATAACTAAAGACAGATCTTTGACGCTCTACCGGCTGACTGGCTGTTGGCTGTACCATTTAACAATTTAAACACCTGCCTCGTCAACATTCAGTATTAATAATACTAGTCTTTTTTTTGCCATAGTAATTTGTAAAGCATCATTTAAGAGAAAATAGCTATTAAAATTACAAACGTAAGCAATTAATAAAGATAAACGCTCAATTGAATTTTAATTATTTTTTCCTTTCCACTTGATGAAAATCCTTGGAATTAATCTGTAATAAAATAATCTTATTTTATAAGTAATATGATAATGAGATATTCCGATTGATTATAATTTAATGAAAAAATAAAAATTTTTTACTTATTCCTTTTTTTAAATGTTAAACTGGTGGCACGTCGTCACACGAAACTTGTGATCAAATTAATGATCTAAAATGCCCTCTCAGTTGTAATAAATATGTTAATAATAACAAAAAGAATTTAAAGCAAAAACATTTTTTTAAGGCATACATACTTACAAAAATTAAAATAATAGATTTTCCATACATATTTAATTAAAGCGAAACAGTTGTCATCCATCTTATTTATTATTATTAACGTCAAAGGATTTAAGTAAAAAAAATATGTGCGGTTATGAAACATATTGTTTACTTCTTCGAAACTGGAACACCGTATATAAAACTCATATACCACGCGCACCAACGTTAGGAAAATCGAAAAAATTTAAAAAAGAATATTTGTTAATTTTTTCATTTCATCAACAAATTTACCACGGTACATTGAACATATAACAGTATTTGTTATTTGTATAAGGCCAGTAAATCAGTCTAAATTGGAAATATTTAATAAAAACAGAAATTATAGTAGGTACTTTAATTACTATTAACAATGTTGGAGTTTTCATCTTCCGTAGAATTCTAATTATCTTCGTAATCATTTAACCACAAATAATAACTTACATCGAGAGCGTTTGAAACATCCTGAACGAATTTTAGATCAAATCATCCGGTATTTCTGAGCAAGCCGCAATAATCTACTTACAAATCTGTATGAAAGTGATTTCATAATTTTATCAGATGATGTAGTCTCGTGTGTCGTGTTGGGTATCCAGTTTCTTTGGTTGTGGTTTTAACAGTCGGTTTTCGCAGATATCTAGTGATTGAAGAATAGATGTCATTCCAGTAGGATTCATAATCTGAGCAGACATTCTTATCTATTTTTTGCCTATAGCACGATTTATATGCTCCTTTGAGTAAACAATAACAAATAATTTTTCTGCAACGAAAAAGAACGAAAATCACTTTTTCAATTTCTTTTTTTTTGTAGTTCTACTGTACACGAAACTTTTACATACTGGACGGTCGTTATCATTATGAAAACTGATCATAAAATTGCTACAAAATGGAACTATTAATTTACTAAAAAAATTAACGGCATAAATATTTAATATAAAGCAGAGCTTAACTCGATGTTACAATCTTGAAAAGATTTAATTCCATTGATAAAGCGATTTAGTTGGACTTATCGTTAGGAAAATCTGACCTTTCTTCTTTGTATTGCTTATCTCTTTCAGTTTATAAAGTTGACCTTGAGAAAATTGTTTCGCGGTCATAAAATTGTGTAATAAGCCTATTTGTACACCGGTATAGTCTGCGGGGTTATGTTACAGGAAAATTGTATACATAGTAAAATAATAAGAATATACGGTAAAAAAAAATAAATATTACTTCTATTGTGGTTTGTGCATTCAACCGGTGAATCTCGTAAATAGTAGTTAAAAAAATACTGTACAACGTTTTCTTATCTCATTTATTTATTTATTCAAAGACACACTTTTCACGTAATCTGACTTACATAAAATTCAATTATAACTATTTTAACATGTGTATTCAACAGAAATACAACTAGCCCATATTAGATTATCACATTTAAAATAAAAAATTTATTGAATCAACTTTCTACGTTAATGATCTGGGAATATATAACAAAGTAATTGTAAAAAATAAATGAAAACTCCTCTTATAGTGTTTTTTTTTGTTCTACCACAACTTTAGCACGCGATTTTTCTCCAACCGATTTCACTTTATTTTATATTTTAATAGTACTGTAATCCATTTTTATTTCTTATAAGAAAAACTAAATTGAGTCTCTGTGAGCTGGCGGTAAGCGTCGCAATGAAGGAGGAATCCGACACATTCTCTTGGATTCTTGTGTAAATTTTTGTGGCGATTAAAATAGCCTATCAGGGAAAGATTTGTTTTTCTAAATTCTCCTGTACATTACAATTTTTTTACCACTAGTATAATTTCTAACTAGATTCGGTTTTTTTTATTTTTAACTAATAAATTATTTTTTCATTTTCTTAACAATTTCCATATTTATATTTTTCTTAATATTTCTAATATATCTATAATTAATAGATCTTTGTTAATTTTTAGAAATACATACCTGTATTTTCATAATATTGGTTCAATTTGTCAAAATTTAAGTCGTGGTAAAAGTGGTGATGGTGAAATAAAAAACTAAGACCCCAAATTAATATTTTGGGTCTTATTTTTAAATTATGCATATTTCATAATTATAAAAATATATGCGATATATTTTTAGTTATGAAATATAGATAAATTTAAGGAAAAGAAACGCTTCTTTAAAATAATTAATATTGTTCAATATGTATTTATTTATTTATTTGCAGTTTCATAATTTGATGTAGTTTTTATAATTTATTATTTAAAGAATGAAGTTAATTTTAATATTTATGACATGTCTTAATTTATCGATCATTTATCTGACGAATAACTCCCATATATTTAAATAGATAATATATATATATATATATAGTGTTTTTTCGATATTCATTGAAGGTTAAACAATATTAGTTTCATTAAATTATTTAAATCAGTTAGAATTTTATAATATAAAAAAACCATTAATTTATCATTTCTATTTTTTATTCCTTAACTCAAAAAAAATATGTGCAACTGATTTTGTAATACCGAAATTTACGTAGCTACTAAATGTACACATTTTTTTACTCTATCTACCGCAAAGCAAAGATGCGTATTGCGCGTTTTTATTTTTGTACGTTATTAAAAAAAAGTACTTCCTTAGGATATGCTGAAAGTTTTAATTAAATGCTACAACCAGTAAATATATCAGTATATCTTTTAGTAAATAAATTATTATTATTATTTTCCTTATATTCATGTTGTAATCTGTTCAAATAGTGAACAATAAACAACCCCCTTACGAGCTCATTGAGATGAGGGTGGTATGTATGATGTAAATCATACATACCACCCTCATCTGAGGTTTAGTCTTGTACAGACTCATACCGACCATTCCTGAGACGTGTGGTTAATTGAACCCCTACCACCAAAGTAACCGGCTTCCGTGGCGCGACTGGTAGCGTCTCGGCCTTTCATCCGGAGGTCCCGGGTTCGAATCCTGGTCAGGCATGGCATTTTCACACGCTAGTTGTCATTCATCTCGTTCTCTGAAGCATTACCTAACGCTGATCCCAGAGGTTAAAAACAATAAATAAATACCACCAAAGTACTCCGGTATCCACGATCTAGTATTCAAATTCGAATAAAAGTTTTTATTAGGACTTCAACTTCAGTACTTTCGACTTTCAAAATGAAAGCATGGTGCGTTGGTTTATTTGCTATGTATTTACATTTTTATTTTGAAGGAAGCAGGTTTATACTTCTTGATACCAACGATTTATCTAAAATTATATTTGTGTTTTGGGGATAAAAAGGGAAAACATTCAGGATTTTGCTACTTTTCGTTGTAAAGGTTTTTGTTGTTAGTACGCTAAATTCATTAACGTTATTTAATTACAATTGAAAAAAAAAACATTTAACAAAATAATTTGTAATGAAACGTAAGCCATATAACATTTTCGCGGCGGACCGCAGGTCCACATTTTTTCTAATATCTAACATAACCTGTTTCATAATTCATTTCATTAGTACCCATTACTCATAACTCTGAATAATCTTTATTCATTTTATGTAATTAATTTTAAATTTATACTGTTTTATGGGAAAAGAAGCAGTAGTCTTGTACCAAAGACTACCATGTGTTTTCTAGTTTTAAATCAATTTACCTTACATTTTAGTTTAAATAGAATAATTTACCCAAATCAGTTATTATTATACCTATTATTATTTTTTTACTAGAATAGAATTAAAATTTAACATGCGACTATATCGAAGGGCCTTACAACTCTCTTTATACCTTTACTAATTTCATTTTACAAAAAAATAAATAATCTTTATTCTGATCGGAACATAATAATACATTATATAGATCACATCAATATAAGATAAATTATTATAAATATAAAAACTAATTGTAAGATAAAAAATAAAATTGTTTAACGTCCATAATTATTATTTAAATATTTACATATAAAAAAATGTTAATATTAAATATTAAAAGATTACTAAATAATTCATAATTTAGAGGACGCTTTGAAAATTATTTTGAGCACATATTTATGAACAAGCTAAACCGGATATAGTTAAATTGTGATGTTTTTAATTAGTATTATTTAAAAATACATAACAAAACAATATAATTAATTATTTCTAGTAGGAAAATCGATAATTAGTAGGATACTCTCAACCTGACTTACAATAATTGTAGGTTTGAGTCGCATGGAGAATTGATGTTAGACAGACATGACCGATTTATTTATTTACATACGTTTATTTAAAAAAAAAAAAAAAAAATGTACAGCCATAAAATTATTTTACGTTGTAAAATTTACATAATTTTACAATCGTAAAAGACGTTCCCAAAGACATTAAAACTTGTTAAATTATATTTGTGTTTAAATGGTTAACTATAATATTAAAATAACATAAATTTATAATTTGGAAAAATATAAAAGCAGAATTTTAAATATCGCGGAAATTCAATCAGGTTAAAACGTTTTCAGCTCTTCAAAAATAATATATTTTGTTTTAGATTATATTGTTTCGCTGTAGTTTGTAATTTCAATTACGTTAGAGAAGTTTAGTCTTGTCCGATCTGAGGCGGTCCAATCCTATAACAAAGCCGTTAAATGAGCCACAGTAACAATGCTATTCAAACGCACTAAAAACCACACACATTAACTTTTAAGCGGATTTGAACCAGTGGCCTGAATCATTTCATAACAGCTGTAACCTAGATTAAGTTTTTTTTTTTTTTGATTCATCCGTTATAAATCAAATTATAGCTTTAAGTTTTTGTGAAATGGGAAAAATAATTTTTATTTTATGATTAAATGGTTAATTTGGTATTCCATTGTATACCTTCAAATTTCAACACATCAATGAAAGTGAAAATTATTGATAAAAGCAATCTATTTGTTGTAAACGATTTATGTGAGTAGCCCATAAAAATACCACTACATTAAATTATAATGTTTTGTTCAATTCATTTAGTAGAAAATAATCTTACATAAATTTTATTACTGAGAGTCACGGATAACAATATATTCAACTAACGAAATTATTATTAAAAGTTGCGTACGGTATAATTCACCGGACAAATTTAGTCAGCTTACAAAGATCGGTTGATTGAGATAAGACTGTTTTACGAAAGGTCCTGGATTTATCTTCCGTCTCATATTGGAGCGTTTTTTCCTTATTTCCTTTATTTTTCACTACAGTTGTAAAAAGTTTCAGTGTATTCCTTATATACTTTCAGCATCCCAGTCTCTAAAAATTTGAAATAATTAATTTATTTATTGATAGCAAAAATAGATTCTCTCAATATGTTATAATACTGCGAAAAACATTATTCACATCTATTAAAATAATAATCATACATATCAGGTGTATGCTGGTACAATTTAAAAGATTTAATGCTAATAAAAAAAGAAAGTGGCTTTTTAAATCCATTCCCTAATATCATTCTGTTTATGCAGCTACAGTCGACGAGTCCATCTTACTAGAGCGTTTTAGCACATAAAATAATCCGGCGAGGAAGAATTTTATGGTAAAATATTGTATCGTTTGTATAGATGGTATATACCACTTATTATTACCATAAAGTAATATGGTAATAGAACGCGCGCGCGCGCACACACTTTGTTATAAAAATTCACCCTCTAACCGATTTTTTATCTGTTAAAACGCGCTGTTAATACCGATGATCGTATTTTCTATCTTTGGCTGCAATGTTTATTTATATGATAAAACAAAGTTTTTTATTTGCATTTTTAAATAAATTTTCAGTTTATAGTTAAAATGATTTATTGCAAGGATGTGAAACTTCTGAGTATCAGCTTCTTCTGCGTTTATATCCACATAACAAATTTTGTATTAGATCGAACAGTATATCGATTTTATTGCGTTACGTGGAAACTTAGCCATCTTGGCATTTATTTGAAGTAATGTTTAAATGGCAAAACAAGTTTTAATAAAACTATGCAAAATTATCCTTTAATAGGTAAATTCATTTGAAAAAAAATTAATTGAAGATTTTCAAATAAATTGAAATTAATTTACGTACAACATTTAAAATTTACACTCTAACACCGTAAACAACACTATAAAATTTCATCCATTTACAGAAATCTTTATCAAACAAAAATTTTTTTTGTTTTACTTAATAAACAATTCATATGAATTTTTTAATTTAATTTTTATTAATTTTCTCAGTTTTAATTCTTATTCTTAATGACAAATAAAAATTATTGTTATTAATTATGAAAAATCTGATGTGGACATCACATGACTTCCTTGTACGCCTATTAAATTACATTTACACATTTTTTGCTGCACTTCATTTAAACTTATTTCATTTAAAAATGAGATACGATGTTATAATTCTTTAATAAAGTGGACAGTTACACAATTGTTGAAATGTTAATTTTTGTTAACATCAAATATTTATACAATTATTAATCCAACAACCTTACATGACTACAAGACTCGTATTACTAGATCACTATTATTCGTATCTTCGTGAGTTGTTGATTAACAAAAGTTTCAGGTTTCTCTTGTGTCGTATTAATAAAAGTTAAAAATAATTAAACTATTCCGTTTAGTGAACTCTTATATACTGGTTACAAGTATTAATTTCGATCTTACGTAAAATATCAGTTTTTATTATTGGATTATTTGGTGATAAAGAAAAAATTAAAAAGAAGCAATCGTAGAGGAAAAAGAAAGATAACATGAAGAAATATATCTCAAAAAAATTACAAGAAGATGAATATGAAGAGGAAGAAAATATTAAAAACAAGGGAAGAATAAAAATATTAAGAGAAGATAATGAATATAGAGAAAAAAAATTGAAAACTAGAGAACGTGTGCACGAATTAAGGTCAGAAGAATTATATCATACCAAAGAGCGATTAAATGATTGGCAACAAAAAACAAATAAACGAAATGATGATAAACTCCGACTTAGGGAAAATATTGTCCGACAGTATTAGTGGACTAATGAACTAAAAGATAAGAATTTTGCAATTTATTAAAGATCGGGCATTTAAGCCTCAGTGTATATGTTGTTCTTGTGAGGGTCTATTTTGGCACTCTAGTTAACTTTAATATATAGATAAAATAAAAACAGAAATTCCAGAATAATTAAATAAAATTAAACAGAAAATCTGAAAAATAATATGATTGTAAATTATATTTTTCAATTAACATTTAATAATCAGATGTTTCCCCAAATCTATTACATATTCACGTATATGTGAAATAATAATAAAAAAGTACATAACATTTTTATTTCACTTCTAAATTTTTTTCATATTTTTTTTTTTTAATTGATATTATTGAATAATTATTTATTGTAAAGATTTTTTTACAATCATGGGTAAATAAAAAAATATTTTTTTATAATCATATTTATTATTAATAAATCAATATATTTAAAATAAAATATAAAAACAATGAATTAAAAAACAATTAAAAATAAATAAGATGAAGTTTGATTCGAACCGATGTGCCTTCCCCCGTATAGGATCCAAATATTTTATTAATTAAAAATTCGTTTGGCTATAACTCTGGAACCAATAAAAATAAGTAGCACTTATGATATATCATTGAAAATTTCTCTATGAGAGCTTATTACTGCAGTTAAGAAAAAGTCCAAAATCCAAAGTTTTTGGGCTCTTTTGTACAAGTTTGGTTCAGTCGATTGCAATCAAAAGGGGAGTTGCACAACTAGATAACAACAGTCCTAAATTCAGAATTTCAACATCCTACGGCTAATCGTTTTTGAGTTATGCGAGATACATACGTATGTACATAGATGTGACGCCAAAACTAGTCAAAATGGATTCAGGGATTGTCATAATGGATATTTCCGTTGAAATCTGAAAACTGAAATTTTACACGATCACAGTACTTCCTTTAATTCATACAAGGAAAAGACTTTCAAGTGATGTAAAATTCGATGTGCATTTCAACTTTTAAATGATCATCACCAGCAGATATTATGGAAAGTACTAAAAATAAATACGGAAAAAACAAATTAATATAAACAAAAATTATAAAAATAAGATGTTAAAAAATTAATGTTGTAACAAAAAAGTTACATAAAAACAGAATATAATCCAGTAACAAATATATAATACGGGGCTCTTGGCCCGTTAGGGTCAGCGGAAGACCAGAAGACCTTCTCTTTCAAGTAAGGGTCGAGGAAGACGATAATGAGCGGCTCCGTAGGTAGATGACAGAGAAGGTAGATGGTGTTATAACAGTGTTTGTATGTAGGGGAGGTTGGCGGGTCAGGACGAGGTTGTCATCCTGCAGGATGACGACCCCGTCCAGGTGGATTTCGAGTTTCAATTTATGGAGCAGACCAGGCAGCCAGACTTTGCAAATGAGCTGCTGGACATCTAAGAAGGTCGTCCAGCAGAATCTTCTTTCTTCCAGGTACTGTGTGATGACATTAACAGTTCTGTGCGATTGCTCAACGTAGAATGCCTTCTTCTGAATCCAAATTTATGATCCAGAATAATTTTCTCCGGTCCCAAAGTCGGCCGCAGCCTTCGAAGGAACAGTTTCTGAAATAGCTTCGATCGAATTGGCAGAAGACTTATTGAACTGTGGGAAGACACCTCGTCCACATGTTTATCCGGTTTCGGAATCATGATTATTTAAGACATCTTCTATTCTGATGGAAAGTACAACTTCGGAAGGATACCATTGAGGAGGTCCGTAATGTACTTGATGGCCTTGAACTAGAGCATAACTAACTAATGAGTTACTAGGTCAAAACCTTTCGTGGAAAAACTTTCGTGAGTATTCCCCCTGTTTGACCTGTAACACCTCCCTAGTTGATATGGGCTTAAATGGAAGGCTTAAAGGCATCGGGCTGTCAAAGAATTAAACTATTTCCTTATCATCAAGAAATCCTCCATCGTGTAGGCGAAATGTCTTGCTAAGATGTGCAACAAATAGGTCCGCATTTTTCTATCAATCCCATCGGTAAACAATTAAATTCAGTTTTATGGTTAATAAAATAAAATTTTTAAATAAAATCCACTTTTTTGAAATAAGATAACAGATCGTCCAGAAATTACATCCATATCCTGAAAATCTTCGTTTTGAAAACTACTACCTTAGTATGAAAAGAATCATTAGTGATCAATGTACGTTCTTTTCTGCAATTGAATTTAATTTTTTTTTATCTATCGAATTAATTAATTTTAAATTCAAAAAAGTTAGCATCTGTTTACTTTCGATTTCAGTATAAATTTTCTGTTTTATCAATTTGATGTAGTTTTATTTCATCATTTCTTTGTAGCAAGAAAGGGGACAGTGCAACATATATTTCAACGAAACTGGAAAATAAAAAACTATTTTTTAGTTTTCGCTTTAGTTTTCCCTTAGACATTATTAAGTACTCCAAAGAAGGAACATTGTTATAACATTTATTCATTTACAAACATACGTTATCAATATACGTTATTGAAATTAAAAAATGAAAAGTTTTATTTCCCACATAAATCTATTTACCTTTTACACCTACATTTTACACAAATCAGTAATTTTCACTATCAATTGAAGTTCTTCAAAATCATTATTTTCTTAATAGTAATTAAGAATTTCACTTCTTCAGGCAGTTTGGAAAGTCGCCGTGCAGTGTGCTTTATAATTATGTGTTATAATTCTGTTCTTTCGGCGTTAGGTTGGTGGCCCGGTGGATTCGTTGGGCGTTACTCAGTAATAAATCAAGAAGTCAGTTACTGAGTTGAGGTTGAACGTGTTTCGTTTCGTGTTGTATCGTTTATTGGAATCAATTTTACGAAACGGTTCTTTTGGTAGAGGAACGCATTTTTTTTATTGAACACATCTTTCGTGAAGGTGACAAATGTACTGATTTGTTAAATCACAAGGTTTCTGAAAAGTTCCCAAATACTCCTGTTCCTCACCGCAATGCAGTTTGAACCCTTATCGAAAAATTTCGGGCAACAGGCTTTCTTGAAGACGCTGATCGAAGTGGAAGACCACCAAAACTACACGAACAGAAGCTGTTTGTTTTTGATGCTGTGGCCGAAAGTCTATCAAAGTCAATGCGTAAGTTAGTACAGCAACAAGACTTGTTACCTTGCATGAAATTGTAAGAAAAGAACTGAAACTTTTCCCCTGCAAAGTAATGTGTATTCAAGAACCGAAACCTACAGATGAAGCTAAAAGATTAAGTTATTGTCAGTAGTTTGAAAGTTTAATTGACCAAAATACCGTAGGTATCCTCGAGATTACGTTTTTTACAGATAAAACATGGTTTCATCTGTAAGTGTATATTAATTCACAAAATATATGACTGTGATCGAAAAAACTAACCCCCATGAATTACACGAACAATCTTTACATGAAGTGAAAATTGGAGTCTGGGTCGATTTGAGTAGAACGCCCATTGTGGGTCCAATATTTTTTGAAAATACATTTAATAGTGTTCGTCTGTTCTGTTTTCACAAACTTCTTCAGTCAGGCAGTAAAACAAGCAGTGTATCGCAACAGACCATGTACAAATTAAAAACCGCAATACCGGCATAGTACGAGACATTCCACTATATCAGCCGGTTAAAGTGTTTCAAAACAAACTTAAACGTGGGCAGTGTTGTGTTGATGTTGGAGATAATTTTTAACACCTTTTATAAACTCTTCCATTTATTGTAATATGAGTTTCTATAAGATAATTAAATAAAATTGCCAAGTAATAATTATGAAATTTTTTTTTGTGAATTAAGAAAGTTTCATTACGAAAGTTTCCCTAATTCCAGTTCACAGCAACTTTCCGAACGCCCCGTATAATTCTTACCCGTATAATTCTTATTCTTATAATTCTTCTTATTTTATTCTTATAAAATTTATTAATAAATTCCATGCGTAATGTAATTTAACCTTACATACGAAGGTTCCGGATTCAAATCCTGGTCAGGCATGACATTTTCACAGACGCTACAAAATCATTCATCTCATCCTTTGAAGCAATTCCTGACGGTGGTTCTGGAGGTTAAAAAAAAGTATTTTAAAGCTAAATTATTGATTAATAAATTAAAAAAGCATTGGAAAAAGCCGTTTTCGAGTTTCCTGTATTACGAAACTCTTATAATCGTGACATAAATTAAGTGTTTCTACATGAAGTTCAAATCAGAAAATAAAAGAATTTATCTTTCATCTATGTAAATTTTCCATATTCTATTTGAATTGTAGGTAGCAAAAATATTGTGTAAAAATAAATAGTAGATCTAATACTGTGAAAGTTTACGCAATAAAGTTAAAATTATATTAAGGCTACCTTTTTTTTTTTAGAAAGTTTTATTACTGCTTTTACACTAACAGAACCACTTCATACTATAAGTTAAACTGTCAAACTATTATCGGCGATTTTACATAATGTTCCAGTCACTCTCAAAGACATAAGTCGTTTAAAACATAATAAACAGATAATAGTTACTGTTCTGGTCCTATTTTAAAGCCTTCACTTTAGTTGTAAGTAATAAAAACAATATCGTAAAAAATAAAATAAAATATGGTTTCATATTTATTTTAACCGTCTGAACTGCATCGTTATTAATTAATCTTTATTTTTTGCAATAATTACTTCCAAGAATTCTGTTTAACAAATAATCTGAATCTGAGAATTTAAAAATATATCATTTATTTATTCATACATTACTATTAAAGGTGGATATGTAAACTATTCATTTTTCCTTTATACTCATAAGAAAACATCAACCATATTTTTCTTAGGATGAACCCACGACCAGCTAAATAGAGGCCAATCTGAAGACTTTTACACTAATTTATATATTACGAAAAATACACCCTGAAAAAATTAATTATTAATTTTATTGCAAAATAAACTTAATGTAAAGGGTTATTAAATATTATTGTATTATTTGTAGAATTTTTAGTACATGGTTGTTTACCGTAAGAAGAAACCTTTTATAATTCACTTTTTATGGCTATATAATTCTTATAAAAATAAGAAAAACCATTTTACGAGAATTATAATGTTTTGTTTTCTTTGCTTTTATATATTTTAGAGGCTTTTTCTTTCTTTCTCCCTTTAATAAGTTTCACTTGTATCGGATTTTTTTTCATACGTTTTGAATTACGGAAATAATAAATTACGAGACTCGGCTGATAAATTTTGCACATATATGCGTAGCATGGGAATGAAAATAGATATTGGAATGAAATAAAAAATTTAATAAAAGTACAATACTTAGCTACAAAATGCAGTATTTATTTTTCAATATAATCTCCGTTTACACTGATACACTTTTTCCAGCGCGTGAAAGTTTTGCATTCCGTCACTGAAAAACTTTGGTGATCTTTCTCAGATCCAAGTGGTCACAACTTGAAGAAAGTTGAAGAAAGTACACTCACCGTCGGTGGTGTAATGATTACCTTTGAGATCCTTCTTGAGATGACGGAAGAAGTGGAAGTCGTACGGAGCCAAATCCGGCGAGTATGGCGGATGCGGAATAGGCTCAAACCTCAGCTTGCGGAGAGCCATCAGAGAGTTTGCGTGGTACCCATCGTACTTTAGGTACCTACTCGTTCTTTAGGTATGCCTAACTGAATAGTAATGCGTTGCTGGGTGATTCGCCGGTCACTTTGAAGCAAATCGTTCACCTCGTTCCGATGTTTCTCGTCAGTCGCAGAAACTGGTCGTCCGCTACGAGGTGTGTCCTCAATTGTCGCTTTACCAGCTTCATATTCGCGAAATTTCAACGCCCACCTATTCACTGTACTCCTGTCAACAGCTTCACTACTGTTAACCGCATTTAAACGATGAAAAATAGTCATAGGATTAACATTTTCTGCTGTTAAAAATTCGATCACTGCCCGCTGTTTAACCGTGTTGACATATTGGCCGTACTCGACTCTATTTTAACTGCTACTGAAAACAAACCGGTTAACGGATTTCAACGCATTATCGCAGGTTTGTTGATGAGGAATTTAGCTATCATATGCTGCCACGCCCTACTCAGTAGTACCTTTTATCTTCGTGTAGCAGGCTAGCGTGCAAAATTTATCAGCCGAGCCTCGTATTTCAAATATTTTATTTCATTTTCATTCGTATCTTGAAGACGTTTAAAAATCTATCGATCTCCGAGGCTGAGTGATAGGACTCTTCTTTTATTCGGAGATTCTGGGTTTAAGTCCCGGTCAAGCATGATATTATTCATGCACAACATTTATTCATTATCATATTTTATTGGGTGCCAACTTGTTGCTAATAAATATTAATTACATATTTATTAATTAATAAATATTAATTACATATTTATTAATTAATAAATATTAATTACATATTTATTAATTAATAAATACATTTATTGGCTCACACATTTTGATAAATTTGTACCTAGGATAAATTTTTAATCCAGTTTATGAGTTATTAATCCTCAAGCACATAAATTAATTATCTTCCTCTTTATGAGAAAATATATTGTACACTTATAAATTTTAATTTTCTTTCACTGGTTTATTTATAAGTAATACTTGATTCTAAATAGAACCAACAATTAGTTTTTTGTTACTGTCCAGGCATATATGTGAAACTATATTCAAGTAAAATTTTATTAATTTAAGATTTAAAAAAAAAAAATTCATGTTATTCATATTACCTTACAATTGTATTATTATAGTAATAGTGACAACAGTATTATTATGATGTAACGTTATCTGTTCAATATGAATCTAAAAGCTTTAAGGAACTTGACGCGAGACAAAAGTTATTCGGAAAGTGATATAATCACTTTCAAAGTAATAAGTATCTTATTTCAGGAAATCGTAGTTTTGATGTGCTTTCCCGTTTATTGAGCTAACCTGTTATTTAATACCAACATGCCAAATCTAACAAGAAACGTTGGAATCTTCAACCAGTTTACAATTGAAACTGGATGAGCAAAGAGCATCAGTACAGAAAGCAACCCTAACATGTATTACAGTTATAATGTAATTTATGTATTTATAAAAGCCATAATGCAAATGTGCCGTGTACAACCTTACATGTGTGACAGTCATAATAAATAGTAGAACAGCTGTATAAAAGCAATGAATTAATATATTCTATTCTAGTGTGAAAAAACCTTTTATACACCTATTTCAAATCAAGAGGAGAGATTTTATCTATATCTAAACCAGTAGCTGTTCTTTCACGGTTGATAGCCGATATAATAGACTGAACGTATTTTTGCGCTTGCAAGAAAATTAACTCAGAAAATTTAATGAAAATAAATTTAAGGTCCGTGACTCATTACTTACAATCTTTCGTAAATTAAAACGTACACTTGTGTGTGTGTGTGTGTGTGTGTGTGTGTGTATGTGTGTGTTGAATTTTTTCATCTTAGAGACGATTTAATCGTAAATCGATGAAATAATTTGTGTATTAGAAGTATTGATTCCTATCTAGAAGGGGGTTGTAGTTTATGAAATATTATTTTTTCATTGCCGTACCTTAGCAAGAAAGGAGTTAATCGTAAATACCACTGGGCATTTTTAGAAATAATATATATGTATATGTATATTGACCACCCCCACTAAAAAGTTCGGTTAAGATTTTTCTAACTTTTGAATTGTTTAGCTAATCCACTGACATTTAAGATTATTTTTTGTTTAAATCTGCTATTACCGGGATAGAAACACTGACTTTATCAAAGCGATACTGGTAGCACATCCTACATCTGTAAAATGGTAATTTTATAATTCCTTCTTAGCTTTAGCGTTACGACGAATCATTTTTTTCATAATTAGACGTTATCAGAGTGATGTTACTTTTCAGTATTTACGATAGAGTAGAATGAGTATACTATTTAATCTTTTTAATACTTACGATAGAGTAGAATGAGTATACTTTTTAATCTTTTTAAAACTATTGTTTTATCAAATAGCCAAAAACATTGTTATTTGGGGGGGTTTAGATCAAAATTATTTAAATTAAAAGTCAAATATGTGGTAAATATTTTTTTCTTTCATTTGATTAATGAATAAACTTAGGTCATTTGCCAAGAACAAAAATTTTTAAGATAATTAAATTTTGTTTTCTGTTAAGTTAAATCATTTCAAACTTTCAGAAAATTATTCGGAGCTACAGAGAAATGGAGAATACTGGATCTAAAAAGGGCTTAAATTCAATCAGGTAGATTAATTGTCATTATTTACGGAGTGTTTCGGGACGTATTCAATGAACTTCAAGAACTGGTTCAGGATCAGCAAAAACGTTCATATCGACATAAGTCCTATTTTGCTTTGTTTTTCTTCTGGATGCCATTTTGTGGTATTTTTATGCCTATATTTCCTTCACTAAATTTAATAAAAATTATTAATAATAATAGTAAATTAATAATAACAATAGTTATCACCTTGCATCATGGTGCGCAAACGTACTGCCGGGTTAATTGTTTGCAATAACTTGATTGTCAACGGGTTTTTAATAATGAGGTGTAATTTTATTCAAAATAAAATACTTAATAAATTTTATAAGAAAAAATTTTATCAAACAAATAATTACAAAGATATTGAAGATTAAACAATTGAGATGGTCGCCATTTTGAAATGTTTAAAGAAATTGATTTGATTTAAAGAAATTTAAAAATTATGTATCCTACTGGTGGTAAAAGTTTCATTTTATTTCGGCGTAGAAGTTGTGAGAGCTAAATTTTTGTAAACCTTTGCTGTAGCTTTGAATCAAATGTTGTAGTTTTAAAACTTCATTTTATACCAAAACGTCTGATGTATATCTTGGGTCAAAGCTTTCGAAGATAGTTGCAGTTGTAAGAAAACCTTCTCAGATTTTTTTTTGAGCTCGATGCAGTCAGTTGAGTAAACATCTGAATATCATTTTTAATAAAATTCGTAACAACGTTGAAAAAAATTTCTGTCTTATAAAAACTGTCTATTAAAATATTAAATAATAATTTAGAGGAGACGAATTATTTAATTTAATTTAATCCATGATTTTGATGATAATGCAAGTGTATCAATTCTTTCAACGAACATATTATGATCTCTTAAGTTATATCTTATCCTGTCACGACAGGTATTCTGTTGCTTTACTTAGTGTTTTTTATATCTGAATATATAGCTTACAGTCCATTTGATGCAAAGTTACTTTAAAATTCTAAAGGATTAGCACTTATGTTATATGTGGGTGTTTATTATTTTCATAGAATGCTACTCTTTGAGGTTGTTTTTTTTTTTTTGTAGTAAGTCAAGATATTAAGATTTTGGATGACGTATACATCATAGTTGTATTGAAATAAATTTTCAGATCAATAGATATCCATTATTTCAGAGCACTGAAAATTTTAAAATCATGTGCAAAGTCATGATACCACAATAATGTTTAAAAAAAATTGCAAGCATAAACTGGCAAAACAAGGTAGCTGCCTGTAGTACTGCGTGGGGTCTTAATTGTCATGCAAAAGAGCAACAATACAACGTAGCGACTCTCCAACCACTATTTTCCTTTTCCTCTCTCGTTCCCTCTTTCTTGAAAATAGAATTATTGTATTCGCTCATTTGTGATACAGTTACGACTCAGCCATTATATTTGCAATGCACGCACATCATTGGAATGCTGAAGAATTTCTTCATTAGATATTTGTTTTGCTTTATGTAATTTTATTAAGTCGCTCCAGGTTTATTAATGACAATTCAAACGTAACATATGAATCTCCATTATAAGTTTTTATATCTATATATCTTTAAACTTTTAGTATTTATGAAGTATCTGTTACATAATAGTGTTCAAAGTTATAATTCAAAGTAAGATTAAAAGGTATTATTAGTATGAAATAGCTTTAGTTGAATGTTACATTAGAATATCGGTTATAGAGTTATAGATTACATAGATTTTGAAATAATACAGAAAACTACAAATAAATTTTCAGATTTATATCGTACATAAATATTTTTAGCGTTCAGTTCTTTTATTTGAGCAAACATTTTAAAGACGGATTCTACTTAAACGAAAAAAATATAAATAAAAAAAATTCTGTCATTTGAGGTAGCTATCATTAAACCATTGTATCTAAAATCATGAAAACGACCATTAAGTTGAAATAAAAAAATTCTATCTATCTATTTATCATATGATATCAGATTGACATGATTCTTAAAACAAATGTAATGTTATATATTTTCAATTATATTTTAGGAATTAACATTAATAAAAAACTGGATAGATATTTTTCTCTTTTAAATCTAAACAGTTTTTTTTTTTTAAATTATCTAGATACATTTTAAGATACATTTTTGTAAGTGGACATTTTAGATGCTATAAGAGTAATATCTGATAAGTGAAAAACTGTGTAATATCTGAAGTGAAAAACTCATTTTCGCACAGCGATAGCGTGAGACGTTAAGTTCGTTCAACTTAAAACTATCGTGTTAAACAGTAACATACATAAACCTGCACCTCCTACAGCTAACAATTACAGCAAGAGAAAATTTCTTTTTCCCTAAGTTATCAAGAAAGCAATAAAACTTCATTAGTATAAAACAGTAAATAACAATATAATCGACTCTGGAAATTATACAAAACGAAGATAATTAGATGTTAATAACGTTTTTTTCGGTTGATTTGATTAACTTAATAAAATAAATTTATTTATTCGTGTATTATACTTTTTATTTTTTTTTAACCTAGTCCACAGGGCTGGTCTAATTGTTCGTCGTCGCAGATCATTTGTTTAACAACTGATTTTCGGAGCCAAAGGTTTGAATCCTAAAAAAAACTAATTGCTTTTATATGGATTTGAATACTATAAAATGTAGGCCAGTGTATTTTGGTAGTTAGGGTTCAATTAACCACATATCTCAAGCATGGTCTGTACAAGACTAAACCTTATTTATTTTTCATACATATCCATCCTCATCTCATTGGACCATGGGTGGGGGTTTACATATTGTTCTCTATTTGAAAAGATTGCAACGTATACATTAAGAAAATAATTTTAAAAAAATTAACCTGTACAATGTTATAAATGTTATAAATTAATAATTGGCTGTTGGTAATTGATAAAAAGGAGAGTGATTCTTAGGGTGAAAAAACCACCATGCAATGAGCTTTATTCATGATTTATCATTTTAGCAATAAATTTTTTGTAGTTTTATATACACATATATTTTTTAACTTGAATACCTAATTTCCTTTTTACAATTTTTTTTAGCCAATATTATTCACTAAAGAAACAGTTTTTTAGTTCGGTTTAACATTTTTCTCCCATGCTTTAGTCTGCCTTTTTTAAATAAAATTCGAATTTGTAGTTGTTTTGTTTTGTTTTAATTGATATTACATAATAGTTGACACACAGTCTACATAAGTTGACATTATTTACAAAAACCTTTCAGAATTAGATTCTTTACATATTTCTAACTGCTTTTACTTTCCCGTCTACCGCTATAGCAGATCTATAGCTTTAGAAGGGAAAGTATTGCAGTTGGCCAAATTTAAGTATATGCGGTTTTCACCAGATCTATACGTTTTGACACCTAATGAACCCAAAAAACCCAAAAACAGGATGAAAATTTTCCGATTGTTTGTATGTAGGTGTGTATGTTCGGTGTCGTCCTCTAAATCATCTTATATTTCCAGAACTACTCAACCGATTTTGACTAAACTTGGTTAGATTACTTCTATATATGGGGCATTGATGCCATTAAATTTTCAACTTAAAAGGTCAAAGGGATGAGGCTATCTATACAGAAGGAAATAATAATATTTCTAAAAAAAATTTTTGCAAAATCACAATCCCACCCCAAAAAATGCTGTAAATAAACTAGTGGCTAAGTGGGTATACTGCATCATTAGTACCCCCCCTTACAACCACAAGCAGTGCTAGTGTAGCACTGACGTAAAGCTGCTGTAGTCGTGCGCTGTGTTCTGACGTCACAGATGAGTTGTAGAATTAAATAAATGAATAATATTTAAACTGTAAAAAAGTATTTAAAATGGCCGCTAATACCGCCGCACCCGCGCTTATGAAATACCATATGCGCGCGCGCTTTAATTAGAATCATTGAATAAAACAAAAAATATTATATTTAAATAAAATTATAAATATTTTAGTTTAAGTTGTGTGTATAAGCCGGGCGTCACAAAAAAGCCGCGTGACGAGGAAGCCCTACAACTGTGTTGCCATCTTTTTTCTTAACAAATTAAAGCCAATTTGATCCATTATAAACAAAATGTGTTTTAAACTTCAATTTTTTGTACTTTGCAACGTTTTTTTGGTGGATTTCATAAGAAATCTACCTATTGTAATGGGTACTATATCAGTTCAAAAGTTTATAAACTTTTGAACTGGCATAAACTTATAAACTTAATTATAAACTTTTGAACCATATATATATATATATATATATATATATATTATCATTTTCTTGTGGACACGACAACTGCCGTAATTTTGCGCCAATCACTTTCAAATTGATACAAAAAATATAACGACCCAAAATCTCGGTCGACTTCGTTAATGGGAAAGATCGGACCATGAAGGGGTTCTCCGAAAAACCAAAATATTACTATAAATTTCTTAAGTAAAATATCGTTTTCGTTCAAAGTTTTCTACTATTCTTGGGTAAGAGCCTAAAATTTATCTAGGTAAATTGTTTTTGATATCACCAACCACTGGCCCAGGGGGTGGAAAAAATGGGGTTTCGAAGAGAAAAAAATCATACCTCCCTTAATTGGCACAGTATCAAATCGGTTTAAAGTGATCCTTAGTCCCCTAAACATTACCTAAAACTTTTGCCTGTAACAATTTTTGATACGATCAAACCTTACGGCAAGGGATGACCAAAATGTTGCTGGGATTGTAAGATGGGGCTTGTCGAATGCTAAACATGTGAAACTTTTTTTCACATGCAACCATTGTCGTATTGAGTAAATTTGAAGTTTCTCTTAACTTTAAGGTGGACATTTTTTTTATTCCCTACTTAGCATCGGTGAAATTTACCTCCGCCTTCCGCTGTTCCGAAAGGGATTTTTTGTTGTTTTTGAAATATTACTGGACATTTAAGAACATGTTATAAAAATAATCTTTTTCAGGTCAAAACATGTAAATCAACAAATTTTCCTCGTAATTAATAACCTAATAACTTCAATATTTTCTCTTTTTATGGTTAAAGAAAAAAATTAGAGCAAAATTTTTCGTTAGGCATAAATTAAAAATAAAGCGTTTTTATAGGTCTGGTTATATGAATTTTTACTTTTAATTTTATCAGTAGGAACGTATCTTGAAATTACTTTTGTTTCTTCGTGGGGCAATCCTTATATATCACTGTACTATACATTTTAAGCGATGCGTATTGATTTGTTTATAAGTACCAGGGACATTCAGTAATTAAACACACTAATAGTTGTAGAGACAAAATAATTGGTAAGAGTGTTATGATACTATCAGAACAGTACGTTGGTAACCTTGTGATGATCAGCTGTTTGAGTTAAATCTCATTTTAAGATGGCGAGTTCTCTTGAAGTTTGCGAATTAGTTGAACAGCGTGCAGTGTCCCATTTTTTGTTTTCAGAAGGTGAAAACCTGGTTAATATTTAGTCTCGATGACCAAACAGATGAAAAAAGTTAAAATTTTTACAAGTTTATACATCTTCACAGAGAATTTTAAATACATCGAACTTCATTTTCTGACGAGCACCATTATGGACATTCAGTTGAAATTTCAACTCCAGCGCTTGAAACCCAGATAGACTCTCTCATCTAAGAATACCGCCGGATTACAATTAATTAAGATTATAGCTGAAAAATTACAAGTTCTAGTACAGTTCATAAAATTATCAGTGACAAGTTCAAGTACCGAAAAACAAGCGCAAAATGAGTTCCAAAAGAGAGTTGACATATCACCATAAGGAGACAAGACTTCGATCGTGCACAGAACTGAAACAATGATAACAGCCGGAAGGTGATGCTTTTTCCATAGTATTATAATCCGAATGAGGGGATGAGACATAGATTCATCATTATGAACCGGATTCAAAAATACAGAACCTGGAGGGGAAGCACACGAGTTCACCTAGCAAGAAAAACCTCCAAATCCAATCATCATCACGAAAAATCATGATGATTTTTTTTGGAATGCAAAAGGTCCGGTTTTTTAAAATGTTTAGACCAGAACACAATAAATTACTGTATTACACTTATCAACAATGTTAAGACAGCAGTATTGAAAAAAAACGTCCTGGATTACAGCGCAAAGGCACCCCTCTGCTTCACGATAGCGCTCCGTCAAACACAGCTAAGGTAGCTCAAGAAACCATCGAAAAATTTCATTTGGAAGTATTACCTCATCCTTCATATAATTCTGACTTTGTCGTATCAGATTTATTCCACTCAAGGTGGCGTTACGTGGTAAGAAGTTTTAATGGCAATGACGACGTCAAAGAAAATGTGCTTAATTGGCTCCAGCATCAAGATAAACATTTCTTTGCAGCAGTTTTAAAAACTAATGGGATAGTTAAAAACTTACTGTAATTATGAAAAAGTGAGAAAAGAATATTTTATTTTTATTTACATAAAATAACGAGAATCACAAAAAATAATGAACTATTGATTTGGAAACAAACCAACGCAGGGATATATTTTCCACTTATCTTATTGATTCGAATTTAAGAGGTCTAATGAATTGACAAGTTTTATTTAATGAATACACTCATAATATAGAAATATAAAATATTAGTCACTAAAGAAATATAAATTTACATACACACGCGCGCACATACACGTATATAAAAAAAAATAATTGGATGCACAATTAATGTTTTTTACATTAACAATAAAATTTTTTTCCTATATAAAGTAGACTATAATGAATGATAAATATACAAGTCGGCATAAAGTTGGATAGTAAACAAAAATGAATAATAATAACAAAAATAATAAATTATATACACAATACTAATAAAGCAAAACAAATAAATATTCATTTCCAAAATTATAATACATATAATATTTCTATATGATTTATAAATTGTTAAAACAGTATTTTAAAATGAAGTAACATATTAATTAAAAGTGTACAGAATTTAATTAAAATCAATTATTAATTTATTTAAAATGCAGTATACAATAATTTTAAATAATAAATTATCTACATAAATTTTTTATCCCACGCTCCTTTGCTGTAATAATAATAAATATGAATTAAAATCTCGCATATTCACTTGAATGAAAGGAAAATTATAGTGACAACTTCATATCCGAGTGGTCGTTTTAACTACGATTATTATAGTAGTCAAAGTAATGAAGTATAGTTACTTCTAGGCCTAACTATGATAAAATTATTTTCTAATGTAGGCTATATAATAAGTTTTCGTAAGTAATTACTCATGAAATCCTTAATTTTAAATAGGTGATTCAAGGATACTCGTATCTATTTTTTATTTTATTCTATTTATTCATAATATTTTTTAAATGATCTGTAATAAAATTAATACTGATGGATAATCTTTTTTGTTACACTGCAATTTTTGAAACGTACTAATACAAAGATAATAAAATCTTGGAGGCTATTAATCAGTAAAATGTTTCTTTTAAATTTCTGTTTTTATAATTTTTCAATATGAAGTATAATTTGATTCGATTTCAAAACAAAAAAAAAAAAAAAGGAAAAAGAGAAGAGGAAGAATGAGAAGAAAAATATTAAAAAGATAGTAATGGTGAAATGAAGAAGATATGGTGATATGTAATGGTTATATGATAATGATATGGAAGGAAAGAGGTGAGAAGGAAATTGCTGAAAGGAGCTGAAAGAGAAAACGAATAACATTAAAAGAAATGAAAGAACTTTTACTGTTCAAATTGATTAAGTTAAAAGTGACCTGAATTTGCAACAGCTACATAAATCCCTACTTATTGTTCGTCATAAAATTAAGCATTTTCATCAACTTCAATCCTATACTCCTAAATGTGGAAGAGAACTTAGTCCAAGGAATAATTGACATATTTACTCTCTGTGTATATATTTTAAGAATTTTAGTATTATTATAAGATCAGTTTTAACTTTTCGTCATTTTAAAATTTTGATACCCTCGTTTTTATATTTATAAGTAAGTATTTGATTCGAGAAGAATTCAATTAAGCTTATTAGCAAAATAATACATTTATTTATCATGACCAACTAAATTAAAATATCGGTCTATTTAAAAGTAATAAACACTCATAATTCATAGAGCTGCTATATTATAAGTTTTGAAATTGTGTTTACATTAAAATCATAATTAACTTAATAAATTAAACGTTAAGATTATTAAAATAAAATATAATTTTCGCATACTATTCTAAATCGCATAATTTTTTATGCAATGTAGAATAGAATTTCTTTTAGATTTTCCTTTGGGTTTGTCGCAGTTTTTTTATGGGAAACCTCGATTTAGGACTAAGCAAGTATTTCTTTCAATCTTCTTTTCTTTTCTTCCATGTGTTTCTCATTATTTTGGCATGACTTCGTTTTTACTCATGTGTCTATTTTCTTCCTGTTTTTTTTTGTTCCCACAAGAACTTTTATGTTGTAAATTATTCTTCGTAAGTTACCTCTATAGTAACAGTTTCTTATTTCAAGCCTATACTTAGGAGGTTTTCTTGCGTATATTTCAGGTAATTTGATTTGCTCTTCCTGTTATACAGATTGTCAAAATTTTGTTTATTTGATTTATTTTAGCCCATATCAAATGCCGCAAGAAATGGAACATATGATATACGTTCTTTTCCTTACCGCTGATTTTTCTTTATCCTCTTCTAGATTTTAGGTAGATTTCATAAGAAAGCTATTGTAATGGGTACCATGATTCGACTTCCAGAAAATGTCTACATATCTTCGCGTCTCAGATTCCTCAGACCCCAAAACCATCGTCAGTTCAAAAGTTTATGTATATATTTATATATATATTTCACTTTCTCGTGGACACGATAACTGACATAATTTTGCGCCAGTCACTTTCAAATTTATACATAAAATATAACGACCCAAAATCTCGGTCGAGTTCGTAAACAGGGAAAAATCGGATAATGAGGGCTTTTTCGAAAAAACAAAAACAAAATATCTATAAATTTCTTATTAAGTAAAAAATAAAATTCGTTTAAAGTTCTTACTATTTTTTGGATAAGGGCCTAAAACTTATCTGGTAAAGTTTTTTTATATCACCAACCATTGGCCCAGGGGTGGAAAAAACGGGGTTTCGAAGACAAAAAATCATACCTCCCTTAATAGGCACAGTATCAAATCCGTTTATAGTGGTCATTAGTCCTTTTTTGATACCAATTTTTGATACCATCAACCCTTACGGCAAGGGATGACCGAAATTTTGCTGGAATTGTAAGACGGAGCTTGTCGTATGCTAAACATGTGAAAATTTTTTCACATGCAACCATTGTCGTATTGAGTAAATTTGAAGATTTTCTTAACTTTAAGGTGGAAATCTTTTTTATCTCCTACTTAGCACCGGTGAAATCTACCTCCGCCTTCCGGCGTGCCGAAAGGGATTTTTTGGTAGATTTCCTTGTTAGATTTCAATCTGTATCCTTCCTCTGTTATCTTTGGACCGTGGATTTTCTTTCGTTTTTGAGCAATTTTTCGAGTTGGTTAGTTGAAATATTTTTTTCGTAGTTTATCTTATTGATGAAATCCTGTAGTTATTTGAAAAAAGAATTTAATAAACATAAATTCTTCGATTTTCAGAGAAAAAATCTTTGAATTATAGAAATAAAATATTGTTTTTATTGAAGACTTCTTTGTTAAAAGTAAAAAATAAGCAGTATTTTTTTTAAATTTAATTAAATTTTGTTTACCTTAAAATAGATAAATATTGCAGCGGTTTAATAGCAATAACTCATTTCAATGCAAATAGGTAGCCTAACACTAAATGAATCTATTATTTCATGTACCTCCGTGAAATAAATTACACCCAAAAGTAGGGGCTGGTTTAGATCAATCATAAATTTACGTATTGCATGTTACAACGTTAAATAAAGGTGAAGTAATAAAATAAATTCAACAAAAAAAGAAAAGATTTCGTATATCTTATTTCAGCTATTTTAGTTTACAAATTTTTGCATATTTGTGAACAACGACTTGCATAATGTTACACTAACCTTTCTCGCAATGAGTTTGAGTAAACGGCGCAGACGAACGTAGATAAATAGGAAATATTTTCTTGTTTTATTTATTTTTTAAGTTGAGGGGCACCTTTCATAGCCTCCTTTCTTGATTTTTACATCTAGACAACCGCTAATCTAAGAACTCCGCCCTCACACACATACTCGTTTCACTTGACAGTCGGAATTTTTCTTTCATCGATTTGCATATAATAAACATCATTTATGTTTTTATAATTACAATAGTTTACAAGATAATGACTAATTACTAATAATTATTATACTCTCTATTTCATCATTATGTCATCTTATAACCTGTTTTATTCAGATAATATACCTGGCATATTCTACTCTTTTAAATTATATTTATACGTAATTCCCTTCATGAACCAATGATACAACATATTATTAAGTTTGCAATTCAAGCAAGTTAAACTATTTTTCTTTTAAGTAAAAATATTTTCTTTTTTTTATTAGTACAGTATTATTATATTGTAATACCATATAATAACATTGTATAATAAACTGTACAGAATGGACTGGATTATTATAAATTTGTTAAAACGGCTTCAAGCATCAAGAATGATACGGACTAGGCAAACGTTGTTTCTTTTAATTATTGAACTAAGAACATATAATTGTATGAGGAAAAAATTTTCGTATACTTCTTTCGATATAATTTATTAAAAATTTTCCAGATCTTTTTCAATAATCGATTTCTTTTTTACAAAAAAAAAGAATACATTCTTGTTTCCTAATTTCTAAAAAATATTTTTATGTGTTAGTAAAAAATTGCGTAATAAATATATAAATAAAAATATTTTTTAAATAATTACAGTAGTTTCAGTAAGTATTTAAGTGCAGATACATTCAAGAGTAAATTTAATATATACATAATACCCTGAATTATCCAATCCGAACCCCGGGTAATCCGAACTCATAACGAGAAAATGCAAAAAAGATTAATTTTACCTTTAGTAATTCCAAATCTACAAGAAGTCGTAAGTTTGCCGAGTGTTTATCCCGTCCCTCTAAATTGATTTTTTAACTAGGTTTGTTATTGTTGATGACTTATGTTTATTTATAGCACAAAAATCAGATAAATGTTTAGTTGAATGTTGACATATTTTACAAATGGTTTTACGCGTTTATGCGTCGTTTGTGAAAAATTACTTGAAATCCATAAATTTCGAAGAGAAAGCTCTCTTGTTAAGTGATAATTGTCCAGGACATCCAGATGTAGAACAGTTGACTAATGAATATGGAAAAATAACCAAATTGGACAGCCATTTTTACAATCAATGGACCAAAATGTGATTCATTCAATTAAAATTAAATACAGAAAATATATTCTTTTCCAAGTCATTTTTCAAAATGATGACATAGTAGCGTGCTTAAAAACAAATTAATCTGAAAAATGTTGTGATTTGTCTTGCTGATGCTTGAGATTCCATTGACAAGGATTTAATTCGAGTCTCATGGAAAAAACTTTTACCTCTTATGATAAAAGATAATGAAAATGTAAGCACTAGTCTAAGTAAACAAATAGAAAGCGTGGTAGAAGTGAGTAGAACTGTTAACCTTGAACCGGAAATAATAAAAGAAGATATTACGATTAACGTAGACGCGAAACAATGTTTCCAACCTAAATCCGACGATGACATTATTGAAGTAGTATGACAAGGTTTGGATAAAAATGTTGAAAATGATGATAAAATTGAAGTAGGAGCGAAGAGGATAAAGCATGAAGAAGCAGTAAAATGATTTAACACTTGTATTCAGTGGGCAACAGAGAACATTCCACCGCATAAACTACTTTTATTGGCTCAAATACGCAGTAGAAAAATCACTAACTTCAATGAAACAGACAAAATCACCAACGTTTTAAAGAAACAATAATAAAATTCATTTTTATAATGTAAAAATCAATACAGTAATAAAAGCGTCGTTCGTGTACTAAAAGAAAGAGTTACAGCACTTATTTCGACTTCCAAACTCGCCTCTATACTCTATCCTGTACCTTTAAGTTGAATCCTCGATAATCCAATATTTTTGTAATCTGCACAGCCACAGATTTTAGTTTAAACATTTTAATGAATTTAGGGTTCAAGTATAAAGATAGAAGAACAATTGATAACTTTAACAGGAACCAAACTGCAACAGTAATATTCGAAGAGAAGAAGAAAGAAGCCGTAATAAAAAAGGCAGTCCGACAAGGATGTTCCCTATTCCCGTTACTTTTTAATCTTCACATAGAACTAGTTAATGATGTTAAAGAACTATTTAGATCCGGAGTAACAGTGCAAGGTGATAAGATAAATATGCTACGATTTGCTGATGATATAGTAATTCTAGCTGAGGGTAAAAAAGATTTAGAAGAAACAATGAATGGCATGGATGAAGTCCTACGCAAGAACTCTAAATGAAAATAAACAAGAACAAACGAAAGTAATGAAATGTAGTAGAAATAATGTAGAAGGACCACTGAGATATCAGATATCAGAGACCGGAGATAGAAGAAGAATTTTGTTATTTGGGAAGTAGAATTACTAAAGTTGGACAAAACAGGAATGGTATAAAATGCCGGATAGCATAGCCTAAACGAGATTTCAGTCAGAAATATAATTTGCTTGCATCAGAAATTAATGTAAACGTCAGGAAAACATTTTTGAAAGTATCTGTTTTGAGCGTAGCGTTATGTGGAAGTGAAACTTGGACGATCGGAGTACCTGAGAAGAAAAGATTAGAAGCTTTTGAAATGTGGTGCTACAGAAGAATGTAAAAAATCAGATGGGTGGATAAAGTGACAAAGAAGAAGTGTTGCGGCAAATTGATGAAGAAAAAAGCATTTGGAAATATATAGTTAAAAGAAGAGACAGACTTATAGGCCATATCTTGCGGCATCCTGGAATAGTCGCTTTGATATTGAAAGGACAGGTAGATGGGAAAAATTGAGGAGGAGTATGTAAAACTAATTGTTAGGGATGTAGGATGTAGGGGGTGTACCGAAATGAAACGACTGTCACTAGATAGGGAATCTTGGAAAGGTGCATCAAACCAGTCAAATGACTGAAGACAAAAAAAAACGGATTTTTATTAGTTCGGATTTTCCAGCAGCTTCTTATGTAAAGATTAAACTAAAAAAAAACTTGTGTATGTTTTTGTACACTCTCTTCACTTAGGAAATCGTGTTGCAAAAAGTTAAAAACAAAGCATTCAGTCGTTTAGATTTTAATTTTTAACGTAATTTTTACTTGTATTACATTATTAAAAATTATTCATTTCATTCTTACGATATTTCTAAAAATTTTAAGTTTTTTTTATAATCCAACTGCAATTCAAACAATAATAAATTTCATATCACATTCACCATTTAATCGTAATTTATATTTAGGGTCATAATAACAAAATTTATAAGTCAAGCCTAGATCGTAGTTGTGTGTAGGCCGCTGCTCGTTTCGTTCGATCCGGGAAATAAAACTAATGAGTTTCTCACTCGTTATTCAATATAAGATACAGTAATTCTAATTTGCCCAGAGCCTTTTATCTATAAATAATATTAAAAACTGCTTTAAATTAGAAAGCAGTGAGATAATCATTTGAATTGGAAAGAGAAAGAAAGAGAGAGCGAGAGAGTGAGAGAGAGTGAGCATGTGAGTGAGAGCATGTGAATGACGGCCTATGCAAAAATACTATTATAATTGTAAAATATATATTTTAATTATAGATCTAAATACAGTAAACTTCTACCATGCTGACAGTAGAAATTTTTTTACTACCTAATAATTCTGATTCTTAATCAGTAAACATTTACTATTGTTTTAAGTAAGCCTAGGAAGGGTGAGAAATTTTAGACGACTACTGAATAAAATAGGAAAGGAAAAACGCCCAGAAACCAATTACAATATATAAAAATATACAATTAAAATAAGTTTTAGATTTGTATTTACTATTTTTGAGTTTGTCTATTATTGATTTTATAACGTAAAATATTTTAGAGTACTATCAAATCGCGTTCTAGAATAGGTATAATACTTCCAGATAAGATTTTGATTGCCATCTTTCATTCATATATGAAACAAGGTAATATCTGCTATAATTAGTATTTATTTCGAATTACTTGTGTTTCAATTAAATACTTAAGTAATGAAATTCGAGAGGTAAGAACCTGTACTGCGTTACTTTAACCTATGTATTCTCTGATAGACTAAAAACTGTTATGTTTTTCTGTCACGTTCGATTTTTCTTGGAATTGGGACGCCGTATAAAGTCAGAAGTAAGTATTCTCCGTGACCTCACAATAGGCTTATGGAACTATTGCTCAATAAGTTCTCTGAAAAAGTTGTCTTTAGACTGACGACTACATAAATTCGTAGATGCATACAAAGAGATCGTTTAATGATTATACCAGCATATTATAAATTAAGAAACATCTATTGCATTTTTTACCATTTTAGGAGAATCACCTCATATACACAAGCAACTCACTAAAAAACTAGCAACATTATAAAAGTTATTCAACTTTGTATCATTAGGATATTCATAGAATAACATTCAGGGGCGTTAAACGCACTTAACCTTATCTATACATTTTTAAAACTTTTAAAATTTACAACCTATGTTTTGTTATGTTTTTTTTTTTTAATTTTCTGAAGAGCTTATGTTTCAGTTTTCTTATCTATAAGTTTCCTGAATTAGTTTTAGTAAAAATATTCTAACCACTACAGATAAATAAATGTTATAATGGGTTGGTTTTTGTTTTATTTAAATTTTTTTTGTTAGTTTGTTTTTTAATTTTTTTCTCGTAATGTTAACGAATAAAAATCATGAGAAATAAAGAGTTTTGATACTAATTTTCAATTTCACTTCCTTCCTAATATGTTATTATGCCATTTATTCTATAATTGGTTCGTCATCACTTCTTCGACTTTTTTATCATACAACTTCTACAGCCAATATATCAAACTATGGAAACATGTATCAAATGTAAAATTCCCACATTTTAAAACTAAAAGGAATTAACAAATAATAAAGGAGTTTATATGATAAATGTATAAGTAATTCAAGATAAATACAGCCATGAATAAACTTTGAATCATCAGATGAACTTATTTTATTTTATGGTTATCTCTGATGTTATATATAATCGGTAATGGTGTGAATTTTTTTCATGAATCAATCACCATACAATATTGTAATATATTCCTTGCTGAGGTTTGTCAAAATCTAGTTATTTTTGTCGTCAGCGACATAAGAACTGGTATTTTAAATAAATCGCGGTTCACCCAAATTATTCCTAGCTACACGTGTGTCTAAAAGAAATGATGATAGTTTGTTCAGTTGGCACGACCCGTGAAAATTTAACAACATATGATCCGCTGTCACCCTTGCGTAAGTAAAAAAATTATACAGTATTAATTGTAAATATTACTCACAATCTTATATTCTAACAACGGAGAAGAAAAGAAGACCGCCAGAGGACAGCTGACGAAGATTGGAGAAGAAATCCTTCAGCCGTCCCACGGAGAGAACGAACAAGCCTGCACTCTCCACTGTGATGGCCTTCTCAGGGCTCACATCTCTTACAAAGAGTACGATTGTAAATATTTAAAATTAACAAATATCCATCTTAAACGAAAAAAACTAAAAACAAATATATAACCGCCTCCAAAAAATAATAATTAAATATCCTCCAGATAAAGAGAAAGAGCCAACATCAAGGGACGATGTCCAGGCTTTGTATGAATAACGGGGTAAAATAACCCCCTGATATTCTTGCATTTTGTTCCGTTTATGCAGTTTGTAGGCTAAATATAATTTTAGCAATTTTTAGTGGTAATATCTGGTTGCGTTTTTTGTAAAATACGTTTACATTGCAATCTATAATGGTACACTACCCTGAATTTGAATGATTCAAATCTCAAACGGTAGGTGATATGATTTTTTTTTCATAGAATAATTAATTAATTTTATTATGAAAGGAGTATTTTTTCTCTGCTGATGTTATTGAAGATATATTTATTAGATCAATTGACCTAGAAATTTAAATACAAATTGCCTGAAAAATATGGCTACAAACATAAATTGAAAAGGACAAATAAGTTTTTTCAAATCTAAACATTAAGATAAAATAAACAATCAATCGTAAAAAAAATTAACATTTTTTTAAAGTTAAGAATACTTGCCACGTGATTAAGCTAGAATATAATATTCAATCTAAAAAACCTGATGTAGATAACACATGACTTCCTTGTCCGACTATTAAATTAAATTTACACATTTTTTTTTTTTTAAATGAAAAGTACATAACATTTTATTTCTTTAAAAACCTCTGATATTTTTTCATATTTGTTTTTTTTTGTTATTGAATTATTATTATTATTCATCGTAATTTTTTTTTAAAATGAGAGGTCAATAATTATTAATAAATCAATATATTTAAATTAAAAAAAAAAAATTAAAAAAAGAGATGAAATCTGATTCGAACCGATGTGCCGGTCTAAGCTCCAAATATTTCATTACTTAAAATTTTATTTGGGTATCACTCTGGAGCCAAGGAAAATAAGTACCACATGGTATATGGTTAAAATCTCTTAATGAGAGCTTATTACTGCAGTTAAAAATGTTCAAAATCCAAATTGTTTTGGATTTTGGGCTTTTTTGGACACTTTTGGTGCAGTCGATTGTAATCAGAACCCCTTCTGATTGTGCAGCTCCCCAGGTGCACAACTAGATGTTACAACAGTCCTAAATCCAAAATTTCAACATCCTATGGGTAGTCGTTTTTGTGTTATGCGAGATACATACATACGTACAGACGTCACGTCGAAATTACTCAAAATGGATTCAGGGATTGACAAAATGGATATTTCCGTTGAAATCTGGATACCGAAATTTTTCGCGATCACAATACTTCCTTTATTTCGTACAAGGAAGTAAAAATGGTACATTAACCTATGTTTTTCTGGTATTAAGAAGAGCTTTAATGTTATGAAACGGCAGGAACCTATTTCATGTTTTTTTTAAGCTAGAAATTTTTTAATGTATTACTAATCCGTTTTTTAGTATGTGTAAATTTAATGATAATTACAAAGAAAACGGTTATTATTAAATCCAACTGAATTTCAACTGGTGATAACTCCAGACTCAGAAGTTTGCCCTATCTAACGAAACCAGAAAAAAAACGGTTGGATTCAAACAGTAAATGTATGACAGGCGGGTATAAGACCTTGGAGAAGGAAAGAGGCTGATAGGAGTAGATGACATTTTATTGGAGGCCCGGATTCTGTATAGACTTAGGCGCCAAGGAGTACAAAAGTAATGAAAACCTTATGGTGAAAGTTCATCTGTAACACAAGCATTTAAATACAACAATTTATTAGTTGTACCGTTAAAAGAGTTTGAAATCTAACCTGTATAGATGATTAAAAAAATAAAAAATAAAGCATTTTGCACAAAACAATATAACGGCTGTAGAAAATTTTAGTTGGTAATTTCTTTCATTAAAATGCAAAATACCGAAGTATCAAACCAAGGAAGGAACCTTTACTTAATTTATTAGTTTAATTTTTTTTTATATCTTTTTCAGTTTTTTTTCAGCTTTTCGCAATTAAAATACTCCTTGTACTCGTACAAGGAAGTATTGTTATCGCGAAAAATTTCGGTTTTCAGATTTCATTGGAAATGTCCATTTTCACCATCCCTGAATCCATTTTGACTAGTTTCGGCGTTACGTCTGTACGTACATACGTATATATCTCGCGTAACTCAAAAACAATTAGCCGTAGAATGTTGAAATTTTGAATTTAGGACTGTTATAACATCTAGTTGTGCACCTCGCCTTTTGATTGCAATCGACTGAACAAAAAGTGTCCAAATAAGCCTAAAATCCAAAAATTGAATTTGGGATTTTTTCTTAACTGCAGTAATAAGCCTACATTTATAGTTTTTCAACAATATATCAGAAGTGGTACTTATTTTTATTGGTTCCACAGTTATAGCCAAATAAAAGTTTAATTAATAAAATATTAAATATTACAAGGAAAAGGCACATCTGTTCAAATCCGACTTCATTTCCTTTTTTTTAACTTTTTTTTTTAATTTAAATGTACTGATTTAATAATAATTATTAATTTCTGATTGTAAAAACCGTTTTACTTTAAATAATAATTTAATACTAACAATAAAAAAAATTAGAAGTTATTAGTGAAATAAAATTTTATGTACTTTTAAAAATGTGTATATGTAATTTAATAGGCGTACAAGGAAGTTATGTGGTGGTATCTACGTCAGATTTTTTTGTTACCTTATTTTTAAAGTTTTTTTGTCTTTGATGTTTCTTATCGTAAAGCTAGCTGTTTACAAAACAGTTTCACGCATTGAAACTGTTGTCTTTGAAATTGTCTTGAAATGATGTCTTTACGTACAATATCTTTCGTAATGATTTTGCCTGAATTAGTAAGCAATTTGTCTTGTGCTGGCCATGAACAAAATTTCAACCACACCATTAAAATATCATAATATGAACAATGCAACATAAAAGAAAAGGATTAAATTCTAAGTAAATCAGTTCTGAAAAGGATCTTAATTTAAAAAATATATAATAACATATTTTTAGTAAGATGATTAGAAAAGAAGAATTACAACTGTACTAAACAGAGTGAACCCGTTTTTTAAGATTAGAAAATAATCTTTTTAAAGGAAAATAAAATAATATATTCAAAATGTAATAATAGATTCAATAAAGAACTGTTTTCTTACGTAATATATCTGTGGCGAAAATAATATTTCGGTATCGAATGTAAATGAACTATACATAAATATACAACTATGCGTAACTTGTACATTTGACTTTATCTAATCATGGCTTGGGTGGAATATGAACATCGGCTGAAATAGTGATTGATATGGAGATAAGTAGGTGCATAAAATTTACGAAGGGCATTTAATTTTTTTAAGTAGAAACAGAATCCGTTATCAATTCAAGACATTTCTACGTAAGTCTGCGATAAAGTTGACGAATTTTTTTTTACATACGACCACTAGAGTTTTATAGGTAGAGGAACTGGTTAAAAAAAAGCGTTCCTATTCTACATCTTCAATAGTTAAGGAATTAAGTTGGTTTTCCGGTTTTGCGACAAAACGAATGTTTGAAAAATACACATAAGAAAATGTTTTTAAAAAACATAAATTTTGTTATCAGCCAGATAGAAATCTTGAAATAAGTATATTGTTATAAAAATTTTAGTGTTTAATGTAATGTTAAAGTTTTACTGATGGATGATTAACAATGGATTCTATCCACTCCTACATTTAATTGAGTTTATGTGTATAATTCATTCAGAGGTTATTTATTGATTTACTTAACAGTAAATAAATATTCTACTTAAGGGGAAATAAAATTGATCTCTTTTTGATATATTGAATTCCCTTTTGTTTACTAGAGATCACTTTCCGAAAAAATATGTTTTTCTTGAACAAAACCTTGAAAGATAATTTTATTGGAATATGAACATCGGCTGAAATGGTGAATAGTGATTGATATGGAGAGAAGTAGGTGCATAAAATTTACGAAGGGCATTTAATTTTTTTAAGTAGAAACAGAAGCCGATGTTAAAGAAAATTCATCTTGTTACAGCAAGATGAATTTTCTTTCTTTTACCTTTTAGATTTTATGTTTTCTGATGAAATATTAATCACTTTTTCTCATAAACTATTTCTTGTTATACAGTTACTTTCTCATTACAATGTCAAAGCATGACATATGCTACATATAATTTCATTAAAGTATTTTCTACTGTAGAAGTTGCGGATAAAATTTCATGTTGTGTCCAGAATATAAATTTGCATAAATTAACGAATTAGATTCATGTGTTCAATTATTTGGCTGTCATAACATCTTATAGAATATATTTTTTGTTTTAAACTTTCTTTTTAAATTTATTATTGAAAAAAAACCTATTAAATTACTTAAAGGAAAAAAGGATTTATATGTAAATTCAAATCTATTACGCTACATCGTGAAATGTAAATGAATTAATTTTTTCTTCAATTACTAGCCAATCATTTTGAGTTAAAAAAAATATATGAATATAAATAATTGATGAATACAGGTTTCCTTTTTGTTTCTAATTTTATCAAATAACTGGTTAGATATAAAGCAGTAAGTATAAATCAAACAAAAGTTTGCATTGAGAATTGTATATTTGTTTAATCAAAATTTTTAGTGTGTAAAAATATTCTATTACCAAACCTGTATTCTAATTTTTTTTACTATTTCTGTGCGGTTTTGATTGAACCATTGTTTACGAGTTTTAAATAATTTTTATAGATATATGTTTTACTAATAAAACATTTAAAAATGGTACTGAATAAAAAGTCGAACAAAATAAAGTAGATAAAATAAAATGGAGTTCTCTAATTTCAGAAAATTTCTGCAGTCTTACAGAGAAGTACAAACGCAGAATAGTTGCTTTAATTGGCTAAGAGAGAACAGAAGACATCAGTGCTAGCAGCGTTGCACAGCAAAATAATTATGATTACAGCAGAATTTGTCTGTTATGTACATGAGAAAGATAAAAAAAAGGAAACATAAAACGCTGTGAGAGCGTGACAGTTCCATATACGACAGTAACCGTGATGAATGTTCAGATTATAATAACGAGCAATGTTTGTTGATAAACTTGTACACTTAAATAATAATTATATGTTAATTTCAATAACATAATCCCCCCCCCTTTTTTTTAAGAAAACAAACAATTGTTCTGATATATTAGTTTAAATACATCATACATAAATCAATGGTCGAATTTATTATCGGATTATTATTCAAATTTATACTTACATCATCATTTTATGTTTATATTGCTATAATATGGAAAACGGCGATGTATGGTTTAACAAGAATATTAAAAACATTATTTTTTTCCTCAATTTACATTAATAACCTCTTATTCTTAATGTTTATACATATTAAAAACCCTAGTTTTACCTCGGTTAAATTTTTATTGGTGGTATTTTGTGAACTTATCCCACAGCGGGAATTTAGTTGCAGCAGAATACGCCCACACGATACACAATTCTATAGATGGTTAAAACGTTTTTTTATAAAAATCTAATATTAGGTTGCTTCTTAGTATTTTTAGTCTGTTAGAGAATATATTTGAATTTGTAGGTGGAAAATCATTGATTAATAAACTATTATATGTAAAGTACATGCGAGGGATATCTCTAAAGTAAACACCGCTGGGAAATTCCTCTCCTTAAGGTTGGCGAATCTGTGTCTTTCATGGCCACGCTAATAATGTACACACTGCATTGTTGTCTGTAAATTGCGTTGTAGAATCTTTGATTACGTGTGAGTTATTACGTTATAAAATGAATAGGAAATGGATGTTCTCGCCGACTGTGAATACGTGGAGTTATACGTTTTTTAAACCATCAAAAGGTTAAGCCGGCTGAAATTGATAGGCAGTTGATTGCTTTGTACGGTGATAATGTAATGAATGAAAGAAACGTCCGAAAATGGTGTGAAAGGTTTAGAAATAACAGAATTAATGTGAACGATGAAGAACGTTCGGGGAGGCCCTCGATAATCAACGAGGACATGTTGAAACGCGTCAGTGATGAAATCAGAAAAGATCAACGCTCAACAATTTCCTACTTGGGCCTTCTTTTTCCTGATGTTTCAAGGGCTGTTATCGGTCGCATTTTTCATGACCATTTAGGCTTCAGAAAGGTTTGTACACGTTAGGTACCGCACGTTTTAACGGAACGTCACAAAATAAATCCGAATGGGATCTGCTTTGGAATTTTTGATGCGCTACACAGAAAAAGGTGATGAGTTCCTTAATTCAATTGTTACCGGTGATGAAATAGATTTCGTATTACATGCCAGAGAGAAAACGGCAGTCAAGTGAATGGCGTCATCCTCAATCACCAACCAGACCAACCAAAGTCAAGCCAGAGTCATTTTGATGCAAACTGATTGCCACAGTCTTTTGAGATCGGTTTGGCATATTGCTGATTGATTTCATGCCATTTGGAACGATTATAAATGCAGAAGCCTTCTGCGAAACTCTATGTAAGTTATGGCGCGCCATTCAATATTGGCTGACCGACGACGGCGTCCTGCTGCACGATAATCCACGTCCACATGTTGCGGGTCCGACACGTGATTTACTGAGAACATGTGGATGGTAAATTTACGATCACCCACCAATAGTCTAGATTTAGTTCCTTTTAATCACAATTTGTTTAGGACATTGAAATATTTTTTAAGTGGTAAGCAATTCGGGAGTGACGATGAGCTTAAAAATGCTGTTAGTCAGTGGCTAAATAGACTGGCGGCAGAAGAATATGACGAGGGTATATTGAAGTTGATATATCGCTACGATAAATTTCTTAATTCACGTGGCGATTTTGTAGAGAAGTATTATAAGGTATGTAGTTTAAGAGAAATAAAAAAATATTTATAAAGTTTCCAGAATAAAATTTTTACAGTGAACTGTCTTTACTTTAGAGATAACCTCTCGTACACCATTGCCAGTGGAATGTAAATAAGAAGGGTAGTTAATAAGAAGGGTAAGGAACTTTAAAGCCCTCTTTTGTGAAGGCTTATTTGTATGATTTTGCATGGTTTCTGTATCGGTAGATTGTCGGGTGTAAATATGTATATATATCCCTTTTTCTTATCCATGATATCTTTCATTAAACCTGGGTTTTTCTGGTTTTTGATAAAAGCACTTGGATCCGTGCTCGTAGGATGTCAAAAGTTGTGAATTACTGAATATGTATTTCCTTTCATAATACCAGATCTGTTTGTGGACTAAACAGAATCTGTTTCCAATTTGATGAATATGTAACAAGGTCAACTCAAGTACATATATATCTACATGTCCAATGTGCATTACGATATATTTCAGTTGTTGGGTTAAATTAAAGGCACTGCTTTAGTATTCCTTCTTGTAGCTGAAAGATACTTACTATAATACTGTAATTTTGTTAACAGTCTGACAAAGCAGTATGATATATTTAAAAAAGTGGAAAAAATAGTTACAAACGTTTTTCATAAGTACTTTTTAATATCTTTGACAGTTGTCTAATGGACTGGTAATTTTATGACTGTAGTTATTATAGTAAATGATGTAAAATAATAAAATGACATGTAAAATATCTATAAGTACTGAGATGAAGTCTAATAATGATCTTACTCATAAATAAACCAGTTGACTGTAAAGATGAAAGATTTCTTATGTTGCGTACAAACAAGGTAGGAATTAAAGCATAACAGTTCGTATCATCAGTAAATGCCTGCCTGAAGAGTTTTAAAAGGTAATCAATCTAACTACTGTACTTTAAGGATGTAGAACAAGTTTTGTATTTCTTGCTGTCCGGTTCTCGTTGCCAGTTCTTCTTGTTATATGAAATGTGGATACCTTTCATGTCACGGTTCAAGTCTGTGGTCGAGCGAGTTTTAACTGTTAGCAGTAGATTACACACCTGAAATGAGCTTTATCTGTTCCAGTCTTGTATCTTTTGTGTTGGCTAGCAATTACAATTATCCCTCCTTTATTTCTTTCAGTTGTCCAGAAGAAAAAATCTTTCTGTGATCATGCCGCTTATGTAGCTATCATTACAGTAATCATGTCTTGTTATTTAACTGTCACATTCTTTTTGAACGAATAAATAAATAAAAAATACAATGAACGATACAAGCAATAAAAATGATAATTTTAATAATAAAAAAAAATGATACAAACAATTTTTTAATTATTTTAAAAATATTAGTTTGGTATTTTTACCAAAATATCCGGGTATAGTCCGCTATTTTACCCTCGATTAACGGATGTTTGGTTGAATTAGAAATATAAATAACGGTTTACCGAGAGTACTGATAATGATTATGAATTAGATTGAGAAGGCAATCCAAGAACTTATGTAAACAAATTTACATTATGACCCTTACCCTTTTGAGCTAATATAAATTACTTTAGGACATAAAATAATCTGAATAATAAAAAAATAAAGGTAAAAAATAATATGTATTATATATTAATAAATAATATATAATTTAATGTATTTTAACTGTAACTGATAATTTTGCTGTTTTAAGTCAGCTCAAAAACAATTTTTTTTAAATTTTGGGTAAATGAAATTTTTATTTTACAATTGTTTTTGGGGTAACTGTCGCAGATAGTAATTAAATTTTTTTACGAAACGTTGCATTTTCATTAAAAATTCAATTTTTAATAAATTGATTGATAAACGATCAGTTGATTGATTTAAGAATAAATTGAATGATTTTAATAATTAATTATTGAACTCTAACAGTATAAGAAAAAAATAAAAGTATAGAAAATACGAGATATTTGTGCTAATAATTTCAGTATAGTAACTTCAGAATAAATGCAGTTTCTTAGCAGTAACGGTCTTGTTTAAAGTATACATTTTTTCTCCCAAAAATAATGAATATATATATATTTTTTTCTAATTGTCACGTTTTTGGTTTCTAAATTTAACAGATTTTTTTCTAAATTTACAGAAAATGTTAATTTGCATTAATGGACTTCTAACGTAAAAATGTTTTTAACTGGATAAAACTTAACCCATTTTTTTTTTTAATTACTACATCTTGTAATGGAAGTCTTCCATTATGATATTATACAAAATAATATATTAGAATAGTTATATAGATATGGTTCCACAATTGTTTTTTACGATGATTTTACACCGTAATTGTTAGAAAGCAGAAGAAAAAAATTAGTCAAAAATGGTGGAAAAATGAAAATAGGATTCAGAAAAATCGAAATTCGCATGAGCACGGTTCAGCAGAATCTTAAAAAGAAGTAATAGAAATAGATCGGCTTCTCAAATAACAATAGAAGTTTAGAAAAGGGTTTTCTTTCTTAATATGTTTACTTGCCATTTTTAATTAATGAAAGGAGGGGAAGTAAGTAAATTAGTTGTGGGCGAGAGGCGGAAGTTAGCATAACCTTAAAACGTTACTGTTTGTGGTTATTATCTAAAGTAGACATGACGTTAGTGTTTTTAAGTCAGGAGTATATTGGAATCTTAAATCACAGTTACTTAGAATTTCATGAAATATCCATAAAATAATTGTATATTTTGAATTTAAACGTATGATACCGATTATTTATATAAAAGACATTCCTAGTATTAAAAATAGATTTACAAATAAAAAATAATACAACAATTAAATTATTTTTAAATAATATTCACGAAAACGAAAGTAAAAAAGAAATTATGTTTTTGTTACTTAAAATTTCCATTAATTCGCGACAAAGAAATTATCTCAGCCAAATAAGATAATTTCAAAGTAAACAGAGAGGTATGAAAATCGTCATAGCTTTATCTTATAAGCAGATTTTTCAAAATATTATCGGAATGGAAATACTGTTTTACAACTGTGGTAAATATTGTCTACGTTTACGACAAAGATTTATTGAAATATGTCATTAAAGCATAGAAGATCTAAAACAGCATCTGCTGTAGTAAAAAAAAAGTTTATCATCAATTGTTTTTTTCTTTATATGATCGTTAATTTCCGTTCAACTAATATCTTCTATGTATGATAGGTAATTTAAAAAGATTACTAGCAGAAACATAAGAGTGTTTTAACAATAACCTAAAACAACTAACAATTTTCGTCTGGAAACCGGCTTCCATGTGATTATTAAGCACTTAATAATGTCCTTGAAAATATTTCGTTAAGTGTTCTGCGTTAATTCAACTCTACTCTCGCATCAATCCATGGTGTACAAAGGAAGGTCAGCTCCGCTCATTGACTCGAACCGAGACCGACTAGTGGATCAAGAAAGATCATACTACAACGAGCGGCGCATCTCAAATCCCAGGTGCGCACGGGTGGATGGAAGACGGCAATCTTGCAAAAGAAAATCGAGAGATCAAGCAGTAAATTTTAACGCTTTAGGCGGTTATTTGACCACCTGGCTTCATTATAATGTCGAGACCAGTTTACAATATATGTATATATATTCGCATTCCATTGGTGTGAGATAATCCAATTAATAAGAGTAGATAATCGGAAGGCGTAGTACGAATGATTTTTTTTAAAGAAAGGAGGCGTGGTTAATGACGTCATGGATGGGAAAAACTATCCTATCTCTTCGGGTCAATGAGGCGTAACTAGCTTATAATATACCGCCTAAAGGTACAGATGTAGTATGTCGATATATCGACAGATGAAAGAGATGAATACAAATCATAAATATACCCGCAGTTTGACCCCCTTCCCGCTATCCATGATGTCTGAAGTACAAATACAAACAGAAATCATATTAGAAAGAAAATTAAAAACATAATGAAATAAATGAATAGACAAATGAAAAAAGAAAAATTTAATCACGATTATAAAGCGTGAATTCTTGTAAATCTTTATTCGTATTTCACTCATTAATATACGTAAACAACTACATTAAATAAATCTAAATCATAAATTTATTTACATATTATAATTATAAACATATTCTTTGGCAAATGTGCCATTAAAAGTTTTATTGCGTTTGTAAAAAAAGAAAAGAAAATATATTAGAATAAAATGTTTGTTAATTAAAAAAAAAAAATTATTATTCCTGTATTATAATAAAACAAGATTGAAAATAAAACTTCTCGGTCTTACGACAGAATTAAATTATTACATTTGCTGTTGGCTATGGGTCCTTTTGATTATGATATATCTATAATAAATGATTTATATTTATTCCATTTTCATGGCAAGATAAATTGTACGATCCAAACTTTTTTCGTAGCGAATTCAAATGAAGCATCGTTCATTAAAAAAATAAATAAATCATAATTTTAATGCAGAACTATTTTTATTGTAGGCAACTTTTAAAGAATAATATTTTACATTTTGGATAAATTATTCTTTTCTTATTAGACAGATGTCTTTCATAATAAAATCAAATTTTTAAAATAATTAGAAAGCAAAATTTACCAGATCATTTGAATAAACAAAGGAGCTCTAGTATCAAATTTATGAATTTAGATAAGATTTTATATCTTTTACAGAAACTTGTCACTTTATACATGTAATTATATCTACACATACAAGAATCACTGTTGCCTATATAAGGAAGTTGGCAAAAGGTAGCGTAGTATACATATAAACTAGTAGGAGTATCTTGTTAACGGTCTGTTGATATCAGGAGACAAATCTTATTTATGGCCTTTTTAACGAAACATCCTGCATACAAGCACAAAAATAACTATTACTTAGTGCACGATTTTGCTACTTTCGTTGCTTCAAGGTGTAACAAATAACAAAAGTTATTGCTAGTAGTCAATTATTTATCATATATATTTTTTTCTTAATAACCCTTTCATTAGCATTTGGGAGTTAAAGATTCGGTTGAAAACTGTACTACTTGTTTTATATGTTCTTATAGTAGCCGTTGGATTTGCTCTATATTCCATTTTTGTAGTTCAGCAGATATATTCCATATTATTAAAAATCTTTTTAGTTTCTATTTACACTGGTAATCAAACGAATTCAGTATAATACTTAATAATTCTGGGAACTAAACTTGTGATATTTATAACTTTTATAGTAATAAAATCTACTTAAATAATGCAAAAAAATCTAGAAAAAAACAAATTTTTTCCTTAATTTTTACACCTGTAATCAGCGAAAAATAAAAATTTACTTCTTCTTCTAGTAATCAATCCAAGGATTGGTTTGCAGCAGTCTTCCTCCTCCAGGCAGTTCTATCGTGTTCTAATCTCTTTGTTTTCATGTACGTTTTACACCCAACATCCTGTACGGTTTGTTCAATATACCCTAGTCTTAGTCTTCCTCTTGCATTGTTTCCTTCAGATATGCTATCTTATAATGGTGTACAACAAACTGTTATGCCGTGGTACTACCAAAAATGAAAAATTACCAATTATTTACTATTCCTAATTTGACATCATTTTCAAAAACTATTATTTTTTACTTAAAAAACTTTCAAAAGAATTTTATTTTTATTTTTTTTAGCTTCTTGTAACTTTTAACATTTTTTTAAAAATATGTTTTGTTTTATTTTTTTAAAATAGTGAAAAATCTACAAAAGTAAAAATAGATTCTTTATGAAAAAAAAATAGTTTCCTTTGTCTGAAATACCTTCGTTTTATAAAACAAACAAATTAATTAAAAAATTTCTTACAGAGGGTCTGCAAAGGATTTAGAATACGAAAACTGTGCACTAGAATACATATATAAATACAAATTATTTTATTTATTACTATTGTTTTTTTTTTGCCTGAAGTTTTAAGGTTCTTGGATTTTTGCCTGAAAATACTTTTAGTATCAGAATGAAAGGCTGTGTATTATCTGCTTTAATAATAATCCATCACTAAACAATAAACATTACAAAGAGGAAGAGGAACGAATTTTCCTATTTTGAAGGTTCTGAAGGTTCAACTTTTCCCCATTCATGTTATATATTTTTCTTTTGTTAATTTACCACGTAAGTAAAGAAAGAAAAATGCTTTGAACGTGACGAATTGAGCGACCTTTCTAAAAGAAATACGAAAAGAATTGTAAAAATCGGTTCACTTGATGAAATTTACAGCTTCAACATTAAAAAAAAACCATTCGAATTGAATTAAGAACCTTATTCACTTTTAAATCAGATTAAACATTAAAAAAAGTTTCTGAAAAACCTCACAATGTGAAAAAATTATCTTTAATTTGTTGTGATAAGATTGAATAGTAAACGAAATTTTAAAAACCAATGTTTAGATTTAATGAAATGAAAATAAAGTACTAGATGCAATTATCGTTTGTAGCCTAATTGGTTGTGGAAGGTTTAGTCAGTCCAAAAACAATATTATTTTATAAGCATTATTATAGAATTACAACTGATACAGTTACACTGTGATAGGTTAGGGATATCACTGTCCAGAAGGTATATCCGTATTTGTGGTTCTCTTTTTATGTTTTTCTTTTTTCTGTTAATAAAAAGAGTTGAAAAAATAAAACAAAAAAAAAATTTTTGAGACTAACATAATTAGTTAATACTGTATAGTGAAAAGTATGGCTCTGTACAACAGTAGAAGAGTGGTTTCAGACACAAATTTTAGATTTTAGATGGAACAAAACATGAAGAGAGAGGTATCTAATTCGTAGCCGCCGAGTGCAGACTGGAAATAACAGATGAATTCAGGGATAGATAGCGTAATATATTGAGGGAGACCACATGCTATGAGTAAATTTACATGTAAATTTGCAATGGAAAATTCCAACAATAGCCTTCTCATACTTTTTACATTATTACACTTACTTATCTAAGAATACAGAACCCGTTTTTTCGATTCTATGATGAATCGTTTCACGTTATGTTTTTCCTTCTAACATCAAGGAATCTTATGAATTGAAAAATGCGTTTGGCCTTTTATGTATAAAAGAAATCGATAAATAGCAAAAGATTGAATAAAAATAGAATCTCGGTTAGGTCGATCAACTAAACTTGAATGCTGATTGTTTTATTCCATTTAATATTGCCTATGTTTGCTACTTATATTTAACTAAGGATATTAAGTTAAACATCAATTCTATTAAATTTAACTTTTCTTTGCTACAGTGTGCGTGATCACACTTAACTTGTGGAAATAGGATTTAAACAAAACAAACTTATGGCAAAATATATAAATTTCTGACGCAAAACCGTAACTATTCAAGGACCTAACGGTGAAAGTTTCACAATTTTATCGTTAGGTGTTTGATTTTTATAAAATTGTGTTATAATGTTACTGTATGTTTGCTTAGAAATCGTGCTTTATTTAAGTTAAGCAACTCTTGTACACTTGTAATCCCTGGTATCATAAAACAAGAAAAAATTCACACAAAGTTAACACATAGCTTACTTTTACTTTTTTATTTTTACGATTTATATTATTATTCTTTATACTAGATTTCAGGGCAAAGTTTTAAGTTTGTGTATTGCAAATTCTAAAAATGTTAGAAGTACGATTTCATAACTTTGTTAACAATCGTAGGAATAACAACATAATCTGAATCTATAATAATTTAAATGAAAACTAGAAAAGGAATGTTTTATGTACACAGCTCCAGAAATGTTTTATTAACATAGGTCTGCAGTTGGAAGTATTGATTTAGAAGTTGTCAATATATTTTATACAAGAATAAAACAAACATTTTTATTTTTCTTTCAAATAACGTAAGATTTTTATTTTCAGAAATCACCTTACTTTCCATTTCATTTTAATTATTTTATCATAAATATAAAATAGATAAAAATACGAATTTTTATATTTTTGAGTTATTTATCTTTTAAGTAATGCGTTTCCTTAAAAGTTAAAAGTTATATATTATTTAATAAATAAAAATAAATGTTTTACTAAGTAATGTTTTTTAAGAGATAGAATTTTAGCATTTTTTCATAATTTTTTTTACTTCCTGTTTACTAATTTATTTTAACACTTTAATTTTCGTTATGAACGTGTGTTTATGTTATCGATTTTTTCGTCATATCAATTCACCCAATAATCTAAAAAAAACTTATTAACTTATTTTTCTAAAACTCTTCCGTTATTTATTTAGATGTTTGACGTTCAGAATTTTGGTTGTATTAAAAATATAACATTTAAATTCTATCCAAAACTTCTGGTCAGAATTTTTCAATTTCATTACATTTATCTGTTACTTCAAATATTAAGTATTAATTATATTACATTGTAATTAGTATACCGATTAGTATTTCAGTATTTAATTAGTGTTAAATTATAATATTATTTACATTCGGAACAGTAAAATTGCTTCTGTAGAAGATGTTTTAGAAAAATTATACTTAACACATTATTTCAAATTACCTGTACGCAAAGATAAATTGGTCAGAAATGAGGAGGCGCATTATTTTTTATCAAAGGATTGAATAGAAGATGTAGCAAGGATCTTTTCGGTCTATCAGTTTGAAATTCCTTTCATTATAAATACTTTTTCCGTAAAATAATTTTCTAGTATAATGTTATTTTTCTGTTGAATATTATCCGTAAAACAATATTACAAACAAGCGCGCAAACTAGAACTCGCATATCAACCCACCCGAACATCTACAATAAAAAAATGCATCTCCATCTACGCCAAAATTCCGAAACACTAATCCGACCCGAATGCTTGAATACAGGCGAATGCGTTGAATCATTCATAAAACGCGACACGAAAGTGCTTTAAAGGAAAGAAAGAAAAATCTTCAAAAAAAACCTAGGCCCAAGGAAAATCCAAGATAACCACAAACTCTGAACCAACAAGGAATTCTACAAACACTGTGAAAAACTCGCCGATATAATCCTTAAACGCTAGATCCAATTTGATGTCACATTTCTCGTGTGAATAACATAAGACTTAAAACTTGTCCTCACGAACATAAAAAGCCATAGGAACATTAATGGATCGACGACGATAACCATAAATATATTCAAGAAATAAACATAACCGATGAAAAACATAAGACCGGATCACATTTCAAGACAAAATCAATAATTTCATTAGATTTCAAGAACTAATAAAACAAGTCAACAAAAACTGGCGTGGTCTGAAGATAAAAAAACAGCTCCATTTACTAAAAAAATAAAAATAACTTGAATAAAAAGATACGTAAAATTTCTGGAGTAAAAATAACGCTAATAAACTTGTTAATGCCATCCAATGATGGCCTAAAATGAAAAAAAAAATTACTCAACGTTGGGTTTATTTTCTTGCAATTTCATGTTTGTATTTAATAATTTTCTTGTCATATTGTGCATTACAGTACAGTGGAAGTGTTATATTGTATTTTGTAGATCGTGGATACCGAAATTCTTTGGTGGTTCGGTTTCAATTAACCACTCATCTCAGGAATGGTAACCTAAAACTGTACAAAACAATTACATTTCATTTACATTCATACATATCATCCTCATTCATTCTCTTAAATAATGCCTAACGGTGGTTCTGGGAGCTAAACAGAAAAAGAAAAAAGGAAAGAAGTACAGTGAAAGATGAAGGTTAAAACAAACGTTAAAAAACAAGGTTAAAAGAACAGTTATATTTATTAAATAACCGATTTATATCCCTGAAAAGTGATATTAATTTGTCCCTAATTTTATTAAATAACCGATTTATATCCCTGAAAAGTGATATTAATTTGTCCCTAATTATTATTATGAAATACTAAATCATTAAAGAAAAAATACATTTTGTTTTTGTTCATCTTCTATTCCTGAAATTTAAAGAATGAGACCAGTCCTATATACATAATCCTAGACATTAGGGACTACATTTATATTAGTACATAAACATACATATTGTATTTACTATATATTACAGCTCTTAGATTTTGATATTTTATATTTATTTCTTAAAAATTATGTACCTTAAGAGTTTCAAAACAATTAAATAGACTGACGTCAATTGGAGAAAAATTAAACATTTTTATTTGTTCTTAAACTACAGAGTGGCGCACGAAATGATCCAATATTTGTTTTGGCAATAATTATTAATGTGATTTATGTTAGCAGAAGTGTCAGCAGTTCATGAATATTAGTTTCTTCTCTTTCCAAATACGCTGACTAAGGAAGACTCATTGTTGAACAGCGCGTAAAGACTGTGTTGTTTTTTAATGAAACGAAAAGTGTGTTGCTTACACAAAGACGGTCTCGAGCACATTTTCAAACTCGGTGGTCGCCCTGATATAAAATAATACGTAGACTGTACGAAAAATTTAATAGTGATGGTTCAGTATTTAAGAGTAAGCGCAAACGACCTGCCGATGTTCGTTCTCCACAGTATGTCGAAGTTGTCTGAACAGAGTTGCTGAGGACCCCAAACGTAAATAAACAAGAAAATCAGCAGCACAACTTTATATTTCTAGGTGATCTGTTCAGCGAATTTTAAAAAACTGATTTGTATTTGTATTCGTACAAAATAACAGTGTTGCCTAAATTAACGGTTGACAATAAACATCAGAGAATGGCATTCGCTGAATGGGCTGTGAACCTAGACGTATTGCTGAACAATCTTTGGTTTTCAGATGACGCACTTTTTCACCTAGACGGTATTGTTAATAAAAAAAATGTGCCTTTTGGATTTCCGAAAAGCCACACGTGCTTCATGAAAAAGTGCATCAAGCTCCAAGTATAGGTCGCTATTTCAAGTCATGGTATAACAGGACCATTCTTTTTTGAACAGACAGTGAACAGTGAACGTTATCTAAACATGCTGCGTAATGATTTTGTTTCTCAACTTCTTGTAAAAGGGTTACGATTAGAAAACGAGTGGTTAATGCAGGATGGAGTCAGACAGCTAATGTTGTTCTAGACTTTCTGCATGAAATTTTAACGTAAATGTCATTTCAAACTGATTTCCTAATCGTTTTGCGTGTGGACAGATCTAGCCCCCGAACAGTCCTGATTTGAATTCGTGTGATTATTTTTTTTGGGGATTTCTAAAGGAAAATAATTTTTCCTAAACATCCTCGTACATTGATGGAACTGCAAGTGTTGATCATTGAGGCATGCAACGAGATAACCGAGGAAATCTGTCGTAGAGCTATTAACAAGATAGGAGTTCGTGTTGAAGAAGTTGCTAGATTTGATGATGGTGGTTATATTGAACATGTGATAAGCAGAACATAATCTCCAGGTATATAATAAACACGTTATATTTTACTTTTCTGTATTGCGATTCGAATAAATATTTTTTAACAAAACCAAATGCTGAATCATTTCGTGCGCCATTCTGTTTATTGAAAGAGTTAGTTTTTTATGGTTGGTTAATGTTCGTGTAGTTCTGTAGTATTAATGTTCTGTAGTTCTTATTAATAATACCTCCTTTAAGAAAAAAGAAATTAAGATAATTACTTATCTTAATAAAGATACATATGTATACACATACAAAAATTATATATAATAATTATATATATATATATATATAAATCAAAGAAAGTTTGATTTTTAGGGATCCTATATGTATTTAGTGACATTTAATAACGGTAAAGAGGTAAAATTCCTGCTCCGTGGGACTTTTTTTTAACAACAAAGGTAAAGCAATGCTATCAATCTAAAAATGACCAACCCTTATTTTTATATTTTTTTACGGTTTGAAATTACCTAAATCAAAAAATATATAGATTTCTGTTAAAAAATTAGATATGAATAAATAAATGATAACATGTTAGGGTGTACTTTGAATTAAACGAAAGTTTTAATTTGAAATAATGAAAATGAAATGCAGCAGAAATAATGTAGATGGACCACTGAATATAAAAATAGAAAGAGATAAGATTACGGAGGTAGAAGAATTTTGTTATTTGGGAAGTAGAATTACTAAATATGGACGAAGCAGGAATGATATAAAATAACGAATAGCACAGGCGAAACGAGCTTTCAGTCAGAAATATAATTCGTTTACATCAAAAATTAATTTAAACGTCAGGAAAACATTTTTAAAAGTATATGTTTTGAGCGTAGCTTTATATAGAAGTGAAACTTGGACGATTGAAGTACTTAAGTAGAAAAGATTAGAAGCTTTTGAAGTGTGGTGCTGTGGGAGAATATTAAAAATCAGGTGGGTTGATAAAGTGATAAAAGAAGAGGTGCTGCGGCAAATTGATGAAGAAAGAAGCATTTGAAAAAATATAGTTAAAAGAAGAGACAGTCTTATAGGCCACTAATTAAGGCATCCTGGAATAGTGGCTTTAATATTGGAGGGACAGGCAGAAGGGAAAATTGTGCAGGCAGGCAACGTTTGGAATACGTAAAACAAACTAATTGTTAGAGCTGTAGGATGTAGGGGGTATACCGAAATGAAACGACTGGCACTAGATATAGGGATTATGGTTTGGCCAGAATCTGGCTCTGACCAAATTTTTGACTGGTTTGACCGACTTTTCAAACCAGCCAAATGACTGAGGACAAAAAAAAATTAAAAATTTTTGTAGTAAATTGTGTTTTTCAATTTTTTTTCTTCAAATAAGAGTAATTCCAAAGTCGGTCATAATGAAGTGGCTCCAAACGTTTTTTTGTAATTCGTGAAAATTCCAAACTTATTTTACCAAAATTTTATTAAACAATTGAAATAAGTGATGGAAGACATGAGAATGAAATTATGTCGTAAAAGTTGGGACAGCAAAACCGATATTCATAAATTAATGTTTTTCCTTTTTTTAAAGAGTATTAACAATTTCCGAAAGTTTCAAACGTTTTGCAAAATCAGTCAGACGTTATAAATATAAAAATATTTATCTCAAAAATAAAAAGATTAGAAATTTAAAAAAAATTAACTTTAATATGCACTTAGTTCTCCAAAATAAGGCAAGTGATATATTTAACTATATTTTTGACATTTTTAATACTTTACCTATATTTTTAATATTTCACCTTTCTATGTTTAATTCTAAGAATTTTCTTTTTTACCAGATCAATCTACAAAAATTTAATTGCTTTTCTTTAGAAAATAAAATAAATGAGGTCGCAGAGTATATCTCTCATCGTAAGACTAGTAAACTAGTACTCCTGCTACTAAAACTGAAATCAATGTAGGTTCGGTCAGCAATTCCTTCTGGCGAATTAGATTTTTGAGCTGTCACTGCTTTTATTCTAACATGTTTATTCATACTTTATTAATAGATTTATTCAACAAGTTTCAGATGTTAAGTGGTATAACTTATTTATTGAAATCCACCCGCAACCCCAAAATTATCGTTGGATAAAAAAACGTGTAATGTTAAACTGGTCAAAGACCTCGTTCGCTACGTTCAGGCAATAATCTAGAGACTAAATCTACTTGTAGATAAATATAAGTTTTATTAAAATGTCTTGTTCCAAAATTTGATGTTATAAATATACGCTGTATAATAAAATTATCTCTATTAATATTTCATCGCAGTTAAACAAATAATTATGAAATATTAATTATCAAATCTGTAGGCTAAACAAGTCATATTTCATTATTTTAATGTAATAATACGTTTATTTTAATATTTTGAAAAAAAAAGTATTTTACAAAAATGATTATGCTGACGTAAGTGTTTTTATTTAAGTATCCCAAGTATTACAAGTGCTGAAAAGCAATGTCTCTTAACGCGTTTAACAATCTGCGAGTTTATATTATGTATACTATTTTAATTTTATGTTGACATGTTATTTAATTTAATGGAGAAATAAATAGTTATAATTTAATAGCCCATGAGAATAACTCAGTCTACTAAATTTTAAGGTGTTACCTATCCCGGAATATTGAGCATATAAATTGTATTAACCACTTAAAATTGACGGTTGTAAATGAATATCAGGAGGCGGTGTATTCACAATATATATGCGTACGCTTACGAATTTTTATACTCATACTGAACAGTAACCGATTTTGTAGAGTGGGAGATACCTCTCCGATGTAGGAAATTTCTGTGAAAACATCATTTAGTTTTATTTAAATCGCTAAGGACTATAATCGTTGATGCAACTATAAAAAAACGATGAAAAGAAATTTTACTTGAGTTTCTTTCAGGAATTAAACAAAAAAATCGAATTGAGTTGTAGTTTATGTTATTCGGGTCTTAAGAATCACCTTTGAAGTTAATTTTTCTCTTGAATTCAGTTACCATAGTCCTTTCCTGACTTTTTTACCTTTTCTTCTTTCCAATACGTCGGCTATAAGTGTATATGAATTAATATAAGTGTGTTAACTATAACTATAAGTGTGTATGAATAATGCCTGATAGCCAGAACATGGGAGAGTGATTATGTTGTATTTTTCTGACTTATACAGAAATCATTATTAGTTAGTAATACAACTTTCAACATAAAGTAAATATTTAAAAGGATTTATTTGCTTTGATCTTATAGTTATTTAACGATGAACTGTATCATCGGCAAAGTTTCTATAGATTTTATAGACTATAAAACCTGTATTTATTTGGATAAGCTAAACCAATTCTTGGTCTGGTAACCATAGCGCACAAACTTGTGCACTACACGCAAGAACATAGCTGTGTTTTTGCATGCGTTTTAGTACACAATTCCCAGCAGTTTTTAAATAACTAAAACATTTTCTACCGATTCTATAAATTTAACAAATTTAATCGTTTATTATATTTAACCTTTATATATATCTTCCTATCTTTAAAACAAGTTTAATTTTTGAAGGCGGTTTTTCTGTATCATATTTAGATCTTAAAGCTCATTGTGAAATATTACATATTTAAAACAAGCAAAAAAAATCACTTGCTTTAATTTTTAATTAATCTTTACGAAAATTATGAAAATTTTGTTTCTAAAGCTACCAGTCATAATTTCCTTATTTTTAAATATCTATAGGAATAAAATGGAATTATTAATAAAATTACTTCTTAAATATTTGTTTTTACAACTACAACATAATACAGTGAAGCAGGCTTTTTTTAAAAAAAAAGAATTATATATATATATATTCAATCTGTTTTGTTTTACAAATATCTATTTTTAAATTTTATCTTTAAATGGGTTTTAAAAATATGTTACGAGAAATAATTTATGAATAACACAAAGATAATTCGAACAATAATTTTTTTCCTGACATGTAGACTAATAAATTATACAAAAGTAATAGAGTATAGTAATGAGTGGAAATTTTATAATAATATTTTTTTACGTAACAAAATTTAGAACTTGAAAGCTAATTATAGACAAACTTGTGGTATTTTTGTATAGAATTTTTATTGCATATTTACGTCACAGACTAAATGTTAGAAATGGTGATATTGTAAACTATTCACTGTCAATTTTCTATTGAAGGCAATCAATAATGATTTCGTTGTGTAAAATAACTTTTTCACTAATTTACAATTTTTTTCTACTTGAAAAATGACCACGTGAAATTTTCTTATCGAAGCAATTGTCTGATAATCGATAATAACGGTTATTAGTCCGTTTCACGTGTGTACGGTCATCAGTGTCCGTTTAAATAATCATTTTAGAGTATTCGATTATCATGAAAATTTTTATAAACGAATACATATATAGTATTTTCCTAATATATCTGTTAGTTTATAGTGAGCTATTTGACTCAAGATTTTTTTTGGTTTAACTTTGATTGGAAAATTCTAAAAGAAAAAAATTCTTATTCTCTTCTTAAAAGTTCTAAATTCAATTCCCAGGGCAGCTAAAAATAGTATCTTTTTATTTTAAATTAGAACCTTGTAATTTTTTTTAATTCAAAGATTATGAAACACTTTTTGTGGTCATAAGAAATAACTAGTTATGTAATTTTTTATTTTTGTTGTCTTCAGTCACTTGAATGATTTGATGCAGCTCTCCAAGATACCCTATCTAGTGCCAGTCGTTTCATTTCGATATACCCCCTACATCCTAGATCCCTAACAATTTGTTTTATATATTCCAAACGTTGCCTACCTTCACAATTTTTCCCTTCTGCCTGTCCCCTCAATATTAAAGCGACTATTGCAGAATGCCTTAATATGTGGCCTATAAGACTGTCTCTTCTTTTAACTATATTTTTTCAAATGCTTCTCTCTTCTTCAGTTTGCCACAACAGCTCTTCATTTGTCACTTTATCCACCCATCTGATTTTTAACATTCTCCACAGCACCATATCTCAAAAGCTTCTAATCTTTTCTACTTAGGTACTTCAATCGTCCAAGTTTCACTTCTATATAAAGCTACGCTCCAAACATATACTTTCAAAAATGTTTTCCTGACGTTTAAATTTTTTTTTTATGTAAGCAAATTTTATTTTTGACGCTCGTTTCGCCTGTGCTATTCGGCATTTTATATCATTCCTGCTTCGTGTAGCTTTAGTAATTCTACTTTCCTAGTAACAAAATTCTTCCACCTCCATTATCTTTTTTCTTCCTATTTTTAATCAGTGTCCCTCTACATTATTTCTACTACATTTCATTACTTTTGTTTTGTTCTTGTTTATTTTCATGCGGTAGTTCTTGCATAGGACTTCATCCATGCCATTCATTGTTTCTTCTAAATCGTTTTTACTGTCAGCTAGAATTACTATATCATCAGCAAATCGTAGAATCTTTATCTTTTCACTTTGTACTGTTACTCCGGTTCTAAATTGTTCTGTTACATCATTAACTGCTAGTTCTATGAATAGATTAAAAAGTAATGCGGATAGGGAACATCCTTGTCAGACTCCCTTTTTAATTACGGCTTCTTTTTTACGTTCGTCGATTATTATTGAAGCAGTTTGGTTCCTGTAAATGTTAAAAGTGTTCTTCTATCTGTATACTTGACCCCTAAATTTTGTAAAATGCTGAACATTTTATTCCAGTCTACGTTATCAAATGCCTTTTCTAAGTCTATAATAGTTGTAAATATAATCATATAAACTTATAATTTACTTAATTACGCTTTAGTTTGTTTTATATTTTCGTAAAAAGCAAATTATTTAAGAATAACTGACAAAAAACTAATGTGTAATATATTTTTAATGGTTATTACGAATTTTCTTGTGTTTTTATAAATTGTATTTTATTTTACTAGTCATCTTGATTTAATTTTTTTTTTTTAATTTTTATTACGATTTAATATTTGGATGCAAATCATTAATTACTACTTTTAGTTATAGTTAATTGTGTACCTTTTATAAACGATTGTAAGGAATATTTTACATGGAACTTTCATTTCAAATAAAAATCAAAAAATACAGTTAGTGATTCATGTCTACTCGTATATCAGTTGTTATAATAGCATTAAACTTAGAATAGAACTGATAGTTGGACTTTGAGTAATTAGGTATTATCTCATTTTTTGTAAAAAAAAAAATAATTTTTAAATATTCAAATAGTATTCATAGTAGCGTTTGTTGTTGCCAAGATCATTACAATATTAAAAAAAAATTAAAAAAAATAATATAATAGTAGTAAATATGTGAGACGTGTTGCCAGAGAGTTAATTAATTACTTACATTATATTAAGTTATTAATTTTTTATTTTTATTTTCGATTAAACTTCGTGATATTTGTTCGTTAATTTTTTATTTTTCTGTTTTGTCTGTAGGAAATATTGAATTAAAACTACATTTCTATCTTTCCTAATACATTTTTTAAAGATTATTATAAAATTAGTGATACTGCAATAATTTTTATCAGGTTTTAAAATACAAAGGCCAACAATAGATTGTATTTCAGGATAACACTATTCCAGCTTCATTACAGGTGTCTTGTCTATATTTATACCTGTTTTTAAATATTTTTATTTCAAAAAGAATCTTAAAAAAATTATTTTTTATTAAAATCTATGAACTGTTTATTAGAAATTCAGCTTTAAAATCTTCCAAATAACGTTATCATCTATAATGCAAACCAGTGTAGTGTTTGTTTATATTCTGAAAAGATTAGTTTAATTTTAAATTTAAGAAAAAAAACTTTTAATTTAGTAAAGCTAATTACTGTAAAAAAAGCTGGCAAAGTACTGCATGGACTTTCGGGATTATCAATAATAAAAATTAAAAGAATTAGAGAAAAAGAACAGAAAACAGAAATATATTTTTTAGCGGTAGGGAATACATTATTCAAGAAAACATTTTTTTAAATATTCATATATATATATTTTATATTGCTTAAACTTAATGAATTTATTTAAGTAAGTTTTCTCTAAATCTAACATCCCCTTCAGTAAAGGTTAAAATAAGAAAAAGGAAATTTTCAAAAACTTTTTGCTGCATTTTAAGTCAGGGCGTAACTTAAAATGTCGTAATTTTTTTAATTAAAAAAAATTGTAGACAATTCTTGATAGTTCTATATGTAAAGAATAAACTATCAAAAAATTTTGAAAAACATTTAAATCGAATAGGGAGAGCAAAAGAGCAAAAGTCATATTTCAATTTTAAGAGGCCATTAAAATAGCGTCTGGCCTCTTTTTTATATCAAAGTTTCACGGTGAATAGCCTCTTTTTTATTTTATGTTTTTTTACTCAAGTAACCTGAGACAGGTGCAGCCGTCGCGTCGCATACACAATAACAGTGGCGTAGGCTCTGTTGATGAGCCGCCGCGTCGTACATCGTTGCACCGTTATTGCTACTTTTATTGATAACCGAAAGACATATCGAAAAAGACAGAAACCTTAATTGTAGAAAATTTAATTTTAATTACTTGCTCTCCAAATTCGATTTGACCAACGGTATGGTAGATTTTTTGAAAAGTTTTTTTTTGATTATTTATTTATGCTTTACAGCTTAACAAATGTGTTTTAAAAAGTTTTCTCTAAAATGTCTCTGAAAAAATCGAATTTTATTTTTTCGCGATATCTCTTCACTCCTCAATGATTTTTTTAAAATTATTTCGATAAATGTATAGAAATATTTGGACCGAATTATTCATTGCGATTTCATTTATTGAACTAAGATTGATAATTTCATTAATATTCAGATATATTTGTATATGAATTAATTGTGGTGAAAATTTTTTCATCTAAGTACGCTTTGGAGGAATGGATTGTATCCTATTGCTTACAAAAATAATTATTAGAATATTAAAAATCTGTTGTGGACACTACATGACATTTTTAAAAAGTTCATTTGTCATCTTTGTTTAACCCACCTTCCCGAAGCCAGAACCACAATTAAGTATAACTCAGCTTAGGGGGGTGCCATTGTTTCGAACTACCTCGGCAGGAATCCTGGGCCCGGCTATGCCAAGGCCCCACCCAGGCAGCTGGAACTCGGTCTTTATACTTTGCCTCTAATGGGGAACCCTCAAGATATCCCTACCGGGACTACAGTCTTAACTCTTCCCCCACATGGCACCCCAGGGAATCCCCGTTCAATAATCGAAGGTGGGACACCTGAGCATCTCATCCTTCCTGAACGGGGTATCCCACCCCTAACCCACACCGATCCCCGGAGTGCAGGCGCACGGCTCTCACATCTAGCGCTTGGCCCTGCAGCCATGGTCCCCGAGCGAGTGTCCCCGCACATTGCACGAAGAACACTTGGCTTCCACCTGACAGTCCTTTCGTAAGTGACCATTGCCTCCACAATTGAAGCACTGATCCCTCTTGTCGGGATCTCTGCAGGACCCAGCCCGGTGTCCTACTCCCCAGCACTAAAAACACCGCTCTCCGATGGACCTCTTCGTCACCGAACAGGCTACCACCCAATACGAATACGATCAGACTTCAACAACTCATCTGCCAAAACAGGCGGCACCGCCACCTGCGTTGCCCCAAACGACAACTGCAGGGAGAGAACTTTTATAGTCACCGACAACCTTACGTATGTTCTACACTAATTCTTCTCCAGTGGTGAGGATATCGACTTCCTTCAGCAGTGGACCCGCCGAAAACCCCTACCGGTTGTCACTGTGGTGCCTTCAACCTTCTCAATAATCTGCTGCCTGAGCTTAATAGCAGTGTCCCCCGAACCGTACACACGGATATAGAGCTCCTCTCCCTGGTCCTTGCGAGCAAAGAGATTCACTGCCTCTCCCGGCGACACAGTGCTCTTCACCGTGCGAAAAAGTCCGCATATGACCGACCCGCCGTCTTCACCACGACCGTTGCGGTGGGTGATTCCACTGGCCTTCTCTCCGTAGCACGACTCTCCGCGACGCCCATCGACAACTCGTCCAGATGTTCGCGGAGACTGCCCACATATCTTCTTGCCGTGTACTCAATTACACAATGTAGGTAGAGACCTACTCTCCCATGGGGCCCGCAGAAACACACTGTATTATCCTCACCCAAAACCAGACGGACAGATTCTATCAAGCGAGGGACAAGCCGTTTCTCACCCACAGTGGTGTCGATAGTTACCACATTACTAGAGCCGCCAACATTCACAGCCAAGCATCCTCAGCACCATATCCCTGACATATTTAAGAAGACTCCCATGTTAAAAACCAGGCATTTCCTTCGGGTCTTACCTGCAATAACCAAACGGTCTATTTCTTCCTCTTCATCAGTGACCATCCCTCCATCAACCTCTATCCGGGCCGACCCACCTTGCTCCCGGCTGGACGTCTCAACTACCGATGAATCCGTATTCTTCACTCGCGGCTTCTTCTGCTCCACCACAGCCGGGGAAGAAAGCCTCAGACTTCAATTCAACGACCTACTCGCCGGCTGCCCCTCAACCACCTCTACATAACAGCAGAAGTTGCCAACAGAGGTGGGAAGTCTCTCTCATGTCCACGAATTCCATCATCGCCGTCGTTAAGCTCCATAGACGAGGCAACCGCCCGTTGTTGATGGCGCGCAGACACCTCTACGAATGTACTCTCCCTCCTTCTGGCCTCCAATTGCTGCGCAACCGACCGTCGGTGTGCCTCATAAACCGCACGCATCAAGACTTTCAAACCGTTTTTCATATGACTTCCTTGCTTATTAAATTACATATTAAATTACACATTTTCTCCTGCACTTCATTTAAACTTATTTCATTTGAAAGTGAGATACGATTCTCCAATTCTTTAATAAAGTGGACAATTACAAAATTGCTGTAACTTGTGAACGTGTAAACAAATTAAGATCAGAAGAATTACGTCAAACCAAAGAGCGAATAAATGATTGACAACAAAAAACAAATAAACGATATGATGTTTAACTCCGACTAGGGAGAATATTGTCCGACAACATCAGAGGAGTAATGAACTAAAAGATAAGAATTTTCTGTAATTTATATAAGATCGGGCATGTATGCCTCAGTTTATATGTTTTGTGAGGGTCTATTTTTAAGCTACTCAGTAGTTAACTTTAATGTAGATAAAATTAAACAGAAATTCCAGAATAATAATTAAATATAATTAAACTAAAAAATCAAAAAATAATACGTTTCGAAATTATAATTTTCAGTTAATATTAAATAATCAGATGATTCACCAAATTTATTACATATACACATATGTAATAAAGCTTATTAAATTATATATATATATATATATATATATATATATATATATATACATATTTTTAAAAGTACATAAAATTTTATTTCGCAAATAACTTCTGATTTTTTTCATATTTGTTTTTAATTGTTTATATTTAATTATTAATTATTGTAAACTTTTTTTACAATCGCGGGTTAGTTATTAATAAATCAATGTATTTAAATTAAAAAGAAAGAAAAAAAAACGGAGATGAAGTCTTATTCGAACCGATGTGCCTTCCCTTGTAAAATCCAAATATTTCATTAATTAAAATTTGATTTGGCTATAACTCTGTAACCAATGAAAATAAGTACCACTTACGATATATAGTTGAAAAGCTCTCAATGAGGGCTTATTACTACAGTTAGTAAAAAATTCAAAATCCAATTTTTTTGGATTTGAGCTTTTTTGGACACTATTTGTTCAATCGATTGCAATCAAAAGGGTAGGTGCATAACTAGATGTTACAACAGTCCTAAATCCAAAAGTTTCAACATCCTACGGCTAATCGTTCTTGAGTTATGCGAGATAAATACATACGTACGTACAGACCACGCCGAAACTAGTCAAAATGGATCCAGGGATGATCACAATAGATATTTGCGTTGAAATTTGAAAACTGACATTTTTCGCGATCACAATACTTCCTTTACTTCGTACAAGGAAGTAAAAATGTACTAGTTTACTATTTATAAAAGTAAATTGTTTTAAATCGTATTGTAATAAAAAATTGTAAATTTTTTATTACGACAGGAAAGGTGAGACTACTTAATGAGAAATATAACACTTTGAAGATTATGCCTTTGGGGTATAATTTAATAGGGTTGTCGTATCTCATTTTTTTCACTAATCTTGACAACCTCAACATGCCTTCCTGTTCTGAGTTGAGTTTGAAATATTCAAGGTCTTAATTTGTTTATTATACGATTGTTTGACATTTCTGCACTTCGGAGAAAAACTACGTAGCGAATAAATCATTCAAATTATAAATAGTTTTTTTATTATTATTAATTTTTTTTATAATAAAACTGTTAAGTTTCGAAAACCTGTTTAGTTTTGACATTTAAGTATAGGTATATATTATCTATATTGTTCATACCTTCATTCTTTGTGATTATTTGGCTTTTGTTATGGGTAATTTTTCCGATTATACGAAATAAAATCATAATTCATCTTGTTGAATTAATGGTTACAACTAGAGAGAAGGCCTATATATTACTGCTTATGAATAGTAAAAATCTTGCTTTAGATCATTTCAAAACAAGGCCTACAATCTATCATATAATTACATAGATTAGTTGAGGTGTGGCTTTATTTAACACTAGCACACCCAGCAGTATAATGATAGTTCAACACGGATGAAAAATTACCTAAATAGTTTCAAATCACCCATTAAATGAAAAACAAATAATAAAAAATTAAATTAAATATTTATTAGTTATGTTGCTAAAAATTTACAGTTCTGGTAACAGGTTTTTGTAACATTTTAGAAAATGTTACTAATAGAATTTAAGGCGTGAAAGATTATAAAAACTTACGGAAATAGAAAAAAAAACAAACAAATTGGCATTAATACCAAACCACTGTAATTTTGATTTTGTTATTTTAAATCAATGATTTCTGGCCAAATACGTGATTAAAATATATGTCGTAAATGATACAATTTGCCTAGTAATTATTTAATTTACTTTCTTTAATCTTAAACGTTTTATTTAGCAATTAAAGATATTTTTCTCTCTCATTTAATTTATTTATGGCCAAATAGTATTGAAATAATGATAGTTTATTTTAAAATCCTTTTTTTATAATTTATTATTAGTTCATACTATTTTGTCTTCTTTTTCTTCTGTTGTTATTATTGTATTATTTTGAATCTACTGTATAATGTCTTTCCCTTATTGCGTTTTTATGATGAAAATAAGATATTTTTGAGAAGTATTATGAGATTATTTTGAAAAGTCTTATGTACTTATACATATATATATATATATATATATATATATATATATATATATACACTAACTCTAACTGTTATTTATCAATATTAATCTCATAAGCATGAGAATAATGAACATACTGGTGTCCAGGGAGTGGAATCCCCCAGTAAAATTTTGGCACCACTATATTCATTATTCTCATGCTTATGAGATTAATATTGATAAATAACAGTTAGAGCCTGCTCAATTTATAAAAATTATCAGTTATGAAATTTCTTCAGAACAACAGTTTGGTCAGTACAGACTCGAAACTTTGAGAGATCTTAAGTATGCAGTTATCAGAATAGTAAACTACCATCTTAAAAACAATCGATATAGATTCATATAGGAAAAAGAGTATTTGGCAAGGAAAAACATCACAAGGAGGTGACGGTATTTCGTTTTTCATTTTTTAAATTTTTATTTATGTTCTTTTAATCAAGTAATCTGAGCCAGGTGGAGACACAATAACAGTGGCGTAGGCTGTGTTGAGCCGCCAAGTGATACACCGTTGCATCTTTAATGCTGCTTTTCTTGATAACCGAAAGAAATATCGAAAAAGACAAACCTTTTTTTGTATAAAATTTAATTTTAATTACTGCAAGAGCTCTTCGAGCTCTCCAAATTCGATTTGACCAACGGTTTGATCATAATAAAATTGAATATCGGCAAGGAATATAATCCGGTTTTACCGCCACCATCTTGAAAGGGTGAAAAATTTCGTAACGACAATAACCCTGTGTTCTTTCCAGATACAAAAACTATGTTCATGAAAAATTTCAGTTCAATCGGTTGAATAGTTTTTGTGTAAAAGAGTAACAAATTCACAGTTAGGTTTATATATATATATCAGATGGATGCAATTTTTACAATAAAGATAAAGACATTAATTCATTATGAAAATGAATTATGCTCGGATGAACTGTGTTATACAAATTTTTATAGTAAAATTGTAATCCAGAAGCTGTAAATCACACTAACAATAATAAAACGGCTAGAAGACTAAACGACTATTCCCTACTGACTTATTTTAACAACATAACCGTAACTCACTTATAGGTAAACATTGTAGGCTACATACTATTGGATATCTTCTCATTTAAAAGATAAAATATGCAACAATGTGTTTATTGTTCTACAAATTGTAAATATGTTACAATGCTAGTGAAGAGAATTTTTTAACTATAAAAATTTACGAAAAACTACTTTAAAATATAAACGTAATACAAAATAATATTAGAAAACTCAATAAAGTTTTATGTTATATTATTATTATTTGTTACATGAGATTCATTGTCTGAAGCGTGGGAAAATACGGAAATTTCGCGTTTATTGCACTGCTATAATACTGAAAGTGTGCATTCCAATCTACTTTCCGATCTCTTACAGCAGTCGTAATAGGTTCTAGCAAATGTATATGTTGCGCGTTCTTACCTGATAGACTGTATGTACAGACTTGTGCGGTTATCTCCATATAAAAAGACAAACGTTTGTCGTGGAAGAGTATACCGCTATCATAAAGAATATATGGAGAAATAAATATTTGTTTCCTACTTAACTACATTATTCTATTTCTTGATCTGCAGTTCGGAATGTGATTTATTATTAACATTACGGCTTCTTTTATTAAACTCAACACTAGCATATACAAATTTTGATATAACCTTCAACTTATTTATGACCTCGGTAGGTATTTTAACTGTTTTTTAAATAAATAGTGGTGACTGAATGTCAGGGACAAAAGTTTTGTATTTTACTCTTCTAATTACTTTAACAAAATCATACAGCTTATTATTTATGTTACTTTGAAGTATAATATGCATTTTAGAATATGACAGGTTACACGATTCATTGCACGCCGATTTTTATGCTATTTTATCTACAATAAACATGGAATTAAATTTATTATTATTTTTACAAATCGATCTTTTTAAGTAAAACTATTTTTTTCGACAAAATATTGATCATTCATGATTAATGAGTGGGCATATTGTCATACCAAGACGGCAATAATGATAGGTTTTTAGTTTTGTAAAATGACTAGCAGACTTACAACAAAAAAATTATTACCTTAGATAACGAATAACTGTTTAATTTTATACCATGTGTTATTAAGGAAAATACTTAAAATTGAAAACTACTCGAATATTTATCGATCAGTTTTTTAATATAGTTTTCTTCTTTTTGTGTGAAAATGCTATTATACCAATCTTTAACGAACTCTGTACATTACATACGGGAAGATATGGGCACGGAACGGCAAGTAACTTAGAACTCTATCCAAAAATAACAGATCAGGCTATCCTGATCATGAGATGCGTGATTTCGATAATATTGGAATGGTAATTAAGTTTTATGGTTGCGTGTTTTCCGGATCATCCTGACTCGCATAGTATAGACACAATCTGTCGTGAATTCATACAAACCTGTTCGATATAACACGAAAAGTGGAATAAATATCAAACCGATAATCGGCGAATAATTTATTTCTAAATACCATTATAAACAATAATTACGCTTAGGAGTATGTAATTTAAGTTTAGCCGCAATTTAGACCTTTAGACTACCTGAAAAGAAAAATTTAGAATAATGTAGTACGGATAGATGATAATGCATGCAAAATTTTAAGAAATTCTCCATTTCCGGGATTAAAAAGTAATGCACTTATTAATTAAATAAATACTTAAAACAAAAAAAAACACATTAGAAATAATAGTAACTAATGCTTAAAATTAGAAAAGATGGGCCCTTACAAAACAAAATTCAGATATATGAATTTAGGTCTGTTCAGTACACCTTTTTTTTTTTCCCTACCCACCGGGTCAGTTCCACAACAAAGCAAAGCATAGCCCAGGGATTTTCTATTCAAACGGGCCTCCATATCCGCCGGCCATAAGTCTGGCCTGACAAATCAGTCCGCGGGTTAAATATTTTTATTCCCTGCCTCTACTTCCTAGGACGGGGTATCCAAGCCCGACTGTGTCATTCCAGGACCCCACCCCCAGAAGCCGAGAATCGGTCTTGACGCCAATGCTTCTAGTGAGAGCATCCTGTGCAGGGCACTTACACCGGGTCTTGGTCTTTTTCGCCAAGGAATGAGAGAGTCCCAATGCCTCATCACTACCGCCCATCCGTGCAAGCACAGATGAACGGCAGCTCCATAGGGGGCTGTTCCTCAACCCCCTCCCGCTCCATCCTTCCTGGCTTTGTGCTGCCGTGTCACAAAATCTGATACCGCACAAACCCTCTCTTCCCCTGATAACATAAAATCATGATTGTGTCAACTGTAAGGGCCCAGTCATCAGCTCACAGCAGCGACGTTCAGCAGCCCAAGTCCGGCAGTGGAACACGACGTGTTCCGGTGTATCGAACTCTCCGCAAGAAAGGCAAAAGGGGGTCGTCAGCTCTTCTTCTGCCCATGTAAGTACACCCGAAACACGCCGTGGCCAGATTAAATTTTTTTCGAGTATAACTTTAGGGAACAGCTACCTCAACTAACATTAAAATACTTCAGTGTTTATATTTGAAGTAATTAATACGAGTCTTCACTGGTGCCCGGTTGTATGCCCCGAATGAAACCTTACACAATGATTTTAATAATAAAGTCTGAGGCATTTAACCTAAGAATTGAAAATATCTTTAAAACTTCAAGAAAAGTATCATAATCCATTAACCCTCACAGAAAAACTTATAAAAATAGCAGATTTATTTAAAAATCATCAAATTTAAGTAATTATCACAAACTTAGTTATGGAGTACACTAATTTATGGGTGTCATTATTTCTGTTAACATTTAACAAATAGAATGATTATAAAGTTCTCAATTTACAAACAAAAAAAAAACAGTTCTCCGTAAACGTATTTACGATCTTTCTAAATCCGGATATCGAACGATTACATGATTTTATGTTACATTTTATTACATATTATTGGTAAAAAAATAAGCTGAATTGTATCAGTTAAAAAAATATGACAAAAATTTACGTAAAAAATAAATGTGAACTTTAAAATCCCTGTTTTGGTTTTTGGTTTAAAATTCACGGTATTATTTTCATTTAATTTCATTCAATCATGACCACCAGTAAAATATTTTTTTTATTTTTTATACCTATTAATAAATTACCATGATAATTTTTTCCTAATTGCATCTTTTTTTTTTACTGAAGTTATGATTAATTATTCTTTAGGCATGTTTTCCGTGTTTTTTGACATACCAGTAAATTTATTCATATATCAAGAAATATTATTATCTTTAATGTTGACTTTGCTGTTTTTTGCTTTTAATTTTATTTTTAAAAAGTGCAAGATTGATAAATTTTTGCAATAAGGATTAAATTATAAGATAATTAAAGGATTAAATTCTGAATTAATCAGTTATTAAAGTAGTATCTCATATTTTTTTCTGATGGATTTTATATATATATAAATTACCACTTTTTAATATTTTATTTTATTAGATAAAAAGAGTTTATATTTAATAAATTAAAAGTAATATTTCCTATATTATTTGTAGGTGAATTTTATCATTAACGAACATAATAATACTAATTGTATTATTCCGTAATTATCAGAATAAGTATACAATTTATTAAAAAAGACTGATGTGGACACCACATGACTTTTTTGTACGCCTATTAAATTAAAATGAAAAGTACATACAATTTTATTTCATTAGTAACTTCTGATATTTTATATATATATATATATATTTTTTTTTTTTTTGTTATTGAATTTATTATTCATCGTAATTTTTTTTTACAATGAGTGGTTTATAATCAATTACTATATTTAAATTTAAAAAAAGTAAATAAAAAAAAGGAGTTGAACTATGATTCAAATCGATGTCCCTTTCAGTAAGATTAAAATTTTTCATTAATTAAAATTTTATTTGTTTATAACTCCGGAACCAAAGAAAATAAGTATCACTTATGATATATCGTTGAAAAGCTCTCAATGAGGGCTTATTACTATAGTTAAGAAAAAGTCAAAAATCCAAATTCTTTTGGATTTTAGGAATTTTTGGGCACTTTTGGTCCAGTTGATTGCAATCAAAAGTGGAGGTGCACAACTAGATGTTACAACAGACCTAAATCAAAAATTTCAACTTTCTACGGTCTAATCATTTTTTTTTTAGTTACGCGAGATACCTACGTACGTACAGACGTCACGCCGAAACTAGTCAAAATGGATTCAGGGATGGTCAAAATAGTTATTTCCTTTGAAATCTGAAATTTTTGCGATTACAATACTTCCTTGTACCGTGAAAGGAAGTAAAAATGTGTTAATTATTAAGAAAAAAATTATTTTATTCTTTTTTTATAAGTTGCTAGTCAACTGTAATTATATGAAAAAATAAAAGTTTGTTCTAATTAAAATATCTTCAGTGGTTTGTAATTTCCATTTTGAACAATTGTCGTAATAGTAAATTTATAATATGTTTTTATTTCATCATTATCTGTTTTTCTGCCTGGCGGCAAATCCTTTCCTGGTGTCTCTATCCATTTCTATCCCAAGCTTTTCCTTCGTTCCTTTGTAGTTTCCAAACTTCATCTCACCTAATAACCTCATCCTTCTAAAAAGGATGAATTTAGTACATTCTTCTACTAACTCTTCTTCTCTGCCATTCTTTTTTTCTCCTTCTACATCTCCAATGCAGTTCTCAAGATTCCATTTCCTCTAACCACATGTCCTAACCAGTGTCCTTTTCTTTTATGCACATCTTACATAAGTGCACTTTCTTCTTTAATCCTGTTCATTACTTCTTCATCCCTCACTTTATCCGTCCATCCAATTTTTCCACCTTTCTCCTTATTCGCTCTTATAAGCTTCAATCCAGTTTCTACCTCTTCGTCATTGTCCATGCTTAGCTCCCACCAACAAGACAACATTTGACTAACATCTTCCTTAACTCTTAAGTTCAAATTTTTACTACATAGTAATTCCCTCTTCTTATTGAAGGCTTTCTTTACAATCGCTGTTTTTCCTTTAACTTCCATTGTAATCTTCCAGTCCTCTTTCACCATAATATACAAATATCTGTAATTTTTTTTCCTTTTTTTTTTCTTCCTATACTTTGCTTCTAAATCCTCTTTGTTGTATCATTCTGTTACTTTAGTTTTTTCTACATTTATTTGCATTCCATACTCGTTCATTTCTTCTTCCAGGACTGTTAACAATATTTAAAGCGCGTGTTAACAATCAAAAAGCTAGAATTACCATATCATCAACAAACTTCATGATCTTATTTTTCGTTTTTCTATACTTATTATTATTTCATTTCTTCTCCTATATTCCCTATCATATCTTCAACTTAGATGTTGATGTTAACGTTGCCTTTCGCCGAGGAGGTACGTAAGGATGTATGAAACGTACTAGACCAGCGATCTCCAAACGCTTTGTTCGCGTACCTCTAAGACGAAAATAATTATAAGTTGTGCCCTATGTAATGTAGTATAATATATGTATGTGTGTGTGTGTGTGCGCGCGCGCGCGTCAAAAATCAAATTATTTATTTATACTTCTTCTTTGGCGTACCCTTAAGTATCACTTTGCGTACCCCGTGGGGTACGCTTATCCCACTTTGGAGATCACCGATCTATACCCACCTCAGACATATTCTTATTTAATTTCACTACTGCTGTTTGTTTTGTGATGTAAATTCTTTAATTAACCTTCTGTCTTTCTATTCGACTTTTTTCTCTTTAAAAAATCTTCATTTCATTTCTCAATTTTCTTCCATTTTACTCTATCTGTGCCTTCTCTAAATCTATGAAACACATACTCTCATTCTTCTTCCTCTCTCTAAATATCTCTCTCCAACCATCCATAGTAGCCCAATGACATTTCTGGTTTCTTTCCCTCTCCTGAAGCCAAACTGTTCGTTCCTCTTCTGCACTAAACTCCATTATTTCTCCATTCTCCGATTTAAGACCCTTACCAATATTTGGTATGGCCTGCTATTGTTCTGTATTCTGTACATTTTCTGAAAATGTAAACATTCTGAAAACTTCTTTAAGCATTTGTAGAATTCTATGGGAAGTTCATCTAATTCAGTCGGTTATTATTTCTCTTTTTACTGACATTTAACGAAGTTATATCAAATATGTGTATTTATTTGTACATCAAATATGTGTGTATATCAAATCTAAAAAGTTTTGTTTTGCTACAAAAACGTTTTTTGTTTACAATAATTTTCTCAGAAATTCCTTGAGATATAGTTTAGGAACCTGTTTCATTACATTTTCATATCAAAAATTATCAGATTTAAGTTCCAAAAATTTCAGTAGAGCATCCCTTGGAGCTGAAATTTGGGCAAACTTTTCGCAAGCTATAACTCAAAATAAAGTATATCCGGATCAATATTTAAAGTAATGTATTTTGTTTCAATTATGACAAAACGTACGAATGAAATTTTTTTCGTCTCTCCATGAAATAGTAAGTACATATTTTATACTAGGAACCTGTGTTTCGGTATTATTCTCATAGTAATCGCAAATATTTATGAAGTGGCAATCCATAAAGTGAAATATTAAATTGAAAATAATTTTTTTAGTAGCAATTTTTGATAATTATGCGTACAAATTTACCTTTCCATAAAACTTAATTATTTAAAAATTTTTAACCGTTCAATTTTTTTTTAGATTGAAAACGTTAACTTTAAATAAATTTAATAAAATTAAAAATAAATGCTTTTCACAATTCTATTACATAAAAGCAAGTGATACATCGTGTGGAAGTTCCTACAACGAAAACTAAAATTTCTAAAATAACCTCCAGTTTTTATTTTAAAAAATCTGTTTTAAGTAATCCCTAACCTCAGTTTTATTGAAAATTTAAACTTTTTCTCGTATTTCATCAAGATAAGATTCTTCAAAGCTAAATATTAAAATCAGAAGATGTGCTGCCTATTATGTAAAATAATTGCTTTAAAGTCAGTTTTGATTTCTTAATTTACTTTTACCATAATATATATATTTGGAAATTGACTCTGATTCTTTTAATAATTAAGTCTTGATTTTTTGTAATTATAAAATTTTGTTGTTATTGAAAAATTATTTATATGTATAAAACATTAATTGTTTGAATATGATTGAAATATAACGTTAATTATAACTGTTTCATTATAATTGTAAATATCTGCAAGTGAAATGACTGAATTGTAAAACTGTAGAACAGAACTTGAACTGGAGTAGAACTGGCGTAGAACTGGTCCTATTGTAATGAAGAGCTTGCTTATATAATTTAGGTGGAGCCACTGATTCGTCTAGAGCCGAGTGTATCTGAAAGGAGCCGAGTGAAGCGTAAAGAGCCGAGTGAAACCGACCGAAGCCGAAGATCTTTAAATATAAAAGTTCTATTTTAAATAAAAATTAAATTTCCAACATTTAGACAGGAGCAACAAAAAATGAACATTTATAAGAGTATTTAAAAATTAAATAAGTCATTTAAATAACCGAAGTTTTAACATTATATTAATTACAAAATAATTTTTAAATATTCTAATCTATGGTGACTGTGGGGCACGGCAAGCAAAACAAATGTTAAAAATCATACAGCGATATTAGAACAAATTAGGTGTAAAGCTGAGGCGCCGTGGTTTGCTAAAAATAGTGATATTTGGATCTACGGTACGTCAAGAAAAAAATACAATGGTTCACTTTGAAATATGAACTTCGGCTAAATCACCGCGTTAACTGCTTGGCCGTAAACCTTCTGGACAACGTTGAGGATTTTAGATGACTTAAGCGGGTACACGTTCCGGATCTTAGTACCTCCATAGCGTAATTACACCCGCTGAGTGTAGTACATTAATTAATCAATCCTTTATTCCTTTCCTTTCTTTTTTTTCCTGTTTAGCCTCCGGTAACTACCGTTTAGATAATTCTTCAGAGGATGAATGAGGATGATATGTATGAGTGTAAATGAAGTGTAGTCTTGTACATTCTCAGTTCGACCATTCCTGAGATGTGTGGTTAATTGAAACCCAACCACCAAATAACACCGGTATCCACGATCTAGTATTCAAATCCGTGTAAAAATAACTGGCTTTACTAGGACTTGAACGCTGGAATTCACGGCTTCCAAATCAGCTGATTTTGGAAGACGCGTTCACCACTAGACCAACCCGGTGGGTTCCTTTATTCCTTTCCTGTCTTTTCATGTTTTCACAATCATTTTTATTTTTTGGTATATTTTTTCCTTTTCTAAGCGTTTCATCAATCTTCAGTTTTGTGATTCTTGTTATTGTTTTCTATTATACTTCTGAAAGTACTCATAAGTTCTTATAACTACCTGTACGTTTTACCCTCAGAAGGTTTATATAGCACTAGAATCTAATTTTTGAGGAATCTCAGTGGGGATTCCTTTTTAATTTGAATATTTGTAATATAATTTACTTAACAAAATGTAACCGATTGTAAATAAAAACATTTTTAAACAAAAAAAAATTCTAATCAATTAATCTTTTAATTATTACAATTGTTTCTCTTGTTATTTTTCTGGGCTTTCTTCAATTATCTAAGCGAATAAAGGTATATAATTTTTATCTTTACGTGCTGTAATTTTAAATTTCCCTTCTTTGACAAAACTGTAACAATATCTTTTTATCAATTGCATTAGGGTGAAATAAGACACTATAGAGAATAGAATAAAAAGAGATATGAGGTACAAATAATTAATGTTTATGTTAGTTTGATTACGGGTTATATTATAAAGTTTAAAGACTTGTAGATTAGGGTTAGGGAATATGTAGAGAAAGTAAAAATTACGATGAAAACTCCTAAAAACAAAACGTAAATAAAAATTCCATCAATATATTAATATTCCGTGAAGATTGGTTAAAATATTTTTAATAATAAATACATTAAGATGAGAACCTAGTTGGTAAAGGATTTAATCAGTCATTCTCTTTATTTTTTTTTCATGAGAAAAGAAAAAGGGTTTCCCGTTTCCAAAAAACAAAATGGGTTATAAATAGCGCAATTACTTTCGTTATTTTTAATTTAATTACATCATAGATTATTTTTAATTTTTACATAAAACCGTTAATAGTTGTTTAAATTTTATTTTGGTACATTAATATTATATGATTTTTCCGTATTATTTAAAATTAATACATAAAATAAGATTGATGCTTAGTAATAATGTCTACAGTATATATATATATATATATATACATGTATAATAAATTTATGTATAAAGATATTTTACATTAGCTCATTTGTACTGCATGTTTGTTTGATTTAAATTTCATGAGTTTTATATGAAAAAATATTTAATAAAACAGAAGCAGGAATGTGGTAAATTATAAATACTGTAGAAGTATATAGCCTTTAGCTATGTTAACGCAAGCATACATAAAAATGGTTGAAAACATACTTATTTCTGTATGTAATTACTAAAGAATTAATAAAAAAAAAACACAAAAAATATATAATGTGGTTTGTATACTTAGTGTGTATAATTCTTTACTGTTGTTCTTACGTTAGCATGTTATGTTTTCTTTTTTCTTTCATTTTTGTTGTTTTATGTTGGTTGTTATAACAGCTCCCGCGCACTGGTCAAACAGGCTAAACTAGATTTTCAGGCATAAAATATTAATTATATAAAACATTCCGTCATATTTAATCGATTGCAAATGATTGATGACTTTTTTATATTACGTGTATAGTTTTAAAGTAATTATTCTTAAAGTTACTTATTTAACAAAAAATCTATTAATTAATTATAATAGATAATAATATAAATAATTTATAAGAATTATAAAATATTTATTTCATTCATTTTCGTGGGAAATGTTAAAATAATTAAGTTATTATCATGATTGTTTTTGTACTAGGAATTTTTTTTTTTTTAAATAATGGATGCAATTTCCGCACTTTCTATTCGTAAATTACAATAATATTTAATAGAAATTTTTTCTTTACAATCTCTAGAAATCTCATTTCGTATTTTATATACTTTTTTAAATTCCGTTTATATAATTTTCGTTTCGATAGCCTTAGTAAGAATAATGTAAATATCAATTCATTAGGTAAAGTTGACTGTTCTAATATAAGATTAGTTACTGTAAATTCTGGAAATTTAAATCATACATTTATGTTTTTAGTTTTATATAAATATTTTATTTCTTAAGCATACCGGATGAAAATCAGTAAGTTATTTTTTCTTAAGAACGATTGAAATATTATACTCATGATATTTATAATTTTTCTTCTCTTCTTTCTTTTTCCTGTTTAGGCTCCGGTAACTACCGTTTAGATAATTCTTCAGAGGATGAATGAGGATGATGTGTATGAGTGTAAATGAAGTATAGTCTTGTACATTCTCAGTTAGACCATTACTGAGATGTGTGGTTAATTGAAAACCCAACCACAAAAGAACACCGGTATTCACGATCTAGTATTCAAATCCGTGTAAAAATAACTGGCTTTACTAGGACTTGAACGCTGTAACTCTCGACTTCCAAATCAGCTGATTTGGGAAGACGCGTTCACCACTAGACCAACCCGGTGGGTTTTTCTTCTCTTAATAGTGGGTTTTTACACACCCTGTTAGGTAGGTAATAGTTCCCACTGAATATAAAAAAATAATTTAACAAATTTATATTGCATTTAAAGAAAGATATAAATTTATATCTTATAAATATAATAATCAATATCAATATAAATTTAAATATATCAATTTAATATCAGTATTTATTGATATCCGTAGCTGAGTGGTAGAGTCCCGGCCTTTCAACTGAGATCTCGGGTTTGAATCCTGGTCAGGCATTGCATTTTTCATACGCTACAAATTTCCATTTCATATTCCCTTGGACAAGCTTCGAAGCTTATGTGGTGAATTAATCAGAAAAAAAGAAATAATTTGCATGAAGATTATTAATTAATTAATTGTAACCGTATTTTTACTGACGTATTTTTTATCGACAAAAAAGTCAATGTCATCATTGAATGTGCTTGATATGGATAAACAAAAAATAAATAAATATAACGTGCATTCCTTGGTATAAAATAAGTTTTCAAAATCTACTTTCTTGTAAGAGCTACTTCCAGATATGTTATTCTGCTGGGAATTGTAACTGTACTGTGAAATGTAGTTGGATTTTTTACAATTTTAATACATGCGAATAAAAATATTTATTTATATGACTTGAATTTGAATAAATAAAAAGAAATCGATTTCAATTCAAATCACAATAATTTTAGAACTCCCACCATAAACGTAATTGTAATATATAGCTGCTATTTTTTGTTACTCTGATTGCTGCTGTTTTATAATTTAAACAATTTCCTTTAAATCAATCATACATAAATGTATGATGGATTGATAAAAAAAAAATTTGTCAACTTTTGCAGGCGTTTAAATAACACTATTGATTGTTATTGGATACTGATATTTACTAGTTATTGGCAGTTGTCTGCATGAAAAGTGATTCAACCAAACAAAAAAAAAAAAAAAATTACTTTTGAGCAATGACTTTCAAGAAATTACTAAAATTAACCGTTTATGACTTTATTTCTATAAAGATGAACTGTTAAAAAACCATCAAAATATCTCGCCTAACGGATAGAGTTAACTATATTTTTGCCACTTTAAAATTTGAAATTATTAGCTTATTGGGTTCCCGTGATGGATGATCAGTTGAACTTGGGGTATAAAAATATTAAGAACAAGTCGACAAGGCTAAGTTCATATTCGTGGAGGACAGCAGCGGCGTTGTTTTGTTTGGCTATAAACAGAGATGGAGATAAAACAGTACAGTCTGGACTTAGTGCTACTAAACAAAGTGACATGCTCGTCATTCCAATCTATCCGTTTAAATAGGTTACTGTTTTTTTTTTTTTTTTTTTTTTTTTTTTTTGGAACCTATAATCACTATCTGTAATTTAATAAAGTGTAATTATTTTACCAAAATACTCAATTTTAAGTATTTATTCCCATTCCAAAGTTTGTTGTAGAAGAGTGAATAACAGAAAAGTTTCCTTTGATTATTCCTTTATTTTATTTTTATTGTTTAAATACCTGTAAAAATTTGTTAAAAAGTGATGATCGGTGATAAGATGGTGATCTATTTAGAATTAATAAAATAAGTAGGTAATTACATTTATGGGAGTTAGCAGTAAGTCTTGCGACATTTAAATAATAACTTGCCAATGTGATCATTGAAAAAAGAAACTTCCATAAAATCTCAGAGTAGCTCTTGCACACAAAAAAAATAATAATGGACATATTGCTTGCTGAGATTGCCAGCAGAGTTACTGTACCTTTGTTTACATTTATGTTTAATTTATTATATATTTAAAATACACAAATATATATATTTAACTTAATTATATTTGTGTAATTTAATGTAAAAAATATATTTTTATTTTTTCTAGATTATTTTAATTTTTTTTTTCAGGGAATCGAACATTTCATTCAGCAATCACGTAAGTACAACGAAAATCTTATATACGCTTGTTCTCTAATTGTGATAAATTTTAAGTTAGTATTTAACAATAAATGGAGTATTTTGTATCAATTTAATCTATATAATAAATAATTTGATAAAAATCTGATTTATTAGTAATAACGAGAAATAATATTACTATTAATACATAGGAAGTCACTGATGAGTATAAAACAAATATCATTCACCAGACATTCTAAATTTTTAGTTCTCAATACGTGTCTTTCTACTCTTGTTAGATATTATGCAAACGTTTATTACAGAAAACATAACACAGCTGGCGTATATAAACTACTAATGTGGTTTGTCTGTGTTTTAGTGGTTTTTTTATTATTATTAAATAGCAGTTGTTGATTCTTGTTTTACTAACTTCTATATGAGAATTTACCCAAAGTGATTCATTCAATCACATTAGCTTCATGGTTAATATAATATTTTAAAATTACTTTTTTATTACTCTTTTTAACAGAAGTAACTAATTATAGACAGATAATATAATGAATGCTAAAATAATTAAATTTAATTATTTATATTCTCGAAGTAATCTAAAAATATCTAAATTTATCGAATTTAAAATCTAAAAATTAAATAAATTTAAAATCTTAAATTTAAAATCTAAAAATATCGAATTTTTTATATTCTCGAAGTAATCTAAAAATTATCGGAATTTCCTTTAGAAGTTTATACCCAAATCTACTATTATATGTAATTATAATGAATCTGTTATATGTAATTATGAATTAATCTGTTTAATAATTATAGTATTTATTAATAAATATCTTATATAAATTCCTTCTTAAACCCCCACCTCAAAAACAAGGTTTTACTGCACATAAATACAATTTTAAAATTTCTTTGTGTTAATTTTCCTGATAGTATATTGAAACTTGAAGCGGGACCGAAAATATTATAGTTGTTAGAATTCGTGTTTTCATCAAACAAATTTTAAGCGACAAAGAAATTAACACTAAATAAAGAAATAATATTTATTTTTCTCGGTTATTATATTCAAAATATTTATAAAAAAAAATTTTTTTCTGAGTAATTTATTTTTACAACCAGTTTCCAAAAGGATTACGACCATTAGTAAAATCTTTGGCTTAGAGTAACGTGTCAGAAAACCAGCCAAAGATAGCCCACCTTAAACACAATATTAATAAGATGGATCCCTCTCATGACACAAATGAAGTAATAAAAAAAGATCATAATAAATAATAGTCAAATAAATAATAAAGTCACGAATTAAATTCATCCAAGTCGTCACAAATATTAAAGTCAGATAAAATCCACCGGGTTGGTCTAGTAGTGAACGCGTCTTCGCAAATCAGATGATTTCGAAGTTGAGAGTTGCAACGTTCAAATCCTAGTACAAGCAGTTACTTTTATACGGATTTGAATACTATATCAAGGACACCGGTGTTCTTTGATGGTTGAGTTTCAATTAACCACACATCCCAGAAATGGTTGACCTGAGGCAGTACAAGACTACACTTCACTTACACTCATACATATCCTCTGAAATAATACCTGACGGTGATTCCCGGAAGCTAAACAGAAAATAAAAAGATAAAAGAAGATAAAAAAATAAGAATCAACAAAAATAATGATACCAGATTTTCAGCAAAGAACCAGACCGCCGACTTAGAGTCATCCGCCAGCTTCAACATAGTCAAATTCCAGTATAGATTCTTAAAGATTAAACCTTATCTTGACATAATAACCACTATATTATCCCATGGATGATACACTTCAATGATCATGCATGACCTCAAAGCTCAGCGAGGTCCAGTACATGTAGATTCCTCAGTTGTCTTACTTCCTCACCATTGTCAACTAGATTCAGCGCCAGATGATTCATATCTTTCTTTTTCCTGTTTAGCCTCCGGTAACTACCGTTTAGATAATTCTTCAGAGGATGAATGAGGATGATATGTATGAGTGTAAATGAAGTGTAGTCTTGTACATTCTCAGTTCGACCATTCCTGAGATGTGTGGTTAATTGAAACCCAACCACCAAAGAACACCGGTATCCACGATCTAGTATTCAAGTCCGTGTAAAAATAGCTGGCTTTACTAGGACTTGAACGCTGTAACTCTCGACTTCCAAATCAGCTGATTTGGGAAGACGCGTTAACCACTAGACCAACCCGGTGAGTTAGATGATTCATATCTAATCCTACTGATCCGTATTTCCTCACGTAAACGTGGCATCACAAGATATCCGTGCACCTCATCGTTCCTAGCGAACCATGGAGCTCCTGATATCATCCAGAGGTTTTTTTGTTTTGAAACCGTTAGATGATTTCAATGTTAGTATTACAAATAGTTTTCCATACATATGTGCACCATACCTCTATGTTGGTAACAGGAAAACGTTTTGTGAAGCACATATGAGACCGCATACCAAGGAGCCAGTGCATTCGAATGTGTTTGAAATTTATTTTATTTAAATTATCGTTATATCATAGTATTTTAACCATTAAAATAAAATTATGTATAGGCTATTATATTAAAAAAAAAAAAAATTTAATCATTTCCATTTGATGATTGTATTACAAAGAAATATTTTCAGATATTGTAAATATCATCTACCGTTCCCCTGTTAAAGGATAACCAATAATTTTGTGAAATAGATTTAAAATTTTTCAAATCTTAAAAGGCATATGTTATATTTTACACTTATTTATCAAAAGTATTTCGTAATGTATTTAAATGAAAAAAAAAATTTAATCAATTTAAATCAAATCGTAAAGGATGAATTTACAATTTTTATCCTATATTTTTTACGTAATTTCTCTTTTATTACTTCCTTGCATGAAGTAAAGGAAGTATTGTGATCGCAAAAAATTTCAATTTTCAGATTTCAATGGAAATATCCATTTTGACTATCGCTGAATCCATTTTGACTAGTTTCATCGTGACGTCTGTACGTACGTATGTACGTAACTCACATAACTCAAAAACGATTAGCCGTAGGATGTTAAAATTTGGGATTAGGACTATTGTAACATCTAGTTGTGTACCTTTCCTTTTGATTGCAATCGACTGAACCAAAAGCTTCCAAAAAAGCCCAAAATCCAAAAAAATTTGGATTTTGGACATTTTCTTAACTGCGCTAATAAGCCCTTATTGAGAGTGCTTTTCAACGATATCATAAGTGGTACTTATTTTCATTGGTTCCACAGTTATTGCCAAATAAAACTGTAATTAATTTTAATTTTAAATTTTCGCTAAGATTTGGATCCGGGCGTATCCCTCATCTGGCGGCTAGAGGCGAAGGCACTTCCCAGAACCGTGTTCATCCTTAATTTGAGGTCTGATTCCGGGATATAGGATTAAAAAAAAAGAAATACAAATTATAACAGCGGTTACCCTTGATTTTCATTGTACAAATTTATACAGGTTATCAAAGAGAACTTTAAAAAAATAACTGTTTGTGATTGCAACGGTTACTATTTTTAAAATATCTGTATTTGGAGCATTGTTGACCGAAATTTTTTTAAGGACAATGAGGAAAATGTAAATTATTAACTCTTAATAGTATATACGAGTATATTACTAGAGAGAGATATTTTCCGAGTTTCACATGGACGGAAAATATTGTCACATCAAAAATAAATAAATAAATTTACTTTCCTCTGATTTTTCTTCAGTTTTTGTAATATGAGAAATGAGACGAAATTACATTAAGAGTAACGAGATCGGAAAATTCAATATTAGTTCACTCGCTTTATACTAAGCAGCGAGTACTTAAACTTACCGGCAAAGCGTACACGATCAGTGCAGAGAAATATTTTATAAAATTGTTTAAATTTCTATTTACAGTTTACATGCTAGGACTAATTTTTCTTCTGTTTTTAATTGATGTGTGAAGATAACTGATATGACAGGTTTTTTCTTTATTTGATTGTTAATGGGTCGGTAAGCGAAGTTTAATATTATTTGTTGAACACGCTATCGTAGTAACACAATGTTACTCTACCTGAAGTACAACCTGTCAACACTAATAGTAGTCATTTTCTAACATATCTTTCTGTTCATCGTCTGTCTGACAACAGAACAAATTATACATTTATTTCATTTCTTGTTTGTATGTAATTCTTTTACCTTGAGAATAAACTATTTCATATTAGAGCAGTCGTTATATGTAAATTGTAGGCTGCGATGTTACATTGTTATTACCTTTATCTTTACAAAAAATAATTACTTAGTCTTTTGCAAAAATAATAATCATAATAATTACACATAAATAAAATAAAATTTAAAAGATTCATTCCAGGCTGTTATTTATTTAAAAATTATACCATTAATTGAATTAATTACTTTTTAATTGAATTTCTAAATAATTTACACTCAATGTAAAAATTCCTTTTATAAATCAGCTTTCAGCAGTATTATTTATAAATGTAAAAAATTAAGAAAACAAGATCTGATTCCGAAAAGAGTGAAGCAAGGATTCAGTCTCTTTCTTTTACACGTTTTTTTTAATAGAAGAAGCCATGTTAGAGTTCTAGGTCAAATATTAGTGTGGCGTAATCATTTGAAGAACAAAAATATCTATGTTAATATCCATGGTTGACTATGTTCGTTTGGAAAAACTAAAATTTAGTCAGAAGAATTACTCACCAGAAGTCAGAAGTCATTATATTATATATTATATTATATTATATAGAAGTCAAGCCAGAAGTCAGAAGAATTATTCAATATCTCGTATTGAATTTATGAAACGTTGATTGAAATGGATTTCGCTTGAAGTGAAATCAGATTTAAAAATAAATTAAAAAAATTAAGTAGATGAGATTGAATGTAGAAAAATGAGTTAAATATTATTATATGAGAAAATATCAGAAAAAAACTGCCAGAATTTTTATATTAAATGTTATTAACCTAACAAAGCAAGAATCTGTTTTAACTCGATTTTTCTTGTAGATCATGTGTTTATTTCTGAGTTAGTGATGCTAATTCAGTAAAACTCGGTTTCCGAGTTTTATTGTAAGATTTATTTCTCCTAAGTGAAGCGACATATGTTTTTTAGTCGAAGGCTATGGAGAAATGCGCTGACGGGGAAAATTTTATCGACAAATATGGATTTTATCAAGATATGGATCCCCTTTGCTCTGTTTCTCATTTTTATTTTTTACTCCAACTTTAAGCCAAACATTTATGTTAGAGATCATTCTCCTACTATTCTACAACATCGTCTTAATACACTAATTAATACTAAATCTTATGGTATTTTCAGTAAATTTATTTTTTATGGTTTTTTTCGGATACGCAGATGGAGTAGAAAAACTATACTAATTTCAGTCAGTCATGTACAGAAGTAGTGCTTAAGATATTTATCTATATATTTATGTTCAAGTAATCACAGTTAAAAGTGACAATCATCAACCCTTGAAATATTAATGAATATTTTATAATAATATCATTAATATTAAAATATTAATGAAATACCTTCTTAACATTAAAGGAGTAGATAGTTTCTCTGTAAAGTACTCACCGAAATAATATAAAAACAAATAGGTACAAAACAAAACAAAAATGAGTTAAGAAAATATAATTAATATAAATTAAGAAAAGATATGAAAAACGATAAAAATATCAAGTTGGTTCACTTAAAATATATATTGCAACAAGACCGGTATAACGGACCTGATTCCTGCCAATTAAGAAAAAAGTAGTAGAAAATAAAATAATGGGAGGAATCCAAAAAGGGGCTAAAAGAAACCCTTTTAGTAAAAGTAACAGGTACGTTTAACAATCATCCTTGTAATACTGCTCGCTAACACACCTAAACAGTTGTTTTTCCGTGAGAAGAGTTACTGGACACAGACTAGGAATGCATGGGAATGAAAGGGCTCGGTCGATGGTTCTTACGCTCAACTGGGATCTGGTCCTACAAATAAAGAGGATAGGAGTATAAATACTTCGGGGTAAACCGGTTGATGGTCAGTCTGCGATATGTGGGTCTGCAAGGAGAGTTTTGCGAGGACAGTGAAAGAGCGAATTTCTAGTGTGTACAAATTTCGGAGCGATTAAGGTGACGTCACAAGTAATTCCAGTACATGAAAACAAGAGCTGGTTCGGTGAGTTACTGTTAGATTATAGTTGGAAGAGATAATTTACTAAATAAATTTCATTCATAAATTGTTAGGGTAGTTTTATTTGTGAGCAGCAAAGGTATTTGTAGTGAAAGAACTTTATACTTGTCTTATCTATTGTACTATTGTTGTAAATAGAAAACTAGTCATACTAATGTCATTTGCCAATTGAACTGAATTATGATTTTTAATATTTAACTACCTGTGAATAAATCCTGACGATTACTTTAAATTCTGTTTTTATATGTTAACACTGTCTGTTGTTTTATTATTATTATTATTATTGTGGTTGTGATTATTATTTGTTTATTATTGACATTTATTATTATTGTTTACTGTTATTATTATTGCTATTAATCTATAGTTTAATGCTATTATTGTGAGTTGTTTATTATTATTATTGTCATTATTATTGATTTGTCTTGTTTTACTTATGTTCTTAAACTCATAAATTGTAATTACCTAAATATTTTCACTTGACAATCTCACAATATCCTGATCAAGCCGCGAACCCGTGACAATATATACATATATATACATAAAATACGAGTAACATTCCGTGAATGATTCATAATCAACAGCCAGCACAAACAACCGAACATAAAGTGATGAAAATTTGTATATCCATTCTTCTTACGGTGTAGGTTGTCACTAAGAAAGGGATCTTTTGAAATTCCGAGTTTAGAGGGTTAAAATGGACTAACAATTTATTAGAGTAAACAGTTTATTTTAATTTTTTTAATTTCTTGGCAAAAAATGAAGATATAAACATGATTTTTGGTGTGTGTAATTTTCATATGAACATCTAAAAACATATTTCTAGATTTTATGAATTTTCGAGTTGAAAGGGTTAAAATGGATTTTTGTTTTTTTTTGAGACCGGCTATTTTTTTAATTTTTCGGTAACAAATGAAGATATCAACTTGATTTTTGCTGTGTATAATCGTCATGTGAATATTTAAAAACCAATTTCTAGATTTTTCGAAATTCGACCTTGAAAGGGGTGGAGAAAAGTAAAAAATTCTTTACCAATGATTGAAAATTTTCCTCATTTATGATATACTAAACGAGATATGAACTAGATTTGCACTTGAAAATACTCCTCAGATTAATTAAATATCAAGAAACCATTTTCGGTTTTTTTTTAAATTTCGTTTTTTTATTGGGTGTGACGGTGTACGACGCGGCGGCTCAACCAACAAAAAACATAAGATAAAAAAATTCCTTTCGGCACGCTGTAAGGCGGGGGTAAATTTCACCGGTGCTAAGTAGGGGATAGAAAAGATTCCCACCTTTAAGTTAAGAAAAACTTCAAATTTACTCATGCGACAATGGTTGCATGTGATAATAGTGTCACATGTTTAGCAAACAAGCCTCACCTTCTAACAATTCCAGAAAAATTTTAGTCATCCCTTGCCGTAAGGGTTGGTCATATCAAAAAGTTTTCAGACAAAAGTTTTATGTAATGTTTAAAGGACTAACGACCACTTTAAACCGACTCGGTACTGTGCCTATTAAGGGAGGTATGATTTTTTTGTCTTCGAAACTTCATTTTTTCCACCCCCTGGGTGATATCAAAAAACTTTACCTAGTTAAGTTTTAGGCCCTTATACAAAGAATATTAAGAACTTTAAACGAATTAATAAGAAAATTATAGCGATATTATGTTTTTTTTCGAAAAAGTCCCCCCTCCCCACTACCATACCGACCCACCCGATGGTCCGATTTTTCTTGTTAAAGAAACCGACCGACAATTTGAGTCGTTATACTTTGGGTATCAAGTTGGAAGTGATTGGCGCAAAATTACGGCAGTTATTGTGGCCACAAGAAAGTGAAATATATTGGTGCTTTTGGGGTCTGGTGGATGTGAAGTGCGAAGATATGTCGAAATTTTCCGGAAGTCGAATCGTGGCACCCATTACAATAGGTAGCTTTCTTATGAAATCTACCTAATAAACGGCTAAACATCCTCTGACCGCAACGGGAAACGGAAGTAACCATATAGCCGGGACGGGGATGCTATTATATATATATTTTTTTTCCTAATATAATGATATTATTTTTGCACTAGATAAACTTTCTAAAATCAATTCCTATTGACTATTGAAAGCTATATTAATTTTAATTTTTATTTTATTAATTAAATTTCAATGAAGTTCGCTTAGTTTAATTCAGTACAAAGCGGATTATTTCTGCTGTACACAGAGCTTTTAATGAAGTATGGTAGATGTAAGATAACAATAAAATACAAGCGCAGCACGATTAAGGAGTGCTTTGATGTCGAATGAAATCTGCTAAAGTCAAGTATAGGTATAAGAATAAAAAAGTTATTCTTAAAAAATAACCTGTGTTGCGCTATTTTGTTGAGGAATATGGAGGATAGAAAAAGCAGGAGGGCAAAGAATGTAGGCTTTTGAAATGTAGTGTTAAAAAATATTTTGGAAATTATTTAAGTTGATTAAATTCGTGGTCTTAAGTCGAGTAGGAGAGGAGAGTAATGTTTGAAGACTCTTGTTAAGATGTGAACTATACTGATAATCTTATATTTAAGTGTTAGAGAATTTGAGAATTCGATATTAGGAAGGGAAGCGAAAGATAAAAAAGCTGTGCGAAAACGATTATAGTATACTAAACAGATAATTGAGGATGAAACATGTATTAAATTTGTTGAAGTTAAAAATTAGCACAAACCAGAAGGAATGGAAAATAACACCAAAAGTTCATATAACTGATTATAAAATTAAAATAAAAAACTCATAAAATCCGTAAAATAACAATCTATGTTTTGTGCTGTAATCTAACGAGCCAGGCTCAAATAATAAAAAGTAGGTCTACTCCATTGCATTTTTTACTAAATTGAATATACTGCCAGTTATCAGCATACTAAGCCCAGAAAAATTTAGATTATATTTACGCCTAATATGATCTTTAGTATGTTTTCCGCAAGAAGTAACGTTTAGTCAAAGTTATTTCTGTGAAAGAAATCAGCTGTTTTTATATTTCAGGTACGTTAAACGCTTACATTTACCCCACTAATAATGTAAAACGTAATATAATGCAACAAATCAATAACCAAAACAACCAATTGTTAAAAAACTAATACCAGGAAAAAAATATCCAACCTTATTATTGAGTTATGTAGTAAGTCTTCAGTTTATTAATAACAAAAATGATTAACAATATAAGTAAAGCCGGGTTATTAGGATTTTATATCATTAATATAACATCTGAGAAATGAGAAAATAAGTAAGATTTTTATCTTAAAAGTTGTATGCATGTTTCGTGCATTAAACATATTATTTTCCAACTTACATTCTTTTTTGGTGCAACTGTAACTTTATTAAGATTTATTGTACGAATAATTAATTTATTTGTTTTTATTATTCATAAATATTCATTTATTCACATATCACAATTCATTATTATATATCCTTTTAACATTTTTTTTTGTATGCGTACGACACTGGAATGATTTCATTATATAAGCCATGTTAAAAAAAATTCAAGGTTAGCAATAATATTATGTAGGTTATGATATTACCGGATGATGGGATGTTTGTAGGAATGAATAAATATTAATAACAACGTTTGGTCTATTACATTATTACCGAAAATAAAATAATGCTAATTTTGAATTATTATTATTATTTACAAATATTAATATTTATGAAAAATATCAATTTTTTACCTATAACTAATCGATAATAATAATCTGTAGCTGGTTGTCGTTAAAATATACATATGAGATATATACAGGCACCGTTATTGCGAAATTTAGAAGATTAAATAAAATGAATAGAATTATTTATTCACGTTGTAGGATATTTAATTTTATGTTCATTATTTTATACAAATTTTAATCTACGAATACATTAAAAATAAAATTATAGTATATATAAAATCTAGTAAATTTTATCTATTTACTTTTTTTTTTAATAATAAACGATTGGACATAATCTTTTTATTTAAATATAATGTCTACGCTAAATCAGCCTGTAGGCAACTTTATACATTAAAGCTGGTACTAATAAAGCTTTCCTGGATGCTCTCGCCGAATTGGAGATGATAGTTTGATGGATCTTAATTCAAATATATTCAGGTATGAGTTAATTTAAAAGATACTTTATACAACTCTTCTTCCTGAAGAAATTAATTGAAACACATATTAGATCCAACGCAAAATATTACAGAAAAATTTAACGCCAATTTATGAACAACTTTGATGCCTTATTAGAAGGAAAGTAATAATCCTATTAATGAATGGTTGGGCTCTTTTAAACGGGTAACTCATGAAGTTTCCCTCGGCAAAATACTAGATAACGATGATGTTGTAAATTAAGAATATTGTTAAGGAAAAAAGATTAATCCTTTTACTTCATTATCGTATTTCGGTCACCATGGCAACAGAAATATGTTAGGAATTTTTCGTCATCAAAGGTTTGTGTGCTTTAGTTACCATAGTTACTACTATTCTGTTTTTTGTAATTATTTTCTTTTTCGGGTTTTTATAAAGCCTGAATACTTTAATTGTTATTTATTAGTGATATTCGTGGTAATGGTATATTAGTGGTAATGAATACTGCGGTGGTCCAGGGGGCAGAGGCCGTAGTTAGATGGGAATGGCGAGCGAAACGAGCTCTGCGGTCTTGGGATAGGCCCCGTGGCTCCGGGGTTGGCTTCGAGAAGCTCCTGGGTAGGCTCCGGATTAGCCTTGGCCGACCAGAGCCCCGGGGTTTCAGGTCTAGTAATATTTATATAATAAAATATTAAAATATTTAAAATTATATAGAGCTGAACTCAGAGATCTTTTTCATTTAATATGGTAACAGTAATGTAAATTTTTTCTTTAAAGAATATCTTAACCCACATTAGGAATATCGTGATAATTCTAATTGTAGATAATGACTAAGCTTCTCGCTTCTTGCTTTTTAATCCGTGAAGTTTTATTAAAATGTCTCCAGTAGCTTTAGCTTGATGCGTATACAGCGGTAACCCTAGTTATCATTTTATTATATGTACAGTTATTTTGAAATAAATATTTTTATAATTTTTTTGTTTAAAGAAAAAGTCAACTGGCACAATGAAAGGTAGAGACTTAACTATAAAAAGCAGAGACAAAATACATTAGTATGTATCACACTTCCACACTTCATAATTGAAAAGTATACATTTATTAAATGAGAAATGCATCTTGATAAAGGATTTATTGAAGCTTTATCATTTAAATAATAATTTCAACAAATAATGACGAACATTAATCAATCTATACCATTACATTAAGCATAACTTAATGTAATGGTATATTGAAATTAATCAAAAGTGAAAAATTAATATCAATTGTTTTATTATTTTGTAATATTAAATTTTATTGTGAGAAAATTATTTCTTAATTTGATACTAATTTATAATACTAAAATTAATAATAAATATAAACAATTAATATTTAATTGAATTGAACGTAAAGTGGAGGACGTGTAAACAGACACATAATAACAACATCAATTTCCTGCCATAACTCGGCTACTTGTTAATTGATTTAAAAAAATAAAATGTCATTTTGTTCAAAATAAAAGGTTTAATATTTTACTAATGACTATCATTTTGATAAAACTTATATTTATGGAGATATAACGGATTGAAAAATAAACATGGCCGCAATTTTGTAATTTGCGAAGGTATTTAAGTCCTGATTTTTTTCTTATTTTAAAACTTTATTACAAGACATAATTGTGACCATAGAACGGGATATATTTATACATCTATCCCGTTCTATGGCAACATTTCTCGCATGAATGACATGAGATTCACAAAACTTGTCCTCACATACATCAAAACTCAAAAAGTATTAGATGGATACATTATATCCGTAAAGATATGCAAGAAATAAACATCACCGATAAAGAAACATAGAGTGGAACGCATTTCGAAACAAAATAAAGAATTTGAGTGAGTTTCAAGAACTAATAAAACTAATCAACAACAACTTGGCGTGCTCTGAGGATAGAAAATAGCTTCATTCACAAAAAATGAAAAATTACTAGAGTAAAAAGATTAAAAACCATACGCAGAGCTGTACACACGGTCCAAAGATGACTAAAATCGAAAAAAATGTAAATATATTTAGTTATATATGTATAACTAAACGATCTTGGCGGTTGACGACAGTCCGGCTACTGCCTCGGAGAAATTGCAGTCTGCAATGGATACTATCAGTTTAGTTGCGCACGTGGAGGATAAAGGTTAATCCGGCGAAGTCCAGCCACATGACGTTCACAATGAGAAGGGAAAATTGTCCTGCGGTTCGGTTAAACGGTGTCAGGATACCTCAAGTTTGGCGTGGAGAAATCATGTTAGGGAGAAGCGAAAGTTGCTTGATATTAAGCTTAAGAGGATGTACTGGGTGTTGGGTCATAACTTTGTTTGTCCAACAAGGTTCTGCTCTACAAAGCTTTCTTGAAACCGATATGGACTTACGGGATAGAACTCTGGAGAACGGCCAGTAACAGCAATGTGGAGGTCATTCAACGGTTTCAGAACAAACTTCTACGAAATATAACCCTCGCACCGTGGTTCGTGATGAATGCTTCCATACATTCCATACGTTCGAGAGGAAGTTGGACGTCTAGTTTCGAGGTATGTGTCCAGGTTGGATTAATCATCTTGCTTTAAATCTGCTAGACAACAGCAGTCCTCCCTGTTGTCTAGCAACAGCTAACCTCCTAACGTCCTGTTAGGAGGCTAAAAAGGCTCCATTTACTTGATCTTGTTGATGGCCCGTTATGTTGATCAGGTTTGGCGGCTTGGTGCTCCCACTTTTATTATTTTTGGCTATTTCAAAGTTACTGTTCCGTTTGCTGTTCTATTTAAAGTTGTTATTTTAAGATTAATGTTGAATGGACATTCAAAGGCACTATCAAATGTTATATTATTTATGTTATACTATTGTTTTTTTGTTATTCTTTTTGTGTTACTTTAGATTATCATTGGGTGGCCCTCTTTCAACTGATGGTCAATCATATGACTTACTTCTAGCTTCATTGTAGAAGCTGATTGTAAGTAAATAAAGAAATTCAGCAATATATATATATTGTTAGGATATTATTATATATTTAGTTTATGAATGAAAAAAGGTTGCAACGATACTGATATATTTTCCTACCTTTTACGTACAACTAATTTCCACTAATTTTTTCCAATTGATAAACTTGAAAAGTAAGTTTTAATTTGTTGAATAGCGAAAGTACTGCTGAACATATTAACTTTTGCAAATTAGTTACCTAAATTTCATTTTAGGAATTGATGAAGATTTTTATAAAAATAATTTTCATGTTTTTCATTTTTGGGGATGATAACTTGCATTGTTTTATACTAACCAAAATAATTGAAACAATCTCATGATGTTTGTACATCTATATAGTAAAATAGATAATATAGCCTTCTGCGGATGTTATCCTTCCAGATTTAAATTGGTAATTGATAAAAAAATGATCAGTTAAGGTAGATAATTCAAGTTTTTTTTAAATATATCACTTAAGAGAAAAATGAAAAAGTCAACTTTTTAAAATAAAATGTTGACAGCCTGTACAAAATAAAATTAAGAAAGACGACATTTTATATGAAGAAATTATTCATTTAAAGTGATGCTAGTGATATTATTTCTCAAAGTTTAGAAAGGGTTTAGAAACATATAAATTCTTTCTGTAATTCATTCTGAATTACATAGTAATTCTTTCTGGGGTGCCTGAGGTATTGTTGGCGTTGCTAATATACAGTGGGGGAAATAGTGTACCGCAACAGGATATCGTAGGTAGAAAGAAGCTTTAACTCCCAAGTTTTATAAACAGTATGTTTCAATACATCACCAACGTTTTTTTTTAATACTACCTTCTCTTTTATACTTACCTTCACAACGTCTCTCTAAGATCTAATCGCATATTAGACATGGAGTGATAAAAAATAAAAGCAAACATATAGTAATGTAGGTTTACAATTAGAACATATAAAAATACAGATAATTGAAAAAAATTTTTAAATGTTACTTCCAGAAATTCAAGCTCGCTTAGCTGATCATAATGCATATTTGCCCATATGGCCCGTAAAGTTGTAACAAAGCAAATATACTGGGAGAAAATAAAAATTTCAGAAAATCTCATAAAAGAATGAAGAAGAAAAGATAACACTGATAACTTCAAAGATATGAGTTAAGAAATATTGTTACAATTTTCATATACAACCTTATTAGCCTATTTAAAAACAGAGCACCCGGATTTGCAGACAAATTACAAATTGTAAAACCTTTTTTACAATCAGAGGTTAATAAAATTATTAAGTTAATATATATAAGTTAAAAAAAAAAAAAAGTTAAAAAAGGAGATGAAGTCGAATTCGAACCGATGCGCCTTCCCCTTTTAAGATCCAAATATTTCATTAATTAATATTTTATTTGGCTATAACTCTGGAACCAATGAAAATAAGTACCACTTATGATATGTCGTTGAAAAGCTCTCAATGATTAATGCTATTAAGAAAAATCCAAATTATTTTGGATTTTGGGCTTTTTTGAACACTTTTGGTTCAGTCGATTGCAATCAAAAGGGGAGGTGCACAACTCAATGTTACAACAATCCTAAATCCAAAATTTCAACATTCTACTGCTAATCGTTTTTGAGTTATGCAAGATACGTATATACGTACGTAGAGACGTCACGCCGAAATTAGTCAAAATGGACTCAGGGATGGTCAAAATTGATATTTCCATTGAAATCTAAAACCGAAATTTTTTTGCGATCGCAGTACTTCCTTTACTTCGTACAAGGAAGTAATAAATAAAACTTACCATTTCATAGAATTTTTGTGAGACCCTAAGTACACTCTTTCATTTTATCAGTTCTATACTAGTAATTTTGTGAATATTGTCATTCATTCATTCATTTTATATTCAATTCATTCATTTATTTTATAATAAATTTAATAACTTGATTTGTTTTAAGAATTGATTAGAATTGAATCTGGAAGGTCCAAACATAATCATGTCAAACCATCATCAAACATAATCTTATTATATTAACAATATCGTAGTAGAGTTTTTCGAAGAAACTGGATATCACTGATTGATGAATGAATGATATCAAAGTCGGCTGTATTTTCACATCATCTTCATGTTCTTTTTTTTAATTTTTATCTATTTATTTTTGATAATTACTTTTTTTAAAAGTAAGGTGTCTGAGGAGAGAATAATGAAAAATAGATAATAAAAACCCAATGCAAGATTAGGTATTTAATAGTTTATTGAGAAAGGCCCAGTGTCTCTACAATAGTAGAAAAATGGTGACAGAGATAATTAGACTTAAAAATGAAATGTACATTTTATATAAGAGCGAGATCCAATAACCTTAGCCGTATATAATGCCCAACCGCTGAGAGAGAAAATAAAAAGCTGATAACAAAGTTTACTTTCTTGGCATTGGTTATTTATTCTTACATAGTGGAAAAATAATGATACATGAAGAAAGTTACCTAGGATTTCTATTCTCTGGTGGGGTTAATTTATCATGAAGCTTTATTGTAAAATTATCATTATATGTTTAAATAAATTAGAAAAGTTTAAAAATTTGAAAAATCCGGTATTATCTTTATTTCTTCCAAGAAAACCTTTAGATTTTTCTGCGTTTACTATGTTAAATGGAAGAAACTAAAAAAAATTCTATTAACAACTAATAAATATTGAAAATATTATATTATATATATTATTATTATATTATATATATATATATATATATATATTAGAAACAATTGTTTCTAAGGTAACAAACAATTGTTACCTTAGAAATATTACCTAAGATTTCTTTTTTGTTATTGGCGGTGAATTATGAATTTTATTGTAATATAATTATTAAAAGTCTGTTATTTAAACTTTTAATAATATTAAAAGTTTAAATATCCAAAAATAGTTTTAAAAAATTAAAGAAATCTATATTTTTTTAAGTTGATTCGTGACCTCCACCACCCAATATTGCTTCCAAAGTATTTTTGGGGATCACTTGCACTACTACTATGCTTAGGAAGTCGTAAAAAAAATTCGGTTAAAATAATATGCAATAAATAAAAAGATAGCTTTTTTCGATTTTTAGAAAAGGAGAAATTTTGGGGCAAACTTTTTTTTTAGAATGGTGACATAACATGCACGCATGTATTGAACTTATGTAAAATGGGGTTTTACGTGCAAACGTTTGAGAAAATTGACCCCAAAAACTATCTTCCCCACCCCCTGGAGATATTGACATAATTTCCCAAGAAATTGTTCCATATACAAGAGTCTCTGTGCAGAATGTTATAAAAATTGGTTTATCCAGTCAAAAGTTATTACGCTTTAAACACACCAACACGCGTACATATTTAAGTACTTGCGTATGTACTTTACCACCCACTTTTTTGTTTTTTGGGATCACTGATTCATGAAACGTTTAGAAATGCAAAAAACCTACACGCCATTTTTTTGAATGATTACCATATTTTCTTGCGTACCTCTACAGCTATGTTGCCAAGAAGTAAAATTGTGAGAGATTGCAATAGAAGAGGAGAGATCACATTCTGATGGATGTTGATGGTATAACAATGGAATCTTATTTTATGACGAACTTTTCCATAATATTTGACTAAAAATAGCAGCAGAGTTTTTGAAACGAAATAATTTTTGAAAATTGTTACACATAGATCGTTCTACTGAATAGTAAGAAACTTTACTGCAAAGAATTATAATAATCAGATAAAGTGTTTGCTCTTATTTGCGTCACAAACACCAAAACAAGATGATGATATGCCAAAAGATATTTTAAAATAGTACGTCATTTTATTCTTATTTTTTGTTTTTAGAACAATCTTTCTAAATTCGCTAAATGGCAGTTTTGTAGAATGTCCACTTTATCAACTATATGAATGTTCAAGGCTAGGTAAAACTATCTGTAAAACTAGACTTTTACAACCTTATTTTCAACAAGATCTATATGCAGCTATTTAGACCAATGACTCTAAGCAGACTGTTCCTTCCTAGGCTGTCTCTTAGTGGTTATTCGAAAAACCTTTTTTTTTTTGTTTTGCCTGTTTAGCCTCCGGGAATTACCGTTCAGTTATTATTCAGAGGATGAATAAAGATTATATGTATGAGTATAAATGAAGTGTAGTCTTGTACAGACTCAGTTCGACAATTACTGAGATGTGTAGTTGACTGAAACTCCAACCACCAAAGAACACCGGTATCCACGATCTAGTAATCAAATCCGTATAAAAGTAACTGCCTTTACTAGGACTTGAACGCTGGAACTCTCAACTTCTAAATCAGCTGATTTGGGAAGACGCATTCACCACTAGACCAACCCCGTGGGTTTTATTCAAAAAACCTACATGTTCAATCTGCCTTACCAGTCTAAGATATTTATTACTTAATTGTATGCCGTATGCATATACTCTTTTTCACATTGTAGATGGATTCCTGCATATTCTTTTGTGCTATGATTCAATAACTTGGTCTTTAAACATTGTCTTGAATTATTCATCCATTATTTGTCGATATACAACCGTCTTTTTCTTTTATCAATGATCGTTTCACATCGTGCGTTGATTTATTTCCTACAATAGAAGTGAAGTACGGAGATTTTGCTAGATTCCTAAACACGTAGAAATTACAGGCGATGAACGAGTTGATGAAGCCGCTAAAGAAGCTTATGCCGAGCCATTTTTCGAGACAATGATATTTATTCTCAGCTTATATACGCTTTATCAAACGTAAGCTGAAGGTATTTGTGGAGAATGACTCTTTAATAGTTGAGTTGTTCACAATAAGCTGCGTCGTAATAAATAAGTAAAGTATTACGCTAAATATTACAGGGAGAAAACTGTTCTATGTTTTCTACATTTGTAGCAAAATTAATGCGTTGCTTCTTATGTCGATTGGTGATAGTCCAACATGTTCGTAAGATAATTACCGTGTATCCGTGTAGGATTACGCTGTACGCATTATGTCGGATTATATCATAGGTTTAAACTAGCTTTAAAATAAAGGGTTGACTTTGTTTTGGATGGCGATGAGATCGAAATTGAATATTTTAAATTCTTGAAGTCATTTTTGAATTTCTATTTTTTTCATAACTTTAATTTTTTTCGGGAATCCCTGAACGTTTCTTCCTTGTATTTGGCGACTATTAATAGTTTCTTATTCAATAATTTTTATAAAGCTACATCATACAAAAATTTACTTTTCTATGAGATGAATTTTCACGTCCGTTCTGGTCTCAACATTAGCGGACATTTCTTTATGTTCTATTTTCTTATGAAAGAGACGCTTCTGTGTTACAATTAGGTTTTTTTGTTATATGTCTTTGTAAAACAAAAGAAGCTTTGCTTGGTTAATCATTTTACTCACTAAATAACAATATTCTTCAATTTCTGTGCCAAAATTCAAGTAATATTTCACTATTATAAATAAACTTCGCTCTGTTCGATCAATTTAGTTTATAACTAACATTTTAGTTCTAACTAACATTGATATATGATTAAGTTAGAAAATATTTGAAGGATTTTCCGATAGTTGAAAATTGTCGGATACAATAATTGTTCATGGAATACTTATCTTTATATTATGTAATTACGTAATATACGAGTATATAAAAAGTTTATTTTATGATATTTGTAATAGAATTGTTGTAGTTTATGATTATAATAGAAAATATAATAAAATAGTAATTTGATATTAACGATTAAATACATACATACCTTGTCATTACATTAAATCATTTACAGATATTTTAATAGTTATTTTTATTTACACGACAACGAAGCATATCAAAACGATTGTCTTAATATATTACTATTCTTGTTTTTGTCTTGTATATTTACATTAAATACAGTCATAAGAAAAATATAGATTTATATAATAGATTAAAGGCACCTTAATTACGTTACCATATTTGACATTATTATCGTTTTATTTATACAAAGTCACGGCATTTAGCAATATTTACTTTCGTTTTGCGATAAAAATGAAAAAAAGTTTATAAATGGGTTCTAGTATTGTTGCATTGTCATAAATAAATAGGTCTTTAATACATACGTTATATGCGTTAATATAGATATAAAATATGTTTAATGGTATTATGTAGGAAATGATATATTTATATTTTAATAATAAACTTTTTTCTAAGTAATAGTAATTTTTATGATTAGACCAATAAACATTCCCTCCATTATTTCATATTTCTATACATAAATAGTACCGTATAAATGTTATATTCATTCATTTACTTTACAGCAATACTTTTAGAATATATTACACATATGTATGCGGTGCATACTTGTTTTTATTTATAATTTATACGCAAAGTATTAGTGTAATTTATACTCACTGAAATATATATATCTTTATTTAGTTGTTGCTTAGGATTATTTATTAGTGTTTGATATTATAGGAAGTATCATACTTGAAATAAAATTGGAACACTTCTTTTAAGTAGGTTTATGTGCTGTAAAGTAGAAAAATATGCATTAAATATTAAGTCAAGGCTACCTAAAAAGTAGGCGTTACCAATGTACACTTAAGATGGTCAGGAAAGGTATTTTACAGTGATTACCTACAGATATATTATGACTAGATGATCTGGGTTTACGTTGCCAGAAAATATACATGTTAATAAAGTAAACCTTTAAATAATTTTTTCACATTTAAAAATAGAAAATTGAAATTTATAAACGCCTTTCTCTTGAAATTATCTACTTTTCTGTATCGATCATCACCGCTATGCATACAGAATGTCCCGCAAGGAGGGGGAATTCAAAAACGTTTAAATTTTAAAGATAAGGTTGTTACAGGACATTGAAAAACAAACAGTTTGACATAAAAAATTTCGGGCTTCGACAACCCTAACCAAACTGTCGGACATTAAACATTTTTCACATTTAGTTTCAAAAGTGTTTCGTTAGTGCCAGTTTCAATAGTACCTCTTAAATATCTGGTCAACACTAAAAATCTGAATTTAGCAAAATCCCAATACGTAGGTAGGTTAAAACATGACACTGCGCTCTTTCGCTTTGAGGTTTGCCATAAGGTTCGTAAAGAAGTTTGTTATCGTATGTTTTATTATATAACGTACAAACCCCCTGCAATGTTTCTTGTTGTCTGCTTTTTTTTTTACATACAGCGGCCTCCCGGTCCCCCCAAACCCTTCCCGGACACACATGCGTCTGGAAGATTTAAAAATTTAAGTTTTTTCAAAAGAAATGTTCATTTGATTATATAAAACAATGTAATCGACTTTTTCCCTAACACTGGCGAACGCGAAATTTTTGATACAAAATTGTAAGACACCCAACCACCCCATTTCCTAATCCAAGAGGAAGATCGCCGAAGGATATCCCAACCCCGTAGGGGAAGCCTTGTGACGTTTACGGTCACCACACCCCCTTTCCAGTTCGTAGCCCTGATGGGCTTTAACGGGATATCGCCGAAGGACAGCAAATATTGTGGAAGAAAAGCCCAGTAGCCGCCCGACGGAAGAGAGAATAGGCCTGCTCTTTCCTCCGCGCTGACCTTTCCGGGCCACGGGACTGTTTAAGGAATACGGTTTGTAAATTATTTACAACCGGTTAACGGAAGGGCAGGCTACAAATGAACAGAAGAAACAAGAATGAAAATCCGGCACGACTGAGCCCAGCAGAGACGCCGCAGCGAAGACAGCCCGAAAGAAAGAAGACTACAAACTCGAACTTCACCTCACCAATCACTCACCATTCTCTTTACTTAATTCTTACAATTATTCCCTGAGCCAGCACATGCGACTCCCTCAGGAAAGGGAAGCGCATTGCTTCCTTCAGACACTAAGGACCCCGAAAAGCGTATTCCTGTTAGGCCGAAAGATGCTAGCACCAAAAGGACTTTAGGGGACGGACTGAAGGGGAATCACGCCGGGCGTACGAACCTCATACTTGCGCCTAGTCTTCCACGATCATCCCCGGTCAATTATTTCTCACCGGTCTAAAGGACAGGAACGCAAATAAAATCTTCGTCCATAAATAAAACACAAAAATCTATAACCGCCACTAAATAAATGAAGATCCCCCCCCCCCCACGGATAAACGAAAGACAGCAGCAAGGAACATTCGTCCAGGCTGTGCTACCAGTAGGGAGATAATAACTCCCGCTATCGTTGCGTTCCGTTCCGAATTTAGCAAATGCTTCTATGTAAAAACGATCTATTTTGAAACAATTCAAAAGTACTTTTTCAAAAGCCCCAAGCACTGATTTCTGTGATGCGTATTTGTATGGATTCTAGGGCATGCTGGTAATTAAAGCGCAGACGAAGCTGCTAGAAAGGCAACAGTCTGCGATGTTTTGGATGCAATTCCTGTAAGGGTGGCAGATGTTAAAAACTGTCTAACACAATAAGAAACAAGTGGAATATTGATTGGAGGAGTTTAAATACAAAATTAAACTCGATAAAAACTTCTCCGTATAAATGGAAAAGCGACGTGAAGTTGACTCGCCGGGAACAAGTAGCTGCGAATCGGTCACACGCGATTAACAAATTCATATTTGTTAACCGGCGAAGAGAGACCAATGTGCGGTGTTTGTAATAAAACACTTACAATTAAGCATCTAACAGAAGAGTACCATAATATGAGGATCTCAGAAAGAGGTTCCGGCTAAGAAATGATACTGCTGCTGATCTGGATAATGGAAATGAAGAAAAGTTAGTTGCTTATTTACACCTCGGTGGACTTCTTAGAAATCTGTAAAAGTGAAAATTTTAAAGCTGTGTTAAACAAACTCTAAGAAGTAGTTTTATATATATATAAGGGAATCTCGAAACGCGGCACGTGTAGTGACAGGAGCTAGCCCTCATGTGCTTAGGCCACCCTGGCTCGCCTGCATGCAAGAGCAGTGAGTCGGGGTGTGTGCAATGATGGCATGGGGGACCCTCAAGGGTGGACTGAGAGCGCGAGGCTATGGGTAAGCGCAATGCATGTCTGTAGCCAAGTAGGTCAGGACCGGGAAGGGTAGCCTCCCCGGCAAGGGGATTTTTGGCCGTCCTGAACAGGTGGTCAGATTGCTCTTATGACGCTGGGAGGACCTCGATGGGTTACGTCCTACGGGATTGTTTATAGGGGGGATTCAACTGCCACTGCATCCTGAGGCGACTGATATGCTGCTTAACGACGGTTCTGGTCGCCCCGAGGGTGCCTCAATAAATAAATAAGCGAGACAGGTAGAAGGAGATAATGGTATTGTAAAGACTAGTATTTTTACATTTATGTTCTATGTGATATTTTATCAAATTTTTTTAAGATCGTGGCCCTAAGTGTTGTTTGTTTATTTTTGTGTCTAAATGTTTTATGTACTTTGTGTTTTAAAATAAAAATATAAGCGCCCTTTACACCCTTTCATATGACGATCCTGCTGGTGATACTAATCTCCTTTTAAGAATGTAACGAAGACCTTAGCAGTCGATACCCGTAAAACAAAAAACAAAAAAAATAATAATAATAAATTTTCCTTTATTTAAATTAAAAAAGAAACAATTTTCTTACGTATAAAATGTTGTACAAAATTCCATGTTTTGAATTAACATTTGTCTTCAGTTCTGATGTTAATTCAATAACAGTAAAATTACCAAAACCGAAAGACATTTGTAATTTTCACGGTTAACTGCTAAAGCTATATTTAAACAGAAGTGCAGCAAGAAATCAACCTGTTCATTTAAATAAGACCGGTCATCCTTTCCAGCCTAGCCACTTCACTTATTACACAACTGTCCAAAACGGAGTTTAATGTATTTAGGATGTATGTTTGTCGCATCGTAACAGCTTAACGGCTGAACCGGCATGGATTATGACCCTGCATTAGAATCCTTACGTTACTGTAACTGTGATAAGCTATACAAATGTGTGTGTGTGTGTGTGTGTGCGTGTTTAATTAAATTTAAAGTATTAGGAAAAAATTACACTATAAACAATTATTATATACAAAATTGTCATTTTTTTGTTGGCAATCCTGTTTTTTAATATTTATCTCTTGTTTCACGAAACGCCTGCACATACTATCAGGGAAGTAATACTGCATAGATTTTACTTCGAAAAATTAAACGCTAAAATTAATCAGAATAATTTAAGTTTGAGTAGCTTAGATTTTCATCTTTTTTTTTATCGGCACTAATTTATAACGCCTAACGTTCATACTTTTTTTGAGATCCAAACAAAGTGTATTTCTCCTTGTTCATTGAAGTTATTGGTATTTAAATGACGGCACTTGAATGGAAAGGATATGTTTATTGGAGAAATTCAGTTTTGATTAACCGGTTAGGAATAAATACAAAATTTATGTTTCTCAAAAACAGTTTTTTTTGTTTGTTATTTTTTAAGTTCTGTTTTATTTTTTGTAAATATAAAAAAAATGTTGTTTTATTACGGGGACATTATTTTTTTTTATATTTGTAACAAGTAAGTTTGTAAATAAATAATTATAAAAGATGTTTACTAAAAACTATTCGTCCTTTAGCGATTAGAATCTTAAAGTAATATTTTTAAAAAAAGACACTACAATTAATATCAAACACAACAGTTTAATTAACCATCAGGAAATTATAAAACAACAAAGACAGATATGTATTCGTTATAAATCTATATACTTAATATACATATTTCTTGCATGTTGACTAAAGTCCGCATTTTAATTTTAATTATATAGTCCTGGAAAAAGTTACGGATAAGTATTCGTTATAAATTTATATTGTATATATTATATATTATTTATTGTATATATTATTGTATAATAAAGTTGTCATTTTAATTTTAATTATATACGGTCCTTGAGATAGTTATAGATACGTGTTCTTATTAATTTATATACTTAATCAAGTAAAAATATGAAATTCTTAAAAAAGTCTTGCAGAAAAACTATTACGATCAATTTTAGTTTTATATCCGGGAAACAATAATATACATGTTCATAGCACAGAATGTTTTCAAGTAATCTCTCAAACATTTCAAGATGTAATTACTGAAGATCTTTTACGGTGAATTTTTTATAACAAATTGTAATATTCCACTGTTAATTTAAAATTATAAACAATTTTGAAGGACTAGAGTTTAAAGACGTCATCCTCTTTGGTCTTACCCATATGGATAGGGGAAATACTATTCCTTGTTGATTCCAATGAAGACTCTTTCTGAGAAGCTAAATTATCTTTATCATCATCAAATACCTCTTCGTACTTATCGTTGGTCGGTAATATTTTTTTCGATTCCATTTGCTGGAAGATATGGTGAAGAATTAGATCTGCGCAGTGGCGCGATTTCCTGCAAGTGATAGAATGATGGCAGGGAGGCTGTAAATTCTGGATATGATTGATGACTTCTGAAAGAATATAATTCTTTACTGTTATCCCGGTTTGACTCCAATGACATCCGGATATCAGAAATACTTTTGTTCAATTTCTCCAATGATAACCGGATATCAGAAATACTTTCGTTCAGTTTTATAGTATCTTCACAACTTCGAAGTAAACTACATACTGGCTGCATATCATTATCATTCTTCTGTTCTTCCGGTTTATTAGTATCTTTATCAAATTTTAACTGTTCTCTGGTCATAAGACCTTCCGGTTCACCTGCTGGTAGATCGCGCTTGTTTAAATGTTTTAAATAATTTCCTTTAGCTTCTTCACAATTGTTTTCAAGGCATTTTTTATGTTCATTATAAATTTCTAAATAATCTTCTTTTATCTTTTCTAATTGTTTTTTTAATTCTACCTTTTGTACAATATCGAAGTAATCTTGTTTTGTAAAAGCTGTTATAAATTGTTTCTTAAATGCAGCCCCCTGTTTATCATATTGCAATCCCATGTCATATTCTCTATTAAACTTTATAAGTTGTTTTTTATATAATTCATCGAAGCTTTCTAGTTTTGCCTTCACTTGATCACAATCTTTATGAGATAAAAACGTTGTCTTTGAATTAATTCAGTAGAAATAGTATTAATATTATCATTTTCTATTCAACTTAAATGAGAGAAACTGTTATTAAAAAAAATTACGTCATTAATGTAATAACTTTTGGCAAAAAATAAATAAAATTAGAATAATTTTTGTTTAATAAATATAATTAATTAAATTAGTTTTAAAGGGTTGATACTTGTTGTAGCTTTCAAATATATTTAGTATTTTTTTATGAAGTTATTACCAACCCCTTGTGTGATTTAAAAAAAACCTCATCTTTATTTGCTAAATAATTTTGTTTTAAATTGTCCACTTTAAAAAAGCGTTATATTTCATTTTTAATTAGGATTAACGTTATAATTTAAATTCTATTATTCTATTTTGAAAAATTCGTTTGCCTGGTTTTAATATGTCCACCTTATTCTTCTTTAATGTTTTAATTTCTGTGTTTTGGAGCATGATAAATCATGAAAAAATCTGCCTTATACATTATCAGCTTGTTTTTTATTTCGTACATATTTTATTTTATTAATTCTTTTTTAATATTAAGTAATTTTAAATATTGATTATTATGTAGTAAACCAATTTTAATATTATTTGTTATTGTTATTTTTTTCTATTTTTGCAATAAACTCCTGTTATCTTCAGTTTATGATAAAAGCACTTCGTTATGAATTTTACTAACCCGGTTTCAATAAAATTAATACAGGGCAATACTGCAGAACCAACATATGAATTAATTAATTTTAAAAAATTAAGAAATTATTAATATTTTATTAAATTAAGAAAGTAAACATTAATCAGAATTTTGATGAAAAAGTTTTTAAAAAATATTAAATTAAAATTTTCATTTAAAATTTTCGAAATTGCGATCTCCGTGATAAAATATTACTGACTGAGCTTTTCATCCTAAAGATTTTGGAATCAAATATTCAGTATAATTTTTGATACGTTTACAAAATTTTAACATTATATTTCGAACACTAAGATTACTATAAGGTGAATAAAAAAATTATACAAGAGTAGGAAAATAATAATATTATAATTTAATATTTAATAATTAATTTAATAAATTAATATTAATATTTAATAAATAATTTAATTTATAATTTAATATTATAATTATTTATTTTTGTAAATTGTTTTTTAAACTCAATTTTGCACTTATTGGTATTTGTTTATAGAACGATAATAAAAAATATGTAAATAAAATTTTAAAACACCACTTAAATTAAATGCACTAGAAGTTAAAAATAATTGTAAGACGTCATTTCAGAATGAATTTGACTACAAGCTTTGATAGCGATATGTAAGATTATGTGAAAAGTAATAGCCTCAAATTAAAAATTTGATGTTTTTGTCAGTTTTTTCGTATACGTGATGAATGGCCTAAAGTGTGGGGTTATTTGACATTAGCACAATTTATTTTTCGTTGAAATACGAAAAAACTGGGTTTGGGGGTCTGTAGAATGTTTATTTTTTGGGGAGGGGTCGTTGATGGTCAAACCCCAAATTTTCGAAAAATTGGAGCGGTCGGATTATGGGGGGTGTAGTGGTGGGGGCCGGTTGGAAGGAGGGGCCAAAACGGATACAATACCAAACATATCCGGGATTGGTCTAACCGTTCCCGAGATATAGCACAAAATAATAATTTTTTCACTAAGAAAATATGCATGTAAATGAGGTTGCATAAGTTCAAGGGGCATTTTTTTCACTTGGCAACTTAGAAACTTGAAAATGTTGCTAAAATGTTGTCATCAGGAGCAAACCTGTATGCAAAATTTCAGAGAAAATGGATAAGCGGAAGTACTTTAAAATTCGACTGAAATGTTTGTATCATGAATCTCATATACATAGTCCAAGAGCGAGTTAATATAAGAGAGATAAAAACAAAATAAAGCGATTTTTTATCCCCCCCCCCCCCCGGTAATAATCACCTTACGGGAAAAAGATTTGGATGTAAATTATTATGACGTATTACATTTGATTAAAAGTAATTAAAATTTGAATTATATCCACAGCAAAACTGGTTTTATTTTTTCAGAAAGATCTTTAATTAAGCTGACTTTCACCTATGATATGGTTTTACAGCATAATACTTTTGTCGAAGAAAGAGTACTGTCATAAAATACAAATGATTGAAAATAAATGCAAGTACTTATTCCTGTTTTTATCAGCTTTCTTGATAAGATGCCGAATATTATAAGGTATCTACAAATTAATTGTCCAATTAGAGAAATTATTTCTGTATGAACATCAGGTGACATAACTGTAATTATGTAAGCCATTTGTTCTGATATTAGACACTCACTTGCTAAAATAATATAGCCATTCTAAAAAGCATCCTATATTTTTCACGCTAAGGAAAAGAGAATGAAATTTTTTCCCGTTGTCTTCTGAAATTAACTAAACATACTATTGTGTATCAGCAATCAAAGCCACAGAAACCCATGTGATATTCAGTCCTACAAGTGACAATTTCACTCTGTTCATTATAGGTTAATTACGAGTATACGATAAATATCATTACTGTGAAAAAAAGAAACTCACTAGTTCAATTTGAATCTCGGGTGATTTTCATGCGTCACAAAACAACGATGACTGAGATTGTAAGGTAACAAATAATTTACCCATTTCTGTGGAAAATGTTTTATTTACTTGTTTAATCCTATATTAGGTTGTTAAAATTGGAAATTCTTTCTCGATTAAATACGATTACAATAAATAAAATTAGATCTACATTACAATACAATAATTGTATTTATATCGTTTCAGTTTATTAATCTATAATTCTGTATCAGCTGAATTTGGCGGTATATGTTCAACGTACGTAGATTAAAGAATTATCGTGAAACAAAAATTAAAAGAGTTATTTAATTTTATTTAATCTACCTAAATAGTTTAATTTTCGTGATTATTTTAAAAAGTTTCATCAATTTTTAAGAAAGTAAAAAAAAAAAAAAAAAATGGTAGTAGGAAATCATTAATTGTGAAGTAAGTAATCACGTAATATTTTTAAATATTCTACAGAATACATATTCATATATTATCATTGTTAAACAAAGATAAACATTTAATATTATGCTTAAAATTTTCTTCTAAATAGTCTCATGACACATTCCTTTCGATTGTAGCCTTATTCCGTAGTTTCAATATCATTGAATTTGTTACTTTTTTCAATTCCCCGTGTGAGGCCTGTTAACAGGCAACTAAAATATATTTCACGTTATGATTTCACCTACTGTGTTTTTTCATTTATTGTTAATTTATTCTGCAGGCAACTTGCTAGTTGTTTGATACGTAGACAATAATTATCTCTGTAATCTTTATTTAGTTTCTTACTATTCTAAAATATATTTGTAAGATTTATGATCAATTTTTATGGGTTATTACGGTGTAATCTATTAAATATTTTAAAAGAAAGTAGATAATAAAAAAACAAAAAACTTACGAAATATTTTTGTAGAAAAATGTTGAAAATTAAATAGGGTAAAAAAATGTCAAAATTACGAATGTTTTTGATTGTAAATTAGTTTCAGTTGAAATGTGAATGTTATTCGTATATACTAAACTAGTAGAAGAAAATAATTTTTTTTGTGAAAAATATTTAATATACAAATAGGAACGTAATATTTACTTTTTCTATACGTACTTAAATATTTTATTATGTAATGGTTTTTTTGTCTATAAAATCAGTAAATTCAAAAGGTGGAGGAAAAACAATTAATTGAACCTTCCTTGAACTTCTAGTTTCAAAGAAAGGCTTAGTTTTAATTAAATGTGTTTGTATAAATTACTGTGCTAGAAAAAAAAATTAAGTTTTGTAAAATTTTAATGTGTTTCATATCCTAAATATAAGTTTCAACTTCAAATGTACACAAAATTCTAGTTTCGCGAAAAGTTATTTGGTAAGGTATATTAAAACAAATAAAAATTACACAAATTATAACTTTTATTAATTTTTTTTTAATCTACATATTGACATTTTATTTTTAATATTTGGAATTTGTTTTTAGTTTACTACTTTTATATGTTATTTTTACCGTGTATACGTTTCTGATTAATTTAATTAGGTAGGAAATTTCTCCAGTCTACAGTACTTTTAATTTAATAAAAAGTAATTAATTACACGTCTATTCATTAAGATATCCATGAATTAAGGATTAGTCGAAGATTAATATTTTAAATGAAAAAAAGAACAAAAAGGATATTTTCAATTACCCGCTTTGATGTAATAAAAAAAAGGAAAAAATGTTAATATTAAATTTATGAATAAAGAGGGTTGAAGTAGATGACTGGATGTGCTCATCAACGTAGCATTTCATCCCTTCACAACGAAAAAAGATCAATAAAATAATTATATGGCTTGTATTGTAGCAGATAATCTTTTTCCGGATCTTTTCAAGGCAGCCACTCAATCATTTCACTCACCACTCGGATTCCATCAAGCGTTCTTACAATTTCAAGACTGAGAAAATGATTGTAAATATGAACCACAATATGAGACACCCATTCAGTTTTGTTTTTAATTTTTCATTATTATAATTATTAGACTGCAATATGGCGACATTACGTTTTACCTGTATATGCAAATTTATATATATATATATATATATATGTGTGTGTGTGTGTGTGTGTGTGTGAGTGTGTACATATATTATAAAAAAAGATAAAAATAGATAAAAAACCCCAACGACTACATAAGTAACACATATATTTGAGTACAAACACATACACACACACACACACACACACAAATAATGTTTATTTTAATAAATAACATTATATATTTTCCAAGTATATTATTTCTCAACTCTCTTAATTTTTGAAGAACGATTTTTTAACGTTCGTAACTCAAAATATCCGCTTCTTTGAGATCTTTGCATTTTTTACAAAATTGAAGAAAGTTTTGTTGAAATATTCTAAGACCCCTCTGCTTAGATCCGCATAACAATGAAACTGATTTTAAAGAATTATTTCTGACAATTTAAATGTGAATGAAGTCTTAACAAACAATAAATTAATTAAACATTTTCACGAAGATCCGACAAATTCTTATTGAAAACAGCGTTTCCATTTGCATATACTTCCACAAAATGTATTAAAAATGTAAATAGATAAAAACAGCTTCGTTCAAAAATATTTTGATTTAAATGAAAACGTGAAGATTTCAAAATTATTTTTGTTAATAGATTTTATATGACTGAGGATGGATTCAAGTAATTTATTAATTCATATAATATTCTGAAAGTTGTAGTTGTTTTTCGCAAATTTAGTGAATCCGGACTCCACAGAAAGTTGTGTTTACTGTAATTAGTTTATTTGTTATATCTCATATCAAAAGGCACGTGTAAGATTTAATTAATTAACGTAATAACACAATGGTGTCCAGTAAACTGTATAGATGATATCTTTGAATTATATCTATGCCCTCGTTCTGTCACATAGGAAGATAATCAATCATAGAAAATCTATCAAGCAAAATATTGCTTCATAAAAGAAATTTTAAGTAATATGTATTTTTAAACATAACTTATTTATCAAATATTTTTCTATTGGATTTAAATAGCTTGTATATGGGCTATTTTAATTGATTTTTTCGGTAAGTACAACTATTGACCAGAAGATAACATTTGTTTTGATTTCTTTTTCTTCCCTACAAATATTCTTTCATTCTTTTTGCGTCCTTTATCTTTCTCTCTTCCAACCATTTCACTTTGGTGTGATTCCCAACTTTTACTTTTTCAAGTTTCAAATTCAATTTCTTGTATTTTTTGCCTGAATATCTCTCTACCTTTCATTTTCCGTTCTTGGATTCCTAGTTCTGTAATAATTTCTTCAGTTGTTTTAGGTACCCATGGTAGCTCGTTTGTTCATAGAGTTTAATGAATATTTATTTAGTCTTCATTCGGGCCAATTCTTTTTTTAAATTCACTCTCTCAAACAGCATATCAGATAAAATAATAAGATATGTAAAGCAATATTTTAAAAAATATTTCTGAATTTTATTTTCGAATTTATTTAAAATATACTAGAACTGATAATTCTCCTTGGAAATCTAGCAGGGCAACAGCTGTTAGTTTAGTGGGATATTTTCACATAACTCTGCGAGGTAAGCATTGCTCTTTTTATATACTTTAGCTAGTAGATGGGAAATTGTTTATCCCACCCTAAGTTACATTACCATCAATTTCAAGATAACATGGGAGGAATAACTAGCTTTTAGGTGAATGATTTTAAGCGCCATTAAAGAAAAAGAAACAATCCTTTTGACGTACTTTTTCTCCGTTGTTCCATGGATAGTGGCTATGTGTTCAATATACATGGCCCACTCTATACCACTTTGCCTTAGAGAATAAACTTCTTTTCTTTTTTTTGCGTTGGAGGAGAGAAAATCTACAACCAGAAGCCCAGCAGTCCGTACTACTGGGTGTGTGGGGTTTTCCACCGAAACAGGGACCCACTAAAACCCCTCCCCCACACACGACGTGGTGATGAAATTAACGCTAGGCCTGCCATCATCACCACGTGTGTCTTCGGGATCTCCCACTGTCAACCTTGAGTGAAAGCTTTCAGCGTCCCCGAGGGCATCCAGCAGCGACGATCCTGTTGGATCCCCGGGGTCTGCTCTTCTACCGTCACCTTCGGGCTTACTTATTATTGTCAGTTCCGTTTTTCTTCAAGTTTCTTGGTTAGAACTCTCCTAAACAAGCTCCACCATCGGTTCCATCCCTCATTCAAGTTAATGATGTCCATTAACTCCTCCTGAGAAATTTTCCTCTCGAACGGGTTCTCTGACATCACTTTGGGGCACCTTAAAAATGTATGCACCACGACATCTTCCCTTTCGCAGTATATATATATTTTTTTTTTTATTCTCCTCCCCTGGGTCAGATCGACTGGCTGGTATTTCACAACCCAGGGGAGTGTCCGTTTTACTCTAACGAGCCTCCCCACCTACCGGCTTAATATCCGGCATGGTAGGTCAGCCCGCCGGTCGGCTCTTTTGAGTTATGTTACTTGAATTCTTGACCTCACGTTACACCTTGCTCTAGCCGCAACGTGTGTCTTATCTTTTGTTTTATTTATTATCTACTATCCCTTGGAGTCCCCAGAGGATCATTGATATCGACACACCTCAGCGTGTCGACTCTCACCGCTGGGGCTCTCCACCCTTCCCTAATCTACTTTAATATCCCTGTAGTCTTTCGTCCTCATCTTTAATCTTTAAGATTTTTCTTATGTAGCCTGCTATTTCATTCCATTTATCTTTGCTGTGTAGCATATATGCGGTTAACCCTCCAATACTCTTGTCTTCAAAACCTAAATCTGTCCTGTATTTCTCCCATCTGGTGCAATCAATGAACGTGTGTTCCGTATCATCTTCATGCCCACAGTACATACAAGCCGGCTCCTGCCTTCTGCCTAACTTATATAAGTAATTATTAAAATTACCGTGGTCCGTATAGTACTGCGTCATGTAATAATCCATATCTCCGTGTTTCCTGCTAAGCCATGTCTGTAGGTCTGGAATCAGTTCTTTAGTTCTTCTCGCCGGTCCATCCTGCCTCCATCTGTCTTGCCAACTATTTAATAGCCTATTTCTAGCTTCCTGTTCTGTTAATCCATCATTTCTGTCAACCCTATATTTGGCCATCAGGTCAATTGGAGGTATCCAAGACAGCACACACAGCGCCTCGTATGACACTGTCCTGTACGCCGAAACCACACCTATTAACATTCTTCTATTTGTTCCAGCCAATCTCTTGTAATTCCTCTTGTATTCCATGGAGGACCACCAAACTGGTACGGCATACAGGAGTGAAGACGTCACAGCTCTGTGGCTATCACTCTTCTCTTTGAGGCCCTTGGAGCTCGCTGTGAGGTCATGACTACATTTAAGCTTTTGGTCATGCCCTCAGCCTTATCACATACGCTGTTTATGTGTTCCGTAGCGTCCATTATTTGGAAGGTGCCCAGATATTTTAGGCATTGCACCTTCCTAATCGCTTGTCCGTTGATGTTTATATTAAGCGGCTCCAGTTGTCTCCTTCCTGTTAGAGTGATATATTTACTCTTTTGAACTGATAGCTCCAAATCTCTTGAATGAAGCCATTCCTCTTTTCTTTTCAGCGTAGTGTTCGCTATGTCCTGCACCTCCAACATTGTTTTACCTTGGACTAACACACCTAAGTCGTCCGCGTATGCTATTACTTCAGGACCTCTTGGATAATTTAACTGCAGGATGCCGTCAAATGTCAGGACCCACAACAGTGGATCGAGCACAGATCCCTGTGGGACCCCATCATACAACTCAAACTCAACAGCCCCCTCCTGGGCATTGATCTTGCAGGCACGTTCTGAGAGATACTCCCCCACCTGTCTCCGCAGATGTGCACTGAACCTTTTGTCTAGTAATGCTCTATTTATAAACTTCCACTTTATAGTGCCTAATGTATTTTTAACGTCTAGTGAGACAAGAAGAGGAATACCTCTTGTTCTCCAGGTCCCTTGTTTTACCCTGTTTGCCCATTCCATTACTCTTGTAGCTGCCTGTATTGTGGAACGCCCTTTCCAGAAACCATGTTGTTCGGAACTGATCCCCAAACCTTCATTTGTTCTTTTTTTCTGTTTCCATCGGAGGGGGAAAAAGCTCTGCTAGCCGCACAGATGTTGCCGCCGCCTGTTCGGCGGCGGTATGCGGCCAGACTCTTACCGACTATAACTCATCCCCTTTATACAGCATGCTCTGATATCCGCCTTTCTCATTATTCAGGGGCATTCTACACTCTCAGGGGACAGCTGTGGGTGATGTGAAGAATCCTGAGCATATCAACACTAGCGACGACCTCTAGGAGCCCCTCACTACCTCCTCGCCAAGGGCTCTCCCTCCCCACACAGCCTGATATCAGTCAACCGTAGAATGCAATGTGATGAAGAACCGTAGAATAACTGCTGCCACTCTGCGGTCCTTTTGTTCTGTTGCTGTTCCTCGCGCATTTACTTTTGCAATATTGTTCTGCTCTTATCTACAACCGCCTTCCAGGAACACCGTTCTCCAGCAACACCCGTAACAAGTTTGTAATTATCAGTCTTCCAATAGCAGTTACGCACCGTTGGCTGCTCAGCCCACCTGGCGCATTTGAAGATGTGAATGTATTCTCAAGGCCACAGTAGACACACCTAGCGTCGTCACGTATTTTCCTACTCTCAGGTAGGCGTTGAAGGCGCCATTGTCCGGTCAAGAGCTGGGTAAGCCGAAAGATAATTTCCCCACGTCCCGACCGACCCACCTTCTTATGCAAGGGAGACGTCGTGAGTCCTTTGTCCGGATGAAGCCTCATCTCACCTCTCGACAGAGTATCCCAAGCATCCTTCAGCGGGATGCCTTCCATCTTTCGAGTTTATTGAGATCTGATGAGGGTACTTCAACAACCACGAAAGCTGCATCGCTGGATACTGTCCGACAGTCTAAAGGAGAATGGCAGCGCCATCCTCCTTTAGACTGTCATCCCAACCCCCGTAGGGGACACCCACCTACCTTGTGATGATTCCGGTCGTCACACTCCCCCCCCCCCCTCGTCACTAGCCCCGATGAGCTTTAACGGAAGTTGTTTTCAGACCCTCTAACTGATTACACTTCACAGTAATAAGCCAGGCATCGGTTGGGATGCCACTGATGTAAATGCCTCGGTAGACATTTACATCAGTGATTTTTAACTCAGCTTTTACCTTCGCTGCAGGCCTCTTCCGGACATCTTGATTGTCCTACATCGTTGCCCTCTGAACTAACTAACCGAGTTCGTGGGAGCACGAACCCCGCGCCTAGTTCTACATTTAAATTAGCTACTTGTGACTGTGAATGTCTCATATCGTACGAGTCTTTGTGGAAAATATAATGCACACCACCAGCAATGTTGATCGCAACAAAAGAATTTATTTATATTTCCCTTAATGTTCTCATCTCTTTCTTATCTAAGCCTTCAATTAGATTACAACTATGGACTCCGGTCTGGTCTACCAGGGAGAGGTGGACAGACCACTGACTCCCACTCAGCTCCATCGCAAGACCCCGCGTGAGATTTACTTCATCACCTAAAACAACCATCGTCGAGATGGCTCCCCACGGCTGCATGGATACCCATGCCCTCGGCAGTGTAGTCACCGTCCCCCCGACAGCTATAGTGTTACTGATTTATTAACCACCCTCGTCAAGACGGCGCTACACCTCACGACTGCATGGCTAACCATGCCCTCGGCAGTGCAGTCGCCGTCCCACCGGCAGCTTATTCTTTATATAATTGCCAATATACTTCTAACTTACGTAAGCGCAATGCTAATGCGCCTACCTCCGACCAATCTAACTTTCCAGGCGGTACTCTAGCTATCCGGGGTACTACTCTACTCATATCCCCTCAGTTGATCTGCTCAGTGCGAGATACTTCGGGGAGCCTACCACTCTTGTCCATTCTCTACGGATCTTCCAACTGACCCGCAGATCCAAAAAGGAATTTACTGTCTCGAGTTCAATCACTGAACTCGATCACTGTTTTGAAATCGCGTACCATAGACTCTGGTACGTTCAACCTCGTACCGATCTTCCTTTAGACGATATTTCATTTTTAGACGATGGTCAAAAAGACCATCATATACGATATTTTACTGGAGATCATCCAGTACTGAACCCTGCGCAACAACCCTCTCCGTTTAAAACTCGACCGGCCCGTTACTTCTGTGATTTTTCTGTCAGAGAGGTAGACCTGAATCATTCTTCTTAAATGAGGTGAAACGGCCTTCTCCTTCAGCTTCTGGAGGATCGCTGACCACTTTATATATTAAATTCGTTCCTGTAATCCAGAAAAACGATCACAGGCAACTTCCTCATGTGCGTGCTGTTACGAACCGTATCCTCTAACAGAGTAGTGACCCTCATCAGGGCATCGATCGTAGATCTCCCAGGTGGAAAACCATACGATGGTCAGACAGCCCGCCACAAAATCCAGCTCGCTCCATTGCCTCTCCACCAGTAGAGCCTCGAACAATTTGCCGAACGTGTTGAGAAGGCAAAGTAACCTCTTTGAGACGAAGTGGCCTTCTCCATGAGATCAGTGCTTCGAGGTGAACTATAAGTCACTTTGAAACTGTTGTGAAAAATATTGTATGGCTGCCATTTTGCTTATCGTAGCCCGAATTCATTTACGTTAATTTTGTTTCTTTTAATGACCTTTAAAATTATGTGTCACAAATCTAACTTTTCGATGTAAAATTATTGAGTTACTACAGCCTTGGATGCTTGGGTTGAAGTGGTATCATTCCCAAAAATTGGATAATTTTGAGGTAACATATTTACTAAATTCTGTTTTTCTATATTTATCTGTTGAAAAACTATTTATGGATTGCCATATTTTGATAATAACTTCTATCTATAGAAGAAAGTTTTGAGTTCATAAAAAAATATAATTATAATAAATTTTTATATTTATTAGAGAAAGCATCCAGAACTGTAGAAAATTATAGCCTACTTGAGGTGGTATTGAAGTGGTTTATTAAATAAATATAATAGGCTAGTTAATTTTATTAAAATACTATGCTAAAAAAATAAATTTTGTAGGCAGGCCACGTTTGGAATATGTAAAACAAATTGTTAGGGATGTAGGATGTAGAGGGTATACTGAAATGAAACGACTAGCACTAGATAGGGAATCTTGGAGAGCTGCATCAAACCAGTCAAATGACTGAAGAAAAAAAAACTATCCTAATAATATGAATGCTTAATACTCACTCAGCTGTTAATCATTAAAAATACTTAGAATCTATCACATTTTATAGATTCCATTTGTTTCTTTCATAGTATGAAGTATAAATCATTTAGTCGCTGCTTTATCAAGTTATTTAAAAATAGATTTACTATCTGAATTTTTTGAATTTTCGAAAAATATTTTAGAGTTTCAATTTTATTACCTTAGAATAATAAAGTTATAATTACTCATTCACTGGTTTACTAACTATGTGTATCCGCAATTTTCTTCTTACAATTTGTGAAATAGTACTTGAATTATTTAAATAAACTGACAACTAAAAGATGGGATTTTAGCTGTGATTAATTCCTTTCCATTTTATTTTTAGTAAGATGACATATACAAAAGACGATCACTTATTTAGTGTTACATCTAACAAAGTATTACAGTAACTATTAACAATAAAATAACTTTTGCTCAAAGTTTTTCTAAAGTATTTTAAATGTAAAGTAAGTTTTCTTGATAAAATCAACTTGTGATTTTTTTAATTTTTGTTCAACATTTTTCTTTTTCTTCGTACAAGATATTTATATCTTTACATATTTCATATCTTTAGCCATTAAGATGGCATGTTGATATAAATGTGCAGTGCAACAGAAAGGTTAATTTAGAACACTACAATGGAGTGTTGCTTATCGTCTAGGTGAAAGCTATGCAATATATACAGAGATAAACTTCCAGTTTAATGTTAAGAAAAGGAGAAATATCACAGCACTTGTTAATAATACATTACCCGTTCGTTCTTTGCTATGGTTCTGTTTAATGCTTAATAAATTTATATTGAAAGAAAATAATAACTTGGCAGCCTACATTGGCAGATTTTCTTTCTAGCGGTAGGGTGAATTCACTTTAAGAAAGTATACCCATTAGGGTCTGAACTTTTTAAAAGATATCTTACAACAGCTAAATAAGAACCCTTCTCAGAAATTTCCAGTTTCAGACCTTTTAACTTCTAGTAGATTGTGTGTTAACTATTCGTTATTTTATATTAATCGGTGTTATATATTTATCAGCCTTCAAATAGTTTTTTAAACTTTTTAGTGTTCACAAATATTTCTGCCTTTGAATTTTTTCTAAGAATCTTCAGTGGAACATGTAACAGTATGTCAAATTTTAGCATTTGACCGAATGATAGAAGTAAGGGGTTCAAGACATTTCAACGGCTACCCTTTATCTTTCAGTTGAATAATATTGGAAGCAAACAAATAAGTTAATTTCTGCATCCTAATTGTCTAAAACTGAGAATTAACATATCAATAAAATTCTTATTTTTACCCTTTGGAGGTTTGATTTTCTTAGATATGCTGTAGATCAAACTGGAACCTATCAGAAAAAATATTACTTTGTTTTGCAAAATTATTTATTTTCTGCGACCATAATTCGGGAAATAAAGGGATAGATAAGTCATTCTGTGTTTATATGTACATAATTAGTTCATAAATTTAGCATTTATATACCGGAAACCAAATTTTATAATTTCCTGTAAATAATTAAAAGGAGAAATAAAAACGTACTCGACAAAGTATAGAGTGAATATAAGTTATTCAACGCATTCTAGGGGTTAATAAAAAATTAACAAATTTAATTTTTTTTTTCAAATATTATTGTAGATACAAGAGTTACTGATGACCTTGAATAAACACGCCGGCGCGATGTAACGACAGGGGGGATCGACAATTGAACAATAACTACCTCATGCAGGAGCAAGTAAAATGCTACTGTGGTTTCATGAAAGCGAGTTTTTCTCTCCCGTAAGAAACAAACATTTTCAGTGTTTTTTTTTTTATAAAACAAACACTTTTTCATAAAATTAATTTTATATTTTTAATTATTTAAGGGGAGATTCAAGATAAAATAATCACTATATATTTTTATTTTAATCTTTAAAATTTTTTCTATGAAAGTTGTTATCTGTAATATACTTTACTTCATATTCTAACAATAAAAGTTATGCATTTATGTTCTATCGGTTGACATTCTTTTAGGTACGTTCTTGAAAGAAAACACACACACACACACACACACACATATATATATATATGTCTTAATGTCTAGTACTACGGAATGCTTTTTTTTAGATTATACTTTATTATCCTTGAAAGTTACCAACGCCTTTACCGAGTTTATAAAGAAAAATTCTAGAAGAAAATAGATTTTAATTGTATGCACAGGAAGCAGATATCATTTGAATAACGAATAAAGCTGATCTTAGTGTCGATTTTTAATCAACTGGTGTCGATCAACTGGTTACACCAACGGTTTACAATTGTTGCAGCTGCAGCTCTAATGAGATGTTCAGAAAAAGCCGCAACCGACTTCCGTGATCAGTAAACAACCAACGCCCACATAATATAGGCAACAGTATATTCATAAAGTGCTTACACATATAAGATTATTGATTATAGGTGATGTCATTTAAACTTTACGGTGGGTATATGAACCATTAGTAATGAATCTAGTGCAAGGAATAATGGAATATCAATTAACATGCATAACATGTTTAAGAATAGTTTTGCACTAATAATTTATATCGGATAAGAGAATTTTATAATGACGATTTGGTAAAAACATAGAATAGGTTTTAGACGTTTAACATTTTATTTTGCCGACAGTTTTAACCCACGTTTACTCGGTGGCTTTATCCAGTTTTTAAATTTATTAATAACAAAGTACAAATAAATTATTTTTCTTGTTCCACAACTAGTGGCCTTAAGTGGAACCATAATTTGATAATAAACAAGTGATATCGTCTTTTTTCCTGGGCGCACAACGAATTGTAGTTATCAACCTGGACACGAAATCGATGTAGTAAACAAATAAATATTAAAATAAGCAATTAAAAATTAATTTAAAAACTAAAAAAAAACAGTTATATAAAAACACAGCATGGAAGAAAAAGCCTATGAAATATGTAAAAACGAAATAAAACCACAATGAATGCAACATTTAAAATGTAATTTAAAAGAATAAAATCATCATCTGGCAAATGCCAAATGGTATAAATAGACGATAAAGAATATATGAATAATCAAATGTTTGAATCCAGATGCAAGGCCTCAAGAAATCGCAAGACATTCGATAACAAACAAATAATCAAGCTCTAGTGAGTCGATACGTAACAATGTAGAAGTTGCAAGAACAATAAAACTTGTAAATATAAACAAGAAAGTAAAGAAATACAAATAACAACGCTAGAGGCCGGAGAAGCGGCCTCTTTGATCGCTTTTCCGGTAAGAGGCTAATTTGTCTGTAAGAAGAAATTAATTAATTTGTCTGTAAGAAGTAATTTGCCTGCATATGAGGTATGCAGGCTTCCCCGGTTTCAAGTTACCAACTGAGATACCTTTCACCCCACTGCGAAGTTTGTCGTCCGCAGGACAGCGTTAAAGAGATCCTTTATGTATGTGATGCCTTTAAGGGTAGCATAACTAGCATTTTGGGCGTCACTAAATCAAAACCCGAGGCTTTCTTAAGTCGCCTTCCCTGGTTGATTAACTTCAGTAACTCTCTTGTCAAGATCGGCTTGTTCGAAAAGCTGACTGACGTTGGGCTCCCTAAGAAGTCTTTAATATTGTCATCATCGTGTGGTTGATAAGTTTCGCCTACGTTTAAAGCAAATAGGTAGTTAAAATCTAAAAAAAAAAATATTTTTTATTTAGGCACTGTCAACAAAACATACTTTATGCGCAATCAGCAAATAACAGATCAGAAAGTAGAACCAAAAAAACATCTTTTGTCATAACTGATTCCAAACACTTCAGTATGAATTAAATTAGCTAACCTAAGATAAACTTTTATGACTTGTACACACGTGCTCATGCGAGAGCTCTGGCGGTTAGGAAATACCGCACCCACATAGCAGAGCAGAGGGGCAGCAGAGCCTCTCTACTCTGTATAGAGGAGCTGTTGTTCGTATAGGACGGTTACTGAATCATCTGTGTTTTTGTGGCAGTAGCGATTCCAATCAACCTACTTGCTGAGCCAGCAGACTAGCAGAGGTAGCTGGGCAGGCATGAAAGCAGACAATGAACAGGTGGCACCAGTGATGGAACGGCGCATTCGTAGGGTAGTGGATCAGACATTTTATCCAAGACCTAATATCTTGGACGGGTCGAACCCATAATGAGGTGAATTTTTATTTCAACCAGTTTCTCTCAAGACATTGCTACTTCCAAAATACCACCACCGTATGAGGAAGTAGCCCCCTCCCCCCCATTTCCGGTGCTATGAGAGAGAGAGAGAGAGAGAGTGATGATGCATGTCATTCTTTGGCTGCGCCCATTTTACCCCAGAGCGAAGGGTATTGGGGAAGTCTCTCTTGACCACATTGTCCTGGCAATGTTGATGGATAAAGAGGCTTTGGATTCGGTATCGTTTATGTCGATCGGGTCTTCGTACGTAAGAAGGTGGAGGGGTGCTTAGGAGACATTTAGATGACTGGGGAGGTAAACTGAATAGGAGGGTTGTTCTAAGTAAGACTGTAGTCTTACTACAGCACGTCCTGGTCTCAAGTAATGCGAAAGCGGCCCTGGTTCGAAGAAAACGTGGAAGAATGAGGGGTTATTATGGGTAAGAATCCTTCATGATCAGGCGATACCATTAAGACTCGTATCTTTGGAATATTTTCCCCTTTTCATAAAAAAAATTAAATGAATAATAATGGCATATTACATTTCATTAAAATAATTTCCTTATGAAAATGCTATCCATTCCAAATGTTTACAGGATAGTATCACATTACTAAAACATTAGGAACGGATATCATTTTCTTAAGGAAATTTTTAAAATGTAACTTAATACATTGATACAACATGCAGTTGTAATTAAAAATCAGCCGGTATTAAAAGAGAAATCATTATTTAACAAATTATTTTAAACTTATGAGCTCAGTGTGCTGTAAAATGTTTTACAATAACGTCATTTATATATCACTTAAAATCCATATATTTATAAATGATAAGTTACACTAATAAAAACAATTACGATATTAATAATTAAGAGGAATTGGCTCTTATTTTTAAATTACTTTAATCTCGTTTCCAAGATCTTAACAAAAAAAATATAATAGTTGAAGAGCAAACGGAAAGTATAATTACAAACAAGACAAAACTAAAAAAAATGATTTACAAGATTATAGAGTTACGGTATAGTATTACGGTATTTACGTACGGTATAGTTGTCTTATAAACAAATTTACTGAATTGTAATTTGATTTTCTGAAATGTATTAATAATACTTGTGATTTATACTATCAATTTATTCATGGCTTTAGAATAAGAATAAGTTACGAAAAATAATAATTTTTAGAAAAAGAGATTAAAAGACAAGTTTATAGAAGAATAAAAATTGAGTATTTTACCGTTACTTGCGAAGTGAAAAAATTTAACCGTTCAGGCGGTAGAAAGGATTAAAGGACTACACATCATATCAAATAAGGAACAGATATGGAAGGGGGCGCTAAAGCCCAACGTGACCGCTTATCTAAACAGTAAACTATTACAGAGCAGATGCGATATCTGGTATTTTGATATACAAAATGAATAATGACCAAAACTCTTGAACTCGTTTAAAAGACGAAAAATAATTTCTTATTTTAGCTTTCATTATAATGTTTCAAGTTTCATCCTTTCTACAAAATAAAATGTTTAGAATTTAAATACATTTGAAACAAAAATTATAATAATATACCTAACCGCTGACTAATCTACTTTTAAGTTAGTTTTCATCTTGCCTGTAGGGACTGTGCAAAACTAAATGTTTGCAAATTTGAAGACTTAATAAAAGCATATGCAAATTTATCGAATAAGAAACACCGATTTCTGTTGTCATAATTTTTGTATTATAAAATTTAACGGTTATGTAAATAAGATCCGTTATTTATTCTCACATTATTTATTTCCGTTGACTATAGTCACGATCCTTGTTTATTATTTTGTATTTTTAATCTGAAATAATTTTCATAAATAAATTAAAAATAAAATTATGTCATAGGAAACGTGCTGGAAATGTGTATGATAGAAAGATTTAAAACACAGAAAGACTAACACGTCTCAAAAAAAGTTTGGAAAATATGATTTAATAGAAAATTCAGTTTTATTTAACGCATCACAAATATATTATCTCTGGTAAAGAAGTACTGAAGTATATGGTGGTAAGTAGGAAAGGAAGGAGACAATGTTCGGTATTCATAAATAAAGGGCAGTAAGCTTAATTCATTCATTCATAGTGCTCTACCGTTAGGGCAGGTCCTTTCTTTTTTTTCTTTTTCCTGTTTAGCCTCCGGTAACTACCGTTTAGATAATACTTCAGAGGATGAATGAGGATGATATGTATGAGTGTGAATGAAGTGTAGTCTTGTACATTCTCAGTTCGACCATACCTGAGATGTGTGGTTAATTGAAACCCAACCACCAAAGAACACCGGTATCCACGATCTAGTATTCAAGTCCGTGTAAAAATAGCCGGCTTTACTAGGACTTGAACGCTGGAACTCTCGACTTCCAAATCAGCTGATTTGGAAGTCGCGTTCACCACTAGACCAACCCGGTGGGTTCATTAGGGCAGGTCCTACACGGCTGCTGCTCTCCGCCTTGTTGTATCCTTTGCTAATCTGTTTATTTCCGAATATTTTCCTTTTTCCATTATCCCATCCATCATTTGAAATCTCTTTCTTTCTTTCCATTGATGAAGTTTTCTATTACATGCATTAAAAAAACACATTCTAATATAATTTTCCAGCCAGTTCCTTTTCCTGTATTCAATTACATTTAGAATTTTCCTGTTCTCTCTGATTCTCCTTAATAATTCTTCATTGGTTACATCTTTTTGCTGTCTGACATCAATCTGTAACATACCCATATTTCAAAAGAGTCAATTCGTCCTTTATCTGCCTTTCTCATCGTCCAGGTTTCAGTTCCATAGAGCATCACATCCAAATAAAACATTGCATTAATGTTTTCCTTAACCCTAAGTTTAACTTTCCACACATCAGTCTTCCTATCTTATTAAATGCCTGCATACTTCTTGATATTCTTGTTTTAATTTCTATTTTAAAAGTCCAGGTCGTCAGTCATAAAGTTCTTAAGTATTGAAATTTTTTCACCTGCTCTAAAACTTCATTTCCTACCTTAATCTCAATCCTCTCCTGTTTTTCACGTAACACATTTTGCCTTCTTTTTGTTTATCCTCATACCCTGAATTCGGCAGTTAATTTTGAGTTTTATAATTTTTTATATATATAAAAAAAGGTTATATTATTAATTAGTTAGAGGCCATAGAATCTCTAAATTCTGTGAGCTATGGTGTATGTATATATATTTGGCTTTCAAAGGGTTATATGCTAAATAAACTGACAAATTTTCAACTCTGTAATTAAGATTTTTCTTGTTAGTAAAGGAAATTATTACATTCATTCATATCTACTAATGGCAATTCCTTTAGGTTCTGGCCGTTACCTACGTTAATAAATTCTCGAATAACCTTAAATTTCAACGAAAATCACCAATGAGTTGCATGATCTATTTTCTTTTTTTATGGATAAAATGAAAAATTATACTTTGAATTTAACGTCTAAGATTGTATTCTAACTTTTATATTAATAACTTCAATGTAGTTACCACAGTTCTTCATTCCACTAACAGTTCATTCAGATTATTGAATACATTTACACCGATTAAAATCAGTTTGGAAAATAAAGGAATACGACTTCGGATGTGTATCTTATTAATTCTAAATCACAAACTACAAGCAGATATGCGATTTATCAAATTCACAGACATATAATTTCTTTAGTTCACAAATTTAGGAAGGGTTTGTTCGACCAACTATGAACCAAGCCAACACTTCTTTTCATCCCTCTCCTTCCTTTTCTCCCAGTAAGTATTAAGTCTGTCACTTGAATTTTTCTTGAATTTGCCACAATGTTCTTTTGGAGCTTTTTATTCATAGAAATGATTTCTGTGAATTAAAGAATTCGTGTAAAAAAATCGATTTTATAAGCCCGGAATTTCTATTTCTGCTTTGTTCAAGTCACTCTTAAATTTATCACAATATTCTCTTATACGAATAGTTTTTCTTTCTAGATAAAAAGTAAGGATTTTAATGGAAATTCTGTTATCACTGATTCTTAAAAAAATAACCTGTGACAGTTGACTTCCTCTCAAATATTTTTTCTCTAAATTCTGGTATAGGATTTTGTGTGGAAGGAGTTTAAATATATTAAATATTTTGTCCTAATAGGACAAAATATTGCCCTATATTAGCGTTTATCTGTTACAGTGGAAAACTATCTGTTTTCACTGGAAAATTATCGACTAGGATACTACTTGAGATTTCAATTAATGAAAAATGAATGATTTGATATTCAGTGTATAAAAATTGTTCGGCTATTTTTTAAAATATCCCATCAAAATATTCTATTATAAAATGGACTTATATTCTACTCGGACACACCGGGTTGGTCTAGTGGCTTACTCGTCGTCGGAAGTTAGTTGTTTTAAAGTTGATTTTCGAAGTCGAAGGTTTTGAATTTGAAAAACTAGTAAATGCTAGTTGCTTTTATACGGATATTTTTACACTGGACAATGGATAACGATGTAGTTTGACGGTTGAGGTTCAATTAACCAAACGGTCAGCAACGGTCGGCCTGAGTATTTATAAGACTACAGCTCTTTTACAATTGATACATATCATCCTTACCTCATTGGGCCATGGAAAAGGTTGCTTATTGTTCTCCAGTTGAACAGATTGCAAATACACATTAGAAAAATAAAATAAATATTCTAGTCCATATTTTTTTATTCTTCTATAGAATTTACTATTTGAATTTGTATATTAAAAAGATAATTAAACGTTTGCGCACGCGTGAACGTGCGTCCGATGTTATGATTGCAATATTTATTTGAAAATACTTTTTCGCCTTCCATTATTTGGTATGCAACACTCATGCTGATTTGTGACACAAGCTGCGGATCAGTATATTGTAGGAGTAAATTTATACATCAAAAGTTCTCCCAATTACAGAATTATTTTTTTATGTAAAACAATTAGTAGTTTATAAAACAACAGTATCATTAAGTTTATATTGAGGTTAAAAGAATCGGAAGTAGATTATAAAAGTATCTGATTATTATTCAAAAAGAATACATATATATTATAATTCCATTGTAAAGTCATTCACAATGAGGAGAGGCGATTGCACCACCAATAACGAATTGGTGGATTGTATGTTATGAGTGAAATATCAGGAAATAAATTTGATGAAATGTTTAAAACTTAATGAAATTCCACTGGAAATATTCAATCCTTTTAAAATTTACAAAAAACGTAACATTTTAGTGTACGTTATATTATTTTACTGTTGAAATGCATGCATAATATTTTAACGGAAAATTGTTGAATTACATGCGTGCAAAGATAATATTTGTATGAATAATATTTTAATGACACAGACTAATGTATAAATATGCAATCGATTAATATCACTAGTCAATCGTGTAAGATTCTGATTCACTAGTTTTTTTAAATAATACTGAAATTTAATGAAAATTAATTTTAATATTTGATTCTTTATATCAGTCACTTAACATGCGTAAAAAGAATGAAATATTACCTAAACATGATTCTACCCATCCCCAACCAAAGGCGATAACAAAAACCAATGACAGTATATTTCATCCTTGCATATCTTCCTCGCCTACAAAGATTACTACGGAAACTAACTAATCAGAATACAGTATTTTCCTATCCAATCACAAGCACGAAAACGGTTGAACATATAAAAAGTCACTAATTTACACCAATCAAAACTTTAAAACGAACTGACAGTAAATTCACACCAATCATTATTGTGTCTTTTAAACCAATCATACGGTGTGAATAAAACTTTAACAAATGGAATTTTGTAAATATCGACCGATAATATCGGTACTGTCACTGATCGCTCTTTATAATCTGTTACAATTAGCAAGGTTGTGTTCAATATTATGTATTAGCGTTGTTACTGTTTTTTTTATCTATCATCATTGTTACTACTCCAGATTCTAAGAACAGTTTTACTCGTATCTATTGACGTTTATACTTTTGTCGCATTCTAACATTCTGTTACTGGTTGTTAGAACTTAGTACGTCATTATTATATTTTTATTGTCTCATTTGCTATTTATTGTTTTTTTTCCCTTAATATATCTTCTTAACTTCAGCTGTATGTTTTTCTTGTTACTTTATTTATTTATTGTTACTTTTATTTATTTTTTGTTACTGCTGTGTATTGCTCTGTTATTATAATCTCATGAAGTACTGTTTTTGAAATTTATTATGTAGAATAATTTTTGTATCTAATGAGAGCCGTCATTGGATGGTCTTCATTCTTTTCAAAATTACTCATTCGATTTTCTTATGTTTCTATAAAGCTGATTGGTAAAAAAATAAAAAATAAAAATAAAAAAAAGATGCAACGTTTGCTTTTGTTACGCTCTCTTATGTTAAGATATTTTCATATAAAAAGTCTTGCTAAATACAGAAGTCATTGTTTAATTTATCATACTAGAGAGTGTTGTCGGTCTGTCTTTTTGTACAGTATCAGATTTGTTTTAACAAACATAGCACAGTCTATGACCTGACGATATGCACTGACAACAGCAAAAAATAGTGACTATTTGACAAATTGTAAAAATAATTTTAGTTCTAGCGAGGTTTTAAAACTTATTGTTATAAATAAAATAATAAGAAATATTGATAAAAAGAAGTTATGTAACACAGTTTTAATTCAGGCTGAAAAAATTTTTAATCGAATTTGATTTTAATATTTAATACTTACATGCTCCTTTAGGCCTAAGCCTTGATTCAAATATTTTCTAACGTTCATGAGAAAATTTATTTATTTTAGAGGTTAAACTATTCTGGAAAATATAAAATAGATTCTATCTTTGTTCAGATTGGCATAAATAATCAGCTAGTTTAAATTTTAATCTAATAATTACACTCATATAAAGCGTTGAAGAAGACCGGCAATTAGCCTTAACGGCTACATTCGATGTTAGACTAATCGGTGTACGACTGGCAAACTGGAGAATAGAAGTAAATTCGAGTAAGTCATGCCACGTTTGCGATGAGGAGGGATGACTGTCCCTCAGTCCACCTGGACGGCGTCTTCATCACGTACTTTGACCAGAATTTGGTACTTTGGAACTCCACCTTGAACTTATTTAACGTAGAAGTACCACGTGAAAGAGAAAAGAAAACGATTAAATACCAAGTATAAGAGACTTTATTGGTTGTTAGGTATCAACTCGTACCTATCGCTACCCAACAAACGTCTGATATACAAGCTGATTCTAAAGCCGGATTGGACATCTACGGGGTACGACAGACAAAGGTAACGTTGAAATTATACAACATTTTCAGAGTAAGTTGGCGAGATCCACTAAAGAGGCACCAAAGTTCTCTCGGAACGAGAAAATTCATGACTACCTTGGATTGCTTTATGTTAGCGACGAAACAAACGTTTCGGTTCAAGATACAGGCAACGATTAGATTAGACAATAATGTGAACTTTTTAATAGTTCACTCTCCTACACAAAAGTGAAGATGTCCGGTGATTGAACTGCCTACATGTGCTGAACTTGGGGTATCTGAGTGACACTTTAACTGGTTGAACACATCTTCACTATGCCTTAATGAAGAGTGGAGCTCCCTTCTACCTGTTTACGTGAACTTTTTATGATACTGTTTTTTTTATCTGTATCTATTATCTAATAATGTATATTTGATATTATTTTTTGTTTTGTTTTCTCATTAGATTTTTTTTATTTCTTGTATCTTTGGGATACAATTTAATGTAAGTGTGTTTATTTCTATAGACGTTTTATGTATATGTAGTTTATTTATATATATCTTTATATATGTATATAGGCTTTATTGAGGGTATTCGCTGGAAACCCCTCTTCATATGCTTTTTGTAATGCGATTTACTTGTAGTTCCTTACTCGGAACCGATTGTAAATGTAAGATTTATGAAACAAAAATAGTATAAAGCGTTGTTTCTCGACAGCAGAAGTATATTAATTTGCTTCTTCGAGATGTCTTATCCAGCCTTTCTTATGGTAGAGCCTCATGAAAAGCACCTGATGTACAAAGAAGCTTTAGTCAGAATTGCTTCCTCTTATAGTAATGATGTACCATGTAGTCAGTCCCTGTGGTGAACAAAGTGAAGGTGTCATTTGTGAAAATGATCATCAGTATACTGATTTTGATTAGTTTAGCAAGCCAAATTATTATTAAAATATATGCATTTTCTGCTAAGTTCGTCAGAATGTTTATGCTGAGTATATTTATATACTTTTCTTAGCTTTAGTTTAATTACGAAAGATATTAAGTTGTGATGAAACTAAGAAAGGTAGATAAATGTACTGAGTATAAAAATTGGCTTGCTAGTGTGCAAGAAAATGTTGTGCTTAGTGAAGAAGGCAACAACAATAAACCATTTAACTTTCCCTACGTTCTGGAAAATCCTCATTTTTCTTTGTAAACCTGGTAAAATATTGTTATCTTGAGCCTACCTATCTAATTTTGGGAGCGAGTAGTATTTCATTTCAAGTTATATCGCCTACTACCTTTTTAGTTTTGATATCAAACATAACATACATTACAGTAGTTCCATTTACGGCTTATAAAACTATTCACTGCAGAAAATTTTTTTTCAAGATTGCATTTTAAAAAATTGTTACTGTATCGCTTTTTATGTCTATTCGTATTTACTTCTTTTAAAAAAGAAAAATAAAATCCTGTAAAAATGTTCTTCTCAGTAAAGATTTATTAATTTTCCTTCCAAATTGAAAAATTTCAATTTACTCTATTTTAATTTTATTAATTTTTTTAACAGCTTATTTCTTTTGATAATTTAATATTTTTAATTAGTGTGTTATGATAAAATTAACCTTTTTAATATTCGATTATATATATAATAGTTTTTATTTAATTAAAATAACATTAAATTAATTTTAGGTTTTATTTGCCTTATGTTATTACGTTTTTTTTTTCTTTGGAAGTGTAAATAAAAATATTATCCTGAACATTATAAATACTCGTACGTTTTATAGTAACTTTCATGTGACGTACTTCTGTAACAGTTGTTTAGATAGAGCCACATTACAGTTAACCTATTAGAATCCTTTAGCCACTTGATGATTCTTTGAATTTATATGGAAAAAAGTTGAACAAGTTGTCAGATAAATAATAAATATCTCACAGAAAATTGTTTATGTTTCTTTAACTCGGTTTGTTATTAATTTAAATATATGTATTTTTATATAACAACCAACCGAAAATGTTTTAACTTCGCACTCTTGTTTTTAAAAGTTAAATTTATTTTACGATAAATAACGCATGAGTTATAATAATTCTATATTTCAGAAAAATAACGGAAAGAAAACCTAAAAAAAAATGTAAATTATTTACTAATAAAAAAAAATATATATTTTTCACTCTTGTTAGATCAGCATTTCTGTTAATATAAAATGTTTTGAAGGCCTGTCAAAGATATTTTTTTTTCCTTTCTTATAAAGAAAAAAACTAGTTAGCAACTAGTAATTTTTTTATAGTAGGAATTTTATTATTATTATTTTTAAATATAAAAAAAAATAATCTTTATATTTCTGCAACACTTATCATTAATTCTTGTCACTGCAAAACTAGTGTTGCAGTGATAAAGTTATACGTCTGCAGTTGATACGTTAACATGATTTCATGTATATCTATGACTGGGTGGTGTGGTATCCAGTTACAAATCGTGCATTTTTATACAGGAAAAGATAAAAAATTATCTAAAATCTAAAAATAAAAATTATAATCTATAGACTTTTTTTTAATAAAAATATTTATTTGTTGAATTTTAAATTATTCCTCCTTAAAAATTCAACACCCATTTATTGGCGTCTTCATTATGTTTACCGACAGTTCTGTTATTGGGTTATAATTAATAATAAACTCTACCCTGACGATTTGTCTATTGCCCTCAAATAAAAAAAGCGGCGCTAGATATTTGGAAACATCTGGAATACGATATGGATCAGCCTGTTTTAATAATAACTAACTTCATAGTAACATTATTATTAATTTAAACTGTATGGGTGGCTCAGGTTTAGTTAGGTAACTGAAAAATATTTAAATGAAAATTTGTATGTACTTCATTTGAATATATTATTGTTATTATTTAATTTTTATTATAATTGTCAAAAGGATAATAATTTATAGGTTGGTTGTCATTTTGATACCCATGAATTTGGGTGAAGACTCAAACAAATTAATTTGAAAACATACGAGTAAAATTATATCTTACCCCGCATTCCATAAATATTCTTGCTAGAATTATTCATACGTCATTTCTAAGCATTTTTTAAAATTTTACCTTTACATAATTTTTTCGCTTTTGCATTGATTAAAATCATGCTTTTCTTATTTTAGTAGCGTATTTTATAGATTTTCTTGTGTTTTAAATAACAATAGAACTAAACGTTTCCAAAAAAATATATATAATAAAATTTTTAAAATTGAAGACCTAGAAGTAACAATAAAAAAACGGCGACTTAAATTCTACAGAAACTTGGTCTGAATGAACCAATCAAGGCTAAACGAACAGATTTTCAATAAAGTCTGGAACTACAAAAGTCAAGTTGGCTATGTTAAACAGATTAAAAAAAAACTCAAAAAGTTCAAAATTACAGAAAAAGACTGTCTAGATCAAAAAGAATATCTAAATTAAATATCTAATATTAATATATAATTAAAGGTTCTGTAAGTGAAAAGAAAAAACTCAACAGAGAAGAATGGATTGAAGAAAGAAGAGCTAAAGAGTTCGAAAAAACTGAAGAACTTCTGGAAGAAAAAGAAAGAAACTATATGAATGATATTTGCGTGGTCCTTGAAGGCCTTCCTGCTGAGAAAAAAATTGATTTAAAAAAAAATCTGTTATGGACACCACATGACTTCCTTGTACGCCTATTAAATTACTTATATTTTTTATTACATTTTTTTCTGTTATTGCATTATTATTTATTGTAAAACGTTTTGCAACCGGTGGTTAATAACTAATAAATCAATATACTTAAATTTAAAAAAAAATTAAAAAAAAGGAGATGATTTCTGATTCGAACCGGTATGTCTTCTTACCCTTATAAGATCCAAATATTTCATCAATTAAGATTTTATTGGGCTATGACTCTGGAAACAATGAAAATAAGTAGCAGTTATGAAATATTGTTGAAAAGATCTGAATGAGGGTTTTTTACTGTAATTAATAAAAAGTCCAAAATCGAAGTTTTTTTGGATTTTGGACTTTTTGGACACTTTTGTACAGTTGATTGTAATTAAAAGGGAAGGTGCACAACCAGATGTTACAACAGTCCTAATCCAAAATGTAAAAATCCTACGGCTAATCGTTTTTTAGTTATGCCAGATACGTACGTACGTAAAGACGTCAAGCCCAAACTAGTCAAAATGGATTCAGGGATGGTCAAAATGGATATTTTCGTTGAAATCTGAAAACGGAAATTTTTCGCGATTGTAATACTTCCTTGTAAAACGACGTAAAAAAAGATAAGATTAATTTGAAAAAAAATAATTTTCAACTATTTAATTTTCCTGCTTTTTCAATACAGTTTAAGTTATTTGTCACCGGCTTCAAAAATCGAAATTTATAGAAGAATTGAAAAATGATTGTATTAAAATATTTGGTTTGGCATTTTTAAAAGTCTGTTTTGTATTTATTTTAATTATCGTGTGATTTTTTTATAACATCTATAAACATATTTTGCATTCCCGTGAAGAGGGAAAATTCATCTAAAATTAAAAATTGACCCTCTGGAATTTTGTAAATTTCGATGTAAATCTTTCTTTGATTGCGTAAAAATTCTTGGTTTAAATATTTTTTAAATTTATATACATGAGTGTGTATAAGGAAAAACAAATAAACATTACAGTAAATGGTTATTTCAAGAAGAATGGAAAATAGGAAAATGCTGATAAACTAATTTTATTTTTAAATGTTTAACCAAAACAGTTTTTTTTTTTACAAAAAAAAGTTTACTACAAAAACAATTTTGGCAATTACTTATCTTCAAATCTATTTTATTAGAAGAGATGAAAATATTCAGAAAGCTATTATGATACCTGTGGTTCCTAATAGTATATTTTTATGGCAGTCTTTTAATGTAATGAACTAATTTTATAGCCTAATAATAGCTGTAATTTATATCTATAATGTTATACCCTGCAATACTTGCTTTCAATATCATGCCACTCCGGACTACGGCCTTCTAGTAATCCCACTAAGGCAGTTAGTTACTTTTATACGGATTTGAATACTAGATCGTGGATACCGGTGTTCTTTGGTTTTTAGGTTTCAATTAACCTCACATCTCAGGAATGGTCGACCTGAGACTGTACAAGACTACACGTCATTTACACTCATACATATCATCCTCTGAAGTAATACCTGACGGTGCTTCCGGAGGTTGAACAGAAAAAGAAAAAAAAGACCGTACGGCCTTTAGCTTGAAAAGTTTTCATTATTGATTCCTAAACAATCCCTTATACTACGACTGAGATTATTACTGCCGTTGTGTATGAGTTTATATCTGTTTGTCTATGTGTGAATTCAGGATTATATCTCAAGAACGAATCAAAATAAAATATGAAACTTTACATTATGGACTGTCTATTAAGATAGTGGAATGTAATGTACAACAAATTTTGAAAATTTGATAAGGAATGGAAAGATATTAAGAATTACTATATCTGGAAAGATAGCACTCTCTCATCTTGCCCTTTACTAATTTCTCCTTATAGTATTGAAAATATTTCTGCAGTATTAGAGTCAAATTAAAACTTTCCTTGTTAAAAATTAATTTTTTTTACTCGTTCATCTTTTCGATGTAAAATGTTTAATTATTTTTTCTGCACATGAGGTATTACCAGAATGGAGAAATTTAATTTTTATCACACAGATTTTTCATACATATAAATATAAATACATGTAATATAAACGTACATAGTTTTTTGGTTTTTCAAACTACCGATATAATTAAAGTGGAAATAATTTCCACTTTTTTTAAAAAGGTAAACATAAAACAGACATTTTTGACATAAGAATTTAAAATAATTATTTTTTCAAATATTAAAATAAAAAAAAAAAGTTTAATAAAAATGTACTTACTTTGCTAATAAAATTAATCAATTATATAAACCAATTTTAATCTGTAATCACAGTTTTTAGTCCATATTAATAAAAATTTATTATAATAATCTACGAACCTCTTATTTTATAAATTAATTTACTTTTTATTGTGTTATTTAGTTTTAATCGGGTGATAGTAAAGCATTAAATTGTTCATTTTTCCTTATCTACGTTGATTATGCAATTTCTATCACTGTCTTGTTATAATTGTTGCATAAGCAAAAGATATAGGTGCTTAAAAGAAAATTAGTTTTAGTTTTACTTAATGTGTTATAACGAGGAATATGAAACGATATAACACTAAATATTCCGTAAGGGGTATTACATGAAAACTGTATGGTTCATTTAAATTTCATAGTTCTTTCGCCGTGATTTATTTTTGTTTTATTGAACATATGAAACTGAATAAAAATAATTCTCAAGATGACAAATTTTTACAATTCAGATTTTCAAGGTAACAGATAAAAAATAAGTTGATAAAAGGATTAAATTTCAATTTATGAATCATAATTTCTTCTGTTTGTTTGTTTATAACACCATTCAGTTTTTTGCATATCTGTTTACATATGCAAAATACGTTGTGAAATCTGTTGCGAAATATTTCATAATACCAATATATAACCATAAAATCAACGTATATCTGCATTGTCATAAAATGTTTAAAAAGCTAAAATTGTATTTACGTTCATTTAACTTCTCGGATATGTCCACAATATGTTAAATTTAATATTTGTCGGTCTTAAAAACCATACAAATAAATTTAATTAAGTATTATAGAATAACATATATGTTAACTTATTGATATTTATACTCTATAAATAACGAAAAACAAATAACAAATTTACAAAAACTCCAGATAACATTACAATATATAATTCGCACATTGTTATAAACTATTTTATTTTACATGTGTATGTATATATATATATATATATATATATATATATATATATATATATATATATATATATATATATATAAGAAGAAAATAAATTGTAAAACCTTGTAAGAACACCCTATTCAACCTCCTCGTAAACTGTACGTTAATTTTTCCATCAACCAGACCATCATGAGTTGAAGCCTCCTGGTAGTTTTATAATCCTCCTAGAAGTTCTCTGGCTTTGTAGTTTTTTAAGCACCCTTTATTAACAATTATGGTAAATCCAATCTTAAATTGTAAATTTACAAAAGAATAAACTGAATTAAATTTAATAAATTCTTAATTTTTAATACACCAAAATCTTTTAGTCACTTGACTAAATCTTCTATGAAAGAAGATTTTTTGTTTGTGTATGTGAAAACAACTTTTGAACTCCTTTCGTTATTTTTATTATTTGGAAGTGAATTCGCAGCCAATTTATAAAATAGAATTATACTCAAACATTTAGAAACTCATCAAAATAAAATACCAATCTATCTTCTAAACATCAGTTTCAGATTAAAACGTATAAATGAAATCGATAAACCGTAAACGTTTATTTCAAGTTAACTATTCACTATTCACTATAACTATTTATATATATATATATATATATATAGGTCGTCCATTGAAATTGAGATACATGTATATCTCAAAAACTACTAATTTTAGGAAAAAATATTTCCTATTAAAAGTTTTCCATTTCAAGGGGAAATACGTTCACAACCTATGTTGCCCTTGATAAGGTCAAATAAAGGTCATTTCAAGATCAGCTTATTTCTTTTAAATAGGAACCTATATATTTTTTATTGCAGAATCGAATTCTTTGCAAAAAAATTAAAATTTCATTTCAGACTTTTTTTTTCTAAAATTGATAGTTTATAGTTATTCATCTTCAAAAATGCTGTAAGCTTATAAATTGGTGTTTTTAGTTTCATTAAGTCTGGCCCAGCTGACGAGTTACATCCAGCTGATGTTAGATGTTAAATTCAAAAAAAATAAATTTTAAATAAAAAACAATCAATGATAACAATAATGAAGAAGAAGAAGAAGAAAAAGAAGTTAAGCATTTAAATACCAGCGAAAATTTTAAAATAGTCTAAAAGTAAAGTTCAAGTTGCAAATGACATTTGTCTAAGTGAACGTGCTACCAGTGTCTTCAATTAATTTTTTATTACTTTGTTACTCGCCAACTATTAATAAATATTAGTTTTTATTTATTGGAAATTATGGAACGATTTACAATTAGAAAAAAAAACTGATGAAATTTTGCTTTACGGGAATTGTTACCGAAATGTTGATCAGTAGCTTTGTATGCTCTACGATTCCCTGATAGAAATACTCTAAGTCGTTCTTCTGTGTAGAGAATTGTAAAACAGTTTAGTGATGCTTCTTTGGTGATTGGGTCTCAATTTACCACACATCCTAGGAATGATCGACTTGAGACTGTACTAGACCACACTTCATTCATATGTATAATCCTCATTCATCCTCTGAAGTAATACCTTAAGGTGTTTTTGGAGGCTTAACAAAAATAAGTCTAGTGATGCTGGAAGTTCGGGGTCAAAAATAGGAACCGTCAAAATACTGTAACAGCAGAAAACAGTAAAACAGCGGCGGTCATTGTAGATACTCGTGTTATTACAAGAAGAATTTCGCGTGACTCCAGAATATCAAAACCAGTGTTCTAAGAATATTAAAACGCCTGAAATTCTATCCGTACCTTATTTCACTTAATTAAGAGTAGTATTTTGTCGATGGGCGCTAGAAAAAATACAGGTAGATCAAAATATTTTTTAATGTTCTATTTTCCGACGAATCAGGTTTTACTTTATTATGGAGCAGTAAACAGACAATATACATTATTGGGCAGTGAAAAATCCACGGTGATTAAGGGAAGTAGACATCAAGTCCATGAACTGTCAATGTTTGGTGCAGAATCATAGGAGTACATTAATCGGACCGCATTTTTCGATGGAAATTTGAACGGAGAGAAATACGCAGATTTTCTAGAAAATCAGTTGCTTTTACTGATACCTTTACTTTCCCTTTTAATACCCTTTTTTCCAGTTCCCCTTGGAGAAGAAAAGAACAATGTGGTTTCATCATGATGGCTCTGCTGCACGTTACTCAGTTATCACCAGAGTAATTTTGAACCGCGAATACAATAATCATTGGATTGGCCGAACTGATCCAGTTCACTGACCTGCTCGTTCCCCCGAAATTACTCTAGTAGACTTTTTTTATGGTGTTACCTTAAAGTAAAGGTTTACCTAGAAGTACCAACTACTCCTGAAAACATGAAAGAGCGTACAACAAACGCCTGTGGTAGTGATATCAGGTCAAAAACTCTATTAAATGTTCATGGGTCATTTTTAAAATGTATCGAAAAACACATAGCAGTAGACACAACTTCGAACATTTGTTGCTGTAATTTACGTAGAGTAAGTTTTTGTTATAATTTTAAATAAAGAGCATTAAAAAAATTTAAAGTATCAATAATTCATTTAACCAAATATTTTCATAGATTCGACATAACTGACGAAAGCGTGCAATGTAGGCTGTGTACCACACCGGTATTGGATTAAAAAAATGGATTAAAACGTAAATGGATTCTATTTAGATTAATCCTTTAATTGATTGTTTTTTATTAAAAATTAAATTTTCTTTAATTTAAAATTTAACATCAGCTGGATGTAACTCGACAGCTGGCCCAGACCTTTACTTTTTTTTAACTTCCGGGACCACCGTTAGGTATTAATTTAGAGAATGAGATGAATAACAAGTAGCGTGTGAAAATGCCATGCCTGACCGAGATTCGAACCCGTGACCTCCGGGTGAAAGGCCGAGACGCTACCACTCGCGCCGCGAAGGCCGGCAACCGGGCCAGACCTAATGAAACTAAAAGCACCACTTTATAGGCCTACAACTTTTTTGAAGATGAATAATTACAAAACTATCAATTTTAGAAAAAAAAAAAGTCTGAAATGAATTTTTTTTGCACTGAATTCGATTCTGCAATAAAATATATAGGTTCATTTTCACGACTACAATAGGTTATGAAAGTTTCGGGGAAACCTCCTGAAACACTCTGTAGATAGTTAAGATATAAATAGGATTGTTATTCCACCGGTTAATCCAGAAAAAATGACCAACCTTTACTTTATCAGAGAGAAAAAATAAATTAAGTAAAAGGAAAAGCGTTTTAATAATAATAATAATTGACAAGTAAATGGCGTTTGAGTGATGAATTTTTAAATATAAAATGTAATATTTTATGGATGTAAGTAATTTTATAATACTTAACTTTATTGCTTTTAAGATGCCAATAGCTCAAATATTTTTAATGATAAACTGTCTAGTCAAGTTAACAGTTTGTAAAAAAAGTTACTGAAGAGACATTAAATAAAAAATAATTTTATTTATTACAACAAGCACGCTTGCAAAATTAACTGTCTGCTTGGTGCACGATTGCAGCTCGTCCGCTAAGGAGCACATAACCTCTACTAACAAAGTGTGACTTTGTGTAAGGAAACGGAATTCAGCTGAGTGGTCATAACATAATAATTCTTATCATTATTTTTTATTAACTTATAAGTTATCGGTTATTTTAAACACCGATCTGGGTGGTGCATTGAATAAATAAAGGGCTACTCTCCGTTAGGTTGCAGATACAATTTCCGGCCACGGTTATCTAATGTATGTTTTATGTAGTTTTTCTGCTTCGTTAAAATAAACGTGGGAATATCATTCTGATAACTAGGCGGTCAATTCATAACATAAACAATTTCTATGATCACGAAGTAGACGCGTTAGATTTGGTTTCCAAATCTGGCTAGTATTAGATAAAAGAACAGTTTTTGATAAGAAATAAAATTTAACAGAACTAATGCGCAGTTTTTTTTTTAAATTTGATTTTACAAACACTTCATAATAAATAAACAATAAATGTTCAATATGTCTACTAGTTTCGTAAAACATTTATTCCCCTTCCTTATTACGATTAGAAGCTAATTTGTTATTATTTAGTCTTTTATTTCAAAAATCGAGTAATGCATAAATAATTTTATGTAACTTTTTTACTAAGGTATAAATATATTATTTTATTATTTATTTGCTATATTAATTTAAGATAATAAAGAAATGTTGATGTATGTAAATAATAATCATATTTATTTTTATTTATAGACGTTATAAGCAATATTAATATTTTTTTTATTTAAAAATAGAAATTATTTAAACGTAATTAATTACAAACTTTAAACATTTATTTTTTTATTGACTAATAAATGAACAGCTGTTTGCTAAATACATTAGTATAATGGTAATTTATTTTGTACTGAATAATTATCACATAAATCAATATAGAAATATATAAAAACTAACAGAAAAACGGGTAAGTGTAAAAATAAGTGATAGTTTGAAACTACAAGTAATAGTTATTTAGTATTCAGTTAAGGTAAATATAAACATTCATTATTTCAGTTATTGTTAAATAATTAATAAATAATATATCATTACTATAATAAACTGTTAGAAAAAAAAAACCGTAAACTGTGTATATATTTATATGCAAGTATCATACAAAAATTAAACGGATTTCTCTGGAGCTAAAACTATTCATTTAATTACTGTGACATTTGTTTTAACTCCAGCAACATTATTACACTTGTTCAATCTCAGAATCAGCTTATTTATGCCTGCGGAAAGAAACCTTTATATCTATGTCGGAGCCAATTTAGCATATTTTCTTTGATTTCATCATTGCCACTAAACTTCTTATCTAGCGTTTCATTGAATGGACCAAACAAAATGAAATCCATTGAGACCAAATCTGAACTGTACTGGGGCGATGAGGTAGTATTTTTAAATGTAATTTGTCGATGGTTTCTCGAGTTACTTGAGTTGTGTGAGGCCGGGCATTATCGTGATGCAGAATAATGCCTTGCGTTGAAATCCAGGGCGTTTTTTCAACACTGGTGGCTTCACTTTGTTGATAAGCATAGCACAGTAGTATGCGGTGTTTGTTATTTACTGATCTTTTAGAAAATTGACAAAAACCGGGTCTATTGCATTCCAAAAGATTGTAATTATGATTTTTCCTGCTAATGGGTTCGGGGGAATTTTTTTTTGAAAGTAAATTCGTGTGTTTCTTTTCCATAATCTGTATGCTTGATTCCGGTTCTTAAGGGTGAATCCATGTCTTATCACAGGTTAGAATATTGTGCAAAAAAGCATCACCTTCCTGCCGATACCGTTGTTTCAACTCTGTGCTCGTGCGAAGTATTGTCTCTCTTGAATCCCATCTTTGGCTTGTTTTACGGTACTTGAGTTTATCAGTGATAATGTTATGAACAATATCGACACTTATTTGTAATTTTTCAGCTATAATCTCAAGTGTAATCCATCGGTCTTCTTGGATGAGATATTCTATGCGAGTTTCAAGGAATGGAGTTGAAACTTCACAACGTTCAGAACGGTGCTTACCAGTCACTGAAGTTCGACCGTCTGTAAATTTTACTACCCACTAGTAAAACTTTTTCTGCGGTTCATTCAACTTAATCCGTATTGTTTCTTCATATGAGTCTAAATGTTTTTCGGGTTTTAACCTTCGGAAAGCAAAAAACGGGTCACTGCACGCTATTCAACTAATTCCCAAACTTTAAGAAAACTTGCCGTCATAAAATGAGATTTTCACATTTTAATCAAAATAGTTTTACTCTAACAGATAATCAAAAGTTATCATAAGGTAACCAATTAAAGTAAATTAGTATATCTGTAACCTAATATAGGAAAAAAATCCTCAGTCAGTACAAATAACATGGTTACGCATTTGATACCAGTAATTAAAATTTCCTTTAGAATTAATGTAAATAAGATAATATAGCGGACTACTTATTAATAAAAATTATTTACAGTCGTTATCAAAACTATTGTTAAAACTTTATTACGTTTGATTGCGTTTTGTAATTTTTTTTCTGTAGACTTTACAATACACATAATAGAATTTTAAGAGTTAATGTTTGAAATGAAAGACTGATCTACATAAAATTTTAATCGATCCACTGCAGTTTACTGCCTCATAGAAATATTTCTTTACTCTTGGTCTTAAATGATAAAAATATGTATTGATAATTTTTTTATATTCCATTAACATATGTAAATTTAATTTAATTTTAACAGTATCCGATTGAATAAAGGGGGAAAACAGAAGGAAAGTCTTATCTTTGATTATTATTAATTACCTAGGATAGCGTATTTCGTACTACTGTAAACGGGTAAATAAACATTTAAAATATCTTGTTAGTTGATAGATAGTGTTGGAAGATTTCATACATACGGCAATTTCACTCTTAATTTGAAAAAAAAACCGTTTTATAAAAAAAAAATTGTAAAAATAGTTGATCAGCTTTGATCTTCAATTTCGTGGACTCAGTTATTCGATCGATATACATAGATATTACTTTATGACTACTGTTATTTTTTATTTATTTCTACCAATTTCATTTTTTTAAATTATTTGAATAGATAAAATAAGGAAACATTGAACGAGATCTTTGAATATCGGCTGTTGATTGGAGAGAATCGTTAATCATAATATCTCTTCAAAATTATTCAATTCCATCAAAATGTTATTAATTACTTACTAGATATTTGTCCTTCGTGTATTTTTCTATACACTTTCATCGCCTAACTATAAATCTTTAGTTCCGTTTATTTAAAGTAACTAATAATTTTAAATTCAGTTTTTTTCGAAATAGTTATTTTTTTATTGTGTTTTATTTGTTTCTGTATAATAATACTGATTTCAAATCAAGCTCGAGAATTTTTAACGAACATTCTATTGGTGGGGAGTAAAGATGCATCTGATATGTTTATTTCATCCTCTACACCGATTAGTTGAACTCATTTATCTGATTTCAGAGATAAGTAATTTATAAAAAACAATTATCTTTAAACAAACAGTGTGTTGTTTACTCTTTGGGCATTGTTTACATAATACTATCAAAAATGCTTATTTATAGGAAAGAAAAATGCTGGTCTGGTGTTATTGTGTTAGTACTTAAAAAAATATGATGAATGACTCATTTAGCTTTAGGTTTGACTTGCAGTTATAAGTAATTTATTTATTTTTAGAAAATGTATGTAAATGTATACAATTTTTTTAAACGTTTATTAATTTATCAATATCAGATAATAAAGCATAATATTCGGGCATAATAATAACGCGTTAGACGGCCTATATTATCGAAGTCTTTTCTACCAGGGTTGTTCCAGCGTTCCTAAGTAGTAAACCTGATTATTAAAAAACAATAATTAGCTAATGGTTATATATTTTATTTTTAGAAAGTGCGTCGGTAGGGGACAGTTACAAGCATTTTAACGTTACCGTAATCAGCAAATTAAACATTTAAATTTGCTCAATTATATATGAAAGAGCATATATATATATATATATATATATATACACATTCTTATTTTTTTTTGTATAAACTTTGACTTTCAAAGTTAGAAAACGAAACAAATTTTTGAATAATTTACGCAATAATAGCTTGTACAATAAATATAATTTTTATACTCTGTACGAAGTAAAGAAAGTATTGTGATCGCTATAAATTTCAGTTTTCAGATTTCAACAGAAATATCTATTTTGACCATCCCTGAATCCATTTTGACTAGTCTCGGCGTGACGTCTGTACGTACGTGTGTATGTATCTTGCATAACTCAAAAACGATTAGCCGAAAGATGTTGAAATTTTGAATTTAGAACTGTTATAACAAGTTGTGCACCTCCCCTTTTGACTGCACACGAGTGAACCAAAAGTGTCAAAAACAGCCCAAAATAAAAAAAATTGGATTTTCTATTTTTTTTCTTACTGCAGTAATAAGCCCAAATTGAGAGCTTTTCAACGATAATAAGTGGTATTTATTTTCATTGGTTCCAGAGTTATAGCCAAATAAAATTTTAATTAATGAAGTATCTGGATCGTACAAGGGGAAGGCACATAGTTCGAATCAGACTTCATCTTCTTTTATTTAACTTTTTTTTTTTTTTTTATTTAAATATATTGATTTATTAATAATTATTAACCTCTGATTGTAAAAAAAAACATTTACAATAAATTATAATTCAATAACAATAAAAAATAAAAAAATATTAGAAGTTATTAATGAAATAAAATTACTTTTCCTTTTTAAAAAAAAGGGTATGTGTAATTTAATAGGCGTACAAGGAAATCATGTGGTGTCCACATAAGATTTTTAAAACCGTTTCCTTCAATTTCCATACTGTTAATTACTTATTTATCTAGATAAACCAGGTTTAAACTATTTTTACAATGTTTTTAACTGTGTTGTAATTCCTGTTTAATCGATAAAATATGGTACTAAAATATAAATTGTTACAACCGGAAAGTTAAATAAAAGGTGTGCCAATTTTAAGGTCAGTAATATGAACATTTGCTGTTTATAAATAACTTAGGCAGTACTGAATACTGTACATTAGTCTGCCACCGAATTAGAAATTCCAGTTCATTTTCCTTTATTGTATATAACTTGCTTACACTTCATAATAAAAGCTTAATTCGGTCAAATCCACATTGACTGAATTAAAGTTTTTATGGAACTTCAGTATAACGACTAATACAGTTAAGTTATTTTAGTAAGTCTGTGTGACTCACATGATCTGATGTGCTTAACATTTAGTTGATTATTAAAGTCCTTGATAGAAGTTTCCTGGTGGCGTCATTGTATAGTACATTTAAGATACGGGTTGTTCAACTTTCCCTATATATTCTAGCCTTTTTTGCCTATTAACTTATTACATAATAACTTATCTTTTCCGATTCATGTTTTATAAGTCATCAAAGAATAGTTTGCATATATCATGTTAAAAGAATATTAGTCTTGTAGCAGATTTAATTTTGGCGTATCATCTGTATGAGTAAACATTAACTTCCACTGCAAGGAAATACACCAAATGTATTCCAGCTTGATGAACATTGTTGTAAGGTAGCTTTGGAGAAATCGAGAGGTTTTGCTAACCTAGTAGTAATAGATATACGGAAGGAATTTATTTTTCTACCATTATTTTCCTTATTATTTATTTACCACTATTATTATTTTTATAGTTGAAATTAATATAAAATATTAATTTTGAAAATTTGAACTAAATACACTGATTTATACTGAGAAAGTAATATTTAGTGTGTTTTTCGAATACATTCAGACCTTAATATATATATGTGAATATTTCTGTTTGAGCCTTTAAGAAAAGTGGATTAATACCGATCATAATAATTAAACAAATAAAATTAATTATTTTATTTTGTGGGCTAACGCATTTCACAAAATAAATCGAAAGTGTAATTTGGAACGCGATTTTAGAAAGCGATGTAGGTATGGAAACTACTATGAACTGTGGAATTTTATAGGATTAATACAAATTTCTGGCAGTGCAATTTGGATAAATAGTAGATTGAATGGACTTTTTTGTCATTTTTCTTAATAAATAAATAATATAATAAAATAAATATATAAATAAATATATAATAATAATAAATAACGTAGATTTATTACATTATTAAAGATAATAGATTTATTATTTTATTAAATCAAGTTTTTAATTATTATTTAATTAATTTTCTAGGTAGATAGTATTTTAAATGTACATTGTATCTAAACTGATAAAGGCAAAACATTTAAATGTACCCTTCTAAAACGATAACTTTGTTTTGAAAAAGCAGTAATTAAAATAATTTATGCTCAGACTGACCATCATCAAATAAGTTTTTTTCTGGTAAATTTTAGAAAAAAAGCATAAAGCGACGCTAATAGTTTTAATATTTGCAGGTAATATTAATTTAATTAATAACAAATGAAACAAGAAAAGATTCGAAAATAAAATAATTGTTAGCAATATTAAAAAAATTCCTTTTCTTTCCCAGTCATAAGTAGGTTAATAGTTCTGTGAGCTAAGGAATCGATTTAACCTTTGACTCCACTAAAATGAGTCACCAAAAGTTTTGATTATTATAAATATATATATACACATATATAAAAAAGAACATGTCATGAATGATTCGTAATCAACGCCCAGCAAAAACTATTAAAGATATATTAATGAAAATTTGTACAATCGTTCTTCTTATGGTGTAAGTACCCACCAAGAAAGGATTTTTGAGATTACGAAAGGGTTTAAAGGAAATAACAATAAGATTTTCTTTTTTCTGGATAACATTTTAAGATATCATCTTGATTTTTGGTGAGTGAAATCTTCATTTGAATATCTAAAAATTAATTTCTAAACGTTTTGAAATTCCGAGTTTAAGGTTTAAAATGGATTAAAATTTAATTTTACTATTTTTTTAATTATTTTACTAAATAAAAATATACATTTGATTTTTGTTGTGTGTAATTTTTTAAAAAATATCTAAAAACCAATATCTAGGTTTTTTGAAATTCCAAGATCAAATGGCTATAAAATTAAGTACCATTATATTTTACAATTTTTTTTTTAAATTTTCTGTAGAAATCTTTACTAAATGAGATATTTACTTGATATAGACTTTTAAATATTCTTCATTTAAGTATCTAAAAACCATTTTCGGGATTATAATATGTTAGGGGTAAAAAAAAATATAATTTTTTTTTTTACATTTTTGCTGTTTAATGTTATCACTATTGAATCAATCTGTATGAGATTTGGTAACATTGTGATGGTAATCGAGCATATTTTACCTCTGCAACTATAATTATTGCAGTACCGACAGGAATTAAAATCTTTAGATGAATGGCCACTATACAAGGAATAACAAATAAAAATCACCCCAAATAATTTGATCTATAGGATTTGTATTCCTATTCACTATTGGAGGATTAACAGGAGTAATTCTAGCCAACTCTTCAATTGACGTAATTTTACATGATACATACTATGTTGTAGCCCACTTTCATTACGTATTATCAATAGGAGCAGTATTCGCCATTATAGCAAGAATTATTCACTGATTCCCACTAATAACAGGTATAAGAATAAATAAAAAATGATTAAAGATTCAATTCTCAACCATATTTTTAGCTGTAAATCTAACATTCTTCCCACAACACTTCTTAGGACTAGCAGGAATACCACGACAATATTCAGATTACCCAGACAACATGACATGAAATGCAATTTCATCAATGGGATCATTAATTTCAATAATCAGAATTATAATATTTATATTCATTATATGAGAAGCCATAGCATTTAAACGAATTACAATCTTTAAAAACAATAAATCATCCTCAATTGAATGATTTTCAATTACACCACCCCCTGAACACTCTTTTAATGAATTACCACTAGTATCTAAGCCATTCTTGGTGTTGGTAGGTTACAAAGGTAACCTACCAACACAACTTTCAAAATTTCCCGTTTCTTTGAATCACCTGTATATATACATATATATATATACTAGCACACACACACACACACACACACACACACACACACACACACACACACACACACACACACACACACACACACACACACACACACACACACACACACACACACACACACACACACACACACACACACACACACACACACACACACAAATAAGTATAAATAATAACTACCCTTGGTAGTAATTTTATTGAAATAAAATTCCAAAAAAGAACGTCAAAAATGAATTTACAGAGTAAAAAATCCAAAACATGTGCATTTCGATAATTAATTTATTTTAATCAGTAGTAATAGAGAAATAAGTAAAAACAAGTACAAAAACTTAAATAAATTTAAAGAACTTATACAAAATTAATTTAAAAAAAGCGTTACTAATTATTGTAACATTAAGAAATAATTTAACCAAAACGATACAAAATGACTTTTGGCAGTTCAAGTTCAAAGTAGAACGTAGAAGATTAGTTTAATACAGCTCTTAACTTCTAATTTGGTTGTCTAGTCTAAACCGCTAGTAGCTTTTTGAGGGTTTAACAAAACCCTCAAAATCTTTTCAGCTCTCTGCTATTCTCGTTCACAATGCAATCTAAAAATATTTTTAAAAAATATTATTACTACGATGTTTTTACGTAAATTTACCACAATTATAATTTTAAAAAAGTTTTTTTTTTTAAAGAATTGTTTTCCTGTGAAATGAACATGATTGAGGATGTGACAGTAAACTAAAATTGCTGAAATTGTTTGGTAGATTTTTTTGAATATTTATATATTGATTAAACCAATTTTCTTTTTTCAACGAACTCATATGTTTCCTAAGACTAATTTACAAACAAGAACATGGAAATATGTTCAATATTTTTAAAATTATCATTCAGGCAATACAAAAACATTAAATACTGAAATTTTCTAACGTAGTTATCGTTTAATTTGGTCAAGATAAAGGTAGGTATATTGTACGAGGTTTATTGGAATATATTTTTTTTTTACTATTCACAGAGTTTATTCACCTGAAAATCAAAAATTTAAAAAAAAAAATTGTGTCCATTTTTAGTAAAAGATGACAAGCAAATTTTATTTTAATTTTATAACGATTAGTTTTTTATTTTCAGGTTTTTAATATTTGCGAATGATAACAGTAAAATGTACAAAAAATTGTATTAAATTATGAATGAACAAAACTTATGTATAAAGAAAATGCATAAATAAATGAATAAGATATTGAAATGACGAATGAGATATAGGTCTATATAATACTCCCATACAGTAACATGATGAGTCAATGGGTAAAGCAGACATTATAGCTTGAGCGGCTGTTGTCAAAGTAGTCGTTTGGGTTTTACGACTCAACAAAAGGCGAGGCGAGTGGTGAGAAAGACTTGGAAAGCCACAACGGAACGGTTCACGAGTAAGCAATAAGCAGGACTACGCGAGATGAGTTTTAATTTTATTTATTGTAAGCCCACCCCGACCTATGCTACGGACTAACAAGATTTATCGATACCGTTGGGTAAATAATTTATTTATCGTACTATTTCTTTTAGGTGCTTATCATTGTGAATAATTCGAATATTAAAATGAATGCATGTCTTATAATGAAGTGAAAATTACTTTTCTTTTTCTTTGAGTGTTATTTCATTTCTTTAATCACAAGTAAGGTATAATTTTAAATTGCAGAACTGAAGTTATTATATCATCAACTGTTTAATGAAAACGTTAATAGGTTATTTATTTAACACGATTTTATAGAAACTTATTAGCTTAAATTTATTTATTATTTCAGCTAAATGGTGTATGAGAAACTGAATTATCCCAGAATGAATTCATTCCACCGATTTTTTTTTTATTGTTGACGTTTAGATGATCCCTTTTCGATACTTTTTTTAATTTTTTGAATAAGTTTCAATACTGTCAGTATTTTTTTGAATATTTTTTATACATTTATACTTCAGAAAAACTAATTTTTTTTTCGTTAGGTGTTTAATTAAACTAGTTTTTATTTAATCTGTACATTAATTTGGTTTTCAAGCATTAATAATCGTTATAGTTGTTCACCCTCATACTCGTATTTCATGAAAGTATATATATTTGTTAATGGCCATAATATTATGGTTTTAGTTGATCTGACTTGTCAAAAATTACTCCCGTAAATGGCTTTGTTATATCCGTAAGCCATTTTCAAAAATAACAAGCATCCCGTGTCAAGTTTACTGGGAAATATATAAAATATTTCCCAATTTACTGTTGCCATCTTCGTCGTTCTAAATATACAGTTCTATATTAGCATGCCAAGTCTACTAAAACGCATACGATATTCAGCCCTACAGATAAAATTTTCATTTTATTTCCCTTAGAGGCTAGTTATACATTGAACATCATTACTTTAAGAGAAAGTAGCTCTGACAATGTTTCTTTTATATCACGTGCTTTACATTTGAGGCAGTAATAATAAAAAAGATTGGAACAGATAGTGTGATGCTAAAGTAACTAACGTGCTGCTATCTGTTACAAATGATATGATGTTATGAAATGAAACATTACAAGTGTGTTCAGTGTTTCAACACAACAATGAAATGGTTAAAAGTAATATATTGCTAATTCTCGTACGTAATATAAGTAACATAATAAGTAAAGGATGAAAAGATTTATACATCGTTTTGATAAAAAATCTTGGGAAATCTGATAAAGTGTTCTGCCATTATGATCTACTGATCTACATAGAGAATTTGATGACAAATTCATGTATTTTGAGTCAATATTATTAAAATTTATGTTAGTCGCATTTTTTTTTACTAATAAATTAAACATAGAAGTTAGATTAAATTGAAGCTTTAATAAACAAATCGAATTTTTTATCAATTTTCTTCAGTGGATAAAATATAAAAATCACCAGATTGAGAGGTTAATAAGTAATGTTGGATTTAATTAATCAGATGAGGATTATTATTATTAATTGGAATACTACTCAGAACTAGTAGCCATAAAAAAACCAAGAATTAGAAGTCAAGAGGAGAAGAAACAAGTGAACTGGCGGTAATAATCTATAAAAAGTATTCCCATACCAAATAATCTCCACATACCAGTTAAACTGATAAATAAATCCACCAGCCGAACTGCTGTTCTGTTATTCGATTCTAATGTCAATTATGGATTCTAATATCATTTCATTCATAAAAAGTACAAGATATTAATTTTTTTTTTTTTCAATAGATCACTTTTTCTGAATCGTTGCCCGGAAGTGAATGGAGAAAGTGTGCGTCATTCATGGTTTTGTGATGTAAATCTTTATTTCTCTATCTATTCCAGACTTTGTGTTGGTTAGGATAAACGTAAAATAGTTGCGTTACCAGATACATCAATCGTACTTGCTTAATTTAGTGATGATTTTTATATGATAATCATTTTTGTTATAATTGAAACTGAGTCCTTGATAACAAGGACTCAGTTTTAGAACTTATTTTTATTGTTTATTCTACCTTGGGATCGGATCTTCTTTAAGATGAACACATTCCCAAGAGAGAATCAGAAATTGTTTACTCCTACACTTATACACTTCTCCTGCACTCCTTGCACCATCTTCGTACGGGTCATTTTAATCAACATCATAGAGAATGCGTGCCATTCCCATTCAGTTTACAGAATAGTCCCCATGATTTTGTCTGGTATAAGCACGCCGAATTCTCTCCGGCATGCTTCTCTATACTGCAGGAACTAATCGTACACGACCACTATGTTCTGCGGAAACTACTCCCCACAATAGTCCTAATCCGCAGAGGGTCTCAACATCCGCGTACGAAGATATGCTTCAAAACACCCGTAACCGATAAGGAACTGGTCAAGTCATATCTTAGTTCCCCATGTTAACAGTTGAGCCAGCTGGAGATGCGGGATTAATTTGTTTTGAGAGTTACTTGTATTTTACACTGGACTGTCAAAATTATTTTGATTACAATGTTAACAAATAAATGCAGATATGTTGTATGTGATCCTTACTATCTCTAGTTTAAGTTTAAACTATCTTCGCAGTTCTCCTTTGATGGATCGGTTTCAATTAACCACACATCTCAGGAATGGTCGACACAAGACTGTAAAAGACTACACTTCATTTACATTCATACATATCATCCTCATTCATCCTCGGAAGTAATACCTTACGATGGTTCCGGAGTCTAAACAGAAAAATAGAAAAAAAGTTCACTTGAATAATTTCATACGCCGACAAATTTCCAGTAAGGATGACAATTCTTCTTTCAGTCAGGAACTATAATCTCTGAATGAGAAGCAATTGTCTTCTGTATTTGATTTCATCAAGGTAAAATTGTTGGTCAGTAATTTGCTGCTCCCATCTGAGTAAAAATTCCCCATGTCTAGAAGGATTGTAATCATGATTGTGTTCATGTGATATGCCTGCTGCCTGGAGAAGACACCCATCCAGATAGTTTTGTTTTTATCTGTTTGTCTCATACCCCTGTTTTTCCAAGGATAGGTCGTCCTTTCTAACCTTACATCCCCTGGCAGCTGATGAGCTGTGCGTCTGCAGAGAGGTCCAATCTAACGAACACATGATGCTCGATTGCCCAGCTCTTGGAGGGGAGGGTAGAACTCAGGCCACCCTGGAACTTAGAAGTCAAGGGGAAAACTGGCCACTCACAAGCGGCGAATCAATGTGGCGAGAGCCGCATTGTCGGACCGTGTATGAGTTCCTTGATGCGGTTGCTGTGTTCAATCGACATCAGTAGTTTACCTGAGGGAAAAGACTCCTATCGCGCTGCTGTAGGAAACTAACCAAGAGATATGGCTGGCTACCAGCCAGATTAAGGCTCCAAGCGCTTTAATGCTGGACAGGTACTTGCTGGCTTTCAGCGACCTAGGCGTGGCAGCGAATTACTTTCTTTGACAAGATAAATTAATTATTGATAGTCGTATATGTTTTAGTAGTTGACGGGGTGCGCCTACCCATTTTAGTGATATGTGACAAGTGGGACAGTGGTGTATGGTACCACGCTTTTAGGTTAGCTCTAGGGATTTGGAAGTCGAGAGTTCCAGCGTTCAAGTCTTAGTAAAGTCAGTTACTTTTACACAGATTTGAATACTAGATCGTGGATACCGGTGTTCTTTGGTGGTTGGGTTTCAATTAACCACATATCTCAGGAATGGTCGAACTGAGGCTGTACAAGACTACACTTCATTTACACTCATACATATCATCCTCTGAAGTATTATCTGAAAGGTAATTACCGGAGGCTAAACAGGAAAAAAAAAGAAAAAAGGTTAGCTCTAGGAGCTAGTTAGGACACTAGTCGCTAAACTGTTTCGTGCCTCAGTAGCGTTTGTGGCACAGACATTTGGTCTTATGCTTTAGGGCGATCGAATGGGGTGGTGGCGGGAGAAATGCCAAGCAAACATACCTTATATCACTTTTATTTATCTCGGAATATTTTCCCCCCACTTCCACTTTCATCTCCAAAGAACTTGATGCTTATAACTGAAAAAATAATGTGTCTTCCATGAAATTTGGAGTTTACCTATGGACATAATTTCTATTTTTTTTAAATTTTTTTTTGTAGTTGTACAATAAGGCTGACGATTTCAAACGGATAAACTTAGGCTTTATTATCTCTCTTGAAATCCTGATGTGACTTCCAAACTAACTTTTTAATCTACATTTTTAAAGAATTATGACACCATCTACTTTCAATTCTTATAAGTACTTATTTATACGCAATATGATTGAAAGATTTCCGAGTATATGAATGCAATTACAACCTGATTGGATTTAAATTTCAGAACCATTTTAACAAAAAAAAGAAAAAACAAAATCGTCGCTTATCATTTTCAATTTTGTCTTTTAAATTTTTGTATTTTTAATTCTTACCATTAACAATTATTTTTTGAAACTTATTTCTCTTTGTAAATGATTCATATCACGCGCCTTTCAAAAAAAGTAAACAATTCTCATTTTCTTGTTTTAGTACTTTTTTTATTATTAAATTTCTAATTCTATTGATTTATGCTTTATAAGTTTGATATTTACCGAACAACTTTTATTCACACATTCTGAAAATTTTTTTATTAGGTAATTATTTTATTGAAAGTTTCATTAAATTTTATTGATAAAATCTTACATACGATTCAAGTTTTACAGAAAATTTTCGTAACATTTTGTAAGATATGATTTCGAAATTACTTGATTTGTGTTATATTAAGATGTAAAGCTAGATGAATATTTAATCTATATACGAGTAAGTGTTAATTGTTTAATATAATAATATTAAGTAAACTTTATTTATTTAAATTGATTACAAAATCTACAAAGAAACAGATTAATGTGTAAATCAGTTTATACTTGTTTAATAATTAATTAATTTTTTAATTTAAACTAATACCGTGGATCACTTGCTATAGTGATGGATGTAGTCTGTGTTAGGCGCTTCATATACACGTGCTGGGGCTTCCATAAGTAAGTATTTCCTGCGGAGATACAATACCAATGCACAATTGCATCCTCACGTTCAATGCATCGAATTAATTACTGTTGCACATCCCATTCAATATGAGTGCATAAAAGAAAAAATGATTGCACTAAACAATGAATATGCAACTTAACAACTTATAGAGCTCAATAAACGATCCATTGTTAAGACATAAAGTTCTTTTTTATTTTTTTAAGTTATAAATTACCTCTAAAACATTTAGGAAATACTAAACTATAAATGTACTGCAATGAACTCGGTAGAGTATGCCAAGATTTATGGATCCACCGATTTAAATTATTATTATTATTATTCATAGCGCCACCTAAAAAAATATTTTTAAAGGTTTATTTTTTTATTTAGATAAATATTGCGTTGTATTCTACAAACAGCTTCCAGCAGTAATTTCTTAAATGAGAGGTTTTTTATTTTTCATTTAATCATTTAATGCATTATGTCTTACAGCTTTATTACGAGTAATTTTCCAGTGTTTTTATTAATAAATCAGGAATTTAAAAAATAGGAGTGAAATGTTTATAAAACAAAATTTACTGAAATTTTCAGACTAGAATAGAAATATCTTTTAATTTTTTTAATTCATTAATTTATTTTAAAAATTGTAATGAAAACTGGTTGCGGCCTATTTTAGTTTAAAAAAAATTAAGTTAACGAATAGAACAAAGAACAAGGGTAGTATGATCTTTTTAATTGGAATTTCTTTGACTGATTTGATGCTATTCTCTATTCCTCTTTGTCCTATCAAAGAGGTTTAAATCTTTTAAACCTCAACCTATTTACTATATCTTTGTCCTTCACTATCTGTTTTATATAGTCCAATCTTTGTTTTCATCTGCAATATTATTATCAATTAAATTGGTTACGGTTTAACACGTTGTTTTTGTTTTATTTATCTATTTATTCATTCAATTATCGTTATCTTTTTTATTAGTCTTGGTTTAGTTAGTTGTTTTTTATATTAACTTATTTTGTTTAATTTAAACAGATTTAAAAATTATTTTTCCTTATTCTTCAGTTTGTCATCTAAGTTTAGATATTTTTGGATTAATAACCAACGATAATTTAAAAAATTAAATGCGGATGTCTTAAACATAGTTCACCAACTTAGTTTATCTCTAAAAAATTCTTCCAAGAATTTTTCTTTCATCCTACTACTCTTAAGATATATTTCGTATTTAATTGACCCATATAATTTTTAACATCTACCTACACCTTATTTTAAAGGTTTCTGTTTTTCCTTTTCTGTCCATGATTTGCTAAAAAAAAAAAAAAAAAAATACAAAACTCCACACAAAAATATTTTCAAAGACTTCTTTCTAACTTTTAGATCTGTATATGGTAGAACTATTCCAGAAGCTTTTTTTTCGTGACAGTTCTATTGTTTGTGCTATTCTACTTTTGAAGTCTGCATTGTTTAGTAATTTACTAACTGAATAAAAAATGTACCTACTTCTGAAATACTGTCTAAGAGTAAACCATGACATTACGTATATTTTATCATTTTCAATTTCTGCAAATGCAGTCATTTAAAACTACATATTTTTTCTGCTTTTTCCTGTCAAGTCGTATTTTTCCATTGTATATTATGTATTATATATATATGTATATATATATATATATATTTACAATAATCATGGAATAAATGAAGGATTTCATAATATTATTTTAAACAATTTTTTTTTTAAAGATATCTGGAAGCAAGAAAACAACGAAAAATATTAATTAAATTATCTATATTTAATTTTTAAGGTTCCTTCCTGAATTTTATTTTTAGTGATCCGGATTGAAAAATTTTCCTTATAATATATTTAAAAATTTTTAAAACAGATCATTAAGAATATCTGAATAACCTGAGAAGTAATTAATATTTGTGATGACGTCATCTTTGTGTCCCTGACCTTTGTTAACTTCTATTGCATTGCGCTAGTACCCATCACTATCAGTCATTATGCTGTATCTCATTATTAATTTTCATTGTTTTTTTCTTACCTGACTGTTCCAATTAAATAATTGTGTAAAATTTCTATCGCGTACAATTTTAAATTTACTTTATAATAACGGTAAGGATGTTTTTTTTAAATTTTCAATTCAAAAAATTTCTTAACCAAAAATTTTTTACTATCATCTGCTGACTACAGATAGTTCGTTAAAAGTTATAGAAAGCTACGTTGAAAATATGATAATAAAAGTATGGTTATAAAGGTATGGATAATAAAGATAATTATATCTAGTTTTTAATTAATCGACAGATAACTGAAACAAATATAAAACATAAAATTCTATACAAAAAAATTTAAAAAAATCAACAAAATAAATTCATGTAGGCTGCAAAAAGATTCAAAAAGTTGATGTCGTTTAAAATAGCCAGAAGGTTGTATAACAATATTACAATATTATAACATAGTGCAGAATATTTTTCATAATATTACAATATTATTATTATATTAATATAAATAAATATCGGATAAAAAATAAACCTGCATTGTGGATTAATTTGTATAAATTTTTTATTTCCATTTTCATCTTTACAAATAATTCTACAGTTATTGAATTGATTACTGTTAAAAGGAGTTGAATTATTGATATTGGCAGTATGATTCGTAGAGAAAAGAAAAATTCAAATATATATAGATCATAAATCGTTATAATTGAATCCTGAAAAGGCCTATGTTGCGTTAGAAAATTAGCATTAAGATTTTTATTCCAAGCTGTAGCAATAGTCTATCAATGAACTATTTAACTGTTTTACAGACATTAGAAGAAATAAAAAATTAAATTTTTAAAAACCAACCCAGTTTAAAAAAATCTTTAAAAAAGTAGTCATTAAAAATCATGGAGATGGGAAAAAGAGAACAAAATAATATAAAAATCCATTTATAACAGAATTATGAAACTTCTAGCAATTCCAGACCACTAGTGGAACATTATTACTATTATACAAATTTAATAGATATATATTAAACCTTTGCAAATCTGTAGATGGTAGCATTATTCCCGCTTGCTAGTATTTTCATATTGAAAGAACCATGTGACCACATTTTCTGATATAATTAATTTAGTGTAGCTAATGCCCGTAACAAAAAAAAAATTATCTTATTTTCCACACCACAAATTCGAATAATAACAGTTTGAATTAATCAAACACTTCTAGTTTACTTCGTGAAAGAAGTCATACCATAGATTTCTTACTCACTTGAAAAAAACAAGAATCCCATGTTAGTTTCCGAGGAAAAACAAAGAGAAATTATATCCAGTAGCTTTTTCCACGAAACCCCACAATTATTACATACTCTTATGCTCTCGAAAATGAAGTTAAGTTAGATATCATCCCTCGAAAATGAAGATTATATTCATCTCTGCTAAGGGTTATTTCACTATTCACTACAGGAAATAGCTGTGTAGTGAACATCATTACATTCAGAGTAAGAAAATCTGCTGATCCCTCTTTTATTATTGACCAAAACTAAAAAAAAACTAAAATGGTCACAACCATTATTAAAACTGGGATAGTTTAATGCGAAAAATTATTCCACCCTTTAGATAAAATATGCAACAAGCCTTTACTTAGTAGGAAAATAAAAGTAAGTAAAAATAAACCCGACCCTGGCAAAATAAAATTTTACTATTTTTAAACGTATCTCTCATCTTTTGAATAATTTTTCCCTGTTTAGCCTCCGGGAATCACCGTCACATGATTACTTCAGAGGATGAGTGAGGATGATATACGTAAGCGTAAGTGAAGTGTAGTCTTGTACAGTCTCAGATCTACCATCTTTGATACGTGTAGTTAATTGAAACCCAACCACCAAAGAACATCGGTATCCAAGATCTAGTGTTCAAATCCGTATAAAAGTAACTGCCTTTGCTAAGATGTGAAGGTTGGAACATTCGACTTCGAAATCAGCTGATTTGCGTTCACCACTAGACCAACCCGGTGGGTTCTGTTTAATAATTTGTATTATTAATATTATCTTCTTTTTTTTTTAATCTAATCCTGGTTTATGGAATAATTTTTTGCTGGTAAACTGCTTATTCCGTTAACCAGATTTTCATATTTGACTGTAGTGACAGAATGAAAAAAAATTTCTCTTTGTCTAAATTTAAATTTCATTTTTTTAATACCATTAATAAAATGTGAAACCAAATCTATTCGTGTTGTTAGGCTCGATAATAACAGTTTTTTTTTTTTGGAACAAAACACAATGTGGTCTGTTGTTTTTGAACAAAAACGTGCTCTCCCTCAAAAAAAAAAAACAAAAAAAAAAACTCGTGTCCGCGTCATTGTAACGAAGGTCTGGCTATATCTCTTGTTATTTAATCCAATTTTTATTTCAGTGTAATTAATTTAACTGAAGATTCCATTAGCGGTCAGTTCCATGTTAACAGTTAAATAATTATTTGTAAGAAATATTCACGATAATTGAAAAGTAATAAAACTGCGTCAAGTTATGTTAAAAATCAGCTTTTATTATTATCTTAATCGGTATTTTTAACGGTCCATTTGTATAAATCAGAAAATAACATGTGTTCTAATCAAGAAAATAAAAGTATAACCTTATTGTTACTGAATAGTTTATGAAAAGAAAAAAGTAAGATTGTTATTGTCATTGTTGTTTTGCGATCGTTGAAAACGAATCGGTTGACATCGGCTAATGGAACTCATTCGTCGAAGCAAAAGCAAAAACGAAGAAGGAAAGAATAAAGAAGACCAACTAACTATAAGCGGGCCAGGTCGTTGATGCTATTGTATTTTTCATGTCTAGTTAGAGGTGCCACTTCCGTTCACTTCATACGGTTATAATGCCTGGTCACTCATTCACTTATTTATACTATGCACACACGTTCACATGCACATAACACTATATACTTTACAGTTGTGAGTGGTTATATTAAGATGTCTCAAAACAAATGAGGAATGCCGCTCCATCAATCCCCCCGCCACCTTCATCACTACTTCTTCTTTACGTCGTAAACGACCACCCGCTCCGCTTGGGAAAATACACAACCCCAATATTTCACTCTCACTAATATTATGTCCGAATGTCTTTCCTTCTATTGTCAAAAAAGAAGCGTTCACGTGTCAAAAGAAATCCGACAAAATATAACATGTCTACTTTACTTTTTGTAGCAAAAATAACGAAGGTTTCACACTTTAAAATCACCGCTATAAAAACACCCACTAAAACACCCTTAAAGCTGTCACTGGACATGATAAATAGGTGCAATATTATTGTGAGCAGACTTATTTATTTTCTTTTTTAAATCGGTGGAAAATTTTATTTAATGATGAATAGAATTTTTTTGTATAACGTTATACACTTATATTTTTTTCTTTAAAAAATATAAAAAAACACATCTTTTTAAAAATTTAATACGATATATAATTTCGGTATTTAAATACAATAATTAAACAATTAAATTTATCAGTATAACTATCTACAGAAAATTGTTTTCTCTGTGTAATTTATTAATTTTATTTAAAAATTAAACTATAAATTTATAAATATAATAATCAGAGAAAATTTTATTCTCTATAATTTTTTATTTCATATTTGAATATAGTTATCATTAATTACGATTCTTAATTCCTTTATATCAAAATTAAGTATTTCTCAACTTACTCAGTTCTAATAGTATTTTACTAATGTTGATCGTATACGGTGCTTAGTAATCGTTCTGTTGCATTACATTAGATATAGAGCCTGACCCACCGGCTTGGTCTAATGGTGAGCGCGTCATCCCAAATCAGCTGATTTGGAAGCCGAGAGTTCGAGCGTTCAAGTCCTAGTAAAGTCAGTTATTTTTACACCGATTTGAATACTAGATCGTGGATACCGGTGTTCTTTGGTGGTTGAGTTTCAATTAACCATACATCTCAGGAATGGTCAAACTTGAGACTGTGCAAGACTACACTCTCATAAATATCATCCTCTGAAGTATTATCTGAAAGGTAATTACCGGAGGAATAAACAGGAAAAAGAAGCAAGATATAGAGCCTAAAATTAATTAATATAATTTGGTTTCGCCTCTATATTGTATAATGATTATGTGAATTTAGTTGTTATTTAATTCTTAATTAGAAAATTTAATTAAATTTTAATTATTGTAAAATTAAAACAATACTTTACATTATTTTATTAACTTGATTTTTTTTACCTAAAATAATATATTTTTAAAACAAAGTATTGTATTCAGTGCTTTTAATTTGATTTATTTCTGTTGTTTTAAATAAGATGATGATAAAATTGTAATAAATATCATCAGTAACTGTAGTTTATTTGGTAAAATCATTTGGTGACTTGTAAGGTTGGTTTGAACGAAGTTCTCCGTTTAATTTTTTCTTTAATGAAATTCTTTATTTATAAAAACAAAATAAGTACTTACATAATTTAACTTATTATTTTTTAAATTTAACTATATTTTTCTGATGTCAAAATATTAAGTTTTTTCCAGCAAGGATAAATATATAGTTTTATTGATAGTAATCAGTAACTATTTCTAAAATAGAATAAACTATTAAAATAATATAAATAATTTCAGTATATTTTTTATAACTAAGTTATTATTTATTTATTTTTAGAAATAAACAAAGTTATTTTAATTTTTATCAAGTAAAAGCAATTTAACATCATTTTTTTAATTTACATAAAAAAAGCTTAAATGCTAATTTTTTTTTAAATCAAAGGCAAATTTATTTTGTTGTAATAATTCTATGCACGTTCCAGACGCTGGAAGTAAAGAACTACCACATTATCCATTTCCTGTATAATCTTGTATACAGAAGTCTTGTATATATGTGCTATTGTTATTTACCTACCGAACAAGCAATAATATTTACAGTGGATTACTGAACCCGTGTATATGTGTGTGTTCTTCTTATGAATGCAACCTTTAAAAAAAATCTTCTTTTTGAGAAATTTTTATAAAACCAGCGTATTTATCTACAAGTGTGTGACTGTAGTTGTATATTATTTTTATATTTTTGCAATTTGTTATTCTAGAACATAATTATATTTATACAACAAAAGTAACTTTCTAATTAAAAGTAAATTATTATTTTAGAATTAATACGTTGATGAAAACGATCTCAATGTAAATTTGTTGTTAATTCTTAAGTCCATTTACCAGAATAGTATTGGTTATAATATTTATACAAAGCCGTGAAGTGAAATTCATAGATAATTTTATAATGAATTTCTGGATAAGGGAAAAATATCATTGTAATTTACAGATTTGTTCAAAATTAAAATCTGGAAAAAACAAAGCAATTTATTAGTTAATTAAACAACTGTAATACATGGAAAAAAAATATATATATATTTTTTAAATGTGAAATTTTTCAGTATAAAACACTGGTTAAACATTTGGACAAATAAGTTGAAAATGTAGAGGAATTTAAATTGAAGTATAATTGGAGTTAAAATTAAAAAAAAAAGAACTAGAAAGAAAATTGTGAAGGTGGGAGAATTATGCAAAATCAAGTTAAAAGTTAACAGTTATATCAAGTAAATTGAAGTTTCCATTAATAATAAAATAAACACGATGTATTTAGCGATTCAAATTGTTTAAAACAATATATAGGTCAGGTGCACTTCAACAAAATCATAAAAAAAGGTTCATACTTACGCCAAAAATAAGTACCTTTTTCTTAAGTTTAAAACAATTTTCTCATAATAATTGTTAATTTAACGTTTTATTTTTAATAAATATATTAAAAAAGTGATGCAGAAAACGACTTAAGACAATTTAGAGGTCAAGCAACGTCTAGCTCAGTGATCAGTACTGCTTGTGAAGATCTGGTCATATTTATTACCATAAATATTACCTAGTATAAATATAATAATAATAATAAATATAAACTTATAACAACAAATATAACCTACATTTCAGTGGGCTTAGCATGTCTCGGTGAAGAATACAATAGGAGACAACCTCACTTTTATTGGATAGGCTATACGACTCGCATATATTTCAGATTATTTCCCCATAATGATACAACTCATTAATTCAAGTAAATATTTTACAAAAGTTAATAAAATGGTTTCTCGTAATAGATGGAAACAGTATATTGTTTCCTACAGAAAAGAATTACTGTTGCTTTACTCTGTGCTATTGCATTTTTTATTACTATGACTCATGTAAAACAGGTACAAATCCCATTAAGCAAAAGTATCTTTCAAAAATTATTTCTCTGACAGTAATGATGTTAGTTCTTCTGTCGGTAGCTGTGGTAATCGGAGTAAAGCTTTTATTCGTAAGGCCGAATGTTATCTGCCTTTCAATGGGCTTATTACACATTATTGTATTCGGCTCTATGAAGAAAGCTACGGGAAATCATTTACGAGGTCTGTTCAAGAAATACGTAGTTGTTTGAATTGCGCGAGTCCAGCTGGTTCCTGTAAAATCCGCTTGGCGTCGTCATGTTTGTACAGATCAGCTGATTGCAACGAGTTTTTTTGATTGCAAATAAAATTATTGGTTGCTTAGCTACGCGGTTGTTTGTGAAGTATGTTTTTTCGTTTGGCGGGTTTTAGAATGAGTGACTTGAACGAGCAAAGAGTTGCTGTGAAATTTTGTGTTAAACTCGGAAAATCTGCGAGTGAAACTTTTGATTTGCTCAAGACGACTTACGGCGACGTTGCTATGAAGCGTGCGACATGCTTTAAGTCGCATAGACGTTTTAAAGATGGTCGTCAGTCGATTGAAGACGATGAGCGTCCTGGACGTCCCTTCCACGTCAACTGACGATTCACACTTAGACAAAATCAACACCCTGGTTCGGGCAAATCGACGTCTGATCATCAGAGATCTTGCTGAAGACTGTGGGATATCAGTTGGATCATGTTATGAGATTTTCACCGAAAAATTGAAGATGCACCACTGGTTTTTTCATCACGACAACGCTCCAGTCCATTCAGACCTCAGAACTCGTGATTTTTTGGCCAAACACTCGATCGCTGTTCTTCCCCACCCACCCTACTCACCTGAACTCGCTCCTTGTGACTTCTTTTTGTTCGCCAAACTCAAAAGACCTTTGAAAGAAAGAAGATTTGAGTCGATTCCCGAGATTGAGGCAAATGCGACGAAGGAACCGAAGAACATCACAAAAGAAGCGTTCCAGGACTGTTTACAAAAGTGGAAACACCGTTGGGATAAGTGTGTGCGTCGGGGAGTAGAGTACTTTGAAGGGGACCCAGACAAGTAACTTCTAAATAAAGTACATTTTGTTTTATGACGTTAGTCTACGTACTTTTTGAACAGACCTCGTATTCCTCACTCTCTTTTTTCAGCCTGGCATGGTATGTTTTTATACTTGGAAATAACTATGCAATTTTTCCTGGCTTTGCTTCGTGTCAAAATATATACAATATACCGGTTTTGACTGACATAACCTTGTAGATTATAATAGTTTATATTGATACAAAAGAAGGCATACAGACAAAGGTACATTTTCTGAGATCGTATTTTGGCACAGCAGCAATTTAAAAAAATAAACTGTCAAAGTTTAGTTTTCATCTTCATCTTCTGTGATTAGAAAGTTTTTACCAGTTTCAGTCAAGAAATTCACGTCAGTGATTACTTGAACTTCTAAGATTGTTTTCCAACACGCAAACGTCAACACCATAAGTATTCTTTCCTCCTTCACAAAATAATCATGCTTATGCAGTTTTAATATAGACAGCTGCAGGCAATAAAATGTAGATTCAGTTCTTCTTAAATCCTCATTTCTGAACTATCCTTTATTTTGAAACCCCTTCACCATTTTCATTAATTTCATTTCGGCAGCTTGCACTTTATTCAACTTTAAGTTTCGTATTGTCTAGCTCTGATATATCATTTTAGGTGGTACTCTGAAGAAATCGAACGGATTGTTAAAACTTTGCCTTCTGAATTGTATTACTAAAGTTATCTTTTAAGATCTCACGCGCCCGACCGTCCGCCAACGCGCGCACAAACACATACACACAGATTCATTTAATTAAAGGTGTGAGTTATTTTTTATTTATCTGTATTATCTGAATGTTTACTAAAGAATTCCGGTACTTTTTATTCCAGTTTAGGGTGGTTGTATATGAATTCAGACGAATACAAAAGAAAGGAAATGATGGCGCTAACTTGACAGCAAAAGCGTTGAAGGATAAGAATTTGATGTCTAAAAGATTTGCAACATCCTGAATGAGGGTGTTCTTGTTAAATTCGTGGGATATATTCGTTGAGAAGACCCTTGACCGGTTCATTGCAATCATAGCTCAAACAGCGGGAAGCCGACGGGGAATGTTGTAAAGGCGGTGGCCGCGGTGGCACCATATTATACATTGCTAACGCACAAATCACTTTGCACCCTCCCAATCTTGTTTATACTAAAACCGCCCTTACATTCTAAAGATATTTTCTTTAATAATAATCGTTTGTAGCCTAGTGGTACGGTTTTGTAATAATTTTTGATACTATCATTTGATGACTAGGAATATTTTTAATGCTGATTATTTATTCGTAAAATATTTATAGTTTTTTCAATTTTGGATTGTTTTATTTAATCCTTTCTAAATATATTTTCCGATTAATACAACCAAAAATCAACTAAAAATAAATATTCTGTTTATCTTGTAAGCTTTGCATGATTGTAAGTTGTTAGTTTTTCTGTAATGACCTTCTAGTTAGGTGGTTAATTATTATTCATTGAAACCATTACATTATATTAATTAGTAAAACAATAATAATGCAATATAATACTCATAGCGCCGTTGATTATTTAATAACAAAAGCATTTCATTACTTTTAAAGCTAGTGTTTATTTATATATTAAAAAAAGAAGAAATTTTATGTTATTTTGAGCCAATATTTCGGAAAGGTTTATGATAAATGAACTAAAATAAAAATTAATGTGGACAACACATGACTTGTACGCCTATTAAATTACATTTACACATTTTTTTTTAATAAAAACTACATAAAATTTTATTTCATTAAAAACTTTTGAGATTTTTTTTTTGTTATTGAATTATTATTCATCGTAAACATTTTTTTACTATGAGAGGTTAACAGTTATTAATAAAATAAAAAAAAAAAAAAAATGGAGATGAAGTCTGATTCGAACCTTGTAAGTCTGATGTGCCTTCTCCTTGTAAGATCCGAATATTTTATTAATTAAAATTTTATTTGGCTATAACTCTGGAACCAATAAAAATAAATACCACTTATGATATATCGTTGAAAACCTCTCAATGAAGGCTTATTACTGCAATTAAGAAAAAATCAAAAATCCAATTTTTATTTTTGATTTTGGGCTTTTTTGGACACTTTTGGTTCAGTAGATTGCAATCAAAATGGGAGGTGCAAAACTAGATGTTATAACACAGTCCTAAATCTAAAATTTCAACATCCTACGGCTAATTGTTTTGAGTTATGTACGTACGTACAGACGTCACGCCGAAACTAGTCAAAATGGATTCATGGTTATTTCCGTTGAAATCTCAAAAACCGAAATATTTCGTGTTCGCAATACTTCCTTTATTTCGTACAAGGAAGTAAAAAAAACATTAATTTGAGAAACAAATACTGTTATGTTATAAATTATGTAAATACTATCGTACTGTGATCCTAGAATATTAATTACAATCATATATCTTTTCTTTTTGGATTGTTAAGCGGTTATGAGTTAGGTGACCATTGAGTTTAAAGCTGAAGTATAGAAGAATGAATTTTTTTGAAAGTTAAAGAATGTCCTGGAATGAAGATGGTTTTTGGTGATGATGATTGAGGTTACTGTAGAATAACTTCTACATTGATCCAGTACCATCTAAATGAAAATGGTAAACTTATTAAGTTCAGTACAAATAAAACTTATTTGTATACGAATCCACTACTAAAAATTTCCTTTTAAGCGATTTCTTGCTGTATGTATATAATCTTTAAAAATATAATTTAGTTCACCGTCTTATGTTGCGTAACCAAGTAATTCCTTCTTCCAGCATATTGTTGTCTTCAATCTTCCCTTCAGTCAGCCGCAGCAGATTAATCACATCATCTGTCCCAACTTTATATATGAAATGGATACCAAATAAAATCTTTAAAATATTTCATTTCATTCATTTGATATTTCATATCAAAACGCAATTATCCAATCACTGTATTTTATTTGTTAGTTTCAACCAATAAACCTTTACTTTATTTTACCGAATTGCATCCTTATATGAGTTTTCTTGAAGGACCGTTTCTTAAAATAATAATAATGATGATAATAATAATAATATATTAAATATAAATGACATATATAACGGTGCATAATTTTTTAATACCCAAACCTTTTTAAGATATCTTTAATTTACACAAGATCATAATATATTTATAATAGCTTTTTTTTCTTTTTTCACCTCCGGAATTCCCGTTATGTATTGCTTCAGAGAATGACATGAATGACAATTAGCGTGGGAAATGCCATGCCTGACCGGGATTCGAACCCGGGACCTCCGGTTGAAAGGCCGAGACGCTACCACTCCCACCACGGAGACCGGCACATATATGTATATGAATTATAAAAGCCTTTATACAAATCTGTTAACATCTTTTTAACACACATTTATTTTTAAAATTACGTACCGATTTATATGATTATATATTTGTATGATTTTTTATTTTTATGATTATTATTTATATGATTATTTATTTTTTATTTTTTTGAGATAACTGAGAGAACCATTTATGTATGAGGAAATTTCTTATTTAAAAATATTTTCCAGTGGTTTTTTATGTAGCTTTACTGCTGTCTTAGACTTTATAACGTAATGTTATATCTTGATGCAATTTTGATTTTCAAAGTATTTCCGCACGAAGATTGAAGAAACTCGTTAAGAAACTTATACGTATGTTCAAGATGTCTTCATACTCAACAACAAATATTTGTTCTGAACTTAGTACATATTTTGAACATTTGTACTTACGAACTATATACCCAGTGAATTTATTTTTTTGTGCACTATCGCAGCACTATTTCGCAAAGCTATGTGTCTCCTTGTCATCATTGCCGTGTTACGAAGCAACACAAGAGTTAGAAAAGGCTTCCATCATAATGTACCGCAATTCTTCATTAATTGCGTATCGACGTTGAGACTGAGACAGATTTTGATTTGAAAACTATATGTATTGTATAGATCTCATTTCGAGAAAGATAAAGATAGCATGAACCAAAACCAATCAAAGACATTTCTGCTCCCATGAAAAAAATTTAAGGAAGGGAATAAAAGTTGTTGAAAAATTTCACATACAGACTTTTAATAAATTTATTTAAAATTCAAAAAGGCTATTAGATATTGGTTAAAAAATGAAATTTCAGTTTCATTATTGATGAAGTAAATTTCCCAGCTATGATGTTTCTCACCGTTGTTGGATATCACAAGGTTTTATTCAATATGTGAGACAAAAATTAAAAGTTATTTCATCCCTAATAACGTCTGTTTTAGAAAAGAAAATTAAAAATAATTTTAAAACCTCTCCGTATAATAAGGAACGTACTTTGAAGGTACTTCATTTAAAGAGAAATAATGAAAAATTTGAAATAAATAGACAGCAATATTGATAAGGATAAGAATATCGCCCCATTACCATCTGATTAGGGTTAAATATTCTGTTAGCCGTTCAACTACATATTAGAAAAAAAAAGAAAATGATAATACATGCTCATTGTAGTTTTGTATCATTTTTCTACGTTAATAATTAAAATAAAACAATAATATTTATTATCTAAAAATTTACTTTCATTGTCAGCATTAATATTGCGTTATTATAATATTATGATTTATATATATATTTTTTTTATTGTTAGTATTAGTAGTGCTATTATTATGACACCTGTGCCAATACTTATCTTTGTATTAGATACGAATTGTATTTAAATTTCTTTGATAGGTATCTTTACCGTATCAAAGAATATCATCTTCACCATCTTATGATATTGATATTACGATTATATTTGCATTCATATTCGCTCAGTAGGAGATCCCCTTTATAATTCACCATGTATTATTTAACATTGTTGCATATTGTTGTCTAGTATCATAGCTCCGAGGGATTGTAATAAACGTAGATCATTTAACTAAGATTTACTAACCAGTTTAGCTTTTGTTATGAGTATGTATACATGCATATGAACGTATATCGTCTAATAACAAAAGGAAGTGAATCGCTATTATTTGTAATTATTAAAAATTAATTCTACTTAATTAATTATAATACAACAAAAAAATTCAATTTTTTTTTTCATAGATAAATCTTTTTATACATTTTTATTTAAGATAATTAAAACTAAAATATTTTGGTATTTTTTTTCGGTTTAGGCCATCTGTGGACCATTACTGATGTTACTCTTCCCAATTTTACATCCTTCTAGTACTTCATTCTAACTCTCACTACTTCCCTTCTCACCACTGAATAGCCCACTCCACCTCTTTTGATATCCTAAAAACCTTCAAACCTTTTGACTGTTTCTCTGTATTTTCCTCTGTCCAGAATTGTTTGTTCTTCAATGTATATCTCTTCAAATCCTTATTCGATCTCTTTTTTCACTGATTTTTTTAATTATATAATTGAAGATAGTTTTAACTACTCTCTGTCTATCGATTTGGTATAAATGTCCGAAGTAGTTAAGCAGTTTTCTTTCATTGCATCTTCTATTTTGCCCATTCTTCCTACGGGGATTAATCTGTACTGTCCCGTTTAATTCGCTTTAGGTCCCAGAATCGTTCTTAGTTTATCTTCTCCACATTCTTATCATTTGAATATATCCAGTGCCTTTCAGAGATCGGGATTTTATTGGATACAATTCTTCTAGTCTCACTATTGTGCAATAATGTCTTATTTTTGCCTTTATTGAAGTGTTCTTGATGTTTTTTGACAGTTTACATGCTAATTCTATCCTCTGTTTCTTGTTCTATAATTACTGTTGTTTCTTAACAACTATAATTAAGACGTAACTATAATTATTGTTGTTATTAACAATTATAATTTAGTTTGATCCATTCTTCCAAGTACTTGAATTTTTCTCTTCGCTATACTTTGTTTTCATCTTTCATTTCTTCACTCTTTTTGCTGCGATGAACTCAGTTTTTTAAAAGGAAATATTTAGGTCAAATTTCTCATAAATTTCTTTAAGTATTATTATTTTAAACAAAATTTTTTTTTCTTTATTTTATATCCTATTTTCTAAGTAATCTATATGATAAAAAGATGCTAATGTAAGTTTAATGGTTAATTTTATGAGTATAGCTATGGACAGAAATTCTGAATATTTTCCTGTGCAATTTTTGTTCTACTTTTATCGACGTTCCTCCTATAAATTTACAGAGAGAAATATTCTTACTTAATGCGTACTATTGAACTGCGTATGTATATTTTCTTTCATATTTTATAATAGTTGTAACTCATTTTTTTGTTTGGTAGGTTTCAAGGAGCTTGGAATGGGCTATAAAGAGCGATGTGGAGTTAATAAATTTTAAAATATTTTAGTTTCTTTTTTCTTTTTTTTATTGGGAAAGATCTTTGTAGAAAACCATGAAAGTTTTCTGTGAATAAATAAATGAGAATGAAATTAAATGATACAAATTTCTTGCCATTATATCGTGATAAGTTTAGAATGGCTGAATACTATTAAGAAAAGTACTTAATAGAACATTAATTTCCATTGAGCACTAAAAATTGCTCTTTTTTAAAAATCGTGTGCTTTTCTGTTCGTTTTTTTTTAAATAATGATTAATATCAAGAAAATAAAAAAATATTTATATAAATGGAAAAACAAATTAATACTTTCAGATAGAGAGCTAATTATGAAAATGTCCCCAAAATTAGGGAAGTGTAACAGAGTAACACTTAGACAATTTTTATGAGATAATATAAATAAGAATTTCTCATCATATCTTTCCATTTTCCAGTTGTTTACACTTTCAGTTCCAGGCTATGGTGACCGTAAAATAAAAGGAGATTAAGGATATTTTTCCACCAATAATAGTCTTATTTTATCATTGTATTTTAGCTCAAAATTATTTATTTAATTTTTATCATATGGATTGAAGTAATTGATATATGTTAAGAGTGTACGATTTGATTGTGCCATAAATAACCAAAACTTTTACCGGTATCAAAACTTAAAAGGGTCTGCAACACTTTTTTTATCTAAGCTCTCGAGTTGGTCATTCATTCTGTATCAATTAATATTAAATAGTTCTTAAAGATTATACTAAAAAATATTATTGGCCAACCTATTTCAAGCTATTATGGAATAAATATTGTGTTGAAAACAGACTTATTTTTTGAATTCTTCGCTAAAAATATTTCTCTGAAAACATAATTTAAGTAATGACATGGCTTGATAGAAATAAATAAATAATTTAAATTGAGTCTATTTTATAACGACTATTAAATAATTAATGTAAAATATTATTTTATTATTTCAATTTGTATATCTAATAAAAAATAATTATTTTTATTTAATAACCGATTCCGATAGTTTTCGGATGTTTTTTTACACCTCCAAAATAATATTTATTCAATTTATTCGGTAGAATGTACAATTAAAATTACCTATGATGGTATATGAATTTTATGGTTATGAAATATAACCAGGATTTGATCACAGAATTTTTCGGGTAAAAGGAGACTATACTGTTTCGTATAGTAACATATGTTTATATATATGAATATTAACTTTAATTTATTTAAGTTTATTTTTCTCTTAATTGGATAAAATTAACTATAATAATAAGACATATTTTATTTAAAAATATTACCTTTATTAATTTCTTAGGTTAACCAATCAACTATACAAACTTATAAATTAAATACAATATGTTTCACTTAGAATTCTCTAAGCTTCTCAGGTGACAATACACATTCATACACACATCATACAAAGTATGATGTAATACATAAGGAGTATGTAAGAGAATGTAAAAGAAGTGAAACGTAGTGAATTTAATTTATAAGTTTGTGTAGTTGATTGGTTAATCCAAGAGATTAATAAAGTTAATATTTTTAAGTAAAATACTTATTATTATTATATTGAGTGTTTATTTTAGAGTGATAGAACTTTCGATAGGGTTAGCTGTCATTGTTTTTTTTTTGATCAGATTTTGTTTTTGTCATATCAGATCATTGAGTATTGGCAAATGATCATGGAAAGACTGTTGCCGCAACAACGTTTAGAAATTGTGGAAATATATTTCCAAAATCAATGTACTGTTGGCCAAACGTATAGATAGCACTTCGTAATTTTTATAGTGCACGTAATCGTCGAACAGAGCAACTTATTCGTCGAACTACTGACAAATTCCGAACAACATTTACTCTATTCGATGAAAAACTTACAGGACAAAAAACTGTACGTACAGGAGAAAATTTCAGTGTTGTTAGTGGCAGTGTTCAAGAAGTTCCGAATGTGTCTATTTGTCGCCGTTCTCGACAACTTTAACCTTGTTCATCCGCTACATGGAAATTTTACATGAAGATCTTGGTTTACACCCATACAAACATACTTGCTTGGCTTCATACTTGCAGTTGGTGCAAGAACTGAAGCCGCAAGATGTCGTTTGGTAAATGACGCCTAAATCAATTGGAAACTGATCCACTTTTTTATCGAAAAATTGTGTTTAGTGACGAAGCTCATTTCCGGTTAAATGGTTTCGTCAACAAGTACTATTGCCGAATATGAAGTAAGACCAATCCTTAGGAAATTCACAAGGCTCAGGTGCATCCTGAAAAATGCATTGTATTGATTGGGTTACATACTGGAGCCATCGTCTGACCTTATTTCTTTAAAAATGAGGCTGGAGCGCGTGTTGCTGTCAATGTTGATCGTTACAGATCAATGATCAGTGATTATTTATTTCCAAATTTGCATGACATTGACCTGCAACAGGTTTTTTTCAACAAGATGGTGCCACACTCCATACTGATATCAAAACAATCGATTTATTGAAAGAACAATTTATCGAGCAAAATTATTTTAGAAAATGGTCCAGTGAATCGGGGTCCAAAATCATGTGACCTAACGCCACTGGATTATTTTCTTTGTAAATTATGTGGTTTATGCTGATAAACCAGCAACAATTGACGCTTTGGAAGCCAACAAAATTCGTGTTATTAACAAAATACGTTCCCAATTACTTGAAAAAGTGGTTCAAAATTGGACTGATCGAATCCAGTTCCTCAAAGCTAGTCGTGGTGGACATATGCCGGAAATTATTTTCAAAAGTTAAATGTCAAAAAGTTATCTTTGAAATAAAAACAAAGTTACTTCAAACTTACTTTTTTATGTGTTTTATTTCAATTCAAAGTTCTGTCGGTTTAAAAAACCGCTTTATATATATATATATATATATATATATATATATATAGTACTTACATTCTAATTAATATATTTCCTATACTTTACAGTACGGTAGATCTTACATTTTAGGAGGGTTTTCGAACAAATATTTTGAACAATTATTTATCCGTAGAGGGAGGTCGGCCTTAGATGCGGTGGAAGACGATGCGGCCTTAGATGACGAGAAGAATTCGTGAGAAGTTATGTGTGCTCGTGGCGTTGTGTGTCCGCGCAACGTTTTTATTGTGTGACCCACGGTGCCATCGGGTCCGCGCTGGTAAACATGAGAGTTTCCCAAAAGGGAAGGTGTAAATAAACCTTCGAAGGATAATCCTTTCTTATCTCAATGGCCGCAAACTCATCTGCGAGGCGACGGACGGACAGGTTGAACGGCGTATAGACCGAACCTTGTGGTATTCCTCTATTTATATACCGAGCGAGATGATTAGCTCGCTCTATCTTTGACGAGCTAAATATCTCGCCGAAGGACCTACCGTTTCGTAGGTCCTTTGGCGAGCTGTTTAGAAACACTTAAAGTTCTGCAACGAAATTGATCCTTTTGTAATAGTATTGACGTCTTCAAGAAGGAAGTAGAATCTTTATTCACTGATTCCAAATTGTGATTGGATGACTAATTATAAGAAAGAGATTAAGATGAATTACAAAGTTACTGTTTTGATAATGATTTATGCAGATCAATATGTGACGAATTTTGAGAATATATTAAGGAATTGATACTGTTTTTGTTATATAAGGACAATATACCGAATTATTTCGGTATTGTTCTATTGTCTCAAAATCAATAACAAAATCTATTATTATTACTTTTACTATAAAGGAAAATTTTGTCTAAACATTTTTAGTTTTATTTAAAATTGGGTAGGTTTACTGTATAGCCGCTGTCTGTACGAAATAAAACGCACGGAAAAGCAATGCAATACGCGAGAAACGTAGATTTCGATAAAAAAAAAATTAATGCAAAGAAACTGCATTAAGTAACTAATTTCAGTCGTCGATGTTTAGAAAGCTCAGATGACTCGCAGAGTGGATAGGTTTGCAGGATCAGCGACTAGCTGCTTGCTAACTAAATCCTCTCGTGGAGTATTATCCCCTTTATGGGGCTATTAGCAGTACCAACACTACTTCATTCAGACATCCAAGATGGAACTATTGTCTTTATGCTTTGTGTATGCTTTGAGTAGAAATATCAAGGTGAGCTACGGTTGTTTGAAATGCGCAAATATTTATTTTATTTTTACCTTTAATATTTAATTAATTTTCATTAAGTCTTTGTATGAAAATACGTAACTGTAGAATTTAAACTAATTCTGATTTTAAATCTCTATAGCACAGCAGTAAAATATTAAATAATGATAAAAGAAATATTTAATACTGACAACTAAATAATGATTAACATTAAAAAAATAAAAATTATTTTTAAATTTAATAAGTAATCATGTAATTTATTTATAAAGAAGTCTTCTACTAAATTTTCTAGAAAAGATTTAATACGATTCCACGTATCTTATAGTTATTATCAACCTGAAAGTCTTCAGGATTTCCCTGTACAAACTAAAAAAATCCCATTCGGCACGCCGGAAGGCGTAGGTAGATTTCACCGGTGCTAAGTAGGGGATAAAAAGATTCCCACCTTTAAAGTTAAGAAAAAGTTCAAATTTACTCAATACGACAATAGTTGCATGTGTAAAAAGTTTTACATGTTTAGCATACGACAAGCCCCAGCTTCTTACAATTCCAGCAACATTTTGGTCATCCTTGCCGTAAGGGTTGGTCATATCAAAAATTGTTTTAGGCAAAAGTTTTAGAAGACTAACTACGACTTCAAACTGATTCAATACTGTGCCTATTAAGGGATGTATGATTTTTTTTGTCTTCGAGACTCCATTTTATCCCTCCCTGGGACAATGGTTGGTGATATCATGGTTGGTGGTAAAACTTACTTAGATAAATTTTAGGCTCTTATACAAAGAATAGTAGAAACTTTAAACGAATTCGGTATTTTACTTAATAACAAAGTTATAGCGATATTTTGTTCTTCGAAAAAGCCCCCCCCCCGTCATTTCCACCCCCATGGTCCGATTTTGGCAGTTAACAAACTCAACCGAGATTTTGGGTCGTTATATTTTATGTACCAATGTGAAAGCGACTGGCACAAAATTACGGTAGTTATCGTGTCACAAGTAAGCGAAATATATATATAAATGTATGTATAAACGTTTAAGCTGACGGTGGTTTTGGGTTCTGGGGGATGTGAAACGCGAAAATATGTCGTAATTTTCCGGAAGTCGAATCATGGTACCCATTAAAAGAAGTAGCTTTCTAGGAAATGTACCTAAAATTCAACAATATCAGAGCATTTGAACGTAACGTGAAGGAAAATCGTATTTTTACTTATGGTTAGCATGATTTTAAAAAAATTTAATTTAGAGCTTATCGTAACTTAGGTTTTTACCCACTTAGTTTGGTTTTGGTTAGTATTGGTTTATACAAGAAGTTTGGGTTTATCAAGACGTACTTTTTTTCAAAAATATCTTTTACTTAGAATTTAAATTGTATTGGTGTTTTTATTAAATTTTACAAAGTTTTGGGTATCTGAATCTCCATGAGAAGATTATACCAACGTATAAATAAATTGTTATTTATTCATTATACCATAGAATTATATGGTATAATGAGGATATTATTTTTTTTTTTCTCTTCAGTCATTTGACTGGTTTGATGCAGCTCTCCAAGATTCCCTATCTAGTGCTAGTCGTTTCATTTCAGTATACCCTCTACATCCTACATCCCTAACAATTTGTTTTACATATTCCAAACGTGGCCTGCCTACACAATTTTTTCCTTCTACCTGTCCTTCCATTATTAAAGCGACTATTCCAGGATGCCTTAGTATGTGGCCTATAAGTCTGTCTCTTCTTTTAACTATATTTTTCCAAATGCTTCTTTCTTCATCTATTTGCCGCAATACCTCTTCATTTGTCACTTTATCCATCCATCTGATTTTTAACATTCTCCTATAGCACCGCATTTCAAAAGCTTCTAATCGTTTCTTCTCAGATACTCCGATCGTCCAAGTTTCACTTCCATATAAAGCGACACTCCAAACATACACTTTCAAAAATCTTTTCCTGACATTTAAATTAATTTTTGATGTAAACAAATTATATTTCTTACTGAAGGCTCGTTTAGCTTGTGCTATTCGGCATTTTATATCGCTCCTGCTTCGTCCATCTTTAGTAATTCTACTTCCCAAATAACAAAATTCTTCTACCTCCATAATCTTTTCTCCTCCTATTTTCACATTTAGTGGTCCATCTTTGTTATTTCTACTACATTTCATTACTTTTGTTTTGTTCTTGTTTATTTTCATGCGATAGTTCTTGCGTAGGACTTCATCTATTATAGGATATTATACAATTTTTATATTTTATAGGAGCGCTTTTGAGGATATAGTCTTTAATCTTTAATTGTGTATCCTTTTTATTAAACTTATTCACACACCCGCGCGCGGATATAAAATTTACATTATTATTTTGTTTTTATACTTTAATATTAATGGTATAAAACTTAGAAAAACAAGCTTAATTTCACAGTTAGCGTCTATTATAAAATAATTAGCAAAGGTTTTAAAAGTTATACAAAGTATAATAAAGGAACACCAAAAATTAGATAGAAATGTAGTAAAGATTAGCTTCTGTGTTTACCAAGGTTGAATAACTGTCAATTAATATAAACAGATATTATTTTTGGAAATTGTAAGGAAAATAGATATTAAAAAATAGAAAAAAAATTTCGCAGAGTGCTGGAACAATCCAGCACTCTGCGTTTGAGCAATTGTAATCCATAAAGATTGACTATGATAATAATCAACTTAATTTCAGTAGGTCATTTTACGTGGGCAAACAGTGATAATTATTTTCTCATGATTTTATAAAAAATTATGAAGTTATATAATTTTGTTAAATTACTCGTTATTTTTTTATTATTTCTTGATCGTTCATTACAAGGTCTAAAATATCGAATAAAGTAATAATTCTAGATATCTTGCCCCGAATATTTTACTAACAGTTATGTATTTTGAAACTTTTACTATATTCTCCTAGTTAAAATAAGTGTAAAGAAATCAAAATTAAATCCGATGGAAATATAATAAAGAAGCAAACATTTGTTGATGGTTGGTAATATTACAAAGTCAGGTGCACAAGTCGGCAAATGCCACACCTTGTAAAGAAAGAGAAAGATTTTATATATATATATATATTCGAAAGAGAGTTGGAGGGAGATTGCGACTTATGCTTAGGCACGTTGACCAGAGATTTATGCTTGCAGTTTCATTGACGCAGGCAGAACATAGCAGTTCAGACATTGGACCGATTGTTATGAAAAAGTTATACTCATGGTAGTATACCGTATAACTACTCACGCGTATAACTGCTTATGAGAAGATTGTTTGTCGCTACATCAAGCAGTTGCACCTAGACAGACAATACTAATCTAGAGGTTCTAAATACTATAAATTATTATAGTACTTAGGTTGCGTGTCATTTTGAAACGTTAATAAATTTTTCCGCTTAGTTCTTTAAATTAATTTATCTGTAGCGTAATTTTTTTAATTATTCGTTCTATTATACATAGTTCAACTGTATAAATTGTATTTAACTGTTATTAATTTACCATAGGTTTAAATATTCCTATATTAAGAATAAATGTGCAATTTTCAACAAAATATTTATAGCAACAAATTTTTTTGTTTTTTAGTTCCGAAATATTCATTAATATATTTGTGATTTAATAAAAAAATGCAGCTTCGTAAGCAGATTTAATAATAAAAATAATAATCGCAACTATTATTATGATAATAAAATAATTACTTCGATATTTTTCTGCCCCCTACCTGTAGAAAATTTTAGCGTACATCATCAAAAGTATGAAAAATATATTTATGTACCCAATAAATCATAAATCGTATGTAAACCTATGAAACACAATATTATTAAATTCATTTTTATTATGATTATTCTTTATTATCAAATTGAATATATTTCTACTTTAAATGCAGTAGTCTCCGAAATTGGTGATTTTGAGTTTATTTTTTTAATTAAACTTCTTTCTGGGTTGGTTTTGATAGTATTTAAGCTTCTTAGAGATCTTTTTTTTTATAAAATTTTAAATCGTAACAAACAACAACAGAATGCAAGAGAATCATTTTTCAATCGTCCTGGAATTATTTGATTATATTCATTACAAATCAATTTAAATTTAGATTGGAGTTAAATTATCTCTAATTTTATATTTAAATCTATTTTATTTTTGTGATAAGCTGTTTTTGGAAGGATTTGCATAATTTTATTTACTGAAGAAGATACTGTTTTTTTTAGTTTTTTTTAAAATTATATTTAGGTTGTGTCATTTTATTAATTATGAGTAGTTTTATTAAAATATTGTATCTAAATACACTCTCTCTCACTCACTCTCTCTATCACTCTATCTCTCTCACACACTCGCGCGCGCGCGCGCGCGTTTATATAATAAAAATAAAATTAAATGTCTAGCATTTGAAATTACTTTTGTTTCTAAAGCTTTCAGGAACAAATTTCAAGTCAATACTTTGAAACAATAATAGAATAGAAATTTAAAAACTAATTATACTAAACACTAAAAATAAGTCCTTTTTCAGTTCTGCTTTAAATTTCGACTCTTAGATAAGCTTCCAACAAAAAAATAAAAAAAATGTATAACTAATTTATTAACTCTAAATATATTTAGGTGTCAAATTTTCTAAATTTCTAGATAAAAATTTATTATTATTTAGTGAAGTTTTTTATATTCGATTTTATTTTGTTTAAAAAAATTATATTTAATTTTTTTTATTATAATATTATTGTTATTGTTTAATAATAATAATAATTCCCTGAGGTATATAATCCCCACGTCCGGAACACAACATCTATGTTCCACGTCCAAGGCGGCAACAGCTGTACTTACGTACATTACATATAGCTGGCTAACGGGGTTCCGAGTAAATTCCTCGGTTATGCTTTTTTACGTTTGACCTGTTTCCAACTTCAGGTCACTAAACGGACTGGATTTTTCAGCTACCTGCAGGATATGGAATAATAAACGATTTTGGAAATGGAGTAATACCACTTTTAGAGCTGGCGATGTGGCGGCCAGGGTCAATGTTATTGCAGGTGTAACGGAGACCCTTCCGTTGTCCACATGCCCCCTGCGATGGCAAGCATGTAGCAATGGTGCCCATGTATGTCGGTGCATGGGAGCTCTGAAAGCTTCGGTGAGTAGGAGCCCAAGGTTAGTAGCCCTGGAGTGGGGGTGTACCCCGGCGGCTAGCCTTGCTACAGAAGGGATAAATGTTCATGAATATTCCTGAACAAACCAACGTGGCAGAGGGTGCACGTAAACACCCTCGTTTAGAAACCTCCGATTCGCGAAGAGGAAAAAGAGTAAGGAGTCAGACAAAATTAAAAGAGATGCTGACAAAATCAGCAAGGAATTGAGAAAGCATTTGTTTGGAAACATTGCTCCCAAACCAAGATTTTTAATTATTACAAAGGAGAATGGCAACTTTCAAAAAGTTAGTCCATTCTTGATCGCAAGAGGGATGACTAATTGTGCTGGTGGTCCTGTTAAGGAAATTCGCAAAACCTTTAAGGGATTACACGTTGAAACTATTAACGACAGTTAAAGTCAAAAAGTTCAGGCATTGAAGAAGATCGGTGAATTTGCGGTAGTAGTGCAACCGCATAGCACCCTTAATACATCCAGAGGAGTTGTTTGCCGTGATCTTCTAAACTGTACAGAAGAGGAAATAGTACAGGAAATGTCGAGTCAAGGAGTGATTCAGTGTCGCAGACTAACAATGAGAAGAATTGGCGAAGTTCTTTCTTCGGCCTCTCATGTACTGACATTTAACAGGCCTACCCTTCCTGAAAAGGTGCGTCCTGGTATACATTGGCTTGATGTACGTGCATTTATTCCGCAGCTTATGCGATGTTTCAAGTGTCAACGTTTCGGTCACACTGCAGCTAGATGTGAAGCGCAGGAAATCTGCCTATGTGGAATGAAAATACATGAGGGTGAACCATGCAAAGACCCTCAAATCTCTATTAATTGTAAAGGGCACCATAACTGCCGATCCAGGAATTGCCCAGTTTATAAATCTGACACGGCAATTCAGGAAGTTAAAACGCTTCAGAAGGTTAGTTATCCTGAAGCGAAGAAAATTGTTAGTCAACGAACACCTCGACAATCGACCACTTATGCTGATGCAGCTGCTGCCCCTTCTTCAACCAAAATTAACGTGGAGCAGTTGCTTAATACAATGCACCAAGCCTTGCAACAATGATAGAAAGAATCATTGATGCTAAGATAGAGTCGACTCATCGCAGAGAACCATTTCCCGGCGGAAATTCATGAATATTCCTGAACAAACCAACGTGGCAGAGGGTGCACGCAGCATAAGCTGCGTGCACCCTAAACATGAGCCTAAACATGAGCCGTGCACCCTAAACATGTGCAGCCTAAACATGAGAAGGCTCAATCCCGCATTGACATCGTTGATAAAAGAAACGTACCAGCGCAGCATAAAAAAGTAGTTAAACCTGCGATCATAACACCATCACCTGAAGTAGTAAATAAAAATCTTGATTTGTCTAGAAAAGAGGAAAAGATCACTCCGTCGTGTTGTTCCTAACCTAAGGAAATAGTGACAAGAAAATCCGAGTCTACCGAAATGGAGGTGCAAGTCGTTATTGAGGAAGGACCAGAGGTAGACGATATACAAACTGTAAAAATGGGGCCTCCAAAAGCTCAAAGAACAGCTTCTGCGAGACCATCTATTTCAGCTGGACCCAGCACTGCTGTAGAGATAGAATCCAGCTCATCAGCCGCGGAAAGTGCATCGCTTGCTAGTCTAGATTCAATAGCAACGATGTTAACAGCACCCATGAAGCTTTCATCACCTGATGTAAGCCGGCGAACGTCATTGGCATCAGAAAAAGAAGACGATGCCATGTCCGAGGCCTCAGACACACTGTCATCGGAAGTTGAGGCCGTTCGCAGAATGGAAAAACGGTGCAAGAAAGGATGGCCGAAAGGAAAGCCTAGAAAGTAATTTGTTGGATCAGAAGTTATAAGAAAATGTAAAATTTTGATCATTTTTGACACATGAAAATGTGAAATATTGAACCCATTTTTTTTTTTTTTTGAAGTGGGATGGGGCTAATGACCAAAGTAGTCGATGTCCCTAAAACCTCAAAAAAAAAAACAAATAAAAAAAAATAATAATAATAAGAATAGGCCTACAAAAACCAGTGTCCCTATGTAAAAAGCTGCTCGTAAGAAACGTCAAAGTAAAAAATTTACTTTCTTACGTCTTGATAAAAAGGAGTCTGTTAAAAAATTGAAGAAAAGATTTCTGAAATAAGGTAACAAATTTTTATTTTCACCTAAATTTTCAAATTTTTTTTTTTAATTTTTCGCTACAGAAAACTTGAGTATCAGAATGTCATCAGCCAGAATATCGATCTGGTATAAATACAAAGTATTAAGTAATGATAAAATGTATATGCCTATAGATAATAGAATATAAAAAAAATTCAATTATTTTGCTGAAAAAATACTACTGCAGATAATTTAGAAAATTAATTTAAAATAAAATTCAGAAATTGTCAATGTTTCATAAACTTTCATATTACAGAATATTGAAAATTGAAATGTTCATATCGAGCATACGTGCAAATAAGCACGTTATGTCTCTACCTTGACAAAAATAGATAAATATCGTACATACCTTACAGTTTGCGTTCAGCGAAATCATGTTTCAAATCATTTCATCCGTCTATTGTACATTGCTTCAAGCCGATATTTTAAAAGTAACAACAATGTGAATCGTTATTATTTCCATTAAAGAGTAGAATAAAGAATTTCTTGCCCATAAATAAAAATATCAATCATCTTGAAATACATGTCCATTATAAAAACCGTAAAGTATGTTTCAAATGAATTGCTTGAAAACTTATATTTTTACAGTACAATGGGTCTTTTAATATATATATATATATTTCCTTGGGGACGCTTTTAATTGGCATTTCTTTCAGAGTTTGTAAAACCAAAATAGGTAGCATTAACTTATTATATTGTATAGAGTTGAATATTCTTTGTCGGCTAAGATTAACATATTTCTACAGTCTAGTGTTATTGGTGGTTAGGTGCAGTCATTTGCACCACCTTAATTTTACAAAGCTGTACGGGTATGACCCTCATTGTTTGCAGTTCCTGTTTCAGCATTTAATTGTACTCGCAACAAGATTCAGAATGTCTTGTAATCACGGAAACGTAAAATAAAATATCTTTTTTGTAAATTGCCAATTAAAAATAAAACGTTGGGTATTCTAGAACCACCTTTTGGGTACCCTGCGGGGTATTCAAATATATATATCTATGAATGTGTATTTCATTTTGTCAAACATTTTAAAATTATTTTTTTAATGAATTGTAATAGGAACTCAAAATATGTAACGAAATGAGGAGGTATTAAGGATGGTAACTCTAATAAACTTTACCTCTTGATCAAGTTAAAATGGGACGACTGGGTTAAGACATTCGTTAAGACATGATGGGTTGACTAAAATGAGATTAGAAGATGTAGTTGAAGGAAAGTAACTTAGCGGAAGACCGAGGGCTCAAATACATTAAAATTTGGTTCAAGGAGCCGATCAAATATGCTCGTTGCCGCCGACTGCTCGTTGCTTCCGAGCTGCTCCACCTCGGAACCGAAAATTTTTACGCCGTCATTATCTATTATAAAACAAAAAATAGCTAAGAAGAAGCATTTTAAAATAAAATATCGTTGTGTTTTGTATTATACACTAACAAATAAAATGTAGATTTAATACAACTTATAGACGCTAATACGTTCTGCTTTTAACCTAAACTGTTAGCGTTCAATGAATTAGCAAAAAAAAATGATAATAAGTGTACAGTAAAACTTACCAAAATCATTGAGGAAAGTAACAAATGAAACCACACAAAAATTTCTATGATACACGTTTTTAAGTACAAATTGTATTAAATCTAAAAAATCATTCTCATCTATTGTATCTTCATTTTAACAGAATACGTCAAAACTTAATTCGACATTCAAACTAATTAGCCTTAAACTAATCGTTTATTTATGTTTGTATAATAACAACCTGTAATCATCAAAACAGTGCTATAGTTTATTCAAGTATTCCAGAAATTCATCACTTACATTATTAGTCTCGCTAAACTACGTTAATTTTTTAAAACATTCTTTGGCGCATCATTGATACGACTGGAAGAATAGTAAATTCATCTTCTTTTCAGTTTTAGCTTCCCCATCATCTGTACGACTATGAGTTACTTCAGTAACAATGTCTTCATCAGTTGGAATTTCTGTAGTATGTACGTCGTCATCAGCTGTTGTGGAGTCATATATTGAGTATTCTTGAAAGCCTAATTTTTTTTGTTAAATTACGAGTTTTAATTCATTCTGAGAGTGGTATATCGTTTTATTCATGGTAAACTTCCGTCGAAATATGACGGGGAATGAGACCACTGACAGGTACATTTTCACGTCTTTTCACTTTAAATCATGATAAGAGGTCGCTATCTAAATTTTCTTTGTCACATAGACTGAGTTTTTTTGCTTGCGTGTGATTTTTTTAAAAGCACTCGTAATTTTCTAGCGAATCTTTCATACTGTTGAAACTATGGATGAAGAAAGTCCATGTTTTTTACAAACATCTAAATTTGATAGGCCTCGTTCCAGTTATTGGATAATTTGGATTTTATCACTCACGGACAGTTGTTTCCTTTTGACGCCCGAATCGTTCTTTACAAATGCACCGCAGTTAATAGAGTGCACCTTTTTAAAAATACACTGTACAGTTCTTTTTTAGCTAGAAACACTAGCTAAAAAAGCTAGAAACAAAATGAAAACGCATTCACTGACGCGACTATAGTATTACTGTACTGTATTTGGCTACTGGGTATCCGATCGATCAGATGCGTATCGACGCATGTGATCGACATTAATGCAATTTTAAGTACTTGCTACGTGACTGAGTCGCAAGGATTCCAGAAATGAGAGGCGGCAGTCCCCATGTGATTAGGCAGTCTGCCTGTTGTGATCTATAGATTGTTGACCTCCGCTGTTTTGACCTGGTCTCGTTTGACTAGACCTGTATTAACCTCACCTTATTTGGTTTGACCTGTATTGATCTGACTTTATTTGACTTGGTCTTGTTTTGACACGCCTGATTTTTCCTGACCTGGTCAGTGGTTTAGAGGTTGAAAAAAGGAAAAATTATACATTTTCAAACATCTCAAAATAGGTATACTTCTGTAAAAATAAAAAAAATTGTATCGTACCATATCATGAAAAATATGGGCGCGTTTGATTGAAAATGTTATGAATTTACCTTATAATGCTATAATTTTACATTATCTTGTCAGAATTCAATTTCATAGTCAACTACTACAGCAAAAAAAATCAATATATATTTATTTTTAAATTTTATATAATTTTGAATTATTAAATTAACGTTAAAAAAATTATGAAGTTTTAATTTCTAAATGAGAACTGATATCTTGTCTTATCTTCTGTTATCTTCCAGTTCATTCCTCTACCACTAACATTCCAAATCTTGATCCACACCCTCTTCTTTTCTGTCAATTTCCATTATTACGAATTCAAGTATGCCTGTTATTCCGCACATCTAAATCAAAGCGCAATGATTGAACTTTTAACTGCAGAAAACGTTATGGCTATTGACATTCATCTTCAGCTAAAAACTATTTACGGTGATGCAATCGTTAAATCGAAGTACTTTGAGTTTGCAGGCAATAAAATTGTGTGCATCAGAAACTGGTGAAGCAAATATTAAGATTAAACCTCTCGCATTGCTCGACCAGTTTCTGTGATTGATGAGAAGCACTAAAACCATGTAGATGAATTGATTCAAAACGATCGTAGCATCACACTACAAGGCATCACCACCCAGATAGACAAAATAACGAACAAAACATATTATTGCACAACTGGACTACCGTAAAAGTTTTCACGGGGTGAAGACTCCGGGGCGATGTACTGAAGGATGCAGTGAGGTTATGGATCTAGGAAAGACAGAATTCTTCATTGACAGAATGTGAAAACTTGGTTAGGTGAAATCTATTTCTGTAAATGATGACTATGGAAAAATAAATTAAGTTTTATGTTATATTAGATTCATTTGACTGTTCTCATTTGTAATTTATGACAAATTACAAAACACACAATTTATGATTGTGTGTTACATCCCTCATATTAGCTAATTTCAATTTTATGGGTATGTGTATATATACGAGGTGTGTGAGAAAAGTAATGAGACTGACTTTTTAATTACCAAAGTTTTTATTTTGTTCAAATAACAATATTATCCCCTTCAAAGCAGTCCCCTTGATCAGCTATATACCGGCGGAGTCGTTGTTCCCACTCCAGATAGCAGCGCTGGAAGGCTTCAACTGGTAGGGCTTTTAACTGGTTGGTCGCAGTCTTTTGAATGTTCTCCAGAGTTCCAAAATGACGTCCTTTTCAGACATGTTTCAATTTCGGGAAAAGGAAAAAGTCACAAGTACTCAAATCAGGTGAAAGGGGGGGTTGAGGAACGGTAGGAATGCGTTTTGAGGTCAAAAATTCCCTGATGGAAACGGCCTTGTGACACGGGCCATTGTCATGATGAACTATCCAGTTGTCTGCAATGTCTGGTCTCACGCGAATCACTATTTTCCTGAGCCTTTCAAGGACACCTTTGTAAAACACTTGGTTGACAGTTTGTCCTGGAGGAACAAATTCTTTATGCACAATACCCCGACTGTCAAGAAAACAAATCAGCATGGTTTTGATTTGCTCATTTGACATTTTTTCGGTCGAGGAGATGACGGAGTGTGCCACTCTTCGCTTTGCCACTTTGTTTCAGGATCGTACTCAAATATCCAGGATTCATCATCTGTGATCACACGATTGAAGAATTCAAGGTCATTGTCAACCCTTTCAAGAAGATCAACGCACACCTTTCTTCGATTGTCCTTCTGTTCCGTTGTGAGGTTTTTCAGCACCAATTTCGCACAAACCTTTCGCATCGTCTGTCAAAATTTGATGTACGGTGAAAGCGTTTGAATTTAACTGTTCACTCATCATCCTTCTTGTTAAACGACGGTCTGATCTCACAAGAACTCTCACACGCTCAACGTTTTCGTCAGATTTTGAAGTTTAAGGTCTCCTTGAGTGAGGTTGATCTTCAACGTATTCTCGGCCTTCCAAAAATGATTTGTGCCGACGGAAAACTTGTGCTCTTGATAATCAATGTTCCTCATAGGCCTGTCTCAACTTTTCAAAGGTCACACTCGCGGATTCCCCAAGTTTAACACAAAACTTGATTGCACAACGCTGCTCTAAATTCCGACGCTCCATTTTCGTAATACACAACAAAAACCCAACTTCACTGATGGCGCTATCAAAAATAATGTGTTGACTGAACGGAGTTGAAACTCGTACTGAGCGTGTGGAAGGGATGAACAAACCGGTCTAGCACAGAGCGGTAGACACAGCGTTGCCAGATCGCTCGCAGTGTTACCAATCTCATTACTTTTCTCACACACCTCGTATATGTATAACATATAACTCACATGTATCCATAAGTGTAAAAAATCGTAGATGTACGTCACGAGATCGATTTCAAAATTATCAGTTTAGAGATAAAATACCTTAAGAATAAATCTTTCTGTTTTTTCAACAATATAATAATGTATTATTAAAATATATACTCGTACTTAGCTAATTTACTCATTAAACTTGACCACAATGTACTCATATACCATTAGAAATACACAAACTTTTTATACACACCTACAGTAGTATAATTACTTCCTTGTACTCGTACAAGAAAGTACAATAATCGCGAAAAAGTTTGGTTTTCAGATTTCAACGTAAATATCCATTTTGACCATCCCTGAATCTATTTTGACTAGTTTCGGCGTGACGTCTTAACGTTCGTACATATAATCGTTTTTGAGTTAATCCTTTTAACTCAAAAACGATTAGCAGTAGGATGCTGATATTTTGAATTTAGGTCTGTTGTAACACCTCCCCTTTTGATTGCAATCGACTGAACCAAAAAATTCAAAATCCAATAAAATTGGATTTTAGACTTTTTCTTAACTGCAGTAATAAGCGCTCATTGAGAGGATTTTAATAATGTATCATAAGTGATACTTATTCTCATTGGTTTCATAGTTGTAGTCAAATGAAATTTTAATTAATGAAATATTTGGATCTTATAAGGAGAAGACTCAGTAAGACTCGGTTCGAATCAGACCTCATCTCCTTTTTTTAAATATATTGATTTATTAGTTATTAACCTCCGATTGCAAAACGTTTTACAATAAATAATAATGCAATAAAAGAAAAAATGTAATAAAAAATATAAGTAATTTAATAGGCTTATATGGTGTCCACATTAGATTATTTTGATGTTAATTAAAAACAAACATATCAAAATGTGGTAGATTTTAACTAGATATTAAACGAAACAAAATTTGCAACTTTACAAAATGAAGGAATTAAATATTTTAGAAAAATAACAAATATAGAAACAAACAATAAAACCAACTTACACATCAATTAAATAAAATGCTGAAAATGTTTTGCCACATTGGATACACCACTCTGCCCGTCGAACTATGTTTCCGATGGCTTTCGGTTTTTCAACAACAGTTGTTTTATAATAGTTATACTTCATTGAACTTGGAGACCAGTTGATTCGCCCTTTCCAGTCCATTTGTTAAAAAAGGTCGCATTTAAGTGTTGTCTAACTGCTACAGAAAAGTATGGAGTTGCCTCAACGTACTTGAAAATCTTGTTATCGGAAATGCAGTGCTGGAAATTCTTGTTAGAGGGAACATCTTCCAATAGATCTCGCAAATTATTCTGAAAAAAGTTTAAGTATGAAGCACCCTAAAGATATTCATTGAAAATAAATGGTTCCAATAACACCGCATCAAACGTTTACGTCGACGATGTTGTGAGGATTTTCTTGACTTCATATGTGACTGATTTTTTTAAATGTAAATTCCACTTCAAGTGTCCTGGAATACTCGTATTCAGAAATCTTTGATGATATTCTTGCTGAACAACTCCTGCGTTTCCATTGTAGAAACCATATAAAAAAATGTCGTATTCTCTAGCAGAAAAGTTATGTCATTGCTAGATAATGACACACGAAATATTCCATTCAATTATTTAAACCTTTATTATCGTTCAAATATAATAAAAAAAAAAACTTTATTGCTAGAATCAGCTGTTAGTATTGCCCACTAACGAAATATATTATTTCAAACAGATTTAAATAAATTAATTTTTAATTAGATTTAAAGATTAAAAATAAATTGTTTTATTGATGTACTTTTGTTTGATTTATTTATTTATTTTTTAATTTTCATTACTTATCTTTCTAAAATATTTTATCTTTTCATTTTTCTTATTCTGTTTTAAATTTACCTTCCATGAAGATTGAAAATATATATACTGTCGCGTGTTCGTGGCTCGATCAGGATATTTAGAGATTGACAATTGTAAACGTTTATATAATTACAATATACTGGTTTAAAAAACATAAGTTAAACGAGACGAGAGTCAACAATAATGACAGTAGTAATAATATTAATAAACGACAATCATAAAACCAATAATAAAAAAAAAGTATTACAACCACAATAATACTCAGAATAATAGTAGTATTAGTAGTAGTAATAATAATGACATACAATAAAAAACATCGCACAATAATAATTAGAATAATGGCAACAGTAAATAATAATAATATTAAATGTCAATAACAAACAAATAATCATAATTGTCAATAATAATAATAAACAGAGATTACATACAAGACAGAATTTAAAGTACTCGTCAGGATTTATTCTCAGGTAGATAAATAGAATGGAAAAGCAGAATTCAGCCCCATTGACAAGACATTGGTATGACAGCCAGTCTTAACACTTCTAACCACTAGTCTTGTATTTACAACAACAGTACAATAGATAAGACAAGTATAAAATTCTTTCACTACAAATACTTTGCTTTTCACAAAATAAAACTACCAATTTTAAAATGGGTAGTCAACAGTTTATGAATGAAATTTAGTTCATTATCTTTTTCATTTATAGTCTTACAGTAACTCATCGAACCGTTTCTTGTTTTCGTGTACCGCGATTACTTGCGCCGACTTCATTCACTTTGAAATTCGCACTTCCATTGATCTCCTCGCAGATACTCTCGCAGACTAACATCACCGACTCACCTCGCGGAATTGATTTTTAACTGGTCTTCCCAGGAGTATTTATACTCGTAGCCTCTTTACGTGTCGGACCGGACTCAAAACAAACTTTTCGTGAAACGAGTTTTTGTTGTGCGTTACAAAAATGAGTAATACTAATTATCAGGCAACGTTGTGCAATCAAGTTTTGTGTTAAAACTCGATGAGAATACTACTGAAACTTTTTCAAAATTGAAAAGGTAAAAGGGCATATGGAGATGACGCTCTGTCACGAGCATAAGGTTTTAGGCGGTTTAAAGCATTTTCAGAAAGCGGGGAATCAGTTGCGGACGATCCACGCACTGTAAGTCCGTTAACGTCAAAAAACGACGATAATGTTAAGCGAATCAGAGACTTGATATGGTACAACCGGCAATTAACTGTCAAAATGATTGCAGAACAATTAAATTTGAACCGTACCACAGTCCATAAAATTTTGACAAACGAATTGGACATGAAAACTTTGTGCAAATTTGGTCCCAAAAAACCTCACTGTTGAACAGAAAAACAACAGGGTGGAAGTGTGCCGCGATCTTTTAGGACGAATTGAAACTGATCCTGATTTTCTAAAAATTGTTATTACTGGTGATTAATCTAGGATATTTGAGTACGACCCAGAAAATAAACGCCAGACTATGGGGTGGCACACTTCAAACTCACCACGTCCCAAAAAAAGCAGAAATGAGCAAATAAAAATCAAAACCATAGTAATTTGTTTGTTCAATAGTAATGGCATTGTTCATAAGGGGGTTTTGGCTACAGGACAGACTGTAAATCAATATATTTACCGAGAAATTCTTGAAAAACTGCGGAAAAGAGTTGCTCGCATTATTCCAGCCATCAAACATAACTGGATGCTGAAACATGTCAATGCACTCTCAATTTATGAGTTTTTGGCAAAGAAAAACATTCCTGTAGTTCCTCAACCACCTTATTCAACTGACTTGAATACCTGCGACTTTTTCCTGTTCCCGACTTTAAAAAAAAGTAACTCAAACCATACCATTTTGAAACAGTAGAAAACATTTTTAAAAAATGTAACTGACCATCTGAAGGATATTCCGGTTTCTGAGTTCCAACACTGCTATGAAGAGTGGGAAAACCGTCTGAAGCGTTGGGTGGATTTCTAAGGGAACTATTTGGAAGGTTCGTGTATATTTGGATTGTAAATAAAACGTATTTCTGAGCCAGCCGCATTACTTTATTTACAGACCTCGTATATTTTATTATGAACTTTTTTCTTTATTTTTTCCAGTAGAACATGTCCTGCAATTTTGTTACATTATTCGTGAATCACTCTTTATACATATTTGTATGTGTGTGTGTCTGTGCGCTCGCCCGCGCGTTAAACCTATTTACAAAAAAAAAAAAAAATGTTGAAAGATGATAAGAATAAGTTTGCAAAAAATGATCGCATCAGGGAAATAATTTAAAATCAGGTAATGTGTAAGAAATTTCAGTACAAATGGTTAAGTCTCTTAGAAATTACCGGTAAGTTATTACTTACCCATTCTATAGAATACTTACATTTAGAGAAAATTATAAAAAAATAATAGATCAAGAAATTTATTCCATGTCTGTTAGATATCATAACCGAATTAATTTTTACCAATTGAACATGAAATACAAATCAGTTCAGAAATTGGACAGCTAATCTTAATAATAACCTATACTAGGCTTTTTAGGCAAACTGAATAGGGAAGTGATTTCAACTGTCATCAGAAGTGGGTGAATAAAATATATTATATCAACACGCCACCAAAATGTAAATGACACTCATCTCTGCATGCAAAACTTCTGTTTGCCACAGGGTTGACCAAATTATGAGCAACATTAATCTCAGAGAAAGCGTACTTTACATACTTCTAAGCCATAACAAATACTGGCCCATATAATATAAAGCAACAAATTAACGTTTCTTTCTCAGAAGAAATAACGTTTTATGTAATTTTTTTTACTCAGTAAGAGAAATATTTTTTCTTTATCATTCTTTTTGGAGATTGTAATATGCTACATGTCAAGCGTATATATATTTGTAATGATGCACTTACTGTAAGTAAAAAAATAACAAAAAACTTATATATATGTATATTGTTAGTAACAACAGTAAATCAATTACAAAAAAAACGACACGGTGATGAAAATGATAGTTTATGCATTTTATATACATTTAAGATTATAAAAGAATTTTATAGACAATGACTTGGCTATTAATTTCTATTGTAAATTTTATAATGTACAATTTTTCACGGTGTTACATCACGCATATAAACAAGTTTATTACACCAATGACGTATTATTTAGAATTAACTATACATGTTGGTTTTATATTTAATATTTCTTGTTAGATCGTTGTTAAAATATATTTTCTTTTCTTTAAAATATCCTGAATGATATAATAAAATCATTTGCTCTATTGTTTTATCTTAAATGAAATCTAAAAAAAAAAAAGTAGTTAATGGATTTTTTATGAAACTCGTTTATTTTTTATCAGCTGTACCGAGCTTTTCGCCGGCACAACCCTTGTTTCTCGTTCTTCGTAGACTAGATTGTTGTTTCTTTCCCTCTCAAAAGATGCGTATCTTGTCGGTATAGGAAAAAAGTAATTATCATAAAGTTGTGTGTATATTCGATTACATATTTTTAAATATTTATTTACTAGAGTTGATTACTCTTTATAAACAATGAAGTAAACATTACCTTAATCCTGAATATAAGAGATACCTTATACGCAGTACATAATATACAAATATAGGTCAGATGAGACCTTTTAAGTAGGTTTGGGAAGCCCATATGATTAGGTACGTACGTATCCACTTCTAGAGGAGTTCTATTACACGTTTTAATATACGCCTATATTAATTTTTTTTTTTTTTTTGTTAACTGGTCGTTGAAAAGTATGTAATGAAAACATTGAATATGAAGTCTCTGTAGAATATATTTACAATACTAGAGATAAGGCCGTAGAATTTTTCATTTCTAAATTGAAACGGTCTGTTTTAGAATGCACGGTTTTACAGCAGAAAGGGATAGGTGATTTGGTTTATTCCTTTGCTCTATCCGTCCCAATCTTTTATATTACCTTACAGCATGTAAAACAAATGTTACAAGTGGCACCAGTTCCCGGAGTTGCCTACCTAACGTATTGTGTTTGGTTAGTATTAATTATTACAAAAATAGCTCTAGTAAAACGAATTCATTTCGCTACTAGTGTAATGACTCGCTGGATTCCTTTCAACTACTCAGAACTTAGAATAGACCAGTATAGTGAACAGAATAAAATTGATTGTAAAATACGTTTTAAATTTTACATGTAGGTGTTTAAGAGCACATTCGATAATTACGATTTCTGAAATATACCAATATACCATCAAAATTCAAACTTTTAATCTTCTTATGAAACGTAAATAATTAAAAGATGATTTTATAAAAATCAAAATATTATTAATTAATGGTGAGGAAAACTGTAATAGTTATGATGAATAATATTTCTCTGTATATTATTTATCTTATTTTAGAGACATTTTATGGCAGTCTAAAATCACAGCTTTATCACCATTTTGTTTCAAACACATCTCTGAAACTGTGTAATTTTAAACGTTTGTACTGATAAAATATTACCTTTATGTAAAATTCAGTTGGTTAAGAATTTTTTAGGATGATAAATTCTTTCAGTACAATAGTAATTAGTAAATATAATTGTAATAAATAGTGTAGAAATACATTTCTAGTATACTCGTTAAAAAAGTTAAGTTTTCCAGCGTTCAAGTGCCAGTAAAGGCAGTTACTTTTATATGGATTTGATTACTAGATCGTGGATACCGGTGTTCTTTGGTGGTTGGGTTTCAATTAACCACACATCTCAGGAATGGTTGAACTGAGACTGTGCAAGACTACACTTCATTTACACTCATACATATTTTCATTCATCCTTTGAAGTAATACCTGAACGGTAATTTCCGGAGGCTAAAGAGGAAAAAAAAGAAATATACTCATTAAAATCACATCAGGCTTATTTAACAAATTATCTAAGGCGTACTGTTACAAGAAACCAGAATAAGATATACTCTTGGTATTGATTACTCTTTAAAGAGCCTAAATTGACTTGAATCATAAATAATGATTAAAATTAATAATCGAGTTATTCAATAATAAATGAATCGTTGATACAAAACAATCAAAAAATAAATATTCATTATATTTTAACAAAAAGAGGGTTTAAATAATTACAATTATTTTTACGTATTTTATAAATCTACTATTCTTATTCTAATTGAAGTGATTTCAAAAATCGTCTAAGAATTACACTGGTAAATATAATGATTGTTTCTTAAAAATTAATGTATAATTCTTTTTTTCACAAAAGAAAATTAATGTGAAATCAAAATGTTTTCATTGCCCTTAAAAACTTTTAAATGTATATTTAAAAGTTGTTTAATATGTGTTTGTAGGATTTATGTAAAATTTTAAATGCATTTTCTATGTTGTATTATTAATATTTATATATTTTTATTATCATTATTAGTTTGCTTTAACGTCATTTATCATAGTTAAGCATAATAACAGTTGAATCAAACAAAAACGTTTCATAATTATTAATCGTATGACATCATACTTTTCACACCAACAGCAGGCAACATGGACACGATTGAACATGTCTGTACAAGCTGAAACACATTCAAAGCTTGTTAGACCTGTTACTAATTTGTTACAAGTGAATTATTTCTTTATTCAGTTTGTGTGGTAAAGGTATAGAGTGAAAAGTGAAATTTCATAATGACTTGTGAATAATTCGAAATCTTTTTTCCCAGTTATGGTAAGTTTGTCAACAGTATATAGTAAACATATTGTATGTTTAATTAAAAAATCGTTTCGGTTTTAGACAGTTATAGATTTGTACTCCTTATAAAAGAAGCATTGTAAATAACTGTGCTAATCTATTTAAGAGGATTCTAATTGGCTTTGAAAAGACCTTGGCATTTGCATCCCTGTGATTAGTCAACCAAAATATCAATTGATCATTTGTTACTTTTGGTTAACTAATTTGTTAGGGATCTAAACAGATTGCACAGTGATCTTCATTATTATTACAATAAAACTGTAATCCTAGTGAAACTTGTATAGTTCCCAAGGTTTCTGAAAATCTGTTTTATGAAAATAGCTTAGATCCTTTTTAGGAGAGTTTTTAGCTTATGAAATTTGAATTTTCATATTCTGAGTTCTATTGTGGATTTTCTAGTTGTCTTTATCTTAATTTGCATCGTGAAATGGATAATCTTTTACAGATTCAAAAGTACTATGTAAGAGTATCTTTTTTTTTTAATTTGTAAAGCCGGTTAAAATATAGGCTTAAAAATATAGTGATGATATTTTACAAATTTTATATAATAAAGCTTTCATTTTTGCAATACTGAAAAGTGACCGTGCTTGGTGCCTGGGAGAGCGAATCATGTCATTAAATAACGCATTTGTTTGTCTTCAACCTTATTTAGAAAAATTCAATATTATTTATATTTAAATATTTTTTTAATAATCTCAGTATTATAAAATGTGTTATTCATTCCGGTGTGACAGAGGTAAATAAATAAAGACATAAATTAAATCCAGTTACGTAGCCAATTGATTCTATGTATGTAGTTACACGTAATCTCGCAGAACGGGAATGGTAACTGCTTAAACTTTCATGGTTAAAATATTCCATAGTCAAAGAAGTTAAATCCTTCAATTTAACTCAGTAAATTGAATGTTTTCTTGCAGATATGATACTTTTTTTTAAATAATGAGATGAAATCCACAAAAAAAAATTGTAATTCTCAATTCTGATGACGACTTACTGTTCATCGTTGTTTCATGACACGCCATCTGTAAAAATCGCAACCCTAGGGAGGATGGGTGGTCGTATTTATTTTTTTGTAGTATTTATGAAAGTGGGTAATAATGAATAGATTTCAAACTGCTACCGAACGAATCCCATGTTATACCGCAAGTTGAATTAATTGTCTTCATAAGGAACATAAAGTAATCAAAGAACCAAGCTGTTCTTTTATGATCCTGATTCCAAGGTTGAGATTTACTTTACAAAAAAATTTGGGCTTTCGAAACTGACAAAGAGATTTGTCTTTTACTGACCAAATAATGTATTTTACTCTACAGATATTAACCATCTAATTTGACAGTTAAGGCGAATTATTGAACCTTGGATTTGCGCATTTTTATAATGTTCTGAGTATAGTTTTAAGTAATCTGTTAAGTGTAATTCTTATTCAGAGTCTCCATAGTCTTCTGAATTAATCAGTTATAGTATTTATATGATAGAAAAATATGGTGTTATGAAAACTATATTGAAACACTGATCATAACGTATGGTTTAAATTTTTATAGAAACTTATAAGTAATTTTAATTTGTTAGCTACGTTATTAGAATATGTACATTTTTTTAAAAGTAAAAATAACTCAATTTTTACCATCTCTTCTCATCAAATATGATTAAAAAAACTTTTGTATAACACAGAATATGATATTTTTATAATTAATGAAGGAAGAAATTTTCTTTGGTTTGACTCTATCTAGAGTGATATAGAACTTCTTTTAAAACTGCGTTTAAAGACGCGTGAAAAACTCTTTTGAATATAAAAAAGTCACTAATATCAGTACATGCTACACTTGGATGCAAAATCCATTAAAATTCGTTTCCTGGATTCAAACCTGGGGTTCTCACTTCAAACCTTGGAATGAAATACGAGAAACATATCCACCAAGATGTTCCAGAGACTGAAAACTGTTACAAAAATAATGAACTGCTGTTTTTCAGTTTTGTATTAGTAGTTAGTTACAAAATAGTATCGGGTATAAGAATAATTCTTGTCAAAGATCATCCCTTCATAACATTAGTTTATTGTTAACTAAGTCTACCTACAGCTTCGCATGCATTCTTGACGTTTAGCTTGAGCCTTTCGACATTCATTCGTATGATCTTCAGTCTCGATAAATCTACATGCTGCTATAAGTTCAATTTGCGGGTTTTTTAGTAGCCTATATGTTTTTCTGTAAAAAAAGTTCGATTAAAAAAAATATTAATCAACAGTTAAAAAAAATTAATCGAAAACGATGAAGTAGGTTTTGCGTGACTGACACAATTTATTTCAGATTTATCTATAATTATATCAATTTATTATGAATAGGGACCGGATTATATGCATTTGCATATTAAGCCAATTCTCACCGGTTATTGCATATTTTCCTTAAAATCTAGTGATGAAGCATATTTTCGCAATATTTATAATAGTTTTCGGTAGGGTACCTTGTTAATAAATGAAATCTTACGTTGTAGCCGGCCAAACCTATTATCTGCACGGCTCTTAGAGCGCACTTAGCAGCCGCAGAACAGTACCTCTGTTTTTTTATGTTTAAAAAAGTAACCAAAATGTTAAATAATTGTTTATCGATATGTTATTCAACTACTTACTAATTGTATGCTGATTATGAAATAAAAAAAAACTAAAAATTATTATTTTTTTATTATTTAAAGTTTCATATTTTGACACTTTTCATGCATATCTGCATGCATATTTGAAGCTTTTTATGTTGCATATAATCCGGTCTCTAATTATGAATTATTAATTTTTATCGAGTCTTATTTTAACTAATATGTATTAAAAAACTTAAACATCTACAAAACTAATAAAAGCGAACAAAGGCACCGTTCACTTTTGGAGAATCATTGAAAACGTTCTTGATTCTGATTATCGATTTTCTTGTCATCGCTATCATATAATACGTCACCCGTATCAAAGTAACTAATATATGTAATTGGTTAGTTGAATTCTACAATAATACAGCATATCCATAATCGTATACCGGATTGAATAAACCTCAAATTCATACGTTTTTCACCTATCAAAATTGATTTCTCACGTGCTGATTTCGAGTGCTGATTGGCTGACCAATCGATGTCATACTTGACAATCAAAAAAATTCATATGAGGTAAAAATATATTGTCTTAAAATTTGTATCAGTTGGTCAAAATTAATGAAGTCTATCATTTCTACAAATGTGAAATAAATATTTCTTTTTTGTACTTATTAAATTCCATAAACGAGTTAATTGAATATTGATATCAAACAAATATTTTCATTTTTCTGATATTTTATTAATAAAAATTCATTATTACTTATAATTTGTTTTATTCAATCAATATTTACCCCACTATAAGATTTTTTTTTTTTAATTTATACAAGAAATAATACCGAATAAAAATCATACTATTATCTAATAATCCAATTGTTACAGCATTCGCTGTTTACTTTGATCAACCGCGACGACTAAATTATAATAAGTTTACATAAAATTTAATAATAAAATGGTTTAATCTTATTTTGCGAATTCATTACAATTAGCAAGAGATGGAAAAAAAGAGAAATATTGTTAAAATATTTCTCAACATTTTCTCAACGTTTCTCTACGACAATACTTTGATGTTAATAATTCATTCATTTTGCATTTTCAAATAATAAATGTTTATTTTTTGCAACACATGGAATCTTCCAAGGTCTTCATCGTCTGATGCGGGATGGCGACTCTTGTCTTGAAACAAAGCTTTGTCTTTTGTCTACTTTACTGGTATAAATTTATTAGGTTTTACAGTCATTCTCAAAACCTAATGTAAAACATTAGGTTTTACAGATATTCTCTAAATGAATTTCTATAGCGAATTTTTATGTTTGATTCCGATCTCATGTAACAAAATAAATAGTGACCGTAAGCAATATTAAGATATTTGATCACTTTATTTCGTCCTCCATTCACTATGTGAGAGTAATCTATCACAAAGTGAATGGAGGACGAATTATTAATTTCTAGATCATTTCTATGCATTACAAAGGCAATTGAACGCTTATATACAGCTGTAAAGAAAACCAGGACGTCATATTTCATAAAACTATTTTATAATTCTGTATTCCAAAAACTGATTTTATCTTAAAACTATGTTTTTGTTTAAGATCATCTTTGTCTTATAATACATTACCCGCTTGAATGGTAATTTTTTTAAAATATTGATTTAAAACATTCTAACACAGCCTACCTTAGTCAATGTATTCGAATGAATAAATTACAGTTTTACTAGTTGTTATCCTGTAAAATACGAAAATTCATGTGCTGAGTAGGACTCCTAATTGCCTTGCTATCATTATTTCAAAGTACTTCATGTCAAACACAACCTCCAATGTACAAGCATGATGTGCGATTTTTTAAAATCTGGATTGGTTGATGTATTTAACTTAGCTTTTTCATATTCCGCAATTGAAGATTTTGAGATAACACTCGGATAACTTCATTTCTTTTTATATTAAATGATGTCAAACAGCAAACAAAATAATAAAATATCCATAAATAAAATGTCGCAAAACCAAGATAATGTTAAAAATTTCGGTTGTCGTCTGGTTCATTATCCTTATTAACGTCGGCGCCAAAGTTAATTGACGTTTATCTTGCTGTCTCATAATTATATTCATAACTGATTGTGCAAAATAAGTAATAACGCTTCTCTTTGTAGCCTGAACGCATCCTTTTGAACATAAACTCAATTAAATATACTAAAAGGTGTATACTCTACACCACCAATTAATTGTTTATAATTATGGAACACATTTCTCTCAAGCCGTTATTCCAGCCTACAATGGCACAATGAGACAGGGTCGATACATTTTCCATAAGTTCATGCTAATATTTCTTCTAAAATAAAGTAAAAAACGACGGATGGTTTGTCATGATAAATTGTAATTCTTGAATGAAGTATTTTTTTATTTACGTATCTGTTACGTAGCACTTCTAATTTCTCTTGTGTTTGTTAGTACTTTTAACATAATTCAAAAAACAAATATCGGCGCGCTCAGTTAACGACGCCGACGGCGCGAGCACCTCTGCCGCTGCTTATTATGTCTTATGTCTCTTCTCACATCACAGACTAATGTTGAACAAAATTGTCGTCGAATATTAGTCGAAATAAATATCATGTACCATTTAGTGTCTGTTTTGTTAAAATTAAATTTAGTACGCAGTCAATGTCTTGTTTTTATTCAATCCAATACACTAAAAGTGACTCGCTGATATACAAACCGACGACGAACTGTAGAGTTGGCCAAATGATGGAACTAAAATTATCCATTGGAAACTTTCAGTTTTGTTTAAAAAAAATACGATTGTGGCTCTCCCATTTATCTCTACAGGTAAGTTGGTCGGTCTGTAGCTCGGAGGAATTTCATCCAAGGCCTCTAACGTTTCACATTAAACCAACGGCCGTACGCCCCCCGACACAGCACCACCTGATTTTTTTTCCTCGTGTAAGGTCTTATAATTAGCACAGGTGGACGCGATGAAACAAGCACGGTATTTTCCTTCATTACCATGCGACAATAGAGGAATATGGAGTAAGTTTCTATTTCATCACTCAACAAACTAAACGAAATTTTGCATTGATGGTACAAGGAAAGGGTTAGCTTTGAATAACTCATCATTACGAACAAGTGTGAATACATACAGATTGTACGTAATTTAGATAACGCTCCGTAGAACTTCAGTATCATATCGCTCGATGCATGACTTTCTTATATCTTGTCAGAGGACCAAAAACTACTTTCTGATATTTTATTGTTGTGTTATGTTTATATTGATGTATATAATATCATTTATTCAGATATGAGAAGAAATAAAATTTACTCAAAGTTATCTTGCAATTTTTACGTAATAATTGTTTTGTGTTTCTACAACACTAAAGCGACTATTGTTGTTCATTATCGGTGCGATGGAAATGAGTCTTGCAATGAAATAAGATATTCTATTTTTTTCCTCTTTTAGCCTCCAGGAATCACCGTCAGGTATTACTAAGCCTTTTAGGATGAATGATGATGATTTGTATGAATGTAAGTAAAGTGCAGTCTTGTACAGCCTCAGATCGACCATTTCTGAGATTTGTGGTTAATTGAAACCCAACCACTAAAGAACGTCGGTATCCACGATCTAGTATTCCAATCCGTATAAAAGTAACTGCCTTTATTAGGATTTGAACGTTGGAACTCTCGACTTTGAAATCAGTTGGTTTGCGAAGAAGCGTTCACCACTAGACCAACCCGGTGGGTAAGATATTCTATTTATATATCACTGAGTAAACAGTACTATTTTTTTGAAATTGAAGTTATGTAGTTGTTTTCATTAAAAAAAAAATAAAAATATTATTCATTCCGATTTGATATAAGTAAATAAATAAACAGAAAGTTTTAATGTAGATACGTAATAAATTGGTTCTTATCTACGTAATAATTTGAATCGAATTAAAAAAGAATATTTAATAATTACTGATTCTTATAACTTGGTGATAACCGTTATCTCATCATACATCACTTGTAGAAATCGGCACTTTACAAAAGCCTGTAGACTAGTTGAATTCTAATATAATAAATTTCAATTTACAATCCATTGATTTCTATCTTATAATGCATGGTGAGCTAAATAACTCGGTAAGAGATTTTTTGAACAAAAAGTCAAGCTGTACTTCTAGAAGAAAAATTACAAAACTGAAATTTTTCTTAAAACAGTAAAGAAACATCATTTTTTCCGATACATGTCTCATTATCAATGAGCTAATGTTACAGTTAGTGCAGTTTTTCAACCTGAAAGTGGTGCGTTTTCATAGATTCCTCGGAGAATAATTTTGCTACTGAATATTTTTGTTCAAAATAATAATTAGCAAACATTTTGAGGCTTATCAAAAAGTTTTTAATATAACTATCAATCAGCTATGGTATTAAGAAGATAGAAATATATGTTGTTATAACAATCATTATTGAAATATAAGTTATAAAACGTAGTTTGAATATTTTTTTAAAATTTGAACTTAATGTATAATTTAAATATTTTAACTAAGTTATTAGGATATATAGTTTTTGTAATGTTTTTTACGGTCCATAAAACGTTTTTTTAATGAAAAAGTTTTTACCAGTAGATTAGAGACATTCTTTATCTCGTTTCTTACTTTAGAAGCGGTTTACAAAAGACATTGACTATTAATTATAATGCGTATCTAAATAATACTCGTAACAATGAGCCATTACATAAATTTATTAGTAATTTTATACATTTTTATTGAGCTTTTTATTTTAACTTTATTATATTTAATACTTGTACCTACAGATCTGTACTCTATGAAATAAAAAGAATGCACATAATCTTTGATTGTCAAAAGATTAAACTGTGTTTTTTTGCTGTGTTTGATATATTATCAACACTCTCAGAATCATTGAAAAGCTTTATTATGAAATAAAAACTAATAATAATGCCAATGCATATTTAAACGAATTTATGTTTTATCATATCATTAAAGATATGTTATTTTTTATGTAAGCAAAACATTATTTTTTATAAGGTATTGTTGGCAAAACTTAGCTGCGTATAAGCTTGTAACAAAAACCCACCGGGTTGGCCTAGTGGTGAACGCGTCTTCCCAAATCAGCTGATTTGGAAGTCAAGAGTTCCAGCGTTCAAGTCCTAGTAAAGGCAGTTCAGTTACTTTTATGGGGATTTGAATACTAGATTGTGGATACCGGTGTTCTTTGGTGGTTGGGTTTCAATTAACTACACATCTCAAAAGTGGTCAAACTGAGACTGTACAAGACTGCACTTCATTTACACTCATACATATCATTCTCTGAAGCATTATCTGAAAGGTTATTACCGGAGGCTAAACAGGAAAAAGAAAGAAAGAAGAAGACTTGTAACAAAACAATATTGCTTCGTATATAAAACCCTGCAACATCTAATATTATGTTGTAGAACTTTTTTCGCTGGTTTTAGGCACCTGTTAACTACAACAAGACGGTTTGTTAAATAGTTAATCGATTAGTTGGTTAAAAATATGTTGTAAACCTGTACATCATCTTACAACGTCCATACGAACAATGTTTTGCACAATTTGTTTGCGGTATTTCCCTGTAAAAAGCGGAAAATAATTTAATTTCAAATTTAAGATGGTTATCATCCTCGTGTATTACATTTATTTGGTATGAAAGACAAAATAATTACAATAAATTCAAATATATTCATGAAAACGTATGCCTTGCCTGTTAATACTCTACTGAAACTTTTAAAAGAATATTCTTTTTTTAAATTGTATTTTATGTTTAAAAATTCAACTCCTTTATTACATATATACTAAGAGTTACTAACAGAACAATAAAGAATGATAGTTTACGAGTATTTTATTTTTTTACAAAATCGTAGAATTTATCATTGAATAAACTATTCTATTTTAACCCGACATGTCCGTAGCAGGGGTGGTATTGTATTTAACTGTAATGTATATTTGTCCGTTTCTTTCTGTAGCTTCACAGATCTAACCAATTGCAACAAATATTGTATTAGTAACAGGTCTTCGGTTTGGAAGTAACGTAAGCTATCGTAAATTGTTTTATCTAGAAGGGGGAGCTACAGTGAGGATCACAATTTAACAATTATGTTATTTTCAAATTTTAATAATTTTATTCCATAAAGTGATAAAAAAAAAACACTTTTTATTTCTAAAATTCATCGTTCTTAAGATAAAAGCGAAAAATTTGGTCAGCAAAAGAAAGCAGAAATGCATCGCGACTAGCACACACATGTGTTAACACTACATATATGTGTATTAATTAACATTCATTAACTTTCAAATTTATACTTAAATAGCACAACGTTTCTCACTTTTAAGAAATAAAAAACTTTTACCAGTATCGTCTCTAGACGATATGTGTAGTATATTGAATGGTAAAGTTTTAGAGTCAACAAAAAAGCACTAAATAAAATAATTATTAAAAAAACAAAAAACCCGTTCACAAATTGTACACATCTACCTAGAATAATTATGAAAAATGAACAAAAAGTAGTTAAACAACATTTTCATTCTTTTCTTACAGGCATCTTTTCAGGATATAAAATTTAGTCAGCGATGTGAAATTTAGTGTTACTTCAACATTTTATGTGGCGGTGCATGTGTAGGCTAGATGAGATGTGACTTTAATGGTCTCCACTTTGTTAATCTCCCGAATGCAGCATAAAATGTAGAGGTAATATTAAATTTCACATCGCTGACTAAATTACTGAATCCAGAAAAAAAATTCCTTTAAGTAAAAAAAGAACAACCTATTTAACTATTTTTTGTTCGTTTATCATAATCATTCTAGGTAGGTGTGTTTAAGTAGTACTCGGATTTTTTGTTTTAGCTTTTAATATAATTATTCGTTGTGCCGTGTGATTTTTGAATGATTTATTACCTTTATCCGTTTTATTTCTTCAAAAATTATATTATCTGCTCCTTCAAAAAATAAATGTTTTATTTCCTTTAAAAAGATAGAATTTTTTTTATTTTTTCTAAAAAATAAATGTATTGGTCTTTCCAATACATTTTACATTAATTATTTAATGTAAAAAGAAATTTCATTGATTCTTCCTACAGGATCATTAAAATAATTATATCTGACAACTTACACAACGATACTGAAGTGTACTGGGTGAGATGTTTAGTTGAGAAGATAGATTGTGGTAAAGTTCTCATTTTTAGTTTTAAAATCTCAATTTTCAGCTGTCTTAATCTTTTGTGTTTCTGCGAAAAGTTATTGTCGAATCAGTTTTTTCAAATGTGAGGGTGACACGCTAAAAAAAAATTCCTTCTTGAAATTTCGGTCTTTTTGATGACACTCGGTTATGCGCGACTCTATCAAAAGGTATCAAAGGAATACAAATTGGGTAGAGGGAGCTAGCAACATGATTTTTATACGTGAGCAAAATTAAAAGTTTTTTAAAAAATCGTTTGTCCACAAAGAATAAACGTTTGAATTTTTTTCTAAAAAAAAAAAGAAAAAAGTTGTCTATTTACAAAAACAAATTTTTATTTAATAAACGATATTCTTAAGACAATATAAAACCGAAGTTTTATCAGAAGCGTTATATGTGCGGAATGCCAAAAGAATTTCTCAGGTAAATCTAGTAAAAGTTTAAAAAGTAATTTCTAATAAAAATCTACGGCCCAAAACTCAAAGATAATACGTATTATAAATGAAGAAAATCAGAAGTTTAAAAAAGTTTAAAAAAATCCACACAATTAGACAAAGAAAACAATGGGAAAAAATTTATGGTTACATACATAGAACGATGAAAAAAAATTTAATTTTTTTCAATAAAAAGAAAAACCAAAATAAGCTGCTTCAAAGGTATTGAAAAGATCTAAAATATTTCCAAAGAAATAACTTTATACAAATCTGTAAGGCAATGTAGACTTACAGCCTACAATCAGTGACTACAATGTAGTCTTCTTACTGTTAGATTGTCTATATGTAAGACAATCTTTCAGAAAACTAATGGATGAATTTTTCTAGAGAGACAAAGTGAATGGTGCGAAAAAAGGAGAGAAAAGTTAAGGGGAAGAATGAAAGAATTTTGGAAAAAAAAAAGTCAGGGCTTTCGTAGGAGGTTTAAAAAAAACAACCAATACTTTTAAAGGCTGTCAACAGTTTTTAGTTTGGTGTTTTTTCTACGATCTACATATATTCATGAAAAAGTTTCGTTTAAACTCATTGCTAGCAAAACGTATGAGAAAATCGATTTATACAATTGTCACCAGCCTTCTTCACCATTTAATTTCGGTTTTTTAAAAGTATAAAAAAAATCTTTCCTTAATTTATAAAAAAAGTTTGCTTCTCCTATTTTTTTTGCCGGTTTTAGTCACCATTTTTTGACTGTAGATTTTATACACAAAAATTACAAAATATTTGTTCGAATCAAAAGTTACTAACAAATCTTGAGTTAATGGTTACATTTTTCAACACACATATTTTCTAAATCCTAGCATTTTTTCGTTAATATTTTGGCACGTACCAGGATGAAAATAAATTTGTCATCATCATTCTATTAGAAAAATATTGAAAAATAATTAGTGGTTGGAACTATGGCGACATTTTTACGTATGGAATTAAATAAAATATTTTCTCTTTGATCGTGTGTGATCATTTTTTCATGAAAATAAATTATTTCCTTTACTCAGTGAATTTTGTTCTACAAATGTGGAATAAAATGTGTAATGAGTGAAGTGCATTTTCTATTGTGTGCAAAACTGAAATTTTGATTCAAAATAATAAATTATTATTTATGTGAACGAATCAGTTATGGAATTGATATGACAGAAACGTATGGTGTTTTGGAAACTATTGTTGAACTAAATAAAACATAATTTGAATATTTTTTTTGAAATTCGAACGTAATTTATAATTTTACCTTGTTAGCTACAAGTGTAAAGTTTTTGTTAGATATTTTTTTACGAGTAAGATAAAAATAAAGTGTTTTTACCATTTCTTTTCATCTAACTGAGGTTAATAAATATATTTTTAAAAGAGATGAAGGATTTTATAGGATATTTTTGTAATTAACGAAGGGACTTTCGATTTGGTGTAATTTGTTTTGAGTGATAAAATTAAAATTAAAACATCAGAACTAAGTAAGCATTTGAACTTTTTTCAAGACACATGTGAAAACTTTCTTGATTTAAAGAAATTATTAATAGTATTAGTTAGATGTAACATTCATAAACAGTTTTCATTTTTGCATCAAAATCTGGACTTCTCTTCAAATCTTAGAGTAGAACGTGAAAAACATTTACACGAATGGATTACAGCCGTACTTCAATTTGAAGTTTTGCTTATTTTTCTTTAAAGCTTGTACTTACATTTCTGTTATCTACACATAAAATTAATTCAGATATTTGGATAATCATTTAAAAACTTTTATTTAATTTTCAGCCGTGTATTCTATTACACTAAAAATAAACTTAAAATTTTAATGATATACCTGTATTTATGCATGATAAACATTATCTACTTGTGTTTTTTTCCTCATTTACTTTTATTGTTAATCAAATTTTTATTGGGGAGAACTGAAGATTACGAGGGATTTTTTAAATATAAAGAACAATACATTCAATAAATTTCATTTACAACATACAGCCAAATTTTTTACTTATTACTTTTCATTGTAATTTTTCTTAAATTGAGCAATATATATAATTTTAGGCCATTTTACATGAAGAAAGCCAATCAATTTTCTTGAATTTTAACGCTCCAACTATTCACTAGCGCAAATAATACATCTACGTATTCAGTAAAATGTAATTTTATTTCACGTATCATTACAATATGATTTACAGAGGCTATTCTTTTACAAAATTTAAATAATTATTAAAATTTGTTCACTTGGTAAAGGGGTAAATCTTGAATAGATATTAAAAAAAAAGTTATGAGAGTCAAATTAATTTTTTTTTATTAATATTGCTTGAAAATGAAAATCCAATCGTTATAAACTAAAATTTTATTCTTTTTTAGAACTGTTATAAATTTTTCTCTCTTCTTTTGTAGTGATGAACTATCATATCGAAATCAAAAATTCAAAATATTCTGTATTATTTGTAAATTCCCTATAATCATTACAGGTCTTAAGAAATTCTTCATAAGAAAACATACAGTCACGTCTTCTTATAGAATCAAAATAAATTATTTACTCCTTTGATGATAAACTGAAAAAAATTATTTTACATCGACTATATTGGCAAAGGGGGGGATAAATTGTCAGACTCAGGGTGATTAATTCACCAGGTAAGCTCAAAAATTATGCGTGAGAATATGAAATAAAATTTTGTAGCTCATGAAATGTCAAACCTAACCGGGTTTCAGACTCAGAACCTTCTGGATTAAAGGTTGAAATACTACAACTCCGTTACAGAAGTTGACGTTATTAATTTTTTTTTTTTTTTGCTTGACAATATTGCCACATAAGCTTGCGCGTGGGATATGGAAATGGAATCTTGTAGCTTATGAAAAATGTCATGCCTGACCGGGATTCGAACCCAGGACGTCCGGATGATGAAAGACCGAGTCGCTACCACTCCGTCACGGAGATCAGCTAATTCGATTATTAATCCTTTGTCATAATTTTAATTTTATTTATTCCGCATTTTATTTATGGATTTATTCCGCATTTTCCCAGTTCTGAGTCATATGTTCATGTATTTTTCAGAGATAGAATTATTGTTAACGAAATGTAATTTTTAAATAACTTTTTGGTTAAATGTTATTTAAAAATGTTATAACTAAAAATATTACTATCGTCTAAAATATTATTTTATTGGTTTATATCGAAACTTCAATCGTTTGTTTGTTTAATTTATTTAGCAGTTTATTGATAATATTTTATTTACAAAAAAAAATTAATTGTTTGAGCAGAAAGGTATTAAAAATTAATTTCTCAGCAGGGTTTGGGTTGAATTACTCGACGGTACGTTTTTGTTATCCGCAGATAGAACTTTTATACATATTTTTAAATTTATAAAAAAATTATCAATATTATTATTATATTAGTAGTATTTTGTGGCAAAAACATATAAAAAAATTGCTTTATAAGATTTTGATATGGGGAAAGGATATTATTGACGTTATAAATAAATAGTCTAACGTCGATATGCAGGTAGAGTGTTACAATTTAAATGACATTTCATATTTTATCCAAAATCGATTTTTCTTTTATAAGTTTATGCCGATTTCCTAAAAAAAATCCCTTTGTTGGTGAATTCATTTTGGAGTTCTACAATTAACTACGTGTAATATATGTTTAAATTCATGATTTATTTTTTATTATAATTATAATTATGAAATTATGAATGAATATTATAATTAACGATAAGTGTTAATAAATTTGTATTATTAACACTAGACTTCTCATTTCATATTTTCGAAGAAATAAAATTCTCTTATTTAAAGTAAATTAATTTTAAGTAAACGAGTCATCTTTAACAAATTGCAAATGTTTTTTACAGCTTGCCAAAAATCAAAATTTCTGGATTTAAAAATGTTTAATTTTTTAATGATTTATTAGTGATAAAACTTCTTGACTGATGTTATTGCTGAACGAGGGAATTTTCGAGGAGGCACACGCACACGTTCGGTTATACTGATGAAGGTCTGTTGACTTTCTCTCTAACCACCGTTGTAGAATGGATATTTTGCTTTGAGATTTTTCTCGGTCCTTTACCAGCTGTCAGGAAACAGTAGCGGATTCAACAAGGTGAGGTATTTTTGAAAGGTGCAAAGTAAAGCGAGCAAGCAGTGAATGAATGAAAGATTGGAGGTTAGGCCCGCGCCTTCGTCAATAGACCCTAAATGGGCCTCCGCTATATATCTTTCCTAACACATCGTGAATGAGTGTTAGAATTAGTGTTTGTAGAGCCGCTCTTGTATTGTGTCTAGAACCTCCGCAGGCGCCAACTAGACTGGACCGGTCTTTATAAACCACGGGACATCGCCTTTCCAATATAAAAATTTTATTATACCTTTGGCGAACGTTCGTTCGGCTTCGCTGGTTGCCCAGCCGTTAGTTTCAAAAAACAACTCTTCCAACATACGATCTTTTCAGTTAATTTCAACGAAAAAATTCAACTTTTTATTCAGTAATTTTATAATACGAGTTACATTTCTAGACTTTCAGTTTTATATAATTACTCAAAAAATTTCCTAACTTTTCTATAAAATTATAATAAAAAGAAATAAAATTTTAAAATAAAATTTTAATTTTAATAAAATTTTAATTAAAATTAAAAAAAATAAAAGAAAGTTTTAATTTAATGGATGACAAAAAAATAAAATTGAAATAAGTTAATTAAAATTTGAAAAAAATATACGTATATTATTTGTATTATATTTAATAAATAACTCACATTATGTTAAAAAAAAGATTTTTTCCTCTCTTTGTTATTGATAATAATTATTTGTGACTTACCAATAAAATAAATAATGTATTCTTTATGTATTCTTAATACCAAATGAGTTAAAATTAGTGACATGAAACGTGTTGCAACCGATAATATTTTTAATGCGATAAACTTATTTAATGACAGATCGATCTGTTATTCTGGAACTTAATAGCCAAAAGTTCTTATATATTAATTTTTATCTTTTGATTATTTACTGTCCAATTTTTATTTTTTTATCTCTATAAAGTGTTATTAATTTTTATACATACCGAAAATTTTAGTTTACAAGTTGAGATTTCAGAAATAGAAAAATATATAAAATTAGACGTTAATCTATATGCAGGAGTTTTATTTTTTCTTCTCCTTTGGGCCGGATCCTGTAGTTAAGTATTACACAGCCCAGGAGCAGAGACGTGGAGGCCCAACGGGCGTTCACGTCTCTGCCCGCCTGTCAGATCTCACTTTGCGCCCGTCTCAAACCTCCAGAGCAGGATCCAGCAGGTCCGGCTATGCCGTCCCCGGGTCCCCACTCCGGGAGCCCGGACTCGGTCTTTATGTCAATGTCTCTAACGGGGACATCCCGATTGGGACATCCCCACTCGGAATTAAGTTATATGCCGGAGTTAAATTAAAATATTTTAACATTAATTTATTATAAAACATATTGAATGATACAAGCTTCTTTTTTAATATTTACATCTCACGAACCATTGATAAAAAGAATTAAGTTGTAAAATTTGATTAAATTTTAATTTATCCAATATTAATTTTTTTCTGCTGTGTGAGAGTTTACATTTATATGAAAAAACCTATATTAATTTATTGTAAATTAAATCTCTGCTTTTCGTCTATTTTCTCAGTAGTGCAACATCAAATTTTCGTAATGTGGTTAATAAATTATGTTTAAAAATTAGTGAAAAATATGTATTTAAACAAAAAAATTCATCAGCTTAATTTTTTTTTATTTTGCCGATGGATGTTTCAGTATAGAAATCATTAAATTAAATTTTTCTCTCGTAAAGGTAGGACATTGATTTGCACAGAACTAAACTTTTTATCAGTTTTAATTCACAACTGGAAAGAGAAAGCACTGAGAAGGAAAGAAGAATTTTCTGGCCGTAGAACACTTGAACCGCCGCCTGTATTCTTTAACAAATGTACTCATTCATTGTTACAAGAAAAAAAAATATTAAAATACATATTAAATGAAAAATAAAGTCAAATTTCACAACAGTAGGTTTTTTTAGATGTAGGCATTAATAAAAATTCTACTCTGAATAATGCTCTTTCTCTGTTTTGAAAAAAGTATGATGGATCGAGGTTGTTGCGACTGCTGCCGCATCCCACCTAAGCGTTGTTCGATCAGCATAATGTTTTTTCTGTAATTTTACTCTAAAAGATAGACTTAAAGTTTGGTTTATAAGCCAGAATTTTCAACGGATATATTTTTGATGTTAATTTTTGTAAATTTATCATCTAGAAAGAGTATGTGTGAAAGGGGGGGGGGGGCTTTTCTGTTACGCGTTTCTTTACACACTCTTTATTATGCATCGTCTTCCGCATATTTGCTGAGTTTTGAACCTACGACCACAAGACTAGCACTTTTCACTTGGACATTGCGAGTTTACATTAACGGCAGGACAAATTTTAGCTAATAAATATATCGTGTCATCCATAACAACGGCTTTACAGTGTACTGTGCACGGAAACTAACGAAACCACCAATATCAAAATCCAAACTTTCTCTTACATTTTGTAATTAGGTTATCCAAAAGCCGTACGCATATGTACTTATCTGCGTGGGTAGGTTACTAGCTAGCTACACAGTACTTTTTAAAACTATGCTGCACACTTAACTCACACATTTAACATATTCTAAACACTTAAAAAAAAAACCTAAACAATAAAACTCAAATTAAAACTAACCTAAACAATACTTCGAAATACGGAAAATTACTATGTATCCGGCTAGAAGGCTATTATAACCAGCAAAATTTGTTAAAATGCATCGTTTTGACGCAACCGATGCCACCATAAAAATTCACACATGTCTAATAGCTGTCTGCTTGTACTACACTCCTTACGGTTTCTCCTTCTGGTCGAAGCCCTCAATACACAAAAAAGGTGAACACCGAAAATTGTTATCTTATCATTGAAGAAATACAATAACAGAACGAAGCACAGAACAATAAGATAGTTATATAATATTTAGGCCAATATTTAATATTTAGGCCATATCGCTATCTCATATTTACGCCATACAGACCTAGTAAGGTATCAGTTATACAAAATATATACTAAATTATTTAATCATTTAAAAAGTTGATGTATCATAATTTTGTATAAATCCACAAGAAATAAGAAAAATTCATAAGAAATAAGTAAAATTCAAATATGGCATTAAAATAGATCTACTTTTTGTGAATTGTTAATATAAAATATAAATTTTGCTAATATGAGTTTGTTAAATTATTTTACGAGTTTAATTATTCATTACGTATTAAATGTATATTGTAAAAATTTTCATGAAGCTTTCTGTGTAACCATTACGTCATAATTTCTATTCTACATTAGTTTTGTGATCATGAACCATCTTGTTTCATAATATTAATTGATCAGTTACAAAAATTTAAACGTGAATAAAATTTTTATCTATCTTATATATATATATATGAATATTTGTTTGTTTCTTATGCTTTCCTACACCATTCATCCCATCACGATGAAACTTTGGAGAGTTGTGCGCAGGTCTGCGAAGGTCTCTGATTTAGTTTCGACCCGCAAGGTGGCACTGGGGTCGAGATATTTAGAAAAATTACATTTATGGATCGATTTGGCTCATATTCAGAATATATATTAGTTACGTGCAAAGAAAATTTTTTGTAGAAACTATACCCACTAGGTGGCGCCGTTGTCGAGATATTTACGAAACAAATAAATAAACAGACTTTCTTTTGCTATACACACATATATATATATATATATATATATATATATGTATAGAAAAGGCAATGGTCGTATGTATGTCCGCTATAGACTAAAAAACTACTGGACCGATTTACGCACGGGTTTTTGCAAAATATTCCGCGTTGTCCGGAGAAGGTTTAAAGCTATTATAATCCTCGATCTGACCATAGAAAGAAAGTTTGAGGTATTTTGAACCGACTACTGTGTTTAGAGAGTGGTTTGAATTGAATCCGATAGGTAGTGCTGTTTTGACAATTGGATTTATTGGATATATTTATTTATTTGGATATATTGGATTATAAATCCAATATATTCAATAAATCCAATATAAATCCAATATATTCTGACTTTTATAAAGTGAAAGGTTAAATTTTGTGAAGTTCCGTAATGTTTTGTAAGTTTCTTAATGTTCAGTATTAATTATGATAATTTTGCAACAATATCAAATTTTCAGTTGCTTTCATTTAATCTCTCTCTCTCTCTCCCTTTCCCCCCCTCTCTCTCTCTCTCTCTCTCTCTCTCTGTATATATATATATATATATATATACGAGGTGTGATAGAAAAATACGGTGAATGAATTTTATAGCGGCAACTGCCGACGCTACATCCATATGTTGTAATTTGTCCAATAGCGTGATCAACTGAGACGGGCAGGGACAAGTTTTAACACGTTCGAGCTTGCCAGTCAGCTACCAGAGCCGCTAGAGTGAGGTTGTGTTTATCGTGTCTGTCGCGCAACATGGATTTTGAACAACGCATTAACATTAAGTTTTGTTTTAAGTTGCAAAAGAGTGCCAAAGAAGCTCACGAAATGTTAGAATCGGTGTACGGCGATAATGTGGTAACTTTGAAGACTGTGTACAAGTGGTATGACCGATTTAAAAACTGAAATGAGTCTGTTGAAGACGAGCAGCGTGCGGGACGTCCAGTAACCTCAAAAACAGTTTAAAATGTACAAAAAGTGGAAACAATGGTTCGTTCAAACAGGCGAATGACTATTCGAGAACTATCGGAAGACCTTAACATCTCGTACGGATCCGTTCAAAGCATTTTAATTAATGAATTGCAAATGAGTCGAGAGAGTGGAAAATTTGTTCCCAGACTTTTGAGTGATGAACAGAAGGAAAATCGTGTGTTAATTTGCACGGAGTTGATGGGTCGTCTTCATGCAGATGCGGACTTCATGGCCAAAATTGTAACTGGAGATGAAAGTTGGGTCTATGGCTATGACCCTGAGACCAAACTGCAGAGTTCCCAATGGAAACCCAGTTCATCTCCTCGCCCTAAAAAGGCACGTCAGTCAAAATCCAACATCAAGGTCATGCTCGTTGTTTTTTTCGATAGTGAGGGCATAGTGCGATCAGATTTCGTTCCAAGGTGAACAACTGTAAACTCTGAATTTTATAAGGGTGTACTGCAACGTTTGCGAAACGACGTACGAAGAAAGCGACCAGAAAAATGGACCAACGGCTTCCTTCTTCACCACGACAACGCGCCGTGTCACATCTCGCTTCTCATTCGCGAGTTTTTGGCCGAAAAAAGTGTTCCTGTCGGTTGACATCCGCCATACTCACCGGATTTAGCACCATGCGACTTTTGGCTCTTCCCAAAAATTAAAACTGTGCTTAAAGGAAAACGTTTTGACACCATTGCTGACATTGAGAGGGCCACGACCGAGCAGCTGAAAGCCCTTCCGAAAGACGCCTTCCAGAAATGCCTCCAGTCATGGAGTCAACGTTGGGATAAGTGCATTGCTAGCCAAGGACAGTACTTTGAAGGAGATTAAATCGAATTCTATGTAACCTTATTACTTTTTTTAATAAAAAATTTATTCACCGTGTATTTTGATCACAACTCGTATATACTTACTCAAATCTAGCAATAGCGAAGGATTGCCGGGTCTGCTAGTTAATTATAAAAAATTATAGTTTAATTAAAATTATTAAACTTAATATGGTGTTCCCCGATAATATGTAATGTGTTACTAAAGAAAAAAAAATCGAGGCCTTACTTACCTTTTGGTAATTGCCGTTATTTAAAAAAAAAATCCTTAATATTTAAATTACCGTATAATGCTAATTTCATAAATTCCTGACATTTATTTTAATTTTGTTATTTTTAATTATACTTTAAAAATTAATTTTTACTATTTCTAGCCTACCTTTATTTTGTTAATATTAAAAAAAGACTTTTATTTGGAGGTTTTTTTAAGTTAATTGATGTTATTATAAAACAACTTTTGTTTTAATAATTCTATTACGTCTATTTATCGTTTATATTCTGAGTATATTTATTTGTAAGAAAAACATTTTTGTTATTTAAAACCTTTTTTAACTGCACCGATTCTGTAATATGGATATGAAGTTGAATTTTATTTCTTATAATATTAAATTACTCTTTTATTTTATGTAAATGAACTTTGTGATTATCCTCAGTTATAAATAAGTTAATGTAATAATCACATATTACAGTCATAATTAGATATCACCAAATATTATACGTAACATGTACGAATTATTAATCATTTTAACCACAACAAATCATTATTATAAAAAAAAAATTATTAAACAAGTGAACACCTGTTTGAAGGTCAGAGTATTATTATTTAATCATATCATAATGCGTTACGTGACTGTAAACATTCGTCTAACTTCCATGCGTACGAATGCGTAGGTCTATTGTTTTATATTCTAACTACCAGTCGCCGGTTTGTCTGTCTGTCAGTAACTTCATATAAACTACATGTACACAAACACATGTATATACCCGAAACGGAGTACGTTAAAATTAGGTTAGACTGGTATTTTTATTTTTTTTTATTTTTTAATTCCTTTATTTCTTATTTTCGTAATTAGTTTCTCTAAAACTTAATTTCTAAGTCAACTAATTATGTCTCTTGACGAGCATCATTATGATATATTTTGCAACTTTTAAAACTATTGAGAAATATGGAAGTAATTTAATCCTACTGAAGAATGTCTTAGGAAAATAAATAATTTTTTTTCTATTTCATTACATATACATGCAATATTTAAATTGCAATGATAGATTTTAAAACCTTTTCTTCTTTAAAATGTGAAAACTCAAAAATAATTATTATTGGAGGTAAATCTTCCCTACAGGGAGGTGTAAAGATATATATACTTTTTTTAGTGGTATGTGTAGTCCTGTATCTGAGAAAATGTAAGAATTTTTTCATCTTAAAAATTAAACAGAGACTTTTCAACTAAAAGCTCTTCGAGAATTTGGGAAATTCTTTATTTATAAGTAGTAATATAAGTAGAAGAGGTATACTTATCGCTAAATTTTCTAGTAAAGCAAAATTAGTGATAATATATTGCAGCAAATTTTGCTTTTCCCCCAGAAACTAATGACAGTCCAAGAATCTGGCTTTCTTAAAGAATATCATCCTCCGATCCCAAATCTTCAGTGGTCTTGCTTATAGTTTACAACTGATACAACACGATTCCGAGCATGATCGATGTTGCAACTTTATTGGCACATTTACCTGTAAACGGTAGTTCTTAGTTTGTTCTTTAATTAGTAGAGGATATTTCCCAGAAGAATGTTTTCTTGCAGTATACGTTTAAACTGGTCAATACAAAATTATTGATCAATAAAATTTGCTCCTCCAATTTGGAAAAAATTCTCATATTTACCTAGAGATATGATACTTTTTATTTTGAAAATATCTTGAAATTTCTTTTATCGGGAGTTTAATTGTATCATATTGCTTTTCACCCACGGGTAGATCTACTCTTTTTCACATCTACTTTTCCTTTTCCGTACCGAAAATCCTTTCTTCTTCATTATTATTTTTATGAGTTGATGTCTGACGCCTCAGTCCATAATTTGGTGGTTAAAATCTCCATGCTATGTACGCTGGGACCTGTAGGGGCAGTATATCTTCATCTCCTTTAGCAAGAGGGTTGCCTGTGAACTACGGAACTCTGTTTTTTTATCCTTGTCTAATAAGCCTGAAAACTAAAGTTTATTTGTAAAGTCGGGCTTTCTTATCTCTTAAAATACAAATTTTTGAAATTAAATGAAGTTTACGAGCTAACCATTGGATATGAATGAGATATTGGATTAATGGAATCATTTCGTGACATATTCCAGTCACTGAATAAATGTATCTAATGCACACTACAAACATATGTTTTAAATTTGCAATTTTTCATACAAATGAAATTTTGTACATAAATTTTTGTGATGAAAAAGTTATTTGTAATATTATGTTTTGTTAAATAAAATTCATTACTATTTATAATAATGTTTTACGAAAAAATAATATTCCATTAATATTCTCGTACATTGTAAAATTAATTGGGTAAGGATGTCATACTAAAACACCGGAAGCATGCATAGAGTACGTGATAATCCGTACTCTTGGTCGGTAACATAAACTATTTTTTCTTCAAATGATTATGTCTTAATTAAACCTCTTTAAGAGTAATTTGTCGTTTAATAGACGTTTTACTATAACTTTTATTAACTAGATTAATAACTTGTAAAAAAAAAAAAAATAAAAATAAATTCTTCATTTTTATTTACAATAAAAATATAAACATATATTTTCGTAATTAATGTTTAAAGATATTATTAAATACAGTTGTGGATACGTATGAGGAAAAGTATTCTTAAACAGATGGCAGGTCATAATGGTGAAGTATATGAAAATTAAAAAAATAAATAAAGTACCATAAAATTTTAAATAAACCGGCTAAATAAAGTTATCGTTTATATGAATGAATTTAGTCTGTAAATAAGAGGTAGATAAAATTATTACAGTTCTTGCATACAATTATTTACTTCAGTATTATACAAAATATTATAAATTGCATATTTATTTATCCTTATGTGTACTCTTCTAGCAATATTTATTTACTAACATAAATATTTTCTCATAAATAAAGAGGAATAATATTGATATTATGACATGATTTACCACGACAACATCACGTGTTTATACATATAGTTGTGTAAAGATATACTTTGTATATAAGTATTCAATTGTTACAAAGAAAGGAAATTTCATTAAACAAATTTTTAATTGAGTATAACATTTTATCTAGTACTGTTTTAACTTAATTACTATTAATGAAGAAAATAAAAAACGTTTTTAAAAGAAAACTTTCTGATATTTAAATAAGTATAGTTAATACTTAAGCAATATTTTTCATATAGAAACACTAAAATTTCTATATTGAAACAATCAGTTAAAAGATGGATATGATTTTACCTTTGTTGTGAATTGTAAAAATTGATGTTGATTTTTTACAGTTGGATAACGTCGGTTATAGGTAATAATTTATCATTAAAACGAGTTTGAATAGATCTAAAATTTCCATTGTTTAAATAATCATATTTTTAAATCCGTTAGCCGTCTGTTATCTTGGTTTTATTAAATTGTATTTTTTTTAAATTTTTTTAGCGGTTTTGTATAAAATTACACTAGAAGTGTAAGAACAATAAGAATTATTATACTATCTTATGTTTAATTTTGTGTACATCTATGCATCACATTTTAAACTAATAATGATAAAAATGAGTTATTTTGCTTTTAAAATCTGTAGCTAATATAAAAAAATATAATAAAATATTATAATTACAATATCTGATGGGAAAAAATCAACCCCAGTATTGTTTTACTTAGTGATTCCCAAACTGTGTGCTGCGATGCCTCGGGGAGCCGCGACCTCTTCACAGGGGCGCCGCGAAATATTGTAAAAGCTTCATAATTAATTGAACCAAGACATTTATAATTATTTATTTAATGTTAATGTAGTAAAAAAATAATGAAGATACACGAGTTTTATTTATTTTTATCTCTTACGAGTAGTCATACTTAGGGTAGGGCACCATGGAAATACATAAATTGAAAAAGGACGCCGCAACTCGGAAAAGTTTGAGAACCACCGGTTTACCCTTTTTCCAGCTACCTGATTAATTTAGGAAATTTTCCTTAGTTTCTCAATAAGAATTAATGGTAAAACTGTTCTTTTTTTTAAATATATTATAATACAAGCATTCCCGTCGCGGCTTCACCCGCGTTATGTGTTTACTTACGTTTTCAGTCGTGGTCAGGGGATGTTTAGCCGGTTCAATTTTAGTTTACCGTCACATCGTTATTTATGTTCATTTCAGAGGAAAAATTATAGTTTTGGTAAATTTACAGCAAAAATCGTAATAAAGGGGACTTTTTAAAAAGAACTTTTAGTTTAGTATTTGTGGAAGATTGTAGCAGAGAGCTGAAAAGATTCTGAGGGTTTTCTTAAATCTTCAAAAAAAACTGCTGTTGATTTACACTGGATAACCTGAAAAGTTAGGAGCTATATTAAACTAATCTTTTACGTTCTACTTCCAACTTGAACAGCCAAAAGTCATTTTGTATCATTTTCAGTTAAATTATTTCTTAATATTATATTAAATTATAATATTAGCTTTTTTTTATTAATTTTGTATAAGTTTTTTAAAATCTATTTATTAAGTTTTTGTTCTTGCTTTTACTTATTTCTCTATTTTTAGTGATTATAATCCACCGTTGGTCTAGTGGTGAATTTGTCATCGCAAATCAGCTGCTTTCAAAGTCGATAGTTCTATGGTTCAAATCCTAGAAAAGACTTTTATACAGATTTGAATGCTAGATAATGTTTTTTGCTGGTTGGGTTTCAACCACACATCTAATGGAATGTTCGACCTGAGGTTGTACAAGACCACACCTTATTTACATTCATACATATCATCCTTACTCATCCTGTGAAGTAATACCTTACGATGTCTCCGAAGGCTAAACAGAAAAAAGAAAAGAAATTACTACTGATTAAGATAATTAATTATCGAAGAGCCTATATTTTGGTTTTCATACTCTGTAAATGTATTTTTGACTTTCTTTTTTGGAATCTTGTTTCAATAAAATAACTACGACAAGCTTAGCTATCGTAGTACGTATTTTTGTGTATGAACACACACATATATATATACTGGCATCTCCAGTACGTTTCCCGTCGCGGTCAGGAAATGTTTAGCCAGGGACCCTCCTTGTTTTCAGTAAATTCATGCTTGTGAGAAAAATATTGATAAATAAAAATTAAAGCCAGTTCAATTTATAAAAATTATCAGTGTATTGTAATTTCTTCAGAACAAAAATTTGATCAGTTCAGGACCAACTAATTGGATTTTAAATTTCTCATCGCGGCTTCGCTCGTGAAATACACAATCAGAACTACAAACATAATTTAACCATCACATTGTTACCAAATCTCATACAGACTGTTTCACCGTTTGTTTGTTCCACCGTACCAGCTCAACGGCTGAACCGATTTAGACGTATGATCCCGCATTGAAATCCGTACGTTACCGGGAATGCAATAGGCAGTACATATATATATATATAAACAGTAATGTGTGTGTAATAGTGGGGATTTGCCGGTTGAAACACAAACTTTATTGAACTGTGAGCCTCTATCACTGTGTTAGCTGGATTTAAAATGAATGATTCGAATCAGTCGAATGAATAAAATTAAATTTACGTTAAGTAAAAATATTAAATAAATGTAAAAAATTTCTGTTTAATAATAATAGGCTTTCCGTGGGGACTACGTATGAGGCTAGAGTGGTGAGGTATGCGAGCACCTCGAGGCTAAACCAATTATCACATCGATTGGTAACAAAAGCGTGTCCCTGGGGCGCTGTTTTGGGAGGTGCAATGGAGTGCTCATTTTATATCGGCAAAAAATTGTCCTATTTTCAAAATTCAAACGCAGTATTTGTTGGTAGGTTAATTTAGCTAACTTTTGCATGTATCAGGTACACTCTCGATCTAACAGATTTCGGTTATTCGAAAGTGTTGTTATACCTTCGCAACCAATCTTCCGGTTTTCAAAATTCAAACGGGTACTTACTAGTATAATATAAAATCACGATGTAACCAAACGAGAACAAATATTAACTTACAGAAATGAACGCTATTATTATTTAACGCTACATAGCGTTAAATCATAACTATGTTTACCTGTTGTTTACATTACTGCCCAAAAAGGAGTTAATGCATTTAGGGTGTATGTTTGTTCCACCATAGCATCTCAACGGCTGAACCGATTTAGGTGTGGGACTCCGCGTTGGAATCGTTACGTCCCCGGGAATGTTATAGGCTGTTTAAGTACGATGTGTATACATACATATATATTTAATCAAAAATTAATATTTCTCGGTTGGATATTACAATAAAAACAGAAGCACAAATAAATAACTACGTAGATGGTAAAAATTAAAAAAAACTAATACACAGATAAAATACTTAGATCACAAATATTCTATTTTCATAAATCTTCAGGTAAACCAACCATTATAAAATGTTACTTTATAACAATTATTATACAAACAAAAAAACACAAACCAATTATACGACATTTCGCTTCATATGTGGGACTTTATCAAGTGCTGCTACAAAACATAAACTACGTGATCCACAATATTGGACTGGTCAATACACACTAATGTTGTGACTTATCCCCCTCACTTCTCCAATTGTTCATCTAAACCGGAAAATTTGATAGCATATCATATAACTAAATAGCCATTCCTTTATAAACCTGTATCTAATCTTATATAATAATCATTCACTATTTTATTTATAATAAATATGTTACATTAGCTTACAATCCACTTAAACCGTTAATATCCTACCTGTTACTAATAGAATTTTTACATTTGATGATGTGAATCATTTCAAAAAATAGTTTCCTAGTATTATTTACCTCATAATCCAACATTTTTACTTCTTAATTTAAACTTTGTTTGCTTTCTTTTTCGTGTTTGTATAATGCTGTAACTTCATTTTTCTGGTATTTATGCGCCTCCAAACGTTTTTTTAAATATTGTGTGGTTTGCCCGGTATATTGTTTGAGGCAGAGTTTACATTGAATGTTGATTGTTTGTCATTATACATGAGTGTTTAAATTTTTTAATTTTTTTTCTATTTTGAAAAAAGTGTTTAAAATTGTTGAAGTTTTTAAACGCCACTTGTTTCAGAACATCTATATTTTCTGACAAATTCTAGACAAGTAGTTATATAGTGCTTATTACCGCTTTCATTATTCACCGACTCTCCCATAATGTTACTGTTGTTGTTATCCTTAGAATTAAATACTTTATAAATGCTAACAAGGTAAACATTGTTAACTAATTTTGTGGGATAATTAATTTTAATAAACGATTTTTTGTTTTTTCCTTCCGTCCGTTGGGTTAATAAACCTTAGAGCTCTATCTGCTAAAAAATTTTTTCAGAGCCTTTTATGTAATATTGTACCTGAAGATTTATGAAAATAAAACATTTTTGATCTAAGTATTTTATCACTTGTATTAAGTAAGTATTTGTATAATTAAGTATTTATGTCTAGTGTATTTATTTTTATTTTTACCATCTACGACTGATTTATTTGTGGTCTGAATACTTTGTGCTTCTGTTTATGTATATATAAATGTTTCTGTTTTTTCGTGTCATAAAAAAGACTATGTTAACCTGAAATTGATTAAAATTAAATTGGTAGTGAAGAATATTTACACTAGGAACATATTTTTACTGTTGGATGTTTATGACCCCACATTTGTGTACCTCATGAGAAAGATATAATGTGTCTTATTTCTCTTTTTATTATAAGCTTCTGTTTAAATATATATATAAATAAATTTAAAAAAATAGAAAAAAATATACTATATAAAAATACTATATACAAAATTATCACCCCCCCCCCCCGCGGCGCTCTTTAATTAACCTATATTAAAGATCAATTATTATTAGCAATATTTTTTTTTTGGCAGTCGTGATTTTCAATATTTATCACGTTACCTTCTAAAGTATTAAAATTAAAAAAACCCGAAAATGGTTTATAGATATTTATATGAAGAGTATAGCAAGCCCAAATCTCGTTTAGTATAGTCGGAAATGGAGAAACTTTGCAATCATCGTTAGAAATGTTTTTAACTTTCTTCATCCCCAGAACTTTAAAAAATCTAGAAATTATGTTTTAGATATTTACATGAAGATTACTCACACCAAAAATCAAATTAATATCTTTATTTGTTACCGAGAAATTCAAGAAATAGTAAATTTCATTGTTACTCCATTTTAACTCTTTAAACACGGAATTTCAAAGGTTTTTTTGTTAGTGTGCACTTACACCGTAAGAAGAACGTGTACATATTTTCCTCAATCTATTTCCAGTAGAATTTTCTGGGCATTAGTTATGATTCGCTCACGGTATATTCTTATATATAGATTTACTTGAATAAAGATCTATGGTACGTGACAGTAAAAAAAAATTTTCATGAATATTTTTCTCATATATAAAATCAAGAATATAGGATGTAATAATTGTATTGAAGTTAAAATATTAGTCTAGAATAGAAAAGGGTTAAGAATTTCAAAAATGTGAAATGGCTGAAAAAAGTTCGTTAAAGAAAATAGATAGAAGAACACAGAACAATCCTAGGCCCCAAGAAAATAACAGAAGGACAGAGACTGAAATCCAACCAAGAACTGTATGAAGAATTAGAGGACATCGAAAAAGCGATTAGCGGAGACTAAGATTCCTGCCCCATGTACACCCGTTAAACGAACAGATACTAAATTTAAAAAAATATTCATTAAACTCTGGAAAAAAAGAGCAACCTTGGGCACCTACAACGAATGAAGAAAGAATTACACAACCTAGGGATCCAAAAACAGGAAAGAAACAGGGATAGAAAGCTACTCAGACAAAAATACACGAGTTGTATGTAAAAATGCATGAGTTTGATACTGAAGAAGGAATCACACCAAAGTGAAATGGTCGGAAGAAACAAAGACCAAACACTAAGAAAGAATGAAACCAAAATTTGGAAAAAAAGAAAAGAAACCAGCATAAATTATATATGCGTAGTCTAAAGTTTTGGTTAAAGAAAAAAATTAAATGAATTACCACTCTCCAGAAGATAAATAATTTTCTCATATTTATAAAAAAAATTTGTCTGCTACAATTAAATTAGAATTCATATTTTCAAAATTTATTTTATTTTATCCTTTGAGATGAAACTTCAATAAAATAATTTGTGGAATAAAATTAAAATGTTAAAACAAAAATTTAGGACTAATTTTTTTAAATTATATTTAAAAGCTTTCTTGTGTTTTATAGAAAGAAATAAGAAATTTCTTTATATTTTTCTCGTGTGGTACACAAATGTGGGGTCTCAAATATCCAACAGTAAAAATATTTTCCTGGTAAAAATAATCTTCACTAACAATTTAATTTTAGGTTAACTTTATTAAATAAATTTCAGGTTAACATAATCTTCTTTAAGACACGAAAAAACAAACATTTAATACAAGTTTGTTGATAGTATATTGAACTTAAAATAGGTCTTTCACTTTTATTAATATTTGATATATTTCTTTAAATTATTACGTTGTAGTTTGTTGAAAGTAACGTCACATGTTGATAGTACCTATACAAGTCATAGAAAAAAAGGATAATTTAACATAACTTATGTTATATTATAATTTATTCAGGATAAATATCGAGGCAACATAATTTACTATATACCGTACTGGTACATTATTTCAATGACTGGGCAGCAATGTTCATACTTGTTGATTTATTATTTTAAGTTTTACTATGTATTTTTTTTACAATTGTTAGTTCCGGGTTCGATTCTAGTGTGTTGAAAAACCAAATAATCAATCCCTGTTATTATACGTGTAAACTTGTTATATGTTTACCACATCCGGAATCAACGTCCACTAGATTACAAGGGTGCATTGTACCTTAACACCTACCACACCTTATCGTTAAAATAAGTTGTGGTAGTTCATGTTTTATGTACAATATTAATGTTGTTATTAATACTAAAACATGATTTTTTTCTATAAATACTTATTTAGATGATTAAAATTATTATTAGTTATGATTTAATTATAATTTATAAATTAAACTGTTCTTAATGTATAGGGAATAAAAATTTTCGTCAAAAATGAATCGACTCAAAAAATAAAATTTTAAATTTACACTGAAAAGAAAACAGGAAACAATATTTTTTTCTATTACAACTTCAATGTAATTTTTGATACTTAATTTTGAAGACGGTACCAAATTTTAAATGAATTACGAGTACAAGAGATACGGGTTACGAAGTATGATATTCAAAAATTAATTTAATGTTATTCAAGGCAAGTAATTACGATATATAACTTTATTCCGTGCACTCACTTTTGGAATCCGATTATAGGCTATTGTAAACATTTCCGTTGAAGAAAATTCCTAATAATTTGTCGTCTTCATGCACGATAGTCGTGGCATTTTAAAATTTGACCCCACTTTAAAAAGTGTTTTAAAGACTATTGAAGAAATAGCAAAAAAAATATTTTTTTTCTATTTTTAGCCCAATATTTAAAAAAATCTTTTTAATCGTTTTTTTACTTTTGGAGTTGGTTAAATTTTTTCAAAAATTTTTGTTTATTCTTGTTTAGTTTTCTAATTCCGTTGAAGCGGAAATGTGGGAAAGCCTATAAAATAACCTACTCGAAAAACCAGAACCAGATTCTGAAATCGTCTTTAAGTAATATGAACTTTCTAAATCGAATAATTTCACCCACGACACTGCTTTTTCAATTTTTCAGTACCTTTGATAATGGTATGGGACGATTCTGTTTTGTTTAAAAAAAATTTCATCCAAACTGATGCAATTATTGAAAAGTTATTTCCAGAAAAACGAATACAAAATATATGTGGATGAATTGGAACCTCCTCCTATTTGAAGTCGGTTAAAACTCGTAAAAATGATTACCTACAGAAATCAAAACTCTAAAATCATTTCATAAAAACATAATGGTCATTACCCGGAGAAATTTATATTTATTCTAAACGAAACGTGGATTAATTCCTTTTTACTTTTAATTTATTTTTAAACTGTTTTAATTATTAAAATAAATAATTTGAACAATAAATATATATGTATAGCAACAGATATTGCTTATCTTTATAAAGTATGGATAATCTAGTTTCTGTTATGGAATTTAACTATTTTTGCACATTCCGTGATTAAACCGATGAAGTGTCAAAAACCGAAAAAAATATACTTATGGTAGAATTTTCTGAAAGAAAAAAAGCTGACTACTGCTGGTTGTTTCTGATTCATGGCTTACACACATAACTAATTTTAAATATTTATCATCTTATTTATATATAATATTTTTTCGTTTATTTAATTCAATGATTCTAACTAAAGCGCGCGCGCATCCCTTGTTTAATTCGCGCGGGTGTGGCGTTACTAGCGGTGGCGTTTGTCACTAGCTTAACTAATATAATTTCACAACTAACATAGAACAAACTTCGCTTGTACAACCGGCAGACTGGTATAGTCGCAAGGCTTAACGCACCAGGTCCCGAGTCAACCGAGCGATCGAGTTAGATATACAGCCAGACCGAGTTACTTTTTTACACTTTAAATATTATTTATTTATTTAATTCTACCGCTCAACTGTAACGTCACAACATAGCAGTAGTTTAGAGCATTGTTTGGGGTGGGGGTGCGATTTAAAAAACAATCCTTTTGCAGATATTGTTATTTTTTAGTTGTTAACAAATGTACCTAATAAAAATATGACCTTAAGTTGGCAAAATCTCGAGATACTGAGGGTACCTTACTACGCAGCCTCACTCCCCTGACATTTTAAGTAGAAAATGTAATGACATCAATGCCCCATATTTAGAAGTAATCTGACCAAGAAAATCGGTCCAGTAGTTCTGGAGATACGAACATTAACATCCGAAAAATTGTCATCCGGTTCTTTGGGTTACTTAGGTTTCAAAACGTTAATATCCAGTAAAAACCGCATATGCCCGAATTGGACCGATTACAATACTTTCCCTTCTAGAGCTATAGCTCTGCTATAGCGCTATCTAGACGGAAAAGTAATAAATTAATTTGGTAAAGTGTGTGATTAAGTAATTTTTGTTTTGAAAATTATTAAATACAAATAGAAATATATATTCTCAAAGTACTTTTGATTGAACCCTTAAAAAGTTGTAAACAATTTTACTAAACTTGTATCAACGGAAATATGATGATTCATGTGCATTGTATTCAAAATTATCTATCGTTAAAATCAGTTTAAATGTTGAAAAAAAAAGTATTTTTGTCTATTAATCCTAGAAAATGTACGTTACATTCTTTTCAAGATGTTAAAGAACAATTTAGATTCGGAGTAACAGTACAAGGTGAAAAGATAAAGATGCTACGATTTGCTGATGATATAGTAATTCTAGCCGAGAGTAAAAAGGATTTAGAAGAAACAATGAACGGCATAGATGAAGTCCTACGCAAGAACTATCGCATGAAAATAAACAAGAACAAAACAAAAGTAATGAAATGTAGTAGAAATAACAAAGATGGACCGCTGAATGTGAAAATAGGAGGAGAAAAAATTATGGAGGTAGAAGAATTTTGTTATTTGGGAAGTAAAATTACTAAAGATGGACGATGCAGGAGCTATATAAAATGCCGAATAGCACAAGCTAAACGAGCCTTCAGTAAGAAATATAATTTGTTTACATCAAAAATTAATTTAAATGTCAGGAAAAGATTTTTGAAAGTGTATGTTTGGAGTGTCGCTTTATATGGAAGTGAAACTTGGACGATCGGAGTATCTGAGAAGAAAAGATTAGAAGCTTTTGAAATGTGGTGCTATAGGAGAATGTTAAAAATCAGATGGGTGGATAAAGTGACAAATGAAGAGGTATTGCGGCAAATAGATGAAGAAAGAAGCATTTGGAAAAATATAGTTAAAAGAAGAGACGGACTTATAGGCCACATACTAAGGCATCCTGGAATAGTCGCTTTAATATTGGAAGGACAGGTAGAAGGGAAAAATTGTGTAGGCAGGCCACGTTTGGAGTATGTAAAACAAATTGTTGGGGATGTAGGATGTAGAGGGTATACTGAAATGAAACGACTAGCACTAGATAGGGAATCTTGGAGAGCTGCATCAAACCAGTCAAATGACTGAAGACAAAAAAAAAAAAAAAAAAAAATTCTTTTCAACTAGTGATTAATAACCAACTTCTTCTTTATGGCCCAAAGAGATGAGGATATAAGCCGGCTCGGTACTAGAATCAGTCCATTCTCGTCTAGTCTAGTCTCGATTTTCATTTCAAGACTCACATTTTACACACCATACAATAGACATGTACATATATTAAATTATATGTATTTTTCAACAATTTAATACAAATTAAATTAAATCATGAACATGTTAATATACAATTTTTCAGTATTTGTTTTGTTTACAATCTACTTAACATAAACGAAACAGTAGTCTTGCACTGATTCAAGCCGACCATTCCTAAGATGTGTGGCTAATTAAACACCAAAGTATATAGGTAGGTATCCACTACCTAGTATTCAAATCTATATAAAAGTAACTAACTTTTAATAGGAGTTGAACCTTAGAACCTTCGACTTCTAAATTAGCTGTTTAACAAGTGAGTTGCGATAAGTTATACCAATAGCCCTAGGTGGACAAAAAAATAAATAAATAAACGAAATAGTTATGGATGTTAAATTTATTTAGTTAAATAGAAGTTCTTTGGGTACTTCCACTTTTAATCTTCTTATAGTCTCCCCATTATTTACATGGTTTATTTCTAAATGATTTTGATTAAATATCTTTTTCATAATTACAGCTAAATATGTATATTTTATTAACATATAGGGCTTTTAGTGTGGATTATATATTATATATTTGTGTTCCTGTTAGAAGAAATTTTGAATTTTTGAACTTAAGAAATCTGTCATTTTATTTTTGACAGCATTAGATGCCATCAAAAATTTGTATTGTTATTTCTTAATTTGATTTCAAAATAATATTTTTACTGCCTATAATTTTGTTATTTAATAGAACAACTATTTTTGCATTTTCAAATAAGAAATGAACTGCATAATTTATTAGTTAAAATAACTTTCTTATTACACAATTCCACGAGTTTAACGATTATGTTTCCTTATACAAATGCTATATTTATTTCATAATTATTCAAATAAAAATATTATTGTTTTAGTCTATATTTAAATTGTTATGGAAAATTGAAACAATTCTTTTTTTATAAATATTATTTAGGGTAAACTATTATTGTTATTTTTTATTAAGATTTGGTTTTCTATCTTTACCTGTTAGTCTTAATGTACAGAGAGAACAAAATAAAAATTATAGATTAAAAAATACACTTCTTAAAAAGCGAGACAACTTAAAATTAAAAATTAATTAAAATAATAAAAACGTATAAAATTCTTACAATAGTCATAAAAAAAAATACAAAAAAAACAGTCTTCTAGTTTCAAAAACAGCACCATCAGTTATGATATTAAAATAAATAAATTAGGATTATTATCTCTACTTTAAAAGAAAATTTTTTACAGTATGTAATTTTGAGTAAAATAATATAAAAATGAATAGCATGAATGTTGAAAGGTATTTCCTCTGTTTGAAATTACCCCAAAAGCCTGCCTTTCTGTTTTAAACTTATTTTTAAAATCAAAGTAACTTGATGTAGACGTAAAAAATATATGGTTTATTTTAGGAGGCCACTAATGAAGCCCGTCTTTCTTTTTCTTTTTAGTTTCTGAAACCATCGTAAAGTATTACTTCAGAGATTGAATAAGGACGATATGTTTGAATGTAAATGAGTTGTATCTTGTACAGCCTCGGGTCGATCATTCCTGAGATGTGTGGTTAATTGAAACCCAACAACCACCAAAGAACATCGGTATCCACGATCTAATATTCAAATCCGTATAAAGGAACTGCCTTTGCTAGGATTTGATGAAGCCCTGTCTACTTTACTTACAAAAATTAATTTCTTTTATATTTAAACTACATATAACTTTAATCAGAAAAAATGACAATAACTCATTGCTCTTTTGAGTAAAGATGTACAGCTAGTTATAAAATTAATATGATATAAAATGTATATATGTTTTATATACATATATACACTACTTTTTCAAAAAATATTGTGGCTTTTAATCGATTCTTAATACTGGAAGAGTTCTCATTCAACCAGTTTGGTTTTCTTTTTAAGCATGTTCATATCTTAAATTAAACAAGATGAACCGATTTAAAAAAAATGTTTTTATTTTGAAGAAAACATTTTCTACTGATTCCGTTGAGAATCTTTCCAAATAACTTAGTGGAACGTTTATCGAAAGGAAAATATGTCTTATCGGACAATTAATTTTGTCATATGTATTAAATTACATATGCTTATAAACTGTTGAAAGACAATGTTTTATATATTTTTAATTTTTAACGGAATCATTTTATTATATATTAAAAATTTAGCCATACAGATTCAATGATAAGCTTACATTCGGATAAAATTCTTTCATAAAACATAAAAGTGTAATAGAAACTGTGTCACTACGCGCTAATAGCTGATATTCTCTGCAATCGATTAGTCGTAAAAATGATTTGAGAAAAAATTTTCGAAAATTAATAGATCATTTAGGATAAAAAGTAATAGATACTTTCGCATTCCGTTTAATCTTATTTCACTTGATTTCAGCTTATTTACTTCGTTTTGAGCATTCCTTTCTTCAATTTATTATATACATTTATTTATATTTCCAATGCATAAATTTCTTCAGATCGATTTCGAGTCAAACAACCAATATTTTAGAGACATATCTTTAAAAGAAAAATGAAACTAAAATTGTTAAAATAAAATTAGTTAAAAAAATGCTTTTCGCATATCGCTTCCAATTCCATCATGCGACCGAAAAAATATTTAAAATTGAGTTTATATTTTCTGTTGTCGACCTTAACTCAGAATGACTCAATCATTCTTCATCAAATTTCACATCCACAACTTCAGATACATTACTACAGTATACTTAAATTTCATTGAAATTTTTTAATATACATAAGTAAATTACATTTTAAATGAATATTTTCGTATACATAAGGAAATTATATGCATAAGGAAATTACAGTTTAAATGAATGATATTTTCGTACTCATAATAAAAACATAAAGAAATTTCAATTTCAACCCTCAACTCCACCGTACGATCGAAAATAATACTGTACTTTTCTTCGAAAAGATTGTAAAAAAAATAATTGTAAAGAGTTCTTGGATCTTCAGAATCAAACTTTTGATTATTAAACCTTTTGAATATTCAGAAAGCTGTACAAAAACGTTTTAGTTATTTTACAGATTTTGCTTTTTGTCGTCGGCACCAAATTACGGATTAACAGATCGTTGTTAATTGTTTTTAACTGGGTGCTGACTTCTAAAACTCGAAATTTTTAATTTCTAATGTTGCTGTTTGACGCTTGGTAATCTGTTGAAATAATTTTTTTTTCAATCTTATAACTGACCTTTTATTTAAAATTTTGGCAAATAATTTACAATTATAAACTTATTATTCAATATAATTTTAAATGTATACTTGATATTTTAACCAAGTAGACATAACAACCTGGTGATATGTTCTGATTTTTCAAAACTCAATCCTTCTGATTTCGTTAGTGATTTTATGTACAACAATAATGGGATACATTGAATATATACTATAAAGACCTACCATTTCGGATTAACAGGAATTTATATCTGTAATAAATTTGGTTTCACGTGATTGTAGTGTAATCTGATAAAAAAAAGAAATCTTGAGAATATCAAGCATAGATACAAGTCGAAATTCTCGTTTTAAAAACCTATTAACGCATTTTGAAATTCACTACTATTCTAATAAAATGTTATATCGTATTTCATAAATATTATAGATACTTAAATACCGAGATTTTTTAATAAGCGTACAGAAAAAATCTCACATGATAAATATGCGAGTTCATAATAAATATGAAATTAGATTAAAAATAAACGCAAAAATGAATACAAAATAAATATACGAAAAATCATCTAAATAATTGATTGATACATATAACCACCAGGTTTATAAAGATTTATTAAAAAATTGTTTATTAAATAAATTTGAAATACTGGATTTTTAAGAGAAATTTACTAGTCTGTTATACGTTTTTTCGGAAAATAACCTACGTTATATTGTTCTACTTTTTATATTGGGAACATTTTATATCTACTTATCTATATATAATATATCTATCTACGTACCTTATATTTTATATCTAAATTGTTGGAAGTATTCTTACCTGACATAAGATATTTATTTTACTATATATAGTGTGGTTTAGGTTTATTGCCTTATTTACTTCTTAAGAGCAAATAATTTCTAACAAAGAGGAAAAGTGGGTTAAAATGTAGTCTCGTCACCTTTATTCATACAGAATAATACCTTTTTCATCCCCTTATAATACATTCCCAAATATCTTTTGACCAATAGAATTTACTTCACTGCATTCCTTACCCAATTTATTTATGAGTGGTTGCACCCACCACAACACGCCATTTTTTTTTAAACATTGATTTCGTACGTCTATGGCGATGATACATTTATTTACATTATAATTTCACAAAATTTTATTTATATAATTAATAGTCGTTATTTTAAAATTTTCATTGCTTGACAATAAATTAATCGAAAATTAATTATATAAACTTGATTTTTAATGGATAGAATTTATCTTGCTTTGGTGAAATTCTTAATTAAGTATTTATAAAAACAATAATTTCGGTTTATACAAAATTAAAAATCGTTTATGAAAAGAAAGATTATAAAAAAAAATTTATTCAATTATGCTTCTACATGGACAGTAATATTGGTATAATTCTGTTGTTTTTACTTTGTCCAGCTTCACTAGTCATCATTATTTGAAAATGTGTGCTTCGGATGAGGAAAGACGTTATCTAAACCTATCAAATTTAGGAAATACTACATAAGCTTTGAGTGACAGTTAAAAGAAGCATTTTTGAAAAAGTTAAAACTTAAATTTTATCCAATAACTTAAATATATACATAAACTACTATTATACATCTATACTGTTATTATACAACTATTATTATACATCTATACATAAACTATAGAATTCAGTTACAGTTAAAAAAATAAAATTTAAAAGGAAAACTATAACGTATTAAAAATTAAATTTACATTAATCATAGAAAAGAAATTACAGAAGTAATATACTTTAATGTTTCTTATATTTTAATATTATTAAGAAAGATATTTTCTCGGTCATTGTGAATCATCGTTCTTTATCCATCTTCTTTTAGTATGATTAAAACATTTAAATGATAGATAAAATAATTTTTAAAAACAACATGACAGGCAGTTCCGGTCATTCAACATTAGATAATAATAACATTAACAATAACAATAAATAAACGTTATTTAAATAATTCATTAGTGATTAAACCGTCGGACAATTAATTTTGTCATACGTATTAAAGATTTGATATGTTTATAAACTGTTGAAAGACATTGTTTCTGTTTTGTTTATTTTATTTAATAGAATCATTTCGATATTAATTTAGAAATTTAGCGGTAAAAATCGAACCATAAATTTACACACCGATAAAATTCCTTTAGATATACATCTGATTCCATCATCAGAAGTAAAGTAGTTCTATACTATAATTGTATATTATATTCAGTTAACATTAAAAGCTATCCTATAGTAAGCAAACCGTGTAGCGTAAATAGACTGCCTCGAAAATTATGCGTACAAATTATAAACTCTCTTCTTATATAATAGTAAATAATTAAGAATTATTAATTTATTATTTTATGTTTTCATTTGACGCCGACTGAATCGAGTTATTTTAAGTTGTATCACGTTTACAAAAAAGAGTTAGCCAATAAATTATAATAAATACTGGTAAAATAAATAAATAACAAATAAATCAGTCACCGGGTATGTTACTGCATTAACACAATCGGCAGTAAACAAATCTCACACTACAAATAACATATAGGATATCTCTTACGCTGCACACAGTATATAGGGGGCGGCGTATTGCCCCCCCCCCCATACAGACGTCAGTCAGTATACGGCGCTATACAAGATGTTTTCCTAAAGGAATTATTATCTAACTGTTCCACCACTAAATAGTATAGAAACCTCGGGTTCTGCTGTAAAGTGGTGGGGGGTGATTACAGCAGAACCCGAGGTTTTTTTCATGAGCGCTGATTGGTCGAGAACCTCAGTCCTCTTTTCACGACATCGACCGTCACTTTCCAGTTAAATTCTCACCACCAAGCGACTATTTACTACAAAAAAACCAACAATTTTTAAATTTAAAAAAAAAGGTCGTAACTCAAAAACGGTGCGCCCTAGGCCATTTTTAACGTGATTTTGAAAAGCGTAAGCGAAAGGGTACTTTCTAACTTCTGGATTAGACACTACTTTCATCCGCCCAAGTCCGCCCGTTCTCGAGTTACGCCCTATTCAAAACATTTTTTAAAATTGATGCTCAAATAAAATGGAACAGTTTTAATTACTTTAAAATTAATTTTAAAAAATCGGACATCATATGTTTCAGCGAAAGCGGGATAAAGGCATTAAAAGATTGATCCAGAACTCGAGTAACTTATACAATACATTAAAGAAGATTACACCCGTATATGTGTAACTTATTCAACACATTAAAAAAGATACTGTCAATTATTAAAAATAGGGCGTAACTCGAAAACGGTGCTTCCTAGGCCAATTCTAACGTAATTTTGTAAGGCTTACTCCAACGGGTACTTTCCAGTTGTTTAAATCGATTGGCAGTAGTTTCATCCACCCAAGTCCACCAGTTCTCGAGTTACGCCCTTTTCACAACATTTTTTGAAATTGGTGCTGAAATAAAATGAATATGTGCTCAGTTAACAGCTTTAAACACTTTTAAATTAATTAAAAAAAAAAAAATCGGGCATCATTACTTTCAGCGAAAGCGGGATGTTTTCTTCAATAAATCGATCAATCATTGTCTTCAATAAATTGACGTATAACCTGAGGTTTTTTTTCACGAGCACTGATTAGACGAGAACCTCAGTTTATTTTCTCACCAGATCGAGCGCCACTTTCCAGTCACCCGCCAATTTTAAATCCAAAAATTTTTTAATTTTAAAAAAGGGCGTAACTCGAAAAACGGTGCGTCCTAGACGACTTTTAACGCGATTTTGAAAGGCTTAACTCACCTGGTACTTTCCAATTTTTTGAATCGATTGCCGGTAATTTCATCCGCCCAACTCGAGTGGAGTTATAACATTTTCGCAACATTTTTTTTAAATTGGTGCTTAAATAAAATGAAAATGTGTTTTTACCACTCGGTTAACAGTTTTAATTACTTTTAAATTAATTTTAAAAATCGGGCATCATTACTTTCAGCGAAAGCGGGATATTTTCTTCAATAATCGCTTTCAATAAACTGACGCAGAACCTGCGTAACCTATTCAAATATATTAAAGAAGCTTGACCCAGTATATGTGTAACTTATTTTATACATTAAAAAAGATTCTGTCAAATTTTAAAAAAGGTGTAACTCGAAAACCTCTCGAGATACACTCTTATCGCAACATTTTTTGAAGTTGATGATGAAATAAAATGTAAGTTTGTTTTTTACCACTCGCTTAACAGTTTTAATAACTTTTAAATTAATTTTAAAATCGGACATCATTACTTTCAGCGAAAGCAAAAATTCTACTTATGAAGGTTTTTTAATTACTTTGCCGGTTAACGGGGAGTAAGCCACTTAATTTTCATATATTAATAAACAATACGCTATTGTATTTGGTTTAAAATTCTCTTCAACTTCAGTATTAATTTTCAAATCAATAACACCCATTTTTATTGAATCATCCTGTCGCGAACAATCAATCACATACAAGGGATATTTGTTTTTATAATCTGAAAACATATATGGCGAATCGGTAAAATTTATAATACAATTGTTTAAACTGTAGATTTCTCTGAGAGTAGTGATGACCAAACATCATAATCAAATTTACACAATCATGATGTCATTAGCCATCTCAACAATAAACAAAATAAACAATCTACAACTTTCATCACCCATCATCCCGCTTTCGCTGAAAGTAATGATGCTTAATTTTATTTTCAAAATTAACAATGATTTTGAAGTTTAAACTGACATTATAGACATTAAATAATGATTATTGTTTTCATTAAAATATAATCGATGGTATATTACACTTTTGCTGAAAGTAGTGATGACTAAACATCATAATAAAATGTACACGACCATGGTGTCATTAGCCATATCATCAATAAACAAAATAAACAATCTACTACCTCCATCACTCATCATACGCTTTCGCTGAAAGTAATTATGCCCGATTTTTGAAAACATAAAATAAAATTGAAAGTAATCAAAACTTTTAACTCTAGGAAGAAGCCGAAGCACATATTTACGCTTCGGCTTTTAACTAGGAAGAAACCGAATCATTTGGTGGATGGAATTCCAACCACCAAAATATATCATAATAAAACAGATTATTTCGCAGTTTTAGTCGGCTCAATGTACAATAAATTTACAAAATAATAAGTATTTTTTACAAGATGATGAAATTTTATTTATTTATTTATTTTACCTTGTTTACACCCACCGTCTTTAATTTTTTTTAAATTTACAACTACAGTGTTTGACCCATCGGAATTCCGAGGAGGCAAAGTTTCTGCATAAATAGTGTTTGCCCCATCGGAATTCGAGCCGATTAATTCTTTAGATTCTTTATTTTGAATCCAATTTCTAAATCGTTTCCCATATAGGCGATTCTTCGTTTACGAGGAATCGCTTTATTATTGTTTAAAATGTTAATTTTAAATATTATATAAAATTGCAAAAATGTAATTGAAAAGTTTAAATCTAACCAGAAATTACTAAATATAATGGATTTTGTACCCTTTGGATTCACTTTATAAAGCATATTTTGTTGGCTGGCCAGCCGACTAATTTTTCAATTAATTCTTGTATTGGTAATAATTCTAGGAAACGAGTTTATATGAATTATTTTGGTAACTCGAATCTGCGGTACCGAAATACTCTAACAATTTTTTAGCTTCTTTATTGCGAAATAAAAACCAGAAATTACTAATTCTAGTCGATTTGTACCCTTTGAAACAATTTTATATGAATTATTTTGTTAGTGAAGATCTTCACCACCAAATGAATTGAAAAAAAAAGAAAAGAAACTAGTTTAAATGTATTGTGTATTTGCATCAATAAATAATTTTTGAAATATTGGAATACCTTTTTTACAATTCTAAGCATCAATACCATATGTAAATTCGACATCACAAAACTACATCATTGTTATAATATTCTATTATTTTCTTCTACAAAGCAGAAATTACTAAATCTAATGGATTTGTATGCCATTGGATTAGGATGTTTTGTCGCCTCGAATTCGAGGAGACTAATTTTTGTGAATAATAATTAGTTAATTCAATAAACTGCAAAAATGTCTAATATTTTCAATAAATTGAACAGTTTAGAAATTATATTTAGTAATTTATCTAATCATAAATTACTAAATATAATGGATTTGTACCCTTTGAATTCACTTTATATAGGATATTTTGTTGGCCCGAATTCGAGCCGACTAATTTTTGTGAATATTATACATTCTTTATTTTAAATTCAATTTATTAATTGTTTCCCATCATCTTTACATAATTTTGTTACATTAAAAAAATCAACAAATCTAACGGACTTGTACCCTCTGGATATAGGATATTTTGTCAGCTCGAATTTCAGCCGACTAATTTTTGAGAATAATAATTCTTGTATTGGTAATAATTTTAGTTATTTCAACTTTATCATCACCTTTAACATTATAAAAAGCCGAAGCTCGTATGTGAGCATCGGCTTCAATTAATTTTTTAACAACAATAAAATATTAATTTTAAATATTATATAAAATTGCAAAAATTTTTAATATTTGAAAAGTTTAAAAACCAGAAATTGCTAAATATAATGGATTTTGTATCAGAATACTCTATCACTTTTTTAGATTCTTTATTACAAAATAAGTAGCAGAAATTACTAAATCTAGTAGATTTATACCCTTTGAAACGAGTTTATATGAATTATTTTGGTCACGCGAATCTGAGTGACCAAATGATTCTATTAATTCTAAAATACAATTTGCAAAAATGTTTAATAGAAGATTTTAAAAATATTTTCTATAAATTGAAAAGTTTAAAAACCAGATACTAAATATAATGGATTTGTAACCTTTGAAACAACTTTATATAAATTATTTTTGCTTCCGCAGATCTGCAGGACCAAAATACTCTATTACTTTTTTGATTCTATATTACAAAATAAGTAGTAGAAATTACTAAATCTAGTGGATTTGTAACCTTTGAAATGAGTTTATATGAATTATTTTGGAGGGCCGAATTCGGCCTACCAAATTATTCTATTAATTCTAATATGTGATTTGTAAAAATGTCTAATATTTTCGATAAATTGAAAAGTTTAAAATGTTCATCTACAAAGAAATATTGATTTTTATTGACTACATTAAAAATTTCCCGAATATAAGTAACGAGATGAATAAAAACAAATACAATTTCAATATACCAGAAGATTTTAATATGTTTATAGTGAAGTTTCGGTTAAAAATAATAAATACATTTAATTATACAAATTGGAAAATCCCATTTAAGTATAAAAATTGTTTTAACGCAAAACTTTTAAATTTCTAACTGTATATAGTGTTTGCCCCCTCGGAATTCCGAGTAGGCAAAGTTTCTGAATTTTTCTGTAGATTGTTTATTTTCATATCAATGAAAAAATTGTTTCCCACCACCTTTAAATAATTTTGTTGCAATTCTAATGAATTTGTATCCTTTGAATTCACTTTATATAGGGTATTTTGTCGGCTCGAATTCCAGCCGACTAAGTGTTGAGAATAATAATTCTTGTATTGCTAATAATTTTAGTTATTTCAACTTTATCATCACCTTTAACATAATAAAGTGTTTATACTTTATATTTATAAACTTATATAAACAGAGTGATTCACAAAGAAGTAACGCACTCTCAGTATATGTTCTACTGGTGAAAATAAAGATGAAAGTTCATATAAACATAGGTACGGAAAACCTTCGTTAGCGCATGCTGGCAGGCGAAAAATTTCCTCTGATTACGCCTTCGGTAAAATAAAGCCATGCCAAACTGTTATTCTTGGTACCGAAATTAAGAAAAAAAATTAGTATCTGTTTTGTTATAATTAGTTAATATTGTATTTAATTTCTGTGGACTTCATTCATATCACTCAGAATAAAATTCTCTACAAGTTTTATTTAAAATTTATAATTTTCTTATGTTGTTATTTTAAATTTATAATTTTTTTCAAGTTTTATTTAAAATTTTGTGTTTATTCCTATTTAACAAAGTTATTTTACATCAAACATAAAATAATGTTTTTTTCGATCCCCAACCGTTTGTCTTTAAAAGTACAGGTGTGGAACCTATTTATTTCAATTTTTCAAGCCAGATTTCATTTAAAGATTCCAGATTTGTATTTTTAGTAGTTTTCGAGAAATAGAGTAAAATACTGAAGATTGGGGCCCAAAAATACACTACTTTTTGTTTGGCGTAAAATAAATTTGCTAAATCAATAATATACAAATAAAGGGTTTAAACAAAACTTGTAGTAGAGAAATTTATTTTGAGTAAAATGTTATGAATAAAGTCTACAGAAACTAAATACAAACGTACGAATCTCGAAGTTTAGTAAAAACAAAACATATCAATATGTGGCAGATTTTAATTAGGTATTGAAACAAAATTTTCAATTTCCAAAACAAAAGCCAGCCGACACCCGCTAACGAAGCATTTCCAAACCTGTGTTTATCAAATTTCTTCTCTATTTTCATTAGAACAGTCGTGAAAAATTTTCGTGATGCACTAGTATACTCTACTTATTTATTTGTAAATAAAATAAAATAATTAACAATTAAAATACCATAGTCTCTGTATAAGGTCTGAAGTTTTAACATTTAAATAATATGTTAATGGGACTTCCAATAAAGTACAAATGTACAAAAACAAATAGTTGTTACTAGTATCATCTTTGATCAAAGGTTAAAATTAATTTTCTTAAAACGTCTCCTTTTATTTCCTTTACACTTTTCCTGTCGATGCTGCTAAGTACAGCAGCACCGAGTCATAATTTGAACTTAATCTAAAAGAATTTTTTTATTGAAAACGTTGTTAGTATTTCATAGAATATTTCTGTTCCCAGCTACATACTAATGAAATACGGTAATTTTTCCATGAACTATGATCCTGCATATTTCTTTATTTATGGATACCAAGTCACAGAGTAACAGCGCAATGACATAATGTCAACAGTACTGTGCAGAGATGCCAAGGCATCCGTGCGCAGTCTGGCGTGAAAGTTTAAATGTACCAGTAAATATGTAGTCTTGAGTAAATGTACCGGTAAATGTGTAGTCTTGAACAGACTTAGGCCGACCACTCCTGAGACGTGTGGTTAATTGAAATCCAACCACCAAAGAACACCGATACCCACAGTCTAACATTCAAATCCATGTGAAAACAACTGCCTTATGATATTGGCTTTTATTTAAATAGGTTTGGATCTCTACAAACCTATTTATTCAATTTCTCCATAATTGTGAGTATCTAAATTTACTTTAAAATTTGTCTATCTACAACTGATTATTATTTTATAAATAAGTAATTAATAAAGGAACTGTCATTAATTTTACACATTTAAAAAATTACCTGCAGGTGTCATTATTTCCTTATTTCTACCATATATTTAACGACCACTAATAGCCATTAGATACATGGAGGAAATATAATGCTATGTCTTAATGGTAAATATATGGTATGCCTTTTCTAAATTTTGTTTGGATTAATTTTCAATAAATTGAAATGTTGCAGCTATGTGAGAAATTATCAATCCGTAATAAAATGCTTTCTTTCTTTCTTTTTCTTGTTTAGTCTCCGGTAATTTCCTTTCAGATAATACATCAGAGGATGATATATATGAGTGTAAATGAAGTATAGTCTTGTACAGTCTTAGTTCGACCATTCCTGAGATGTGTGGTTAATTGAAAACCAACCATCAAAGATCACCGGTATCCACGATCTAGTATTCAAATCCGTGTAAAAATAACTGACTTTACTAGGACTAGAACGCTGGAACTCTCGACTTCCAAATCAACTGATTTGGGAAGACGCGTTCACCACTAGACCAACTCGGTAGGTAATAAAATGCTAAAATCAGTTGATTTTCACCAACTTTCTGGAAATTTAATCAACAGTTGTTTAAATATATATATAGAAAAAAGTGTGTACACACTTTTGAAAAGTAATAAGGAAGGTAAGGTTGCTGGGAATTCACTAGTGTGGACCTTACCGGGTTATGGTGTAACGTTCAGATGAGATCCATCAGTTGTCCAATTTTGCCGCAAACACAAAAGGTGAGGAATATCATCCTAAGCAGTGGAATTAACATTCGCTAGTCTGGACATGGTAATCCAACATATATTGCAACGAACAGCATTTGTTTTTTTTGGATCGAAGTTCTTTAATTTTTATTGCTGTTATTATTATTTATTTGTTTATGATTACATTTTGAAAAATTATTAAAATGAAATGGATGATGAAAAATCTTTCCAACTGATTGAATACCGGGTTAGGATCGGCTGGGTGAATTAGGCTTCCGTGAGGGATCCTGGTGATAGGTGTTATCACTGTTGGGGTCGGGGCCACATGTCCCCGACTTGTCGCGGGACTGATCGCTCGGCGTTGTGTTACAATTGCGGACAGCCTGGTCATCAGTGGGCTAATTGTGGGAAAGAGGATCATCAGACAGACAGATGAATGTGCTGCTCGGGGGTGAGTTGCTGTCCTGGTGTCTACAGGCTTTGTGGAGAATGGTTGCTGTTCAGTGTCTGGCATTCTGATTTCTCCTGTATGGGGGCGTTCTGGTTTCTTTTAGTATCGTGAAGGGTGGGGTAGCGATGGAGTGCTGGTTAGCCCCTTGAAGAGCCGGCGTCTCTCCACGCTGATGTGAGTTTCCGCCGGCGATGAAGCATGGGGACTCTGGTGCCTCGGAGCTGGTAAGACCGATTCCCGTCAGGTGTGGCTTGTGGGTTTCGCTTGTTAGACGTAGGCACTTGAAGGATCGAGTCCCGGCGAAGGTGACCTTCGGGTTGTCTCTGTTTAAGGCAGGCAAGACCGAGTCCCGGCTCCCGGGGTGGGTCGCTGGGCACGACTTTGTTCGGATCTGATGATTTCACACTGGCAGTTAGAGGCAGCCAAGAAAATCAAGATCCTACCGGCGGGTCTGCCCCTGCCATGCCGGACTCTACCGTTAAAGCCCATCAGGGCTATGAACGGGGGCGGTGCTGGTGTGGCAACCGGAAGCGTCATAAGGCGGGTGTCTTCCCCTACGGGGTTGGGATGTCATGCCGGAATTACATCCGGTAGATGGGTGGATCTCGTTAGAGTAAAATACACTACTCTGGGCCGTGCTTATGCTACACGTAAATCCGGCCAGGGGAAGAAGATGAAAAAAACTGACTGAAGCTTATCACAGTTATCCAGTTAACAATTTATGGAATCTGGCAAATAATTATAGAAAAAAAACATCTAAACGGAAATGTTTGGTCCGAATTGAGTCACTATGAACAAAACTGTTTAAGTCTTTTGGATTCACGCGTTTAAAAGTTTCATAATGGCCACTAATACTTTGAAATTTTAAAGCCGAAATCAAAGATGAACCTCCGCATAAAGTGTGACGTCATCATCGCTTTTAGTCAAGGGTCATTACAATTAATGATTTCATAGGTAAAAGATTTTGGTGTATGTTGGACATTCAAACGGGAAAAAATGGGTACCGGAGAAACGTGAAAGAGAAAATCTAAATATATTTGAATAAGTATCACATTCATCATTGTTAAGTTTACGATAATTTACGCAAATGTACTTAAGCATTTGCTTTTTTTGTTAAATGCCGTAAACATTGTAAACTACCTGACATTAATTTCATAATTCATTTATTCATGCTGTACGGTATGGTGAATATTTTTCTTTATAATATTGTGTGTTTAATTGTTCATTTTATTACTTTTTTACAATTTTAACTTGTTTTATGGTTAATTCTTTCGTATATCAGAAATATCGACATGGAATGCTTGTTATTCTTGATCTTTGCTCCTGGTTCCTTTTTGATCTCGTTTCTTTATTTTCTGCTCGAAAATGATCCCTTTGAATCTAAAAGTTCCTTGATCAATGACCAGATCTTTGTCATAAAGTGAAAGTTGTAGAAATATGTTGAAAATTAAAATGAATGATATTAAGGTAAACCGGTAAAAAGTCTATCGAAAATTTTTTCAAAGAACTAATTTAGTAGATTATATATCAATACACCTTTCGTTAATTAAGTGATATAAGCAAATGTGAAAAATTCAGTTAACATAAAGAAAATAACTGAAAATTTAGAAGCTATTTAAAAGCGTTGAAATTTAAAATTAGTGCGAAGTTGAAAGAATAGAGACAAGTGGTCCAAATCAGGCGGCTGATTAATGACAGAATTATATTATAATACATGAAATTACATTTCTTTTATATCTTTTAATCTTAAATTAAAAATATTTTTTTTCAATATTAAATAATAGTTAAAATTAAGTTCTGTTCCATTTCCTCTCTAATATTCGTATACAAACAAAAATTAAGATCAAAAAAATATTCTATAAAACAAATTACTGTAAGAAATTAAAATAAGTAAAACAGTGTAGCAGAATTTATAGATTTATCTTTAAAACAGCTGGTCCCTTATCTGTATGACCACCCAGTCTAAGCAACAGTTATCAGTCTGTAAAAAAAAATTGATAGAATGGTAGAGAAGTAAGGAGAGGAAGAACGTTAAAGTGATGCAGTTAAGAGTTGTGCAGTTGCACTTTGTGAAGGGCGAACTCTATGTTTGTTTGTTTAGTAAAAGTCTAATCTTAAATGTGCAAGGTTGTCTATTTGTCTGTCTCTTAGTCATGCAAGTTGGAAAGAGATTCCAGTCAGATGTTTTCGTGGTCGATATGTAAATACAGAGGCACCTGTAGTATTCCCATGAACTAGTCGATGTTTTCGCTGAAACGAAGCTTGTGCTTTCTGGTTAGAAACTCATGTGTGGTCCCCTAACGACATCCTGTACGATTGGCATTACCATTCTTTTCTGTGTGATCAGATACTATCCCCGCCAGAACACCTACATCCCCACCTTATTGGCTTCTACTTTGCAAAACTTCATAAACATTTCATGTTTGTAATCATATTATTAGTATTCACACGTTATAAAATATACTCCACTATTTCTTGTTTTATTTTTTATACTTTTAATACTATATTAATAATCCGGTTAAATATTAGCAGAAAAAAAAATTTTTTTCACGCAATAAATAAGTAAATCATTTTTTTTGTTCCTTGAGCGTAATCAGCATATTGATTCTTCAAATATTACATTCTTTTATTCCCAAAGACCTTACATTTTCCCATAATCTGATTGTAACTATGAGATTATGTATTTAGTTTCACAAGATAAAAATTAAAGACCGAATTACTACTTCTTGGATTGTTTCTATTCTTTATTCCCATTTTCATTAAAATCAAAATTAGAGGAAGTAATTTTAATTTACGAAATTATTTCTTCCTAAAACTTTTCGTTAGAAACTGTATGATAAAATAAAAAATTCGCATAATTTTTTATTAGTCGTTATGTATGTAGAATTTATAAATGAAATAAAAGGGGTAGTGAAGGTTATGATGAGACGAAAAGAAAAGCATGGAAGAGAAACAGATGGAAAAAATAGTATTGCCAGGGACCTGCTAACTGGCAGAACACTACTCATGATTATATATTATCTATAGAAAGTTGAAAAAACCATAATAGAATTAACCGGGAAAATTTTGGGTAATGGATAAGACTACAAAAATTCCTTTTAAGCAGATGGCAACGCATTTATCACCATAAAGAGTCTCACCTGACTGAGAATCAAATGAAAGATGAAATGCTAATTAAAAAGGCTATAAACCGGTTCTGATAGTAAAAAGTAATGACATTTTGATAAAAATTGGTATTGCGATATATTTTGTACACCTCCAGACAATCAGTGCAGCTTTTGGTTTTTTTTTTGTAGGGAGTTCGTGTAATGAATATCATCCTTTATTTATGAGTCGTTTTGACTAAAACACATTCATAGCTGTTTAAGTTGCAATATAACTGGCCCGGTCAGGTCTCGAACTGTCTACTTTCGTACGTGACAAGGAGCAACAGTCCTTTGCCATTCCGACTAAGCGTATTTATAATACTCGTTGGATATTTTAACTATAATAACTTTCATATTCGATATTGAGAAGTAGTAATCATTAATAAAACAGCTTGTTTACAAGTAAAACAAACTCCCAAATTTTTATATTTTATGATGTTTTTCATATTTCTCCCTACTATCACTAGTTTACACTTCTGATATTGATAAGTGTAATCAAATTGTTCATTAGCGGATAAAATTATTTAGGATAAATCATTTTCAGAAAACATGCTGTAAAATATAAAGGATTAAAAATATTGGAAAGTAAAGGAATATTTTGATAAAAAAATGCAGTGGTAAAAGGTTCTTGAAATTAAAATACTTTTTATATTATATATATGTATATTTTTTTTAAATAAATATTTTTTATAATTTAATATCACAGTCAAATAACATAACACTGAAGTTGATTTGCATTTAAATAGTATGCTTAATGAAAAGTAATCCCGGCCGTTATAATATTTTACAATAACAAATAGATAAAAAATATTATCAATAATAGTAATTTACTATTACTATTATTATTTTACAGACGAAAATTTATGAATATATTACATGTAAATTATTTTTTAACATTAACAATTTTTCATTACATGCAGATAAAACAAACGTACTAGTAATTTTTTACAATGAATTTTGTATTTTTGTAATTTAGTGTACTAATTTTGCATTATGATTAGTATGAAATAACAAATTATTGCAATATTTTTATATCGATTAATTTATTTTAATTTTCCTGGGCAAATAAAAAACTTTTTTTGTAGTTTAAAATGTAATCCTTTTGCCGGTGATTTTTATTGTAAAAAAAATTTTTAATATTAATTTTTTTTTTTTAATTTTTTACAATGTTAATTTAATAAATAATTTAAAATAAATTAAAAATATATGTACAATTTTCAATAAATTACTTATAAGTTAATAATTAGCTATTTTATTTACAGGTACTGATAAATAAAATAATAAATTAAAGTTATTATTATTAATTATATATCTATATATGATATAAATATCGTAAGTATATATAATAATAATAATAATGGAACTAGTTTGACACTTTACATGTAATAAGTTAAAATATGCTACATAAATAATGTAAGCTTAAATTAAAAATGAACAACACATCTTACAATAAGCTATAACTGCCGTATATAATGTATATTAATCTTATAATTTAAAATATTATCTTAGTCGCATTAAAACAACTTCTACTCGTATTACTAATGTATTAATAACAAATTAGAACTGTTATTTTTAAGTCGTTTCAACTACTAAGGTGATTTATATCTACGTTATGTTGACTCGTTATAAATTTTACAGAATTATTTTAGCGGGAAATCAAACTCGGGATCTTTGGTGTATCAAGCAAGCTCGTTACTGCCTCTACCACCGCAGATGTTAAAATTTGTTTTCTACAATGATTATTTTTAAAACCAAAATTTTATAATGTTATAAAAAGGATACAATTGTGAGTCTATTTAAATATAGTTAAAGAATAGTATGCAAACCGTTATAAATACATAAGAACTTTAAAATAGATAAATATAATCAGCTTTTATCTATCTCTACCATGTTCTATTTATGATTTTGTTAGTAATTATTATTGTTAAATTTACACAGAGTAAAAAATAAGAACATTTGCAGCCTTGTCATATATAAGTATATATGAGATTATTTTTACTATTATACCTGTAAATGATAATTCGTCTTGTGTAAATTTTTATTTTTAAATAATTTCCAGTATTCTCATTAACATTTTGTAATTAACTATTCATTTAATTTTCAATTGTTCTGGTAGAACAGATATTTAGAATTTACTAGTGATCATATTAAGAAAAAGATTATTTATAAATCTTCACCTTAGGTAATGCTATGCGCACATCACAAAAATATGTAATAGGTCTGCGCATATAACTATAACAAACGAATGCCAGCCAAAGACAGGCAAACAAATATATAACAGATTTAATATGAATTATGCAAAGTAAATAAAAATTAGACAACCATATGATAAATAAATAAAACGTTAAAAAAAGGAATAATTAAAATAAAAAAAACTTATTCTAAATTAAAATGAAGTGAAATTTATAATTTATTACTTTAGGAACATATACGCAACCGATATTTATCTAATAAATTTAAGTAAAAAGGAACAGAGCAATATCCATACATTTCTTGTAATGAATTAATTTTTAGAAAAAAAACTTTTAAATAATGATAATAAATAATTTTTTTTTGTAAATTGCTTATAAATATTTTGCATCTAAAAATTACAAACTTTTTTATAATTGAAAACATTGTCTTTTTTGTAATCCCTAACGGTTTTATTAACGTTTTCTTCATTTTCAAAAAAGCCTTCTTTTAAACATTAAAACGTATTAAAAATATTACTTTAAATTTTTTGATTTAATATTTTAAAGTACATATTTTTTAACTATCATTCTCATGCATGTAGAGTTGTTAAAGAAGAAAACAGAATATCACGTAAGTTATTACAAAATATACTTGGCTGTCTTTCAAATTATTAAAAAAATACTTTTCATTTAACACTTCATAAAATTTGTTTCTTTAATATTACAATCATTATTTTTACTGCTTAAAAAGTAATCGTAATTATAATTTTCGTACTTAAAAAAAGTAACAGTCGTACATTATACTGTATATTTACAAGAATGCTTACGTTGAAAACATATCTATGTTTTAAATGAAAAATGAAATATTTACACTTTTATATTTAAATAATAATATCTAATATAATTAAATTTACAAACTTAATTCTAAAAATAAATAAATAAATATTATAATTGCTTAAGACATATGATCTAAAACTATCTTTTAGTCTACTCTATTCTTAATATAACATATGAACAAATTTTATTTCAACAAAGACACACTTTATATCACTTTATAAATAAAATAGTAACAAATATGCAATATATACATAAACACTAAATTGTAAAACATTCATTAAAACACACACCATTAAAGTACATTATATAAATAATTATAAGCTTAACAATAATAATAAATAAATAAATAAAATAAAAAAAGATCGAATTTTAAGGTTATAATCATAAAATGCTACAATAAATTATATATAACTAAGTACCTTACTAAAGCGAAGTAAATTGAGTATAAACGGAAGTACACTTCTAAGTTTTCTTTATAAATTATAAAAACTTATACGCAGCCAGCTAATTAAATAATAAAACTTAAGTCTATTAAATAAAATAAATTAAAAATAAATAACTAAAAGATATGCATAAAAAAATACTGAATTAAAAATAGGATTCTGGCTTATAAACATTTTATTTGTTTTGATTTGTATGTGTTTATGTGTGTATGTGTATGTGTGCCTGTGTTACAATTCGTATTTTTTTACTGTAGCAGCAGCTATATGCTTGCAGTCTTCAAATAGTTTTAATGCAATAAATATATTACTACATATTATATCGTATTAATATCTTAGGATGAATTATGCTCAAAATGATCGAAAACAGTTATAACATAGTCCAGCATATTAGTATATGTCAATAATATAATCCAATCTCTCAGGTTACGAGGATCACCACTAATATTACGTTCATCATCTGTCATTACATCACGTTGAATATCTTTCCTCTTTGGAACATCAAATTCAAGCATAGCTGTTTCAATTTCACAAAATACCTGCAAAAAAATAAATAAAATTTTAGATATCATTAAAGTAATCAGAATAATCATTAGAAAATAAATTTGTGCTAAAAATAATGTGATTTTTATTCTTGTTATCGAACTAAAATTTTAAAGTAAATTTTAGTCCTCTGCCTTATTTTATGAAGGCAGAGGACTAAATTTTACTTTTGTGAGCAGCTACAAAGTTTACCGTGCAGCGGTTCATGTAAGCTACAATTCAGCTCAAAAACCTTATAAATTGTTCGATATAATTCCGTAAAACAACAGTGAAAAAATTTGCATGTAAAAAACGATTCATCATACTATGGAATTTTTAAATATTTCAGTTTGTGGTTTAACTGAAAAACATAATGTGACAAATAAGAAATTATATTATTATGCTAGGACGATATTTTATTTAATAAAGAAAATTATTTAATAATGTTAACATATCCCAGAAATAATTAAAGAATCTATGAATCTATTGGTTAAATGTTTTTGCTTCTTTTTTTTTAATTATTAAAATAAAAAATTAAACTTTACAAAGTTACATCTGCCATTTCATCAGTCAGAATAATAATGATTTATCAAATTTTGTTTAATTTATCACATTTATAGAATAAATGTGATAAATTAATGTGATAATGTGGTTACTTTTAAATTGCAACTCAGGAAAAACTATTTAAATTACATGGTTTTTTAAAACCTTTTTGCCCTTTGAAAATTATCTGACTAAAAATTCAAAATTTTAGTATAGAAGTTTAATCTTCATATCTTTTTCTTTAACTGCAATAATTAAAAAAAATATATATAAAAAATATTGTAGTAGTATCTCATCTACTAGTATCTGTACCAGGCTGTTACTTGTTAAATTTTTACTTATAAAAAATTTGCTTATATTACCAAATAATTGTATAAGTAATTATTATTTATATTATATTATTTTTTAAACTTACCAATTTCATTGCCTGAAGAGCACTTTCAAATTCTTTGTGGAATTCTGCATTTGAATTATACTGATCCAAATACAATTGTTCTAAACCGACAGCTACTCTTTGCAACCATTCATAAGAATTTTGTAATGCGGTTCTATACTATAAAAAAAAAAAACTAAACGTTAGAAAATAAGAATATTAGTTAATTATTATATTTATTATTATTTAAGACAAGTAGCTAAAATTTAATACAAGATAAATTTAATTGGTTTATATATATATACTTTTTTTTTTTATTAAAAACAGCATAAATAATTTTTTTTTCAAAATTTAAATACTACGGTAGTATTATATGGAAAAATATTACTGTATCACGGAGTTCGTAAGAACTTCGTCGGTAAGAGGCGACGAAATCAACGAACTACGTTTACAGTTCTAAACATGACCTAACCCAACAGTGAAATGAAAATGGGGAAAAAAATTAGCGTGAAAACATTATATTTTCGATCAATAAGATTAGTAATAAGGAATACGTTCAAAAAATACCTAGAATTTTCTTAGATAACGTTTTTTCCATTTGATAAACCGCGGGACTCAAATATATCATTTTTTTAAATGTACCTTTACGTATCGCGCCTCTAGATAGCAGTACTTGGTAGTACTAAGTAGCTCACAAAAACTTGATAATGTACTTGAAATAATAAAATTAAAAAAAATATATACTATTGCTTATTTTAATAGTAAATCCTCTTAAGTAAATAAAAGTAATGAAGATGAAACAATTTATTTTTAATTCCCATTACTTTAAAAATAATAAAAAATAAAAATATTAGTTTACAAGAGATTATACTATAGTTTTATTAAATAAGAAATAAATAACACAGAAATAAATTCGATTGGTCAAATCGAATTTAACGATAAAAATAGAACGTTACACTTACAAAGTAATAAGTGCAATATTACATAACGGATTTTCGATTCGTACATTAGTTTTATTAAAAAATGAAAAATATGGTATGAAGTAAATGATATGACTATCTACAAAAAAAAACTGGCCGTAAAATTCAGTTTGTTTGTTCTAAGGCAATAAATTTTAATAATAAATCCATAAATTACAATGAAATTGTAAATCGTATGTTAAGAGTCTCGCAGATACCATTTCTTCTGCTTAAAAAAAAAAACTTATATCATAAAAATAAAACTGTTTTTAACATAACGATACTGATATCAAAAAAGGTAAGACTCTACCATTTCTATTGTGAAAATCTGTTATTATATTATTATCTGTTATTAATTTAAATTTTCTTTAAAAAAATACATGTTAGATTATGTAAAAGACAACAGATATATATAAAATAATAGTTAAATAATACTACTACTACTACTACACAGTAATAGTATTATAGTGTGCTACTATAAATGAATAAACCGTTATATGAGTAAATTTTTTAAAAATGTATTAAAGTATATGTAGCTACTTACATCTGAACCGCTTATAGCAGCTGCTATTTCTTCCTTAACTTTTGTTTCATCTTTTGCAAATAACGGCAACCATGGCATATAACTTGGTTTTATTTGCAAACTTCGAACGTTATCTTCACTTTTAAAATAAGTTTGGATCTGAAATAAAATAAAAAAAATTAGTGATTCATCATATTTTCTTAATTTTTATTAAAAGACTGAGTTATTTATAAATAATTCATGTAAAAAAAGATAAATTTTTATATTTCCAGGTTATATTTTTAAAATAAAAATTACGTTAATAATATATATATTTCATAATAATATAGGCTGTACTATTTTTATTTCATAACAATGGTTAAAAATAAAAAAATGATACTATGAACTTTTCTTTATTTATTTATTTTTATTTTTCTAGGAAGGCAGAACATTAATGGAAAAAGAAATACGGTTATATGATGTGGATTTTAAAAAGACAACACTATCGAATAGACATATGAGGAGCCCCAAATCGGAAATGAATCGCGTGATGTCTACAATTATATGACGTAAGTCTAATAGTTTTTCAATTATTACTGTCTCATAGTTTACAAATTAGATCCTCATTACATACGTAAAGTCACTCATGCAATAGTATTTAGCTATAAAAATATTTAAGTAATATAACCTATCCCAGCAGTGTTTTTTTTTCTTAACTTAGATTACCTGATAGATAAACATTTTAAGACAAATTTTCGTCTTAAAATTCCGAACTGATTATTACACTTATATGGAATTTTATTTATTATTTTTATCTTAAAAAAACAAAATATGTGAAATAATTTTCCGATGAAGCTATGATTGTAAATATAATGTAATGTTTTTAGAACGGAGGTTACAGCGTGTGCACGCAAGTGTTGACACGCTACATTATATACGACTGTAGTAATTATAATGCTGCCGGTGGTGACTAGTAGAAGAGTATGTTAGTTCGAAAAGCTAGCGGCTTGCTAGCTGCTACCAGAAATTCAGAGATCGCAAAACTTATTCCTTGTCGGTTTGCTTAACCACTTTGTCGTAGTTTACTTCTGGCAGCTTTATTCTCTGTCGGTATATTCATCTATCTACTTACTTATTATCTAGTAAACGAAGTAAAGAAAGAAAATAAAATGTAATTGCACATAAACTGATGACAATTACGACGCTTACTTAGATATATTCATTGTGTCACGTTTTACAAACCGAACTAAGCATTTAAATATCCATCACTGTCATCTTAACTTCATAATATTTTCTTTAACGTCCGTAGAATTATTATCATTGATTAGGTAATACAGCTTTACAATAACACGAAGTAAGATTCTAAAATAGCAAATTTATCTTCTATCTACACTATACTATTAAATTAAATTAATTTTTTCTCAAATTTTAAGAAATTTTTTTCTTATTTGAAAAATTATGTTACTGATGATTTGAAAGACATTAAAATAAATAATATTTGAAAGTTTGAATTTTGAAAGTTTCATTTTCACTAAATTTAATTTTTTTAAATTAAAACAATGTTTTCATTATTTTCTTTATAAATTAAACATTTTTTTTTAAAAGAGATTATGAAATAAATTAATCTAATTACTTTTTCAAAATAAGCAAGCAGATGAAAGAGATTGCTTGTCATATCAAGTCGATTTTTATTTTAATAAATTATATTTATCTTAAAATTTTAGACAATTTTCGTTTTTTCCTTTAGTGGGTAAATTTTTGAATAGAATTTCTAAATTCACGAGATATATTAATAAAATTAAAATATTACTTCTTTTTCACGTTTTTAATTAATAAAAGTTTTAGTATAGTACAGTAATTAGAAATAAAAAAAGAACAGGAAGATAGGACAGGAACAAAGGATGTGTTAGGCAAGTCTGACATAACATGGGAGGGGAAATTATATATTAAACGTTATTTTTCAAGAAGTTATGTGAATTTAATGAAATTAATGCGATTTAGGTTTGAGAAGCACCAAGGTGAAAAGTATAACATGTTTATTTTTTCAAAAATACGTTTTTAGACAATAATAGTTGAATAATAATCCTTTCTAGTATTATAAAAAATATTAATAGCGAAGCATTATTATTTTATTATGACTGTAGAACATTATTTACCACGTGTCTTACAAAGACTCGAATAATAAAAGAACGGTATTATTTGTTTATTCATCAAGTTTTTGAGCTTAAGAAACAATATTTTGTTTACATGGAAATGTGCCTTCGTGTTCATCCCATAAGATACATTTTACACTTTTTTTTTCAAAGGGAAAATATAACTATGAAGTATGAAATCATCGACGAATAAAAAATAAAGAATATTATAATTGACGCGTTTGTATTTCTTTGATATAATGAATTAAATGTAGGTATTTATACTCGTATGTGTGTGTCCTGTGTTTGTGTGTGAGCGAGTATTTAGTATCTAGTCTAATAAGTAAGTTAAATTAATTAATGTTTCCGAGCTAGTAAATTATTTTTAAGAACCTATTACTATTGTACTATAAGAAGTGAAAAGTATTTTTAATCTGGAAGTAATAAAATTTTGTGAGCAGGACCTTATTAATAATAAATTTAAATTTTTAAATTTAAAAAGAAAACGAAATACAATTTATCCTAATGTAATCGGTTATTTTCTAGTTTTTATTTTTGTTTTCCTGTTTCTATATCCAAACTTATTCCCGAATTCTCTTATTTTCCCATTCAATTTTCCCAGACAATTGTTTCGTAAAAGTTATCCAAAAATGCGTAAAAAAACTTTTGATTTCTATCTCCTAGTTCAACAAATCAACGATCCTGTTTATATTAAAGTAACTACGTTATATAACGTGAAAAGATACTAATGTAAGAAGCAATTGCAGGTGAAGTAAAGACAACGTTTCCGGCGTCCCTCACCCACCGGAAATATGGTCCTGGGTGCGTTCTGTGTATCTAACCTCTTATAACTTGACCGCACAGTCAACAGTGAGCCAGTGTACCGCCTATATATGATGACTATCCTGGTCTGTCTTCCTGATGTCTGACTAGATAATACAGTCATGCAATCAGTTGACTTCATCGTTGTTATTATTGTTTTTTGTAATTAGGTTTATGGTTCAAATGGCTGCGTGTAAATATAAAATTAAAAAAAAGTTATATAATTATCCTTTTTCTTAATTCGAGTTTAAATTTAATATTTAAAATGACAAAAAAAATTTAAAGACTGGAATAAGCTTCATTGTGGACGATCCTTACTAAATTATATAATTCATGAAAAGAATACTTGTTATACTTTAATTAAAAAGTAACAGGCATATGAGAACTGTTTGGATTAATGGTGTTTGAGTTCTATAGAGCAAAAGGACTAACTATAGGAATAATTGTACGGGCATTAAAAATTCTAAAAATATATTTTGCGATTTAACATTTTATTTAAAAAAATATTTTCATAATAATTATACAATTCAATTTATAATTTTTTTATCGAATGAAAATTGAGAACGCCCCTGTATATTGTAATTAAACCTTATAAGAAACATATTTTTTAAATCAATTTTTCCAGTAGAACCTTATCCTTAAATTCAGTTTAACTATATCAGAAAATTTAGTTACTAGGCTTGTAAAAAATCTACCTAAACCATAGTTCATGTAAAATATTTTACATCTTATGAAACGAAAATTACCAAACGGTAATTTTACTGTATTCATCAAATACATTTTAGTAGTTATTTATTTATAGATTTTTTTGAAAAATTACTGATAATACTTTCCGTTTGAAAATTTATATAAATTTTTTTTAACATAAAAAAAATATGAAAGTTTTTTGTCAAAAAATAATTATAGGCTCATTTATTTTTAATATTATATTATTTTATTAATAAAATTAACTTCAATAAGTGTGTAATTTTAATAGATTTTATTTTTATAAGATTATTTTAAAATAGATATTATAAAAATTACTTCATAATAACTTTAGCATCCAGACTTTAATTCATAAATAATTTTGCATATTTTATATGTAGTTATTGTAAACACGTGCACGTCACGTATTGATATAAAGCATAAATTCCATACATTTTAAACACTATCATAACTATGGGAAATCTTATAATGTAAAAAATATATAAATGTATGGAAATAGCAATAATATAAAGAGAAAAAGCTTTGAATATGTAGTAGTTGTAGGAATTAAAAAAAAATGCAACAGTAAATAGGAAGTAGGGAGGGATAGTACGATTATGTTACAAGATAGTTTCCCAAAACAAACATAGAAAAAATGTTACGAATGCTCTATTAGGCCACCTGCAAGAATCTTTACTATACTGCGTGTGTATTGCAGATTTAAGAAAAATTCCATTAATTAATCCTGACAGTGTTGTGAGTAAGCAGTATTTCTACTAGAAATGTATTGGTTTTAAAATCATAATAAACGAAGTATAATTCTTTATTATTCTATTGTTTAGGCTAACAGGATAATACTTCAGTCGTAGAGTAATAGTACCCTAGAGCATATGAGTTGATAGGGAAGTGATAGATGGATCAACAGATAAAATAATGTTACTATTTTAATGATCTCATAAATACAGAAATATTTTAGATTTTATTTTCGTTATGAAATTGTAGTTATAATTTAAAATTTCTTTTAAGCTAATAAATAAATTTTAAATTTGATTTTTACACAGCATTCTAAAAAATAAAAATAAAATGATAATCACGCAACAAGAAATAAATATTCTTAAGGATGACAATGCAGATTTTTAATCAGTTTGTGCATTACTAAAGACTAATTTTTTTATAATGGAATTTCTTATAAAAATTTCTTTTTTATATTAGATTTCTTTCATTTTTATAATTACATTTTAAGGCTATTATTCAGATCTACAAATGTTTTATTATAAAACTTTTTATATCTAGTCATAAGAAGAAAAAGAATTGCAAAAATGTTTCCTTTTTATTTAATGATTAACTGATTACTTTTATAATATCTACATTTAATAGATGTTTTTTTGTATAGGTGTATTAATTATATATATACACTAGCATCCGCCGTCACGACTTTGCTCGCACTGACAAATTTTCCGAAAATCTCCAGCAAAGACAAAAGGTTTGCCCTCCTATCTTAATATATGACCTAAGGTCTCTGAGAGTACGGTCAATCGCTTTAATGTGATCAATGATTATATATATACACAATTTATAATTAATGTAATTTTTGTACATGTGTAAAGCAAATTTTTTCTTTTAGAACAAAACGAATGAACTAATAGAAAAATATAATTAATATATATTTTATTAAGTTATTTAGCTTATCTTTGATCTATTAAAATTTAATTTTAGATCGTTCTTTTATTCTCAACCACTAATATTTTTGCGTCATTTGTATTTTTTGTATGGGTGTTGACGGAGGCGGCCTTGCTTGTACAAAAAACCCTATCTTAAGGATCAAATAATTTCACAAAACTGGGTATTCTTTAATCCTGCCTAATAAGTACAATAAAACAAAAATGTTTAAATTTCAAGCTAAATTTTTTTAGCCAAAAATTTATAATTCATATTCAAAATAACAAATCTTTTATTACACAATACGGGCTTATCTATTCGTAGGTTTATTCATAAAATTTTAATTATCTTTCAAATTAGGTGTGTTTTCGAGTTTTATTTTAAAAAAATCTCCGTAAATTAAAAACGCCATAATAATAATAAAAAAAAGTAATAAACTAAACTTTATAAAATTATTGTTGTCCAAGTATATATTAAATTACATTGTAATATAAAAAGGAATAAAATATTGTCGTTAAAACTAAAGGGAATGCAGAACATAAGGAATATGTTAAGCAACACAATAATTGCTGACATTTTCATAAAAATTTTCCTTATTAGCGGAAAAGATGCAGCTGCTTTGGTTTCAGGTTGCATCGAGAATAAAAAGAGAGACGTAATAATGATTAAAAAGCTGAGGGAGAGAGTGGGAATTAAGAGTGAGAGCACGAATGAAAGAGAAAAAGAGAGAAGTGAGGGTGCACAAATGTATTTACTTGAGACAGCATATATAATGCTACACCAGACTGCTGATAATACTACTAGACTGTATGCCGCCTGTTAGGCCCTGATCGACACATACAAGAATGTACTGTAGCTTCCGTTGTCCCACGGTATGCTTACTACATTTATATCTCATGTAATGGTCAATAGAAAACTCTCTTGGAAAAATCCACCCACAAAATATGTTTCAACATTCCTTGAAACAATCTATTACTCATTTAAAAATATCATGTTTTAATAAATTATCTTATTAATAAGACATAATTCCGACGGGACGGTAAAAGGAAACTTTTTTAGTCATTTATTTTTTAAACTAAGCAACTTCTAATTTTTTTTCAAGGGTTGGTTTAAAAAATTAGTTTATTTTGAAGTTTATTAAACATTTTATACAAAATAATCTGGTTTATAAATAAATTAAGTAGAATAATAAAAATTTTTGTTTTATATTCTCAAGTTTTTATAATTTTCACTCATCACTAAAATTCACCGTCACTTTATAATAATTCTTATAAAGAATAATCTTTAGTTTTTTGAGTAAAAAAATTGATATGTATGGATATATTATCAACCTTTAATATATATATATATATATAAAACTCCTATATACTAAGGAGTTTAAACACACACACAACAGTTTTATTCAAATAAACTAAATTTAGTGATATAACGTTATTGGTGTGAATAAACAACCTGTAGTGCATTCATATTCAATGTCAACAGTTGCATTTTATGGTTTAGGACAAATCAATAAATGTATATACATTATGCAAAGAATAGGCGGACATCAGTCAATTCATTTACCGGAAACGTTGGCTAGGACCGGAAAACAATGGGTAAATATAATTGTCAAGACAGATCACGCCCCTAGATTGAGACAGACGTTTGTTTCTTCCCTTTAAATTGACAACCGAACAGTGCCTTCTTGTTTAAAAAAAAAATCTAAAAATATTATTAAATAACGTAATGACTCAATAAAAAGTTTTCTTCAGTATATTTCTTAAATAAAATTTAGAATTATATAACAAATGATAATTCTAAGATGATATAAAAATATCTATTATAAAATATGTGAAATAACTAATAAATTGTCAATCAGTATTTAATTGACGTGAATTATTTAAATATTAAAAATAAGATAAAAGAATTAGTAAAACTTGAAGAAACTAATATGAATTATATGTGTTCTGAACATAATTAGATTTATAGGCCTCAAAAACTTTAATTCAACGCGTGGAAATGGTGTATGGGGCTAACGCTTGCTCTTCCCATATAGGAAGTAGACAGTTCGAGACCCGACTCGGCTAGTTTAATTTTAATTTTCTTTATTATTCATCTTCCGATTTCTTTTCTGTTGTTATTTAGTTCTAATTAATAACACATCTTGATCTGGTAATACAGACATTCAGTAACCCTACTTGTCTAAATTATTTTATAAAATTCCAAAAACGTTTGTCATCATTCAAGAGAACATTCTGTTAGTTGTAATCAGGTAGTACATTAATTAATATTATTATAAAGAAAAAGTGGTTATAGCATTTTACTGGTTTTGTAACCATTAATATATATATATATATATAAAGAAAGAAAATAAGTACTTACAAATGAGTTAAACAAAGGATCGAATTCATTTCTTGCATTCTTAGCTATGGCTACAATTCTGTTAAAAATTACGCTATTTGGAGGAATGTGTTCCATGTCAGATCCATCTGTTTCATTTATTTGTGTCGCAACTCCTCCAGAAGTACAGGGATTTATCCACATAGGTTTTTCCTTCAGTAAATCTGGTTTAACTGGTGCACTCATACTTGTTGGTAATGAAAATACAGCAGGCACACAGCCTAATAGGCAGGCACACAGCGTTAATACCTCTCCAAACCCTGTAAAAAAACAACAGAAAAAAATAAATAAACAGGTTTATTAAATGATTATTTGACAATTTAATAAAAAATACAAAAAATTCCTGATATTTCATCATCGAATGAGAGGAATAAATATAGGATTTATAATGATTAATTAATTTTCCTATTCAACAAATAATTTATAAATTATTAAAAGATTTCTGACTTGTTCAGCATTATTTATAATACTTTGAGTAGCTTTGATTCTGTAATTTACAAGAAGTACCAAAATGTCGTATATTAAAGAGTTATGTTAATAATTACAATCAAAATTTGTCAGTTGCAAAGGCAAGAATCGTATATAAAATAAAGTAAAAATCTTTACTATGATAAAATTAAAAATAGGTAGCAACATTTCAAAGCACAAATAAAATAAAATGAATTAATTTGGAAAATAAATTTATTCCATATTTTTGAAAAAAAAGAAGATATATAATTCAAATTTTCTATATTTTTTTTAACGATGTTATTCTATTTTAAAGGATACAACCAATCTCTTTTGTGGTTATTTTACACTCATAGAACGCAACCTTTTGAATTACATTTTTTTTTTATTATTATAAATTTTTTTAACTGAATTAATTCAGTTTCTTACAATTTATAAAAGCTAAAAATTAAACTTTATTAAAAATTATAACAGTACTTGAGTCTATTATTTGAAATAAACGTATAAACAAGTCCTTTTTGAATTATATAAAATTTGTGATTTTGAATAAAACGTCCTACCATGAAATATTGGTTTGATCTTTTACGTTCTAAATGAAATATATTTTATATTCATACAAATTCTTTTTATATGAGTGATACTCAATAAATTTAGAAATATTAAAAAGAAATTTCGCAAAATAATATTCAGTATTTCTGGGGGCTGTTGCTGATAGATCGTGTACAGATACTATTTTTTATCACAGACTACCAATTAACGTATATATTTATATTTCAGAATTATTATTTTGTATGTGTGTGTGTGCGTGAGAGAAATTAAATTATTTATTTGGATTAAAATAAAACAATATAACTACTTGAAATTCGTACGTTAGATGAAAATAAAACAATATGGTTTCAAAATGACTACAGGTTTATGGTAATATACAATCGGATGGTAAGGGGAGAGAGTATTGTTAAGTTTAGTAAATAGTAGTCAACAGGAGTAATATATAAAGTTAAGGTTAGATTAAACCAATTACACTGACTAAAATAGTAGTAAAAAAAGAAGAATCCAGCATGTATTAATGTACTCGTAAATACTGAACGACTTGTTTTTTTCTCTACAACGAAGGAAAATGCAACCGCAATAATGGGTTGTAATTGCACGGTAATATTCTTTAATTCATCAATCCATCAGCATAGACGATCCCGGTGTTATCTATAATTATATATATATATGTGTGTGTGTGTTTATGTATGAGCAACCTCTTTGCTTGTCCCGGCGGCTAAATTATCACTTGTTGGATCAGATTCCATCTAATCCAGCAAATCACAAGAACTACAGTATAGTACTACAGTGGTAGGTATCATTGCATCTTTTTCATTCTTTTTTTCTTTATATTTTCTCTTCTTTACTGCCGCTATGTTTCATTTTCTCTACTATGTTGTGTTGTTTTTCTTTGCATTACAAGACATACACAGACACCGTTTATAATAGTAATTTATGGTTTAACTAACTCTTAATAGTGGAATAGTTATTTTATGATGTTTTTATTATTATAATAATAAAAAAAACTTATTGCTAATTTATTAGGTTGTTTCTTTTTTCTGCCTTTTCAACAGAAAGTTTTGACTAGTGAAAAAATCATTGAATTACTTAAAGGGAAATTCTTTCTGCCCAATTTCAGTAAGTTTTCTAAACAATAATTTAGAAGAATATTTTTTTATATCAAAATTTAACACGTTTTAAACAGAGTATAAAATATGATTTCTTTTGGCAGGGATAATTAAATAACCTGATATTATTTTATAAGTAGATTAAAAACATTCTACATTTTATTTACATTTGTTTTTTATATACAAATTTACGATTTTTTACTTCGTTTTATGACAAAGGTAAAAAATACAAAAGGCAAAATGGATAATATAATCCAGTTGAATATAACTGTGATTTAAAATGCATTTGAACTCTGATGCATTATCATCTTAAAATAGCTAATTTTCATGCAACTAGCAAGAAAATAATATTAATGGTTTTAATACGTCTTTATGACTTAAGACGCATTTTTGAATGATTTATAATACGATTAAAATTAAATACTCGTATAAAAACTTAAATGCTAGTATATTAACTCGCGTAGAATAGAAAATAACGTACGGTACGTCGAGAAAAAATAATTGTTAAAGTAGTTTAATTTCTTGTCGGCAGTGCCAATGGTTACATGAATGCGATCCAAGCGGTTATGTTGACGACTTCTTGACTGTAGGTCATCAGTGTCTAGGAATGCAACAGACATTCCTGGATAAATCGAAACGTATCCAAGAATTTGTGAGCTAGGACAAGTAATGTCGACCAGACATGCTGAGCATCTGGCCTTCATGAGAGACCACGCGGGAGGGCCGAACTTCTCATGTCGCTTTAAATGATGTATTATCTTAACTGAATGCGACTGTTTTTTTAATTCTCTTTGATTCAGGTTTTTCTCTCATTATCGCCGCGAAGAACAGATATCTTCCACATCTGCAACAAAGTGGTTTGTGGTCGCTCGTTGGTCGTCTGTAACTACTACAAGTAGTCTCAATCTTTAGATTCCATACAAGCCTTCCTTTCAACTTGTGTTGTGCAGTTCCCATTCCACTCAGGGTGATTTACCATCCTTAGTGTACGTCATAGACATCGTTATAATGACACCGGTCATAATCATTATTTGAGATTGCACACGCGCGCGCGCGTGTTACACATGTGATCACCGGCTTGTCAACCCTCAGGGTGGTCTTTAATCTGAATATTCTCACTGGTTAGGTCCGATTCTTTTCTTATTTTACAATTTTTTGATAACCTGTTAGACCATCGTATTATTTTAACGTTTAAATTTTGAATACATAAAAAATATCAATCAATACCTTATTCTACTGTCTTCTAATACAAATTCAAATCATTTTAAACTAAAATCAGAACAAAAATGCACACGATATCAAAGACGGAATGAACAGGAGAGAGTAAACACGTTTTTAAATATACATTTTATATATACACTATTCTTGTTTCCTCACAATGAATTATTTTTTTAATGTTACTATATTTTATACAGTTCAAAATTGGTGATTCTGTTTTAATAAAAATTATTTATAAGAATCAATACCGGATTTGATAGCAAATTATCAATAGTTAGGTCTTTGTGGCTTTATTTAGATTAATTTGCGAAATATTCAGCGACTGGCAAATTAAAGCATTGTGTTAATATTTAATGAATGAAAGAGTACTTCTTCTTTCATCGTATAATAATATGAAGTTAGATATAGCTAAAACGGAAACCGCAAAATATTTACTTCACAATATCCGGTTTTTATACGTGTATATATGTATATATATATATATATCCGACCCACAAACTTCTTAACTATATAAAATCAATCTATTTTTTATTTTAATAGCCTATTGGAATTATTTATTATAATTTAAAACAATTTTTATATATTTTAATTTTATTTAGTGGAAGACAAAATACAACTGCTAGTTCCTTTGCTATCAACAGGAAAGTCATTTGTTAATTAAATTAAGCAAGTTGAAATAAAAGGCAAAAGAAAGTAAACAAAAAGATTATCTTTTTTTAAGGAATAGCTTAAATTGAATAGGCGAATATTTGAACTGCAGATTTTTTTTTTGGTTCCAAGTTGATTAATTTTTTTAAAATGATAGATGAAATTTATTTTCATCTTTAATATTTTATCTATAAAATAAATAATAGAAGTACCTTCAAAAAAATCATGGGAACATCAAAAACTATAAGAATTTAAACAAAATAAAATGTAATTAAATTATTTTTATTACATACGAAATTTTTCAATTGTTTTTTCTTTTAATATTTTATATACGTAATTAGATACAAATTACTTTTAAACGTTTCCGTATTTCTATATAGAGATTGCGTAATGGTGAAGAATTGTTTTTCTATAGGTAATACGTATTATTAATCAATATTTACTTATAAATTAATTATAGTAAATAGTTGTTCAGAAAATAACGGTTTTAATGAATAATTTCCAACTATTGTCGGAATAGATTATTAAAGTATTATGTTTATAAATATATAATATTATACATAAGTTAAGCTTTTATTATGTGAATCATACTGCTTTTATTACATTGATGAATAGCGTATTACTTTCATTCATAAAGCTTCTCTCATAAAGAATGGTGGTGCAGAAATGAGTAATAGTTTGCATAACAGTCGAAATCGCTAAATATAGAAAGAAGTATAATTGTTTAAATTGAGCAAGCTTCTTTAATTTAATTTTAATCTTTTATTTTTTTTGTTATGATTAACAGATTCAATTTTGTTAAATTATTTTTTCTTTTAAATTTAATCAAAATGATTAATTTAACTAGGTGAAATGGATTTAATAATCGACTCGTCGATTATTTTTGGTTGTGAGTTTGTTGGTTTTTCCAATAACTACGGGCGGGTCGAAAATAATAGGTGTTTTTAGTAAGGATGAATCCAAAATTAGGATTCATGATAAATATTCATCAACACAAGAGAAAAGTCTACATATTGTATTGTTTAATTAAATTTTTAGTCTAAATTTTTATTTTTAGCCTACAAAAATGATTAATACGTATAGATCAATAAAAAATACAATAAAAGTCAGGGATTATATAATAGCAAATTATTTTTTTTTACAATTTTAATAAAAATCTCTCTATATTTAATAATACTCTTCTAAATTGTTACATTTTACGTATTTATATCATGCATTAAAAACTATAAATTTTATTGGTAAATAACTAATCTATGGTCCTATACCTGTATAATTCTATTTTTTACTATTTATAATTTTTAGTGATTTATACTTAACTGCTAAACTCGTAATTAATGGTTTTAATTCATAAAATTGAAACATTTCTCTTCTGATTTTATGTTTATTAGAATAATTTACTGTTATAAATTCTTTATTTGCTAAAAATATTTTTTATATATTTAAATAAGTTATTTCGTAATTTCATTTCAGTTTTTTCTGTTAAGGGTATCAGTTAAAAACGTTTTTTATTGATATTTCTATCAATAATTCTATTTTTGCAATTGTCAGTCGATAAGGGTTTTTACACCTTTATACTAGTTGTTTTATATAATGATATGGCAAAATTATTTTTGCCATATAGTAAATGAATCTAATCTAAATGTGTTACCGAAAATTATATTTGGGATAATTTCAAAGTTAACCCTTCAATATACTAACAATTGATATGTGTAAATTTAATGTTTGATAATTTTACTAAGTAATTTTACTTTTTACAGCATTAGGTTGCTAGATAATATTTACTTATTTTTAGGGTTCCAGCAAAGTTGCGAAATAAGGAGATTCACAAGACGAAATTATACAATATTAATATATCTGATTTTTTATCTAGTACTTTATGTACACATTTGTTTAAATCATTGATTGAATTTAGGAAGCACATCATCAAAATAAATAGATTTATTTTTAACAAAATGATTTATTATAGCGTAATTTACTTTACTTATAAGATTTAGCTTTATTTGACAAAAATTAAATGACTACGTTGTATAAATAAAAACTAAAAATATCCAGGATTATATCTAAATACAATTAAAATATTTGACCATAGGCTCTATGAAAACAATCGTATAATTAATTAGTCACATAATACACACACAGTCTCAGAAAATTCATCGTCATACTACATCATTATCAAATATTCAATAAAAAGTAAATATTTTACTTTTGGTAGAAATTTTCCCCAAATTTTCAAATGGATGTGAATTAAAAAAGCCATGTCATGTCAAGTTTTTTTTAAATATTTTTTTTTTATTTCAATAGATAATACAATAAAAAATAATATATCTAATCTTATATATATAAATGCGAAAGTTTGTGGTTCTGTCTGTCTGTTTTTTGTTTGCAACATCACAAGAAAACAAACTGATCGATTGCTTTAAAATTTTCAGGATACATTCGTGTTATCCCAGGGAAAGTTTTAAGTCATAGATCAAGGTCCTAACCCCCTTTGAGGTTAATATATTAAAAATATTCATTAAAGAAACAGAAATTAATCTTTTACTACTTCATTATATTTCTGTCATAATGGCAACAGAAATATACTGGAATAAAATGAGTAGTTCTTTTTTCTTTAATAAATATTTGTAAAATATTTAATATTCTCACTACCATCAGGATAACGAACACGTCGGGAGCTCCCTGGCAAAGATGTTCGGGCGAGGGAAGCAAGCCTCTACCGGCTAGTTAATTTATAAATTTTATATTTTTTCAAGTTTATTTTAATATATGGAATTGAATTATATTCAATTTGATGTTTATAATGTTTATCATAAATTGTGTGTAATACTTTTTTGTACGAAAAATAAAAATGAAAGACATAATTAGTTAATTATTTGATCTACTGTTAATACTGTTAATTTGAAAACACTTTTAAAATAAAAATATCGATTCTGGAAGACTAATATAACTTTCATGAAAAGGAGCGGAAAAATTTATCTTATTAGTAGTTATTTAAAAATAATGGTTACTGGCAAGAACTGAACCCTTCCGATTAAAAAAAATACATTACATATATTTAAAGTTATTTTGTCTTCAGTCATTTCACTGGATTGATCCAACTCTCCAAGATTCCTATCTATTGCCAGTCGTTTCATTTCGGTTTAACCCCTACATTCTACAACCCTAACAATTTGTTTTACATGTTTCAAACGTTCCCTGCCTGCACAATTTTTCCCTTCTACCTGTCCCTTCAATATTAACGCGACTATTCAGGATGCCTTAATATGAATATATGCCTTAATAAAGTTTAATATAAAATTTAAAATACTTATAATTTTTTCACATATTTATATCTTACTATAAATCAATAATTTTTTCCTTTTTTTAAATTCTTTATAAACTGTTAATTTACTAAATAATTTAATATAACATGAATTCATTTCCGATCCAAAATGAATACAAATATTTTTTTCGTGAAAAAATTCAATAATTATGTTTTATAACAGGATAAAGTTAGAATATACTATACATATTTAAAATGTTCAGGACTACCGGATCGTATTTAAAATATATTTATATTAGTCTACTTCTCAAAAAAATCACATAACAATTTTCTCTACATATGTAAAAAGGATAACAAAATTGTTAGTGAGATTAAATAAACTAAAGATATATAAGCCTCTAAATGTTATAATTAAATTTTTTATATTATTTACTCATATCTATATAAATTCCACTGGATTTTACTTAAACATTTTAGAATTTAGATTAGTGAATTATTTAACTTGTTCAGATGTATTCTTCATAGAACGAATTTTCGAATCATACACAAATATATTTAGTGCTGTACTTAAACAGTCAATGTAGTGAGTATAGAATTTTAAAAATGAAATTAAGCGAAAATATAATTCACAAATTATTTATCTTTCATTAGGATTCAGTATTTATTTATAGTCAAAACATAGAAAAAATGTACTAGCATAAAAAATTTAACATTTTCTTTCAATACAACATATATTATAAAATAAATATTTTTTTTTATAGAACTGTAAAATAAATAGATTACAGATTTATAATAAAAAAATGTTACTTTATGGAACATTTTTATGTTATTTTATTATTGCATGATTAATATATAAATTAATATAGTCCGTATTTTTAAGAAAAAAATTCATAAACAAATCTATTAATAATTTCAAAATATGTATGATATCAGTTGACTCCGGCCTACAGATACTAGTAACTGTTAATACTTAGTCAAACAATACTATTATTATTATTAGTATTATCTTTACTACTGCAATTAACACTGACTGTTGTATCTACTGTTACAAGTAATTTACATTGGAAGCTGGGTGTAACAAAGTGATTCATACTTTTAATTCATATGTTATTTAAAAGTGGAAGGGGAACTGATTCTACGGTTTAACAATTTAGCCTAAGTTAATCAGAATATAGACAAAATCTTTTTTTGTTTGTTTGTTTTATATTATTATTTGTTGACTGTGTTTAATCGTTGGTTTTACTTTTTTCATGTATGAGTAATTGGAAAACCTGTAGCTAAATATTACGATCTCTGACGTTAATATTATTATATATAAAAATGTTATTTTAACTCTTATGTAAATGTTGATATCTAAATATAAATGTACGTGTGTCCGTTTTAATACAAAATTTTGAAAAAATTATTATAATATATATACATTTTCAGCTAGTATTTTATAGATTTTTAGCTCATAATTTGTGTAGTCGTTTAAAAAAATGTTATTACTGATAAGAATTTAAAATGGCAACATCAAACAATTTTTTAAGCGAAATGTCTTAATTTTATTGCATATTTTATAACATAAAAATAAAAGCATATGAAATTTAATTATATCACATTTTAAACTTAATAAAAAATATCTAAAAGAAAAACTTTCCTCATAAAAATATTTGTGTTTGGTCACAGATATTTGTGGATATTTGTTTCACAATATTTGTGGACTTACATACACAGAAATTTGTTTATAAAAATAATAATTATAAGAAACAAGTTTATAATAATCTTTAAACAAAATTTAAGTTGCCTACAAACTATTGTTATCTAAAAAGTGTTGTTCTGTTACGTGAAATTTAGTATGTAACTTACATACATTTATTGCTATTAGAAAAAAAAAAACATACGAAACTAATTTCCTAAATTTGTTAGAAATTAAATTTAAATAATTTTATTTATAAATTGTGTGATAATTTTTTAATAAAGAATTTTTATTATCACTAAACAGATATAAAAGTTATGAAAAATATATATTAAAATGTTTTTTTTTTTTCAATCAAAACCCAACTTTATATTAATTATATGAAAAAAAATTGCAATTAAAAATAAATTGTATTCGAGCTTTATTATATAAAACCCGTAATAATTAATTTAAATTAAACAAATATTTGGTAAGTAAAAAATTCTGTTTTTTTATATTTAAAATGTAATATTCCTAATAAAAAACAACCGTTATTAATTTTGCTTATCATTCTTCAGTTTTAAAGTAAAAGAATTGGCAACACAGGTATTATAATAAAAGCAGAATCTTATCTACTATAAGATTACTTAGAGGTAGAAATTATTCTATGAAAGCGGTTGAAGAAATGAAATTTATTTTTCAGGTAGACAAATGGACTAAAAGTTTATTTTTGTTGTATAAATAAATTTAACATTTATTAATAGACTAAAGCAAGAAAGAAAAGAGTATAAGTTATATATTTTAGTTAAAGATTTTAAATATTTCTCATCGTTTACTAATCAAATTTTGTATATCTAATTTTACAATATAACAGATTATAAATGTTATTACAAAATTAATTACTGTAGATATTAAAAATAATATTGAAGTCTTAAAATAATTTTCTAATAAAAAATAATAGTTTTACCAAATTTATTTTATCATTAAATAATTTAATAAGTAAATAATGTTTTAGGATATACAGCTTTTAAAATAGATTAAAGTTAAAATATAGTTTATTTTACTAAATTAATGTTTTGCTATAAACAGAAAATGGTTTCCCTATTTTAATATTGAAGGGTGTTTAAAGATTTTTATTTTATCTAACCTATTAACATTAATGGATAGTAAAGGTATTTATTAAGATAGTAAAGGAAAAGTTTATATATATATATTAACTTTTCCATAATGAAAAATAAATGAAATAATCCAGCTCTGTTTGTTCTCCAACATACTAGTAATAGGAATTACCCAGTTTTTGAAAATTATTTTTTTCGGGATAACTGCTAAAAATTCTAAAAAATAAATTTAAAAAAATTTCAATTCGTTTTTATTGTATTTTTTAGGCAATAAGTTTTTTACGAGTAGTAATAAAAATATAAGAAGTTATTTATTTTTTCAACTTATATTCTGTAAATTTATGTTGAAACAATTTATTAATAATAAAAATATTTAATTTAAAAATTAAGATTTAACATTTATCTTAAAATAAAGTTTATATTTTGTAAACATTGCGTAAAATTTGCGCAACCTTATGCTGTATTTATATAAGGTTTACGTGTTGAGTTTTATGTTTAAAAGTAACAGTAAGATCTCTTCTACTCGTAGCGGGTGGTAAAAAGAGCGTTAACACAAGAGCATAGAAATTTTAATTAAAGCTTTCAGTATTGAGCGATGACAAGTGTGCAAAGCGTCTGCATGTCTATTGAGCAGCTATACACCCAAGTGAGCGCGGTCTGATTGACATCAAATGATTAATATTAAACGAACCGAGTTGAGGACTAAAGAGGTCTTTGACCTAGACTTATATAGTTATACTAATAGATTGATAAATAAGTATTAGGTTAAGTACTGACTTTGTATTTTGTTGTTCGATGTGGTTAAGCTGTAGTAAAACATACTGAAGAGGGTCGTCCGTCGAGGTTGTCTGGATGGTGTTATAACAGTCCTTTGATCCCTTTCTAAGACATCCTTTAAGTCCGGCAGAGTCGTCGTCGATAAAGATGTATCCATGTCGGCACTATTGCTTAGCGATACTAAATGATCACGATCACACGGCAGCGCCATACGACATACCGCAGTAGAATGTTCACTGAGGATTGCGTCCTGTCGAGCACGCATATATGACACCCCCTCCTCGACGCACGTGGACTTGATGACGAATTATTCCTTGGGCTTTTCCCAGGTTGACCAATAGTATAACGATGGAGCGGCGGGCTCGACCTTTCTCATTGGATAGCAGGAGGGGCCATTCATTCACGTCGGGTGCCTTGCACCCCCCTTACTACGCCTCCCTCTCCATCTATACTTGACAGCTGACCGACTATGACGTCACTCCCACGTCATTCTCTCTTTTTCAAGAAATATACACTCTCTCACTCATTGTTATCTTTCATTCATTGCCGTTATCAGTGTAACGGAACCGCACATTACACCACTATAAAAAATATATAATACAGAGAAAACCGGTGTGTTTGTTTTACGCAATTGACTGCTGGTACATCTACAACCAGTTGAGGAAAATAAATATAATTAATCGATAAATTTTCACCGTACCAGATCAGATTTGTAACTGTAAAATACCGTTATCTTTTTATCAATTAAAATTTAGGAAAAGCAAAAACATGAATAAGTATAATTTCCATTCTTAATAATAGAAATTATTATACAGTATATATATCTCTGGATATATATATATATATAATTTATGGATATATATATAATTTTATTTATTCAAATTCTAAAAAAAGAAAATAACATACTAATAAATAAATATTCCAATAGACTTAAATAGTATTACATGATAGTATGTGTATTAAAATTATAATTAATATTATAAATACGTGTCAAATATTTTAATTAATTTTTACTGATTGAAGTAGATCTTGTATACTTATATATAAATTATCCAAAATTATTGAACATTTTTCATTATTTAAATATAATTAAATTTCTTCCACTGGTGTTTTAATTACTTAACCATTGATTTTTGGATAAAAATTTTACCATTAATCATTGATTTTAATAGTCAGTCAAAAAGTGTGCGAACAAATTCTTTCATTTTGAACTTCTAAAGTCGGATCTGTTAAGTATTCTATTATGGTGAATCACTTTTATGGGTAATTTATACACATTTTGTGTAAATCGTGTAATTTTTAAAAATTCAATTTAGTTTTCTGCTCTGAATTTGTAATTTATCCCAAGGAAGTGATAAATTTGTTTCGTTGTATCCTCCTAATAGTGGAACGTCTCCATAAATGTAGGTATTTTTATATAGCGAATGACTATGTATATCATGAACAAAAAAATAAAATAAACTGATTTTCATTGTTCAAACAGAAAATAGTTTAAAACTTATGATCCAGTTATCAAATAAAAATGCATCAAAAGAAGTTTTTAAAATATCAAAAGTAATTAAAATTAAGAAAAGATCTATCATTCGATAGTTATTTTCTTTTAGACCTATCATTTGATAAGTGTAACAATCTCAGAGATTAGACATCCTAATTTTTCTTGTATTTATCGTTTTATTGGGTTTTTTAAATAAAAAAAAAGTAAGAAAAACCATAATATGATAATATAACATATAGATTTTCTGGAATTTTGTTAATAAAAAATATAATGGTTTTTAAAAAAACAAAATTTTTTAAAACAATGAAAGCATGAATACTGAAGTGTTTCAAAACGGGAAAATCTGAGAATTGATATATCTTCTGACCTAAATCATTACGTTCGACTCTCTCTATTCAATCGTGGTCCTTTCTTTGGCGTCAGTAAAGATGCATTACAATGAGGTTCCAGGTAAAGTGAGCAATGTTTGTCTTTACGTCATACGTAAAAAGTTTCAGAATGATTTTAGAACTTTACGCAAAATCTATTGTAGTAATGTGGCGGTGTAAATTGTGACACAATGAACTGGAATTTTAAGAAACTATCATGTACTTCTGGAGAACCGGTTGCGCAAGAAGGATTACTTATTCCTATAGTATACTTACACTACCGACAACATTAATCAGTTTTTTATACACGCGAGATCTCAAACAATTATTTCTTTTTTAAAAAATGCTTATTTATTATGATTCCTTTTGTAAATATAGGCATCTTTTACAACTGAATATGTTTACGAAGTCATGTCTTAACTTGTACAATATACTAGATTTATATTTACTTTAGTAAACCAGTTTACTTTTAAGATGTATGCTTAACTTTATTTTCATAAATTACTGACCAGTTTTACTTCACGGCGCGCGCGCGCGCACACACACACACATCACCACCACTCCTACACCAACATACACAACACACAATATTATATTGCAGTCTTTTTTCCTGTACACGTTCTCTTCTGTAAACTCCCGACATTCTTATCTGTTATAAATACTATATGCGGTCTTGTTTAAGGATAAATATTTCTAAATTGAAAAATCTTTTTTTTAAACTATACATAAAAGATTTATTAAAAAGACAATACATGAAAATGTTGACTTCTAAATTTTATATTAGTTGATTGCTTTTAATAATTTTCTGGTACTATTTTGTAGGGTTTCATGTATATCTAAAAATATACTGTTTTTTAGAGTTCTAAATTCGAAGGCCTAATTTTGGATGATTATAACTCGTGAAATCAATCATAAGATTTTTAAAATATAAAATTAAGGACTTTTTAAATTGATTAATTAAATTCAATTGAATAATTTTTATATATTTCATTTTTATTGTATAAACGTAACATCTCTGAAACTTCAATTAGTAAAGATGTGTAACATAGTCGCATTCATTACGAAATCATTGGTTAATAAAGTTATGATGAGCAAAAGTTTTAACCTATTATTTTTTATTTATTATTATATGATGGTGATAACTCGGAAAGGAACTCAAGACTGTCAAATTCCTTTCAAATATCAAAATTAATAGATTTTTCGTAAGTATAAATAAAATTTATTGAAAAAAATCTGGCAAAGTTACGACCTCTTCCACTTAATTAAAAAAAAATTACTTTTACAAAAAATCTACCCATCATAATTTTAGGTTAATAATTAATCAATTTACAACATTGAATTCGAAACGAAACCAAATAGCATGCTCCATATTTTTTTCAAGTTGCGGAGATATTATGTCTTTTACAAAATACCTTTAAAAACGTTTGTAGTTTTAGATTTAGCAGATTAAAATATTATATAAAATAGTGGTTGAATATTTCTATAATATCAGTAATAGATTTCATTAGTTATACTAATCCAATCTCTGAAATCAGGCTCTGAAAATATTTTTTTTCCAGAATTATCTAAAAAATCGTAAATTGTTTGAAAAACCTTTTAAACAATCATAAAACGAAAAATTAAGTAGTCTAAATTTTTTACTTAATTTATGAAATCCGATTTTTTATTTTTTGCGGTATTTTTCCACAAACTTAACATATAATATTTTTAATATTTAATCGGATAGAAGATATTATCATCACTTAATTTGATATTTAAAAATATTCAGTCCTAAACTCTCCATCTTAACCAGTACAGGCACTCAGGATTTCGGAAATTCTGAATTCAATTTTTAGAGATCCTGAAATTATATTATTAAGATATTCTGAATTATTGTTATAACAGCCTTATTTTTGGATATTTGTGATTCTTTTTAATGTATAAATCTTTATCCTTTTTAAGAATCATACCTTATACATGTATACCCAGTTGAAAATTCAAATCATAACAGAAATTGTGTGATTTTATTAAACACTTTAACACTATACAAAAAAAAAAAGTTAATATATGTTGCAAAATTAATTTTAAAATTGGATCCTTTATTTCTAGCAATGGAGATTCTGATACTATAAACATGTACTAATTTAAAACAAACGTTCTAGTTACATTAATATTTATGAAATCACAATTATATATAACAAAAATAAAATATCTTTAAAATGAATCTGTTTCTCATCACATAAGATATTATCTTCAGAAAACTTACATATTATAAATTATATTATTATGTAACTTATAAAGGAATTTACAAGAGTTAGAAATTAACAAACAGTAATCATTGTAATTATTATTACTTTAAATGTTTGTGATGTAAATTTTAGGATTTTTCTTTCATAAATTTAGTATACTAAAAGAAATAAGTATACTAAATAATTATTATTATTATTATTAATGTCTAAATATGTTTAGACATTTTATACTCTATACACAAACAATTCTGAAGAAACTACAATTAACCAGGGTTTAAATACAGTAAATAAAAACGTTTGTTTATTAATGATTATAATTATGACAATTTTTTTAAATTTACACTTATTTTTATTAAATCATTAATTTCTCTCATCTTTAACATAATCCATAAATATTTTCGATAATATACTATTCAAGAAAGTTCAGGATTAAAATTTTGAAGGTATTGTTGCATTTTCCTATCAAGTTTTACTTCACTAAAGCAGTTTAACAATGTTATAAAAATATATCAACAAAAAATTAAAGAATAACTAAACATTTTTTTTACATTTTTTTTACCTTTTTCAGCATTCGTTCAACATATACGAACTCAAGTTTTTGTAAAGGTGTTATACATATTTTTATTTATTTCCTAATGTGTTCTTTGCAATCTGATCAACTAGTGAACAAAAAGCAACCCCCCTACCCTCAAGACGAAATAAGATGAGTATGATATGTAAGATATGTAAATGAGGTGTAGTATTGTACAGAATTAGGCCAATCATTCCTGAGACGTATCGTTTATTGAACTCAAACTACCTAATTACATCGGTATCTATTGTTTAGTAATCAAATCCATATTAAGGTAACTAACTTTTACTAGAATTTGAACCTTAGATCTCTTAACTTCGAAAATTAGCTGTTAAACAACTTATTTACGAAACGAGTTAACGACTAGACTAGCCCGGTGGGCTATGTATACATATAAAAATTTTTATCTAACAATAAATGATATCTAATTACTATTCATTTCTCACAATTTACATTAAACAGATCCAAAAGATTTTAAAGTTGGTATATTTTTAATGTTATCTTTATTTTGGAAAATTTATAAAAAATTCTGCAGTTTGTTTTCATATATAGCTAATATATTTTCTGCTGTAATTTAAAATATATATTTAGTTTTTACTCGATGGTATTGGTTTCTTTTGCGTAAAAGCAAAACTGTTATAAATTAACTTTATTATATAAACTTCACAGATTTTTTTTTCAGTTTGGAAGAAATATATCCTTACCCTTAAGATTTTCATGAATTATTTTTTAATACTGTACGTATTTAAATCATCCTAGCGTTATCGTTTTTGTTTTATTTTCATGAATGAAATAACAAAAAGTATATTATTACCCGAGCACAAAACTAAAGTTTAAATTCAAACAAAATTATTTAATTTTGTAAAAACTCCAAAAATAAACAGTATAAATAGTGTAAAATTATTTTTAAGCAAAGGTTTACAACATTAAAAAACTAAAATTTACCTTAAAGGATTATAGAGAGAGAGCCTCTGCCAGAACAAATGAAAAAAGTACGGAACGTGTATGTTTACACGTGGGTTATGTACTGTGTGTTTTGTAAGAGATGGTTGTAATAGATAGATTCAATAAAATTATTTTCTTGAAATTCTGAATACAATTTTTTTTTACCAACGAAAAAATTGTCCATTTACCGGTGAAAAAATATTCCACCAAAAAATTTTTATTTCGAAAAAATTCAATAGTTTTTTTGTATATTTTGTTAAAAAACCAATTAGAAAATAATTTCTCAATAAAATAGGTAAGTAAAATTCTTTATAAAGAAATTTGTTTCGTTAGGGAAACATTATAAACTATTTCTTTATCAGAATTTGAATATATTTTTGTATATTGTATTTAAGGTAAGATATTATTTGAATTGATCCTTAAACAAAAAACTAAACTTTAAAAAAATAGATTTATGGATGTGATAAAATAAATAGTTTAATAAAAAAATTTAAGTTAGTTTTTAAGATCTTTTTATATTTACATATACGACGACGTAAAAAAAAAATTATTTTATCAAATATAAATTTAAGAAAAACAAATTTTCTATCATAACCAATATAATAAATTTATATTTCTGAGAGAAAAGGAACTGACAACTTCTAGATGTTTACTCTTGGCTTAACAAATGTATAATTTCGGTGTTATATAGATTTCTTTCTTCTATCAATAAAAATAATATGGTTAAATATTTTTTTATGAAGTTAACTACTGTACATTTTATTATATTTTAATGAAGAACATGTAATTCAATCCTCCTTCATTTAGAATAACTTGAATTTAAACAGGAAAAATCATCGTATTCTATTTAGACGATTAGCAGCTTTGTCATTGATAAGATTATTCTGAGATGCTGTTGGATTTAGATTCAAGTAGTTTTTCATATATTATTAAAAAGTATAAATCCACCTTACCAGCAATTAAATTTGAATTCTCCAGATCTTTCAGTTCTGACGATGGTCAGGAGATTAAAATAACATTGTAAAATAAAGTTAAAGAATTTAAATATTAAGCAATCATGATTGATAGCTGGTCAGGAGTATACTGTTGACTGTCAGTCATGACTGCTTAATATTTTAATTCTTTAACTTTATTCTACAATGACATCTTAATCTCCTGACGATGGCCTAAGGACTGAAAGAACTGGAGACGTCAAAATTAATTGCTGGTAAGGTGGATTTATACTTTTTAATAATTTATTAATGTATAGTGGTAACCCATACCAGGTGTATTTCCGGTAAATATTTGTTAGGTACAGTTACTTTAAATAACTTCTGAATATTTTTGTTATTTGTTCGTTAGATTTCAATTGATGTCATTCCCTTAGAAATGGTAGGAGTAAACTGAACTAATCACTCACTGTATTGTATTTAGACATACGACTATTCTTAATTTTCCTCATGAGCTGAAAAGACTGTGCGCTGGAGTATGAAATGGTCTTTTGTATATTGACAATATACCTAACGGTATTTAATTCTTTCGGGTTAAGAAAGAATGCTTATTTTACTCTTATTTATTATTTTATAAAAGAATCAGATAACTCAATACTAATTTTAAATTGATCATAAATGTTTGAGGTTTTACAAAACAATAATGTTCAAAGGTGACTAAACAAAAATAAACAAAAACCAGTTTTTATTACAGATTTTAATACTTGTCATTTTACTTTTAACGTTTATTTTTATTAACCAGTTTTGTCAATAGGAATCTATAAATACATATTAGTACTTTTTTTTATAAAGTATAATTTTATTACATTAATCGTATTTAAAAAGATAAGTGTTAAGAAAAAGAAGTATAACAATTATTTCCCACGTTATATGGTTTTTGTTTTTATAATGATTCATAAGAATTTCACTTGAACTGTTGTTTGGACCTATGCTCACCGAATTAATATTAACGCAGACGGAAGTTGGGCACTGGCCAAGAGAGACAGCGGAAGATTTCCCCTCCACATGCAAATGTTCCCCTCCAGCCCATGAAACTATCTCCCTTCCTCCCCCCGGACATTCCACAGATTCCTTTGAAGGCCGGTCAGACTCATGACGCAACAGTACGCGGGTCAAGTATCATTCACTTTGTATTTGGCGGTAAACTTCGTTTTCTCCTCGTTAATCCGTCTTAAGCATTATAAAACTTACTTCGCTTTATAAATTTTTATGCTAATTTTTTTTTGTTATTTTAATTTTTTATTAATTATTTTACGAGGTGTATTTTAATTAATAGTACATTTCAGCAGTGTTACAATTGATAAATATATAAAATAACATAATTTGAACGTTAATGTCTTGAAATTCCATTCCATTTTGATCGCCTTACTCGACTTTTATACCATTGCATCGCAGCTTATCAGATTATTATTTTAAAAAATTCTACTAATCTTGTTTCGGTTTACCTAACTTAGTTCCCTTTCTTTTTTAAACTACAAACTAAAAAAAAAGTGAAGTTATTTGTAGTCAATGCCCGGCATATCTAATGGTAATATAACAATAATATTATATTACGCTATTTAAATCAAATCCAATTATCATCATTGACTCGCCCACAAATCATTACATCATTAAATTCCTAGGCTTAAAAAGAGTAGCTACTAGGAAATAAATTCTCTTTTTTAATGTAATTATCAACAAATTAAAAGACCTTTGCTTAACAGTTAGAAAGAAAATTATCACCATTGAGAATCGTGTTGCATAAGAAACGAAAACGTTTTTGATGAATTTTATGTAATTAAACTATGCTATTTCTATTTTTACCAGCTTTATTTTAACTCGCAATGTTTTTTTTTCATATTTGTCGTCAGATCTTGCATCCTTAATTTAACACACTTCCTGCCATTGCCGATTGATGAAATTTTGCACAGTTACTAAGGTCGGATGACAATACAATATTCCACCATTACGTTTGAATAAATCCCTTCGTACGTGGTGAAATTAAAGCTGCGGGTGTAAAAAATTATAAAATCTGTAAAACAGCTATGCGGGGTTTTAAATACAAATTAACTTACTAATTAAGCTCATGCAGTGCATGATAATAATTTTATTAACTTATGACTAAAAAGCATAAAGCAAGTCTTTAAAAACCATTAATAATTTTTATAATACTATTAATAACAATTACTGTTTAATAAAAAAATCTGAAGTGGACAACACCTGACTTCCTTGTAAGCCTATTAAATACATTTACACATTTTTTTTTTAAAGGAAAAGTACATAAAATTTTATTTCATTAAAAATTTCTGATATTTTTTAATTTTTTTTTATTGTTGTTATTTATCGTAAAAATTTTGTTACAGTCACAGGTTAATAATTGTTAATAAATCAATATATTTAAATTTAAAAAAAAGTTTAAAAAAAGACATGAAGTCTGATAAAGCCTTCCCCTTGCAAGATCCATATATTTAATTAATTAAAATTTTATTTGGCTATAACTCTGACACCAATGAAAATAAGTACCACTTATGGTTGAAAAGCTCTCAATAAGGCCGTTAAGAAAAAGTCAGTTAAGAAAAAGTCCAAAATTCAATTTTTTTTAATTTTGGGCTTTTATGAACACTTTTGGTTCAGTCTATTGCAATAAAAAGCGGAGGTGAACAACTAGATATTACAACAGTCCTAAATCAAAAATTTCAACATCCTATTGCTGATAGTTTTTGAGTTTGCGAGATACATACGTACATATTCGTGACCTGCAGACGTCACGCCGAAAATAGTCAAAAATGGATTCAGGGATGGTTAAAATTGATATTTTTATTGAATTCTGGTAACCGAAATTTTTCGAGATCACAATACTTCCTTTACTTCGTACAAGGAAGTAAAAAAGAGCAAGTAGCGACTATTTTATCAAAAGAGGTAGGCTGGAGATTATTAAAAATGCTACTGCAGTCTTATAAAGCAACGTAAATAATTTAAAAGCATTAATAATTAATCATGGCAATTAATGCCAAGAGTCATAATATCATGACAATTTTTTTAACTTAAAAATGTATCAGTAGATACATTTCAAAAAAAACATTTCTCCTACTGTTGTAAAGAAAATATCACTAACGATAAACATAAAAAAATTGAAAACGTTCTGGGATTTTTACCCTTTACAACGTTTAAATTCCAGATTCAAAAATATATTAAAAATTACGTAATTTCTCTCTCACTCCCTCTCTCTGTGTGTGTTTGTGTGCGTGCATGTGTGTGTGACAGAGAGAGATCGAGTGTGTGTGTGTGTGTGTGTTTCAGTATGTTTTTCGATATCTATACTATACAAGAACGGTTTATAATATTTTCATAAAATTCGACGTTGTATCTCTTATTTTTAAAAGAATTTCTATTTTATTTTTTAATAAATTTGGATTTGATGCTCGTTAGGGAGGAGATAATAAAAAGACTGTAATGTTAAAGGGTGAATTTAATGAGTTGTTTAATCTTGCATATATTTTAATTTATCGAAATATGTTACCTTAAAATCCCATAGAAGTTCATATTATTAAAAAGAAAATTTCCAAATGACTTCCAAAATTAACTTACAATTAAGTTGAAAAGTTAATTTTAATTTCAGACAGTGGAATTGGTAAATAAATTTTTTATTTCTGTTATTATTAAGCAGGAAGTTGAAAACAAATTTCAACGCATATCATCGTTTGTGGCGCGGGGGGGGGGCTAACTACCCTTTATATGTAAAAACTTATATAAATCTAATTTTTTTATTATTTTAACTAATAGATTTCAGTTTTTTATTTTATTATTTCCTAAATAGATCAAAATTTAATCAGGTTAGAAAAATTTATAAAAAAAATTTCAATATTCAAAAGTATTATTTGATATGGTTTAGATATGTTTTCTGATTCTATTGCAGTATTGGATGATTGAAATAGTCTAAAATGTTATAATCCTTTTTCACATTCAAAAACTATTATTTTATTGTGTGTCTGGTTATTTTTATATTGAAAATAAGGTTATTTAAAAAAAAAAAAAAATTAGTAACATCTGTAGATTTTGGGTTATTTGAAGAACAGATTAAATTCTTACACATTTATGAAAAAAAGTATTTTTGAACTTAAAAAAGTTTTTTTTTAGTAAACTTTCTATTTGCTTGTTAAAACACAGAACCTTACCTCCCAAATGAGAATCTATGTCTGGAAAAGGGAAAGAGTCGTTAGGGTAAAAGTAAATTTCATTCAAAAATAACTTTATCGGAGAGATAAAGTGGAAATGTTGTAAATTTGTTGAGAAAGTTCAGCGCAACATCGTTGCCAGCTATAAAAAAAAATCCAATTCTAATTTCAATAATATTTAGCATATTTTTTTATGTATTACTTTGAATGTAATTTTTTTTAAAATAGTAAATTAGTAAACTCATCTCTTCCTCTCCTTATATGTTTATGGTTTTTGTTATATTATCTACTGCTTAGTATGTTATATGAAATCAGTAAATATCTAACTGCCATAGGATTGGATGAGTTGATTAAAAATGCTAGTTCCTTGCCACAAAATCTTATCACAGAAACTCGTTTTATCTAATAATGTCATAGTTTTATCTTATTTGTGTAAATTTAGCCTAACCATTTTTGTTAAATTTTTATTTTAAAAAGATTATTGACGTACGTACGCATAAATTAATTTTCGCTATTTTTCGTTTTACTTCCTTGTACGAAGAATTGTGATCGAGAAAAATTTCGGTTACCAGATTTCAATGGAAATATCAATTTTAACCATCCCTGAATCAGTTTTTTACCATTTTCGGCGTGACGTCTGCACGTACGTATATGTATGTATGTATCTCGCATAACTCAAAAATTATTAGCTGTAGGATGTTGAAATTTTGAATTTAGGACTGTTGTAAATCTAGTTGTGAAGTTCCTCCTTTTGATTGCAATCGACTGAACCAAAAGTGTCCAAAAAAGCCAAACACCCAAAAACATTTGGGTTTTTTATCCTTTTTCTTAACTGCAGTAATCCTTGAGAGCTTTTCAAGAAATATTTTAAATGGTACTAATTTCCATTAATTCCAGAGTTATAGCCAAATAAAATTTTAATTATGAAATATTTGAATCTTACAAGGGAAAGTACATCGGTTCGAATCTAACTTCATCTCCTTTTTTTGTAATTTATTTTTTTAACGTTTTCTTTTTTATTTAAATATATTTATTTATTAAAAATTATTAACCGTGATTGTAAAAAATTTTACAATAAATAACTGTTCAATAATAATTTTAAAGAAATATTGAAAAAATCAGAAGTTATTAGTAGAATAAAATTTTATGTACTTGTAAAAATGTATGTATGTAATTTAAATTTAATTGGCTTTATTACATATGTGTATATGTAATATACACATATAAGATGTTTCACCAAATATTGGTGAAACATCTTATTTAATATTAATTAAAAATTATAATTTACAATCATATTATTTTTGGATTTTCTAGTTTAATTTTATCTACACTAAAGTTAACTACAGAGTAATTGAAAAATAAACCTCCCACGAACATATATGCCCAATCTTTAATAAATTACAAAAATTATTATCTTTTAGTTCAATACTTCTCTGATATTGTCGGGTAATATTCTCCCTAAGTCAAAGTTGACCATTATTTGTTTTTTGTTGCCAATCATTTAATAGCTGTTTGGTTTGATATAATTCTTTTGATCTTAATTTGTGTACACGTTCTCTAGTTTTCAAATTTTCTCTCTCTATACATTCATCATCGTCCCTTAATCTTTTTATTCTTTCCTTTGTCTTTACGTTTTCTTCCTCTTTATATTTATCATCTTCGCTTAATATTTTTATTCTTTTTTTTGTTTTAACATTTCTTCGTCGTAATATTTATTATCTTCTCTTAAGTTTTTTATTCTTAACATTTTCTTCCTCTGTCGTTTTTTTAGATATATTTCTTCAAGTTATCTTTCTTTTTCCTGTATGATTATTTCTTTTCATTTTTGATTATTCACCAAATAATCCAATAATAAAAATTGAATATTTTACACCGTAAGGTAGAAATTAACATTTGTAACCAGTATACAGGAGTTCACTAAACGGAATAGTTTAATTATTATTAACTTTTAATTACACGACACATCAGGAATCTGAAAGTTTTGCTAATCAACAACTCATGAAGGAATAATACTTATCTAGCAATCTCTTATATAAAAGAGAATGTCGTGACTGATTCACTGACTCATAATCAACGTACAACCAAAACTATTATAGTTAGAGACTTGACATTTTCACGGTACCTTCGTATCTTTAAGTAGGCGTGCACTAAAAAAGGTTTTTGCGAAATTTTGATTTTAAGGGGATCAAATCGATAAAAAATTAAATTTCGTGTTAACAGCGCTATCTGTTGGACGTAAAAGCAACAAACACTATACTAAATATTTTACGATTCCATTGCAGTGTTTCCGATATGTTTGTCCGCTGTAGACTAAATAACTACTGGTTCGATTTACGCGCGGGGAAGAAGGGTGAAAGGGAAAAATCAAAAAGGTAAAAGGGAAGAAGGAAAAATGGAAAGGAAAAAGATAAAAAAGAAAGGGGAAAGGGAAGTAAGAGCAAAGCGACCCATGATCCTCTGATCGTGAGGGGAAGCGCAAGTAACCATAGAATCTAGATTTGGGATTGCGATAAATTTTTTGTTTATCTTTATTGAACTTTTATGTTGAACTATTTTAATTCATTCATAAAATAGATGGTCTAAAAAATATTTTTCAATTTTTCTTATCCTTTATTTAAGTTTTGGGCAACAATTCATTGTTTATCGTATATTCTTTCAGTATTTTTCATAAAAATTTTTATTTACCGTTTTATCAGGATTTAATGAAAATCTAAATATAATATTGTTGATTAAATATTTTTTATTTATAAAAAGTAAGTTTGCCATTAAAAAAGCTTTGCGAGTGAAATTACATATATTGTGGGCGAAGTCGTGACGGGATACGCTAGTACAAGTAATAAAGGGACTTTTACTCTATCCTAATATATCCTAATTATGTAAGATTATTGAATTAATAATTGTATAAATATTTCATGTTAATAAAAACTAGTATTTCAGCAATTGTGTTACTGTCCACTTTATAAAGGAATGGAGGATTCGTATCTCACTCTTAAATGAAATAAGTTTAATTGAAGTGCAGAAGAAAATGTGTGTAAGTAATTTAATAGACGTACAAGGAAGTCAGGGGTGTCCTCATCAAGTATTTTAAACATAATGTACTTTGTACTATTATATTTAAAACCGTTAGATAGTTATAAAATTTGAAAAAGTAAATATAGTGTTTACATAGGGTTAAATTTTATACTAATATGCGGTCAGACAATAGACCATTTTGTAAACAAACCTGTTCCAACATGCAGATCTGTTGTAAAGGTTACTACAGGTAGAAAAAACTGCTAATGTATTATTAATCATACTGTTACAGAAATAAACTGTTTGATTTTATTAAGACTTGTATCTCTTTAAACTACAAATAAATACTTTTATGTTAAATTTGAAACAGATATTAAATTTTACAGTTTTTTTTTTTTTTAATAATTAAAATCCAGATTTTAAAACTTAAGATTGTAATCTTTTAAACTGAGTTAATCTTTAATTAAAGTAATAAAGGTTACTGTATTAAATTCACTTGAATGGAAAATATTTATTATTTAATAGTATTTCATTCAGAGCTGAACAATTTATAAATTTATCAAAAAACTGAACGATCTGAAATTATTCTGAACTTTAATTTTTTTTTAAAAAGTTAATTTATTATTTTACGGAATATAGATTATATTTACGAAGTGGTGCAATTGGTAAAGCTAATAAACTACTTCGTATTATTACCAGCGGTACATAAATAGACGAAAATTTTAATATCATTTCCTATGAAGAAATTTTTCTTTTAATACAGATCAAGTAATTTTTAGTTAGTTAGGTAAGCAACCATGTGGTTAAAATGGTTGACATATTTGAAGGTCAAGTTAAATCCTTACACATTTCTGCAAAAATGATCTTTTTGGACACTATCTTACAAATTTTGTTTTTTTTAGGAAATTTCTATGTGCTTGGTAAAACACAGAACCTGACCTCCGAAATGAGAATCTATGTCTGGTAGGGTAAGTATATCTGGTAAGGGAAACTGTACTTTCCCTTTAGTAATTTTTCCTTAAGTAATTTTCAACAATATATTAAGGGAAGAGATAAAATTTAAATATTATAAATTTTTTGAGAAAATTCAACAGATTGAATAACTTCAACTTGTTGAAGTTGTAGTATTTTGATAAACGTATGCGAGAGGAATTCCTACCAAAAAATCTGGAATTGGATATTTTGATCGACTAAACTGTCCTAATCCTATTTATTGAGTTTTCTTAGTCCAACTGATTATTTTAAGTTTAATAATATTTTAATTTATAAATATAAAATACTGAATAATTTGTTTTGTAATACCTTTTTTTTAATGTAAAAGTATCCTATATTTAGAAAATATTTATAGAAGGTATGTTAAATGAAAGATGGTTTGATATAATCATTAGGCGTATATATAAATTTTATGAAAAAAGAAGTGTACAAAGCCTTATAAGAGAAATAGCATGTAATAAGTATTAAATTTCAGTGAACGTAAAATATATAGTTTAAATATATCATCTAGCTTAAATTATTATAATAATGACAATGAAACTATTATTTTGATCATTATAAAAAGTAATAGTAATAATAATAGTAATAGATTAAAAATTATTATTATTTTTGTAGTACTATTGAATTTCAGCTAATGCAAGCTAACGTATGATGAAACTCTTACTACCGTAATTTTAGATGTTTGATATTGTAATTATTTGCAATGTGTTTCTTTTATAAATATTATTTGTGTATGTATGAGTGTTCTGCAGTGAGATTATCCAATAATAGTCATTGTCATTTCTATGTACAAATATGAGTATAAAAATATGGAAAATCAAAGCTTATAAATTTACAGTTATACAAACAAATTTTTTAAAATGCCTACTAGTAATTTATATGTTGTTAGATTACAAATACAGCCAAAAACTAAATTCAGCCTTTTTCATATAATATATGTACTAGTGGGTACGATACTTTTTTACTTTTTTTTTTGAGCAATTTATTTTATAATCGGTCGCCAAAATTTTTGATTGTGACCATAACTAAAATTTTTGGCTAAGAGCAACGTGTCATAGGATCATCCACAGTAGCCCCCTTCAAATACAATATTATAATATACAGCACCTCGCATAACACAAACAAAACAATAAGAAAAGGAGATAACAGATAACATAGGTAATAGATAACAAATAATACAGTTACAAAACCTTAACGTAATCCAAGTAAAGTCATAAATATTAAAGTCAGATAAAAACAATAGAATCAAAAACAATGAGATGCAGAATTCTCAGCAGAGAATCAGCCGATTTTTGAATCAACCACCTACCAGTTTCAACATAGTCAAATTCTAGTATAGATTCATACAATTAAAACTATCATTGGCATAATAACCACTGTATCATCTAACGTATCATGCACTCAAAGATCAGCGAGGTCCAGTACCTGTAGCCTCTTTTTGAAATAAAATTTTTAGGATAATTATTATACATGACAGAACAATTAGCTTAACTAGCCTTGCATCAAAACTTTACTAGAATTCTGCACAGAAGAATTGATAGGCGAATGGAAGAAGTGTTAGCAGAAGACCAATTTGGTTCCTGATAAAGTATAGGGACAAGGGAAGCAATTTTAGGCCTCAGATTAATAGTAGAAGGAAGATTAAAGAAAAACAAACCAACATACTTGGCATTTATAGACCTAGCAAATGCATTCGATAACGCAGAATTTAATAAAATGTTCAGCATTTTAAAAAAAATTAGGGTTCAAATACAGAGATAGAAGAACGATAGCTTAGATTTACAGGAAACAAACAGCAACAGTAATAATCGAAGAATATAAAAAAGGAGCCATAATAAGAAAGGAAATCTGACAAGGATTCCCTATCCCCGTTACTTTTTAATCTTTACATAGAACTAGTAGTTAATGATGTCAAAGAACAATTTAGATCCGGAGTAACAGTGCAAAGTGAAAAGATAAAGATGCTACGATTTTATGATGATACAGTAATTCTAGCTGAGACTAAAAAGGATTTGGAAGGAACAATGAACGGCATGGATGAAGTTCTACGCAAGAACTACCGCATGAAAATAAGCAAGAACAAAACGAAAGTAATGAAATTTAGGCCACATATTAAAGTATCGTGGAGTAGTCGCTTTAATATTAGAGGGACAGGTAGAAGGAAAAAATTGTGCAGGCAGGCAATGATTGGAATATGTAAAACAAATTTTTAGGGATGTAGGACGTAGGGGGTATACCGAAATGAAACGACTAGCACTAGATAGGGAATCTTGGAGAGCTGCATCAAACCAGTCAAATGACTGAAGACAAAAAAAATAATTATACATGACTGGACGGAGCTATAATTGTTAATAAATATTATAGTTAGCAATAATACTTCTAGTGTTGACTAAATTTCTCTAAAATGTGATCAAACATTTTGATCACATTTAGATTTATTGGCAATTTTATCTTTTAACAGTCTACGTTTGTTTCAAATTTTACAACAGTATTTTTATTATATTTCTTTTGTACATTTTAAATACTTAAGGTTTTTGTCTTGCTTGAGTAAAAATTGTTATCGAATGAATCTATTTGTTCTTCGATTTTTACTTTACCAGGGAATTCATCAGGAATGGCAGCTAAAATAAATATATATATATATATATATATATATATATATATATATATATATATATATATTTATTATAACGACACGGCAACATTACAGTCTGATCAGCAAGATAATTGAACAGTAAGTAAATAAGACCTATTTAAACCAACATTAAGTAATCACAGACCCAGCGGCTCGTGACTTAATAATGAAATAGAAGAGCACTCAGGACGGCCAGACCATAGTCACCTAATTGAAACGATAAGGCAAACCAAGAATATTGTTCCTCAGAAATCTCGAAAAATCACTGATCGTGTTATCTAATAAATTGACCGCCAAATAATTAGGGTGCCGATTCAAACGATTTTGATACCGTAGGCTGACCAGAGATATTTCCCGCCGAACGGTTCGCAACTTAAGATCATTATAAATAAGGCTATTATTAAAGTACCAGGGTATGTAGAGCATTTCCCGCAGCGCTTTTGTCTGGTAGCGTTCAAGTATGTCAACTGGAATTGCATGCCGTACCCCAGAATTCAAGCCCGTAAGTCCAAAAAGACTTCAAAACGGATTTATAAATCAATAATTTACTTTTTGCTGAAAGGTGAGATCTATCTCCTATCAGCCAGTAGCTGTGTTTAAACTTGAGATCCAACTGTTTCCGCTTAGAAGTGTATGTTTGGCCCAAGTAAGTCGTCGATCAAGAAGAAAACCCAAATATTTAAAGTCTTGAGATCGCGTAATCGGAACACTGAAAATAGAAACAGGAGGACAGTGTTCCTTCCGAAGGGTGAACGTGATGTGACTTAATTTTGTTTCGTTTATTTTTATTTTCCAACATGTAAGTCACGATTCGAGAAGAGTGACATATTTTTGAATAAAACGAGATGCAGTAGTCGGATTTTCGTGGACAGCAAGAATTTCAGTACCGTCAGCTAACGTTGCAACTGTGGTACCTGCCGTAATAAGCAGTTGTATTAAAGGGGAAAGTACGATAGATCATGAAAAAAAGAGATATCAGGCGTTTTTTTTCAAATTTTTACGTTTTAAGTTTCATCTAGACCAAAAAACCTTATATATGTGTACGTATGAACACTGTATATGTATGTTGCATTGCTTTTCGCCATATATCTCAGGGCTGACCGAACTGATTTTCTTCAAATTTGGTTAAAATATTTGTATATATGAGGCATACATTAATTTTTCAAAATTCTTTATGGGATTGGGGTAGAGTGAAATATCAATTTCTATTTTATTCAGAGGCATTTTAGAAAAAAACTTTATTAAGTAAATTTGATACCTACGATGCATATATATATAAAAAATAAAGGTTTTTTTTTTCAAAATTCAACTCCCACCTCATAAAATCGAAATATATACTTTTTGTTCTTTTGCTCTGTGACTTCGGTTTAAATACTTTTCAAAAATCTTTTTGAAAGTTTATACTTAATATGTAGAGCTACCAAGAAATATCTACAGGTTTTTAAAACTATAGACCCCGGACCTAAAGCACAGAAAGTTTTTTTATGAAAATTTCTTTTTTTTTATTTTACGTTTTATTGAAGGGGTGCCAGATTTAGAGAAAGCTTTACTTAAGCAAATTTGTTGAGCAATTTTGATATGATTATTTTTAAAAAAAACTTTTTTAAAATGTATTACCCACTCTAAAAAAAATATATTCGGCTTTTTTTTGCTATAATTCTTTCAATTTCTATTAATAGCCTGAAAAGACATGCAATAATTCGACAGCTATTTCTGAATTTGTAAAAGGATATAGATTTTATATATATTAAAATCTCCTCAAATTTTTTATCCATTCTATTTTGAGATGTAAGAAACAAATATTTTTCTTGTAATGTCTAATGTTATATAATAAAGTTGTGTTAATGTCTTATAGTATATAGTAATGTTTTCCTAGGCATAGTAGTAATGCAAGTGACCAAAAAAAACTACTATGGACGATAATATTGTGGGCGGGGAAGCCGATCAAAGTTTAAAAATATAATTTTTTTTTTTTAATTTTTCAAAACGTTTTTGATTTAACCTTTTAATATTAAAAGTTTAAATAATAAACTTTTATCAATAATGTTACAACAAAATTTCATCATAATTCAGTCCTCATCCCAAAAAAAGAAATCTTAGGTAACGTTTTATGGGTTATACATGTTAAAGTGACATTTTTTTTACTTTCTTCCAATTAATATATTGATAAAAAAAAAAAAAAATCAAAAAATTTCTTGGAAGGTGATTTTGAAGGTGGGGAAGTAGAAAAAATACAGACTTTTTTAAAAATTTTTAAAACATTTTTTGGTTTATTTAAACATATAATGATAATTTTACATTATAACTTCATCATAAATTATCCCACATCTCAAAAAAAAATATTAGGTAACTATTTTCATGTATCTTTTTCCATATGTAAGAATAAATAACGAATGACAAGAAAGTATTGCAAATATGTTGTTAGCTTTTTTATTTTTACGTTACAACATAATACAGAAGTATAATTAATTTAAATAATGTTGGTTTTAATTCCGTAGGCGATTATCGTAACGTAAAATAATTCAATGAAAAAAAAGCTGTTTAATGTTTATCAATAAGCTATTTATTTTTTTATTGCTACAGTAAATACAAATATTTAATTCAAAGGAAAGATTCACTATCGGTAATTCCATGACAGTCAACATTATCAGAATGTCTGTACTCGACATCCGAAAGCAAGAACAGGTAGGTGAAAGTGTGACCCTCAAATCCTTACCTCCATCTTTTCCCCCCTACGACAAGTTAACCGTTCCCCCTCCTACCACCTTCATCCTTTCAATGTCTATATACCTTTTTACCTGCTTTTATTGTACTTGTTATAGATTTTAATAGCATAATATTGTATACTAACTCTTACATTCTGTGGTGCAACACGCTAACCTCTTGGTTAACTTTTATATTGCTAACTATATGCAGCTTTAATTTACCATACCTTTTGACTATAACTTCCGTTAGTAATCGTCGTACTACATAGATCACATTGTTAACCTTTACCATTTAAATATTGATCCGAATGTACTCTTTCCTTCTCTGTTATTTGACTAAGTTTTAAAAACAACATTCTGTAGACATAATTTTTATTTATTTAATTTTATAATTGTATGAGGTTAGCTGTTAAAAACATTTTTTTTTGTATTAATATATTTTTATTTCTTGTATTTATTTTTTTATTATTTATGTTACTTATGAATGGAAAGAAATTAATAAACCTTAAAATAAATTAAAAATATATTGGTTTTATATTTCGACCAATATAGTTAATAGAAATTACAAAATGTTATTTATAAGAGACATAAGCTACATAACCAGCATCGGTAGACCCCATACTGGTTTATCGAGACACAGTGTCACTTTCAGTGACTCCTTAAATTAAAGTAATGCATTTTGTGTAATAGATACCATAAATATAAAAATTTTAGGAAACCTTACATGAATCACAGTTACTTCTTAAAACGGTGTAATCATTTTGAAGAATAATAAATATTTCTTGCTAGATTTACAAGGGAAGTTGCGATATTAAATGGTTTACTAATTATTTCAGCAGGGTGAAAATACTGTTGCGTATCACTATTTCATTACACCAAAATGCAGGCAATATTCAGCCCTACAAGTAACATTTTATCTCTCATTATCACGTTAACTGAGGATAATATCAAAGAAAACAACTGTCATTTTTGAATCTTATACATCACATACTTTAAATACGTCACAAGTGTAATTAATAAGGAAACAGAGAGTGTCAACAAATTAATTTATCACTTCGTTTCGAAACCAAAACATAGTTTATATGTTGTATATAACGTCTCAGTTCGAATACGGATGTATTAAAGTAACTTATATTTAACTTTCATCCGTGTAAAAAGCTGCCAATGAAGGATTTGAAAAATAAACTAAAAAAAATTAGTTACTTTTTAAAAGCTTTTATTTAACTCGCTTTAGGAATAATCAAATCTTGCATATATATTTTGATCTATCGTATGAAAATCAATGAAATTTGGTACACGTATGTAATTTCGATGACAATACAGCACTACCGTGTCGAAATTTGATATGACCCACCTCCACGCTACTCCTACGCTAAATTCATTCATTTAGTTGAAAGTTTTCATTTCTCATGAACTATCGTATGAAAATGATTGAAATTTGTGGTACACGTATGTAACTTCGATGTGTAAAAATAAATATTTTTACTTTTTTTAGTCTTAAAACAAATACAAAAAAAAATTAAAGAAATATATTTGATTACATATAAAAAATTATTTTTTAAAAAAGCTTTTATTTAACTACTATTAATAAAAAAAGGAAACAAATTAGAAAACCCCTCTAAAAAGTAAAAAATAAGAATTAAATCAAATTGAGAATTTTAAACAAAAAAATATAATATATTAACAGATATAAAAAAGCACTCAAAAGTAAAAAATAAACTATATAAATATCTAATAAATAACCAATAAATAAATGTTATAATTATTAAAGTTTAAAATTAAAAGTAATGAAAACATTTAGTTAAATAAAAGCGTGGCGCAGTTTTTATAACAATGTTTTCGAATAAGTATTTATAGACATTTGCTGTATTTTAAAATATATTTTTTGTTTAATGAGGTTGTTTAGTATATGTATATACTTAATTTATCTGTAATAAAAAAACTCAAGTTTTAATTCTTTGATGGTTCAAATTTGCACCCAGATGACCTTTAAGAGTTAATAAAATTAAAAATAAAAATTAAATTTAGAAATCTTTCACAAAGTTATTAAATTTTGAGGTAATCTGAAAAATTATTAATTATTATCATTATTATAATTGTAATCGTAATTATGAATTCATTATAAAAAATTCAAAATTAATTAAAATGAAACTTTTAGCGGAAAGAGTGCGTTCAATTTGGTTTAGATTACAAGCAGAATTCGAAGATGAACTTCAACTATGTGAGAACACGTACAAAGAAAGCGAGTGGGTGCATTTTCCCAGATTGTTACTTGTAGCTAGTCAGTCTCAACTGGAGAGGTTCCAGCAGACCTTTTCGCCTCCTCGCGTCGTTATTGAAAATGAAAATGAAGATTAATTGTTGTAAAAACAAATGTGTAGTTTTAAATAAATTATAAAAACTGCGCCACGCTTTTATTTAACTAAATATTTTCATTACTTTTAATTCTAAATTTTAATAATTATTACATTTATTTATTGGTTATTTATTAGATATTTATATAATTTATTTTTTACTTTTCAGTGCATTTTTATATTTGTTAATATATTATATTTTTTTGTTTAAAATTCTCAATTTGATTTAATTCTTATTTTTTACTTTTTAGAGGGGTTTTCTAATTTGTTTCATTTTTTATTAATGATAATATTAATATTAGTTACATAAAAGCTTTTTAAAAAAATAATTTTTTATATGTAATCAAATATATTTTTGTATTTTTTTAAGATGATATTTACATATATAATAATATGAAACCGAAATTAAGTAGATCCTACAAATAATTATCAGGCTTTTTTTATTATCTTACAATTTTAAATTATCATGGTAATTTGTCGAGCTCCTTGGCGGTGTGGTAGCGCCTTGGCCTTTCATCCGGAGGTTTCGATTTCCAAACTCGGTGAGGCATAGCCTTTTTTTATGCCGTACAAAATGTTCATTTCCACTTACAAGCTTCTTTGGTGAATTAATTCATTAATAAACAAAAAACAAATACTTTAAATGGTAAAATTGAAAACCAGCCTGAGCGGCATTCGAAAACCGTAGTCAGTTTTTTCAAAGTTTCATAATGAATTTCATGATAATTTCTTAACCAAATGATGTCGAGACAGATCCAGAGGAGATCGGTGAAATGTCCGATTTGGTTTCTCCTTTCCAAATGTCCTTGCCGATTACACGCTTTACAGTTCACGAGGTCTCTTCAGTCATTAACGATGAAATACATCCAGCGATGGCGCCGGGGTGTGATTTGATCACCGGTCGGGTTCTCCAGGCACTACCTTGGCATGCGATTCATTGGGTTACTTTGATTTTCAATGCTATTATCCGAATTGGTTATTTCTCTGGTCCGTGGAAAATTTCACAGTTAATTGTTATAGCAGAACCGGGTAAAGACTCCACAAATGTAACATCTTACAGACATATCTGCCTGCTTCCTGTGCTCTCTAAGGTCTTTGAAAAACTCTTTTTGAAAAGACTGAAGCGGTTCGCGAACGATCACATTCCGTCTCACCCGTTTGGGTTTAAGGAGCAACATGCTCCTGTGGAGCAGGCAAACAGGATTATTAACGTTATAAAGCATGCTCTATATGAGAAACAGTACTGTTCAGCGGTTTTTCTCGATATCAGTCAGGCTTTTAACAAGGTTTGGCATGTAGGGTTGCTCTATAAACGGTAAAAGGTTTTACCGCGTGTTTTCTATGTGGTACTAAAATCTTACCTAGAATACAGGTCCTTTCAAGTTAAATATGAAGAGGTTTTGAAGGACTTGTTCCAGAAACAATCAGGGGTACCGCAAAAGAGCGTTCTCGGACTCATCTTGTATGTTCTATTTACGGCTGACTTGCCAATTACGGCAGATACCACAGTTGCAACGTTAGCTGATACTGCAATTCTTGTCTGTCCACGAAAATCCGACTACTGCATCTCGTTTTATTCAAGATTATATCACTCTTCTTGAATCGTGGCTTACATGTTGGAAAATAAAAATAAACGAAACAAATTCAAAGCACGTCACGTTCATCCTTCCTAAGGAACACTGTCCGCCTGTTTCTGTCTTCAGTGTTCCAATTCCGAGATCTCAAGACTATAAATATTTGGGTTTTTATCTTGATCGATGACTTACTTGGACGAAACATATACTTCTAAGCGGAAACAGTTGGATCTCAAGTTTAAACACAGGTACTGGCTGATAGGAGATAGCTTTCAGCAGAAAGTAAATTATTGATTTATAAATCCGTTTTGAAGTCTGTTTGTACTTACGGGCTTGAATTCTGGGGTACGGCATGCAATTCCAGTTGACATTCTTGAACGCTACCAGACAAAAGCGCTGCAGAAAATGCTCAACATACCCTGGTACATAAATAATAGCCTTATGTATAATGATCTTAAGTTGCGAACCGTTCGGCGGGAAATCTCTCTGGTCAGCCTACGGTATCAAAATCGTTTGAATCGGCACCCGAATTATTTGGCGGTCAATTTATTAGATAACACGATCAGTGATTTTTCGAGATTTCTGAGGAACAATATTCTTGGTTTGCCTTATCATTTCAATTAGGTGACTATGGTCTGGCCGTCCTGAGTGCTCTTCTATTTCATTATTAAGTCACAAGCCGCTGGGTCTGTGATTACTTAATGTTGGTTCAAATAGGTCTTATTTACTTACTGTTCAATTATGTGGCTTAACAGATTGTAAAGTTGCTGTGTCGTTATAATAATAAAAAAAAATATTAATATGTATTTATTAAAGGGGATTTAATATAGATTTTTTTAAGAATATAACTTCCATTTTTATAATTGAACTTATTTATGAAAGTTCTACGTCAGTATTACCATAATAAGGTAACATTTATAATAAATCAGTACTATAAAAGATTACATGTAGATATTTTCGTACATAATAGACAATTTTAGAAAAAAAAAAATATTGCGAAATAATAATAATCTAACTGTAGTATTATATAATTGTGTACTAAAAACAAAATAATTAGGTGGGTGTTTATCTTTGCTCATAAAATTGATCTATTTGTTGTATCTTCTAAAAATTATTTTCCTGTTTTGGCTGTAACATTTTTCGCTCATTAAACATTTGCGCCGGAATCGTTTAATGAAACTATCCCACATAACGTATCGTTTGTCAATCATAATCTTGTGCAAATAATTTAAAATAATATTTTAATATAATTTTTAATGGATATCAGTATTTTTATAAAATTAGTTATAATTAATAAAAATATATAAGGGATTTTTATTAAGATTTAAAAATAATTCTTAATTAAAATTCAAAATTTTGGAAAATATGCAATTAGAATTTCTACTAATTTTCTTATTTAGTAAGGTATTTATTTATTTTTACGTTTATTGGATTAATTTAATTTTATTGTATTCAGTCAAGTAAAGTTTAATTCTATTAAGTAGTTTTTTCTTTGATTTATTATTTGTTTTATTAAAGTAATTTAGGTTTATTTTAATAACTTTACTTGTTAGTCTGACATCTCTCTTAAACGGCTTATTCATTTTCGATGAGATTCAAGGACTGGTTTGTTCTTGACCTGATTTACACAGAGGATATTCGAAAGTCTGCCGGAAATTCCTTCTGGACAGAAACTATTTTTTATTTTTTCATGTATAATTTGTTGTTTTAATATAACTTTTACAAGAGTATAATTTAAAGTTTTTACAATTTTGAAAAATCTTTATCTAAAGTTTCGATATATTCCCAGAACTATTGTGCTTTTACTCACGGTAAAGAGTGTACGCTCACTAAGGACATGATGACATAATTGAAAATTTTCACAGACATTTTCAGATATAAAGTTTGCTTTATATAAACGTTTTAGAACTTTAAAGACCGTAGAAGTCTTCAGTGATTGTGTAATGCTTTATTATATATGAATATTCGGTGCTTCTGTAATAAGAGTAAGAAATTTTATTGAAAATTTGTTCACTGTTATAATTACTGAATGTTTTGTTGTACCGTTTACTTGCTTTCGATAAATATAAACTGCTTTTAGTTCAGTTATGAAAATTGTACTTTTTGATGCCAGTTCACTTGAGGACTAAAGAAAAAAATCAAACAATATCTCCGAGATTTTGAAAAAACAGCTCACTCAGAAAACTTCAGAATTTTATAACTTTTATGAATTAGGGAGCTTTTCGCAATAATTTTTATTATTTAAAAATTATTGCATGTTTCATTTATCATTTATTTAGCTTGATTTTTTGTATGAAATTTTAATGGTTCAATAATGGAGAATTTATTTAAATTAAATATTTACTGATTAATTAATCTGGTAATTATTTATCTTCCAAGCCATTTTAATAATTTTTCTTAATATTTTCATTAGTATATCGACTACATGATATATATATTCCTATCACTACTTCGACTTCCGTAGCGGAGTAGTAACGTCTCGGCCTTTCATCCAAAAGGATCTAGATTTGAAATCTAATCTGAGTTGGATCACTTTTCATACGCTGCAAAATCCATTTCTTATCAAAAAAAAAAAAAATACTAACTATAATATAACACCATATTGCTGTAACCTAAAGAAAAAAATCTTCATTTTATAATTACACTGTAAAATAATGTTGTTTTAAAATCTTACAAAGTACATATAAGAAAAAAATTTTCAGCCAGTTTTATTGGATTATATATTTTAAGAGGTTCATATAATTTTGGTTTTGGATTGTTATAGCATTCGTTTTAAATCTGACTTTAATTTATTAGGAAAATTTTTACTTACACTTGCTTTCGTTTGATGGCTGTACATTTTGGTCGAAAAATTTACTAATTATTTATAATAATGTATAAATAACTGTCCATGGCAGTCGTAAAATATTTATAAAAAACTTTCTGTAGAATTTTTAAGTTACAATAATTCTTGTTAGATTAATCTACTTCAATTAATTTTATATTCTAACAATTAATATTTATTGGTGTTAAATAAATACCCTTTGAAAATGAAAATAAACATGCGAGTTATTTTTAATATGTAATTGGTAGATTATTTAAGCTTTTCACTGATAGTTATAATTATACAACTGTAGTAATAATGCAAATATAACAACGTGAGAACTCCTATTGTTTTATTGTTTATGTGGCTATGAATGGCAAGATTCAGAACAACCTGTGTCAAAGCATGTAGAAGCCTACAATTATCATTATTATTATATAACATAATAATAATAATAATAAAACAATAATTATATTAATTATTTTTATCATTAGAATAAATTTTAAAATAATTAAGTATTAATTAAATAATTAAGGTATTCAAATAAATTCTATCATTTTATTTTAATCCTTTTATTTCCTTCTAGAAGAGATCGTTATCTGTAAGAGATTTTTTCTTAAAAAAAATTGTTTAAATAAAATCTATTGACAAAATCAATGAATTGATAATAACAATACGTAGGAAAAGTGTACTTTAATGATGAAAAATAAAATGATGACTGCCTTTTTGGGTGATAACAGTCGAGCTGTCGCTACACTTTGCGCTAGTGGCCGGATCTGGGAGCCGATCGCTTCATCCAATCTACAGACTGTACTCTCTTTCTTATGTTCAATAATCCTGCGTCTATATTTGGTATGGAAGCAAAAGAGGTATGTTCTAGCTACCATATATATATTTTTTTCTAAATAAAGAACATAACTATTGATAATAAATATCTGGGCTTATACGAATTTACTTTATAAAATTTTCAGGGTCATACGACCTTCAATTTTTTCTATGGTTATGTACATAATTAAAAATATAAATAGTTTTGAAATGAATGTACGTAGAAATAATAAGAAATTTATAACTTGTAAAATACAATGATAGATAATAATACAAAATTTCATCGGACAGAAAGACCAAAGTAGTTCATGTCCGAAGCTTATTAAAAAAAAGAAGAAAAAGCATTATCGTAAAAATATTAATACATTATTTTATATAAAAATTACTGTTTTCGTATAATTTTACTATCGAAAACAAGAAGTATGAAGTTGTGACCGGTTTACAGTCTCTTGTCTGACTATCGCCAATAAGCTTCTATGTAAAGTAAATCTGGCGTTTGTAGATACAAGCCGTATAACGGCCCTAACAAACTATGTTTGTATGATCCATTTGGCTGACAGTATGTTAAATCGCCTCGGCTATCTGCAACTGGCTCACAATTTCCAGTTTGTAGTATCTTCGAAAGAAACGTCATTTGTGTACTTTTGAAGGGGTTAGTTACTTTGAAGAAAAAGAAGAAATTAACCACTTTTTAGGATAATAAATCTCATTTCACTATCACTTATTTAATAATGAAACAATTTGCTCATAATGTGCTCTAAAATTATTAATTAACGATGAAAATTGAAAAGGAGGTAAATATTCATTTTAATATAAGGTACCTTATGAGTCATTTTTTAACGAATAAAATTAAGTTTTTTTTATTATTTATTTTTCAAAAAGAGAATTTCGTTAATTTGTAAAAGTTTTTTTGATTAATTTTTTTGAACAAATTTTCATTGATTGGAATAGTTTTTTGCAAATTCTTTTTAGTCTATTAAAAGGCAACAAACTTTGTAAATATAGAATAAATTAGGAACATAATAAATATTAGAAATGATAAAAGTACTATTTATACAAATGATTTTAGTTATATTTAAGCTGAATTAAAACTTGAATGGTGTAGTAAATTACAGGAAATATTATTAGAACTGTTTTATTAAACAGGAGTTAGTGTGAAGAAACTCGTCCATTTACAGTAAAAGAAACAAAAGAAATAAAATTATATTAACAAAAAATCCTCATCCATTCAGTCCTAATATTCACTCAACAATAAGGAGAGTTTTCTCATACTAATTTCTTTGTTAATACTTATATATATATATATAAGTTTTATTTTTAATAGTTATTTTGTTTTCCTTTTATTAATTTAATTAATATTGTTATTTTATATTTTTAAGCATGTCATTTAGAAAAGTTTTACTCAACCGGTTTTTTACATGGAATTGTTATATGACGGGCGGCTAAAAAATTATGAATGAATTTGTTAATGATGTAGTTAAAATGTCTTCACCGGAGTTATTATGAAATATTATCTCGTTTTAACATTTTTCATTTACAAACCTATCTTATTTACTATTGAAATATTTATTTTTAACAAGCATAGTATATTAGTATATTCATAGTAAGGTAGCGACATTTATTTATTTGTTATATAATATTTTATTCTTCCCGATTATATAAAAAAATGTAATAAAAATGTCACATCTTTACCTACTTATAATCTATTTTAACACAGTACATAAAATAAATAAATAAAATCGTGAATTTTTTTTTTACGATATGAACTTTAGGATACTTTAAAATATAATTAATTAAGATTCATACACAAGAATGTTAAGAATGCAGATAAACAGAGTGAATGAACTTAAAACTTTGTTTTCGTTTTATTAAAATGAAAAAGTAATCTTTCCAAAAAATCAGACCAGACAAGACTATTACATTTCATCTTTTTTCTACTTACTTTTAATGTAAATAATTGCTTTGAAAAACAAAATGTAGGAAAGTTACTGTCTCAAAGTATAGTAACATTTTACAATTTTTTTTATTTATTATTTTAAAAAAAATAAATAAATACGAGTGGAAAGATAGAGCTGTTACATTATGCGTAATTGTAATATAAAGGAATATTTTAAATTGCTTTGAATAAGATACGTCTTGTTTTTATTCTTAGAATGCAGTTAATCTACAATTTATTTACTGTGATGTGTTGCAGTCTCTATATTAATGAAAGAACGCTACTGTTCCATTTAAACATTATCTGCTGCTAGTGATTATTAAACGCTGGAAAAATTATTAGTATTGTAATGTTTTTAGGCTACGTCATGGGTGTACTGTAGTTAATTGAACGGATACGTCATTATTTTATTCGTTTAACATTAACATCCTTCTATCGTACTGGATTCTGAAAAAAATATCTAAATATCTTGTATGCGATAATAACAATAACAATAATAAATTAGCCATGAAAATGTTGGCTGTTTAAAACAATAAGTCATAAATTTAAATCACAGAGCCCGGGAAAAACCAATTAGAACATTTTCATCACTTCTTAAATATTCCATAACACATTTTATGATGCACGTTTCTAATATGAGTAATTTCTTATTTCGTATGTGTTAGTGAAATAATTTTATATTTAGCTTAAAAAGTATTACGGACAAATATTCTTATTTTTAGTTCTCTCAAAAACGGATCTATTGTAAATTTTAATTTATTATTTTACGTTATCAAGGGAAAACTACGAAGAGATGGAAATATTACTTTTCTGAAATTTCCTAACATTATTTTTCTTCTTTAAATAATTATAAATAAATTTAAAAAAAGAAAAATGAAAATCACCAAAGAAGGTTATCATTTAATAACTAATTATTTTTTTATTATTTATTCTTTACTATTTATTATAATAAAACGCGTTCATTCTGCTTTTAATAATTTTATACAAAATATTATTATCTAGTAACAAACAGATCTAAATTTATTTTAAAGAAGCATTATTTTAATGTACACTTGACGTTACTACGAGAGATTTTTGTTACGAATTAAAAATACATGATTTTAGGATTTCATAAAAAAGTGTATTTGATTTGTATATTTTCCTTTAGTTTTGCGATGTTTTAAGTTGCCTATTATATAATATTAAAATATTGTGGTTTTTTTTATTTTTTATAAACGTGAAATACCCACAATGTCTTTAATGTTGGTCGATTTTTTCTTCAAGGTAGTCGGCAAATGTTGACTATGTTACAATCTTCAATACTTATCGACACGGACAACAATACAGAATCATCGTAAATTATAAATATTACATTTAAAAAGTAAAAAAATAAAACATTAAATAAAAATCCGAGAGAATTTTACTTGATAGAAGTTTATATTTAAGTTCAGATTTCTCATCAAAAAATATATTATATTTATTATTATTTTTTAATAAAAAATTAGCCTGAACAAAAAATTATTTTTCTTCTAATATATAAAATGTCCTTGAGTATTAAGTAATATGTGTGAAACTATTTCAGTTAATAAAAAAAATCATCATTTCGTCAACAAAGAATTTTTAAATTTTATCGTTCAGATTGGATTAAAATACTATAATACAATTACTGATAAATTTCACAAGAATATATATTTAAACATATACATGTAAACCATGGTAACAATTAACATTGTTACCGAAAACCTATGATTTATATCACTTTAAATTTTAAGCTATTTTCTTATTAATGCTAATAGCTGGTTTACACAGGTATAAAGAATAACGTCAACGTTAAGTTTTGTTATTTATTTTATGAACACACTGTATGATTAAATTTAAATTATTGGATTGAAAAAAAAAATACTAATTTGAATACTAATTTTGTTCAAATAGCGGTAGCATTACTGTAAATTTTCTTTTAAATATCACTTATTCCTATGTAAAAATTTGTTGAATGTGTTTTATTGCAGAATAGTTTGTAATCGTAGAAACAATAAAAAAATTGTATTACTTTATTTTTAAATGTTTTAATCAATCGGACAGGCTATTTTTAAGGGATAAATTATTTGAAAAATGGGAGGAGTGGTGGTTCTATCTAAAATCGTTTATTATCCTTTTAAATATATTTAAAACTTATAATAAAGGTATATTTTAGGACCCAATATAATTTTTTACAGCTGATCCTTTCAAAGATGATAAACGTTTTATGAATCGGAAAATCACAGTACTCTCTATATTAGAAAAAAAAATTGTGAACGTGTCTGACCTTCGGGGAGCTCCTAACATTAGTCACGCCGACTAGTCTAAATATTTATGTAGTATATCATTGACTATATTTATTTTTAGTAAAGCTTAATTTTATCTCTTATTGGGTTTACAGTACGTAAGATATTTTATTTCTGAAATACTTCAAAACTATGAAACGTTATAATCAAAACCCCTTTCATTGTCAGCAAAAGAATATTAGAAGTAAATAAAGGTAACTAACATTGTTGCTTTAACAAGCGGTCTGTATAAAAAAAGAAATTGTATCCGTAAACTTATTAATTGTTTGTAGAAATAATTACAACCAGTTTTCTAAATTATCGAGTAATTAAGTATTATATGCCATCGTAAAATTGTTTATCTCATAAAACCGGTTACAATTAAATCACTTATAATTCAATAATTATATAATATTAAACAATAAAGACAATCCTTATGTTATATATCGTATTAAATAAAAAAAGAAAGAAAAACACAACGGACAGATTAGTCTCACCACTCTAAAAAATTAAATTTAAAGAAATTATTACTACTAATTAATTGTATTGGTAAAAATATTTCCTTTTTTATGAATTAACTTAGTTAATTTTTCGAGTACTAATTAATTGGCCAACGTAGAATTTGTTCATAGATTTATTCATTTTATCAAGAAGGTATTTTTCCTGTGGGGTAACTTGAACTGAATAGTGCAACATAAAAATTCGATTATTATTATTATGATGATATTGCTTGGATTAATTTTTTTTGTAAGAATATGGTCTACTCTGAAGATATTTTACTAAAAAAAAGTTAAATATATTTTCACTGTATGCAAGAACGATAACCCCGAAAAAATAAATTCCTCCAAATAAATTTGTAAAAATTCGAAAATTTCTGAAGGCTTTAGAAAAAAAAACAAATCACTTAAAATGGAACGTGAATTAAACAAAAATCTCACAAATTTGTCATTTTTCAAATGTGATACATTAGCAATGAATTAAAAAAAAAATTATATATATTAAAGGTTTTTATCTTTTGACCTTACAGTAGAAAATTAAACAAACCTCACGATCTTAATGACCTTTTTAATATTTCTAGAAATACAAGTAAAAAAAGCTCAATGAATTCAGAATTCAACAAAGAATACTTAAGTTTTGTAAACAAGTAAATTTTAAATACTGAATTTCACATATTAAAAATTTTAAATAATCCTTTTTTCAGATTTTAAAAATTATTACTTTTTTATAAATAAAATATGTGAAATCGAATGAAGTGTAATTAGTTGTTTATTTTGTACTAATTACAATTCTGTAAAAATTATACATGAAATAAATGATGAAAAAAATTACTGAGATTTTAATTAATGCTTGTGCACTGATGAATTATATTTATATACATTGCGAATTGATAATTATTTCTTTAGTTTTAAGAAAGTAAAAATCCATTTTTGGGTAATTCTTTTTATAATTATGATAAATTATTCAATTAAAATTAACAACAGCGTAAATTTGATATTTTTAAATATAAAAAAAATCTTAAGTAATTGAAAACAATATATACACACCCAGTGCGAAGTAAATTTTGACGATATTATGTAACAAATCCAAAGAAACCGGAGTCTTCATTCACTACTCCAATGATAAACACAAGACTACTGGCAATAAATATAAACCTTCTAGTATTTTATTAACTTTAAAGAAAAAATAATAATAAAAAAAATAAAAATAAAAATAGTAGCATATAATTATATAAATACTGGGTAAACCCAAGACATAGGAAAAATACCTGTAAGTATGTCTTTGAAACGATTATTAACTTCTAAATTGAAATGAAGGACTATTTATTCTGTGGCTATTTAGATTCGCGAACTGTTATACAATACATTTAGGAAAAATAACAGGAAAGAACATACTATTCAACGTACTTATTGTATTTTATTTCAGTTTTATTCATATATATTTCGTTTTATTTCAAATTTATGCTAGAAAATTGCATATTTTTTGATGAATCATAAAACATTTTTTTATTGAGTGATGTACATTTATTTTTTGCAGCTAAAATATATAATTATACATATATTCTTTTTTAATGTCCTTAAATTATCATTCACCACAATTATGGAAATAAATAATAACTCTATTAAAATACCAATGTATTAGATTGTTATTATTATTAAATTTGTTCTTTATTTATTTATATATTTTAATATAATAACTTATACCTAAAGATTAATGTAACAGTATATATTAATTTAACTTCAATCAAAATTTCAGTTCAGCGACTGGAAAATGTATATGTAATATTTATTTCTTCAGTGTTATTGAATATAACAGATTTAGAAAAGGAAGTATTTTGCAACAGTTTTTTTATTTATAAACGTCCAATACAAATGATAAATATTGTTGATTTAAATGTACGAGTTTTATTATTACTTTATTTATTAATTATTTTAACTAAATGACAAGTGTAATTAGAATGCATAAATTAATTAGATCTGAAGGTAAAATAATCATTTTCAAAAGTTTTAAGATGTGAAAAATATTTTATCTAAATTATTAATTAATTTTTATGTACTTTTAAATATTTTTGGAATTTTAAGATCGATGTGCAATTTTTCGTTTGTGATATTCCACAATGCTTCAGTGAAGAATCTTTATGAATTTTGATATAAATATTTAAGTAATTCAAGGTTACATAAAACGCCCCAAAAATTTTTTTTCTGTCGTTTTAGTCCGTTATTAATATTATTTTGTATATTAGAATTTTACTTTCAACAAGAGCTGTGATACAGTTTGATAACAACCGATACAGTTTCAAAACAAGTTATTTTTTCATCCGTACATGTATATAAAGTTATGTATTTATTTATCAAGTATATGTTAATACTTGAGTCACCTGTCCAGATGTGTATCCAAGCATTATATTTCATCTAACAGGTGAATTGGTGTATATGCAGAGAGATTCACCAAGAATGTAAGAACTTTTAAACAAGTTCTACTGGTAAAAATAAAGAAGAAAGTTCATATAAACACATTTTGATGTTTTACTTTTAATAAACACCGGAATTCCTACGTTTGTATTTTGTTCCAATGAATTTTATTATACCATTTTACTCTGAATCAAATTCTCGACAAGATTTAATTAAAGCCTTTAGATATTTATTAATCATTTAAGAAAGCTATATTACGCCAAACATGAAATATGTATTTTTCGATCTCAAGATTTTGTCTCTTATCCCAGATTTTTCGAAAGATACTCAAAATACAGTTCTATGACCAATTTTTTAAATTCTTTACATCAGATTTCATATAACACCCTATTAGATTTCATATAAATACATTTACCCTTTAATTTGGTTCCGAAGAAGTATAGTCTGAGTTAATTTTATTGAAGCTACAGAAATTAGAGTGAAGTATTTCGCAAGCCAACAGTTGCTACCGAAGCGTGTCCGAAACTATGTTTACATGAATTTTTTTTTTTTATTTTCAGCAGTACATCATGTCCTAATAGGTTGTTACATTCTTCATGAATCTCACGAAAAATGTATAGAGTATGCACGAATAATGACTTTTGAAAGAAACTCTCATAAAGTAGTTATGAAAAGCTGAAAAAACCAGTGTTCAATGTTTTAACCAATATTCATTACATTATTTTTCTAATCTGAGTAAAGCATTTTTTTGTATTCACACACACACACACACACACACACACACACACACACACACACACACACACACACACACACACACACACACACACACACACACACACACACACACACACACACATATATATATATATATATATATATATATATATATATATATATATGAATATTTAATTTCTTTGAAGTTATATTCTTTTAATTCTGTGGTCATATATCTTCAGTTCAGACATAAAGGTTTTTCCGTTATTAGATTTTTTCTGTAATGTTTATTACTAATTTTTTTTTATTTTTTATTTTTTTTTTATTAATTAAGTTTTTGTTTTTAAATTGATATAGATATTTCTTATTTCAGTGATTAGGTGTAATTTTTGTCACGAGATTTCTAGGTTACGAAGGTAGGCTATATATTTGGGATGTATATCAATCATTTCATGCGTCTTATCTGACATTCAAGATAGAATTTCATGCGTTTCTTTAATTGATAAACACGACTACGTGTTTTGAGCATTCATTTTTTATTTTTAAATTACATTTTTAAACGCTTCTGTATATTTTGATAAAAACACCTAAATCTTTTAACATATTTTGAGCAATGGAAAATAATCTTTGAAAATTCAGAAAAATATTTCAGTATTCTGTTCTTAAATTATTACATTTCTATTTCCTTGTACAAAGTAAACAAGTATTGTGATCGTGAAAAATTTCGGTTAGCCGATTTCAACGGAAATATCCATTTCGACCATCCTTGAATCCATTTTTACTAGTTTCGGCGTGACGTCTGTACGTATGTATCTCGCATAACTCAAAAATTATTAGCCATAGGATGTTGAAATTTTGGTTGTAGGACCGTTGTAATATCTATTTGTTCACCTCCTCTTTTGATTGTAATCGACTGGCCTAAAAGTGACCAAAAAAGCCCGAAATTACCAAAAAAACTGGATTTTGAACTTTTTCTTAGCAGTAATCAGCCCTCATTGTGAGGTTTTGAACGATATATCATAAGTGATACTTATTTCACTGGTTTCAGCGTTATAGAAAAATAAAAGTTTAATTAATGAAATATTTGGATCTTATGGGAAGGCACATCGCTTCGAATCAGACTTCATCTCTTTTTTTTTAAACTTTTTTTCTAATTTAAATATACTGAATTATTAATAATTATTTATCGGCAATTGTAAAAAATGTTTTACAATGAACCGAAAGTATCCATAAAAGCCCAAAATCCAAAACAATTTGGATTTTACATTTTTTCTAAACTAAAGTAATAGCATTCACTGAGATCTTTTCAGCAATATATCATAAATGGAGTTATATCAAATTGGTTCCAGAGTTATAGTCAAATGAAATTTTAATTAATGAAATATTTGGTTCTTACGGGAAAGCACATCGGTTCGAATTAGACTTCATCTCTTTTTTTTAACTTTTTTTAAAATTTAAATATATTGATTTATTAATAAATACTGACCTCTCCTTGCCAGAAAAAATTACGATGAATAATAATAAATGAAAAAAAAAGAAAAATTATGAGAAGTTTTTAATGAAATAAAATTTTATGTACTTTTTATTTAAATAAAATATGTAAATGTAATTTAATAGGGGTAAAAGTAAGTCATGTGTTGTCCACTTCAGATTGTTTGTACTTCGTTATTAATAAGTTTATAAGTTTTACAGAGAGTTGAGTGACATGTGCTGTAGTTAGAATTTCCGTATCACCTGAAAAAGTTATAATATTACTAATAAACAGGATGTTGTTTATAATTCTTCCTTCGTAATTCACTACTTACAATCTATGTTCTTCCTGCGTTAATACAATTATAATAGTTATAGATGTTTAAAATTTCTTTCTGAGTAGTTGAAAGTTTTGACAAACATCCATAAATGTTCAATTGCAAAAACGACTCGTTTATATTAGAAGGTTAATTTCTGGTTTTGCTTTTTGGGCAGTCCTTTTTGTTCTTCTTTTTCATCCTCCGAACTGTTTCATGCTCTGAAATTATATTATCGCCCGTGTAGCTCTCAGCCTCCGAATCGGAGCCCAAGGAAGTGGTGGACGAGGACGGACATGGCTTATCGATCTGAGTTTATTTTAATAATATAGTTTTTTTTATATAGTGGCTTATTTTTATTAATATAGTAATAATTTTTTATTTTAATAATTGTGTATGGACTGTTGCTCTCAGAGTTATCGTAATCTTACTGAATAAAATAAAATATTTAGATTTAGAAATGCTTAGGATATGTTCTCAAAATCAGATCTTTAATGAAGTCAGAAGAATATTGAAGTTCTACCGACTCAGATCAAAATGAATAAATTACGATACTGTATTAAAAAAAAAATAGAAAATTAAAAACCGACATTGTTTAAAAAATGACTGAAATAAAAATAAAAAACTGAAAAACCTTACTGAAATTTGCATGAAAAAGCAATAATGTTACGTTTAATATACAAATAACAAACATCTTTAAAGATTAATTTTTTTTATTCCTAATGTGTACGTTGCAATCTGTTAAATCAGTGAACAATAAGCAATCTCCTACAAAAATGGTCCAACGAAATGAGTATGATATGTAATGACATGTAAATAAGGTTTAGTCTTGTACAAACTGAGGCCGACCATTCCTGAGATGTGTAGTTAATTGAATCCCAACCACCAAATTGCAAAGGTATCAACTGTCTAGTACACAAAGTAACACAAACTTTTACTAGGATGTAAACTACAGAACTTTCAACTTCGAAAATCGGCTATTAAATAGGTGATTTTCGACAATTGACTTTCGAAGTCGAAGCTTCTGAGTTCAAATCCTAGTAAAAGTTTGTTACTTTTAAACGAATTTGAGCATTGTAAAATGACAAGAATAATTTTAAGAAATATTTATTAGTTTTAAAATTCTATCAAACTAAGATTTGCCTAGCTTTAACTACTACATAGTACGTTCCTGAATAAATTGTAAAATTTAAATTAATTCGTTAATTATTAATAATCACGGTAATTAAAATTTAATTTAAACATATGTAAAAACCTTTTTATTCTAAACAGATTACATGATACAACCGAACGTTTAACTGTTCTGCTCAACACTACATGTAAGAATGAAGTTTTTTTGAGGTTTTTTAAAGAGGAAATCAAAACTAGAAAGATTAGGATTAATTTCGTTATGTTTTTATAAATTTTACTCCAAATTACTTTTATGACAATAAAAATATTCAAAGTCGTATATTAAAAGAATTTTAAATCAGTTAAAAATAGTATGTATAAATTTCCATAAAATTATTGTTTGATTGGTGTTGATATTTACAGGCTCTATGTATACTGGCTGTATTACCACCTTCTTTTCTTATTTTTGTGCTATATATGTATGTTATACAAATAATTCTTTGATAAAAATTAAGTAATCAAGTATCTGTGGAAATAAAATATAATTTCGATCATGAACTTATGTTTAGATTTTATTTTAATAAAAATTAACTTAAAAACATATTAAGAAGAAAGTTTCCTTTGTATCCTTATCTGTTATTTTGTAAGTTAAGTTCACTAGAATTTAAAATAATAAACGTTCATTAATAAATGGAAAATTTATTTTTAGTTTTATTCTTATTTAATTTAAAAAAATAAAATAAAACGTTATAAATCAACATTATTTAAAAGCATACAAAATAATCAAAATAGATATATAATTTTCTATCATGTTCATATGAAAAAAAGTGTATATATTAATATACATACATAATTACAGCCAAAAATAACTAGAAACAGGTACCTTTTAGAGTTGTTTTATTAGGAGCAAATCTTCTGTTTGTATCATTTTATCGAGTTTTTTTATTGAAGTGCATTATATTATGAAGGGTGTGTATTAATAAGTTAATTTATATCGGGGCGGAGATTTCTTTTCTTATACAAAAACCATTTGGTGTAAATCCACCTGTAAAATAATTGGATCGAATGAAAGAAAAACGGTTTACAGCTAAGATACCGTAACGCAACGTTCCTTGTTAACTTTACGTGAACGACCCGACATTTTTTTTTCTATTTCTGATTTATTGCAATTAAGTTATATATACGCCCACTCATGTCTGATATATTTAACTGAAATAAACTAGTCCCTATTTCTGAAGAAATAACCTCGTTATCAGATAAACAACTCAAAATAGCAAAATTCTGAACAGGGAGAGAGTGGAAATGGATGTTTTAATTGTCATTATTTTATAAAGATTTTATTATTGGTATATAGGAAATGACTTCCATTTTTAAATTGATAATTTAATCTTCTTATTTAAGTATAATCTTTAATATTTAATAGTGTACATTTTTATCAATTATTTTTAATTAATATTTATAATATACTTCTTGTAAACGGATTAAAGGAATGTAATATAAAAAAATTGAAAAAAGTAATGGAAGAAACCCACACATTTAAAAAAAAATTATATATACTATATGTGTATATATATATATACATGTATATATATATGTACACACACACATACACACACACACACACACACACACGCGCGCGCGCGCGCGCACACACACACACACACACACATGACCGTCAGTTTAGTCTTTCTTTTTCCTGTTTAGCCTCAGGTAATACTGCAGAGGATGAATGAGGATAATATGTATGAGTGTAAATGAAGTGTAGTTTTGTACAATTTCAGTTTGACCAAACCTGAGATGTATGATTAATTGAAACCCAACCACCAAAGAACACCGGTATCTACGATCTAGTATTCAAATCCGTGTAAAAATAACTGACTTTCCTAGGACTTGAACGTTGGAACTCTGGACTTACAAATCAGTTGATTTGGGAAGACGCGTTCACCATTAGACCAACCCGGTGGGTTCGTCATTCTAGTCTAGAATGGAGTCTCCACACTCATAACCGCCGCTGTGTTCGTTATCTTCATGGTTGTGGGTGTAACACTGATAAATAACAATTTAAGTTTATAAACTTTACAAATACCTAAAAAAGAAACTAAATTACAAAGACAGAATAATTGAAGTAAACTGATTTTTAAAGAGGAAGAATTCATAACTTCACCCCCAAGGGGGGGCCTCAATCTATGGCTTAAAACCTTCCCTGAAATAACACGAATGTATCCTAAAAATTTGAAAGCAATCGGTTGATTGGTTCTCGCGTGATGCTGTTGCAAACGGATTGAGAGAATCCACCAAAATGTTTTTCATATATATATAAATATATAGTTCTTTTGAAAGTCAACTTAAAAACTATAGTATTTATCTTAAAAAAAAATACAAGGATAAACTACCACAAAATCTATCAACAAATTTTATTGAAATGGACTGATTTATTTGAATAAATTAGCCGGATAACACGAATTTCTAACACTGATAAGAATCAACATAAACGCAACTACTTATTTACTGATAGCGGATTCCATTAACTGAGTCCGTTATCACAAAGGAATAATCCGGAAATCAATTGTTGTTATAAAAGTGTTTATGCGTCCACTTGGTTAATGGAGATTTGTGTTTACGCAAATTACATTACCCTAGTAAACATTACCTAGAAATTGACGAGATAATTTTCAACGAAATATGAGTGAAATTAGAAGTATTGATGTTTTAATTTATATCATATTGCTGCGGTTTTCTGATATCTTAAGATTATTGATTAATTACATAAAGTTGATAATTATAATATCTTTATGAATACGATTATAAATAATTTTTTTTTTGTGTACGAGTGCATTTATAATTCGATATAATATGATTTGATAAGACTTAAGAGTTTAAGTTACACGGAGGGTGGTTTGTCTATGCCGAATGGAAGTATTAAAGCGTAGTGCTATTTTCTGTCTGCATTGTATTCATGTAAGAATGTTCTATTAATCTCTCTCGTGCATACTTAAGACCTTACCTGTTCAAGGTGGTCTGCTAAACCTAGCAATCCAGCCCAAGATTCGGGTAACCAAGAAATTTTGTCAGTTTCGCTCTATAATATAATATCTGATGATTTGGTCAATCTTGGAGGTTTCAGGGAGTAGTGACCCTGAAATTCATTACTTTTCTAAAACTAGGACCGTGAAGTTATGGATGGAGAAGATTGAAACCTATTTTTCTAGGAAAATAAAAGAAATCTGGTCCTCTCCTAGACAGCTCTGTTGCAGAACTAACAACAACCTATATAGAGTGAAATTTTATTATTTTAATATTGAGAAAAATATTATCGGAAGAAAGGCTTTAAAAGAAAAATAACTACGAATATTGGAACACAGAATGTAACTTCATTAACGGATAAAGAGGTAGAAATAGTAGAAGAGATATTGAAGAACCTGTCCGCGGGACTATGAAAATATGTGGAAGACCTATGATGGAATCGAAGGAATATGTTGGGGAGGTTCAGGAGAAAAAGAGAAAAAGGATAGGCGAAAATTGTGGGTCCTGACTTCAGATAAGTATGGATTTACAAAGTTTATTGGTGGTCCAGCACTGTAAGGCACAATATTTAGATAAAGAAGAAGGTAATATAATTAAATATATTTTAATTTATATGTATTTAAAAGAAAAGGAAAGAAGAAGAATGAGTGAATGAAGAGTGAATTATCCTAACTGCTCGTTAATACTAACGAGCAGATAGAAAATAGCCCAGAATAAAATTGAATGAAATTTGTAATAAAGACGATTTAAGGATTTTCCTCAACCGACATCAGGAAGATTTCCCCCATTTTTGTACATGTAGATAGCAGGAATTCAACAAAACTAGTATATACGTCATTTAGAATCATATATTTCCTGCGAATTAGAATATTTTTCGATTACTGAAGTCATTTTCTGTTTTTCCCAATTTTTTACTTCATCATTATTTTTCCTTTTGTTCAAAAAACTTCTTGGAGGTTTTTCAACAAAATATGCGTATTTTTTTATCCTTATCAAACAATATTTTCTCAAGAATACGATGAATTAGTTTTACTAAAACTTTTTACCATTTCTCAAAGGAAATGCTTATATAAGCTCATGATCCAATCCCAATAAGTAAAATTTCATGTGTAGAATATTTCGTTAACTTTTTCTAAAAAAAAGAATTCTTATGAGTTTTATAAATAAATCTTGTTATAGATTTGCTGATTTATGGCTAAAAATTGGAGCAAGTACGAAACATTTCTGGAGATTTCCTCAATCACTTAAAAAGTTTTTGACTTTGAATCTTAGTTTAAAATGATAATTAAAAATAATCATTAAACATTTAATGATTAACACTAACATCAAAATATTTCTTTCTTTTCCTGTTTAGCCTTCGGGAATTACCGTTCAGGTATTACTTCAGAGGATGATATATATGAGTGTAAACGAAGTGGTCTTGTACAGTCTCAGTTCGACCATTTCTGAGATGTGTGGTTAATTGAAACTCAACCACCAAAGAACACCGGTATCCACGATCTAGTATTCAAATCCGTATAAAAGGACTTGAACGCTGGTACTCTCCACTTCCTCAAATCAGCTGATTTTGGAAGACGCGTTCACCATTACACCAACCCGGTGGGTAACGTCAAAATATTTAATTACTACAAATATTACGTAGAATTAAGTTTAATAATTTTATCACCTGAGGAAAAGTTTAATTTATTATGAAAGTTAACCATCTATCATGGTAGGGGGTTCATGTAAATTTTAGAACTAGCAGTGTCGCCGGAAGCAAAACGGAAGTTTTGAGATAGTAAGAAATCGTAATAAGATGAAGAGTCTGTAGAGAACTGCCATCAAAATCAGTACATCCAGACCTAATACTTGGTAATTACGAGAGAAGACGGTAATTTCACTAAGGTAAACCCTTTAAATTATTCCTTTATTCTTATGCCTCGTGAAATAATTAGTTGCGCTGGTGGCCTAGTAAAAGAAATACGCAGTACTGTCAATGATCGAGACAACTAACGACATCCAGTTGCAGAAGATTCCTCCTCTAAGTAAAATAGGTGAGTTTGCTGTACGTCTCGAACCTTAAAGCATTCTCAATATGTTGTGGGTGTTTTAGGATATTGTAGTTTTTCGAGATTTATTAAATTGTTGAGAGCAAGAAATTGTCGAGGAGTTATCCACGACCATGAAAATCATGACCATGAAAAGGAATAGCGAAGATCTTTCATGTTCTCACCTTTAACAGACCTTCCCCGCCGGCTGTTATTCACCATCTGGATGCGCGAGCTTTCTTATCGCAACCTATGTGGTGGTGCAGGTACCAGTAATATGGTACATCGATTTCCAAAAAAAAGATAAAACTCCGACCGATCCCAATAATTACCGTCCTACTTCTTTGACATGCACTATTGGAAACATCGTCGAAAAAATTATAAATAATCGACTCGTTCGGATTTTATAAAGAAAAGATCAACTTTTATCCTCCCTTCAACAGGATTTCGACGGTACTATTCAACAATGACCAAATGATCAGTTTAGAAAATACTATATACAACAGTTTCATCACTAGGAAACACCGTGTCAGCTTTTAATATTGCTTGGCGTTATGGAATAATGCTTCAACTGCATGAATAGGGCATTTGCGACAATCTATCGGTATTACTTGGCAGCTGCATGAACGACCGTAGTTTTCAAGTTAGGGTTTATGAGTACTGGTAAAAAAAAATTAGAAAATGGCATACTACAATGCTGGCCATTAAACGGTATCTTGTTTACGATCGCCATCAATAAACTGTAATTACACGAGAAACCAACAAAAGTGTTTACGTCGATAATAATGGCAGTCGTACATGCCGGTAACAATACAGTTATGGTGTAGTATAGATTGCATCGAGGGATAAACGCCATTATCGAAGTTGCAGAAGCTCTCTGTGTATACTTGCTTTGTATACTTCTGTAAAAAAAGAATTCCTCATCGTAGTCCTGTTTTGACCACGATGAAGATCCCCTTCGGTAAAAGGATAATGTACGCTTTTTAGGTTTATAATTAGATAAACCCCTTACTTGGGGACTACACTTACAGGATTTTAGTGTTGAGTGTTAGATGCAAGAAAGTCCGAAATATTATTAAATTTTATCGAACATCAATTGGAGCTCAATATATGATTGGAGCTCAATTACGGATATTGCGTATTCATCTCCTAGAAAGTCGCATTTAAGAATGTTAGATATAAATAAAAACTGAATCAGATATACCACAAGCGCTTTTCTACAAGCCTGGTGACTAGTTTAATATAAAAACCGGCATATGCCGTTAAGTAATAGAAGAGATATTTTAAGGTATGAACTTTTGATATATGAGCCTTTCGTACCCATATAAACTACAAACTATTTAATAATAATAATCCTTTGGTTGCTTTATAAGAACACAGTGCTACCAATTTCAGACCAATTGGAATGCATATCTTGAGTTACAAAAAATAAGAAATTGCTTTGCCGGGTACATTAGGAATTTCTATGAGAGAAATACCACCACGGCTTTTGCCATCTATAAGCACAAAATTAGATATCTTGCAGAAAAGTAAAATAGAAGCCAACATCATCCGTTATGAATTTTCGACAGTTTCAGTAAATATGAGGGATATATGAAATTTTTTTATGGTTCTAAAAATAAATATGGTGCTGAATGCTCTGTGTGTATAAATGGAAATGGATATTCGTGGAATCTGCCAGATGTGGTAAGTGTTTACACGGCCATATTAAACGGTGTTTAACGGCATAGCTCATTGCTGAACTGAAAACACTTCGTTTTATAGAACATTTCTTCGAAGAGAAAACGCTTACATATTCCGAGTCTTTAAGCGCACTAATTGCTATTTGGAACAAGAACATTGAGGATATCCTTATCGCAAATATCCTTTCCATTCTGTATGTATTAAACCGAATGGGACAGCCATGTGTATTTATCTAGGCCACGCTGGTATCTCAGGAAATGAATGCGCAGACGAAGCCACCAGAAAATGACAAAAATTTGTTACAATATGGACATGATTCCTATTCGATGGCAGATAACTCTCTGACAATGACTTTTAGAATCACGTGGAGTAATGAATGGGAAAAATTATACGTGAAACTAAATTCAAGTAAAATTACTCCAATAATAGAAGAAATGTCGTGAAACTGACTCGCCGGGAACAAATGGCGATGACCAGAGTCAAAATCTGTCACGTGCGAATAGCAAATGCATATTTGTTAACCGGCGAAGAAAATCAGTTTGCAGTGTATGTGATAAACCACATAAGAAATAATACTGAGATACCATGATATTATTGAAATAATATTGACTAAAGAACAATATTGCTGCGCTTAGAAAATGGTAAAGAAGAAAGAATAGTTGTTTACTTACATGCCAGCATTACTAACGTGTTTATTGAATGCCTTTGACGGAGTCAGTATGTGTTATATTTGACTGAGAATCCTCTACGTGAAGGCACTTTACCAAAAAAATAGAGTTTTTAAATTTGCATGGTATTGTCCAACATTTTGTGTGTATTTTATTTTACTGTACGTTTAATACGTCAGTTTTATTTTTGTGTTTTATATAAATGTCAGGCTCTTTTACACCCTGTAAGTGTTATACGTGTACGTTCTGTTTAAATGTTCATGTTACGCTTATTTTGGTGTTTTATTAAAACATATACACCCTGACATCTGAACATTTGACGACCCAGGTGGTAATTTTGTTCTTTTTTTTAAAACAATATGACGACAGTTAATAATTTTGAAGGTCAATGTCCATATACTCTAATCTTTTTCATTTCCTTTATTTATAAAAAAATATCACGTTTTGACAAAATCGACTTGTTTTTATTGTTAATTTAACAAAATATACTAATTTTATATTTAAAATTACGTTATAGTCAGTCTTAAATATAAATCTATATGTTGGTTAATTTTTTATGTTATAAGGATTTAAAACTAAAATAAAACCTTTAAAATTTCTTCTATGCACGAGTTAGGAATTACTAAACTATTCTCTAAATCCGAATAAAATTGAGGACGCATCCTGATTGACCTTGACGGATGGAAACCCCCATTTATTGTAGTGTAATTTACTAAGTCTATAAGTATATATATATATATATACATACATACAATCTTACATCTATTTTTCCCTTTACAGTTGAATAAATATTTTTTTTAATTTTTTCCGGTATTCAATGCTATATTTTATTCTTATCTTTAGAACATGAAACGTCGCACTGTCACTCGTACTATAAAGCTAAACTGTACACGTTTATACTTTTGTGATGTAATATATTTATCGTAACACTTACGCATTACAATATCACTGGTATACGTAACCTGAATAAAAACATATCTAGTGAAAAAAAAAACACATCTAAGAAATTAATCTGGATCAAGAAAATCAATCTGATTTACAAATACGAAGCTTTTTTTTAAAGACAATAACAAGTTATATGCGTATATTATATTTACGTAAACTAAGTAGCGTTTAAATAAAATTTATACTTTCCCTACGTAATCTTTATGAAATGCGTAAAGGAAAAGACTACTATATAAACGTAGGTGTCTTTGCTCTTACGTAGGTGTATTTCTTTCCTGTTAATTTCACTTCATTTAGTCTTCAGAATATTCCGTAATGATGATATAGTTTATCACTTAAAAAAAAGATTTTTCCTTTATTGTTAAGTATTCCGCAAATCCACTATTGCTTTTAAAATGCCAAAACGAAACACCAATCGTAATGAAAATACCACTACTCAGTGGTTAGCCAGCATATTTGATGATCGAATTAGTTTGGTTACCTCATGACCGATTCCTGTTTAGTCTAAATTAAATGTTCCAATGGGCAAGGAATAAGAAACAAAATTTATTACGTTAATGTAAAAATGAATACGTTCTGTGATAAAAATGAAAAATAAAAAGTTATCATCTGAATTTCTTTCTTAGCGAAAGAAAGAAATGTTGAATTTCTTTCTTAGCGAAAGAAAGAAATATGAACATAATTCCTTAATGTAAAGAATAAAAACATTTAGAGGTCTAAAGAATAATGTAATTATGGTTAAAAAATGGAAACGTGTTTAACGTAAGTTTGTAAGATTAATCAGCATGAGATATCAAGAATCACTCTGTCCTTCCGTAATCATAATCAATGCCACTGATTTTTAAAGTAAATTGGGTTTAGGTACATTTTTAATTACTTTAACAAATTTCTGAGATAACATCCGGAACCACCGTTAGGTATTGCTTCAAAGGATGAGACGAATGACAATTTTTGTAGCGTGTGACGTCTGATGCCACGTCTGATTGGGATTCGAACCCGGGACCTCCGAATGAAAGGCAAATACGCTACCACTCGTTCAACGGAGGCCGGCGGTATAAATTATTTTTGGTTTACCAAAATTCAATTAAACATGAAATTATAACATACATTACTGACATCTTTATTATGTATTATTGTTTTGGTTAACTTGGAATTAAATCTAACAATTTACTTTAAATCTTAAAGAATACTTAAAGAATTTTGATCTTATACTTTCGCAGAAAATTCATCTGAAATATTCGTACAATTTACAGTATTATTATTTTTTAACTTTTAGGAATAAGAATTAAATAGTATATTGTAAGTTGTGGATGAAACATAAAAAATGCGTTGATCCAATATTGTTTTAATTAAAATAAAAATAAAAATTCGTATAGTAACCAAATTTACTTAGTTATTTGAATTTTTTTTTTTAGTTTATGAAATCTAATGAATGAACTTAAATTAATGAACGAGTTTAATGTGCGATGTTTTCTTAATGACGAAGCGCTACACTAAACAGTTATTGATATAAATTGGAAAAGAAGAAAGTGTTGAAAAATTAAAAAAAAGGACTTAAAATTTAAAATTTGAAATCAATTAGATTGTTAAAAAAAATCATCATCTGCAGATATTTAGGAATCAAGTGTAAAAAATAAATAAACGAAATTAGTAAAAAAATAAATAAAAAAGCAATTATAAGATAAACTACAAATCGAATAATTCTAACGATGGTTATAAAATAAAAATAACTATTGATAAAAAGTAAGAAATATATTCGTAGTTGTAAGCAATTTTTATTGAAAGCGTAAAGTTATTTAGCTTAAATCTGGTTTAATTATTTAAAGTAGTTTAAAATTACTTAACTAAAAGTTATCTTTTTTTCATTTATTATTATTTCCTTACTATCTACTGACGATAATTGCTTAAAATCGAAATAACCATCTAGTTATTGATTTTCATAATTTTTTTTGTAAAAAGTTTTCAAGTCTTTCTTTTTTTGTAATTATTAACTACTTCATGACAGTAATAGATATATTATATAACATTACGTTGTACTCGCTGTATTTTGTTATTCTATCAATTTGTTACGTCAGTATCTAATATAATGACGTATATCATATAATATAAACATATAGATAAGCATTATCTACACGTTTTTTTTTAATTTTTCCGTTAAAAACTATTTTAGTTTTTTATAATTCGAATATTTCAACTAAAATACCAGTGTTTTTATTAAATAATAATAGTATATACATTACTTATGTATATATATAATTTTTTTTAAATAAAAAACTTTCGCACACACACATTTATTTATATATATTTATATACAGTTCTCTACTAATTTAAAACAAAAAAAACAATTAATTTGTGAAGCATTCATAACCTAACACATAAAATAAAAAATAATTACTAACATAGTATAAGATGAATGAAAATCATTACAACAAAAAAAAAAAGAATTAAAAGTAGTTTATATATTATTTCTATTATTAATTTTTATTACCTCTTAACTTGCAGCTAAATAAAAAAATTACAATCATTACTAGTCTAAATAAAAAAACTCATTACTCAATTCACATGGATAAGCATTAAATATTTTCTTCTCACCACTTGAAACAAAACAGATTCATTTGATTTATAAGTTCAAATCATTGATTCCTTCAAATCATTGGAATGCCCCGTTTAGAATATTCCATATGTAAAAGTTAGATAGATGGGTTATGGAATTCACCAGCAAAAGCGTTAATATTATCTTCTCATCCCTTGAAGAAAATTAATTTATTTGCTTTCTTAGTACTGTATTTAGATTCATTCATATCATTGGAATGTTCCGTATAAGACGTTCCATGCATTCGGGTTAGTATTGATTATTGTTATTCACCTAAATTGATGTAATATTAATGTAAATATTGTATTTTAGCACAATTTAGTAATTTTGATTACTGCTATTACTTTATACGTTACTTTTCACAATATAATTTAATAGTTTGTAAACTACTTAGGAAGATATAAAACATTAATTCGTAAAACTTCATCATAAAATTTGCATTATAAAAGATAATCACAAGTATATTCCAAGAGTTATTTTTAAAAAGATGGTCGTTTTATTTTAAGTAGTTATTTAATTAATATATTCCTACTAAGCATACTGAGAAATTGGCAACGATATTTCTGAAGTTTCCAGGCATTTTTAAAAAAACGTAAAATATTATCCCTCTTAGTCCAATAATAAAATAGAACAATTACTTGTCATTATAATTTTATTTACTTATAGAACAATAATAATAATAATAAATAAATAATTAAAAATCAATGTCGTTCTACATTGATTTTTAATTCTGGTAAAATGCATCAGATAAAAAAAACAATTTCACCCATGTTAGAATATTTTAGCCCACCAGCTTGATCTAGTAGTAACTCGTCATCGCAAATCAGCTGATTTCAAAGTCGAGAGTTCTACGGTCCAAATCGTAGTAAAGGATCTGCCTTTACTAGGATTTGGACTTTTATCGTGGACACTAAATCGTGGATACCGGTGTTCTTTGGTGGTTGGGTTTCAATTAACCACACATCTCAGGAATGGTCGACCTGAGAATGTACAAGACTACATTTCGTTTACATTCATACATATCATCCTCATTCATTCTCTGAAGTAATACCTTACGGTGGTTCCGGAGGCTAAACAGAAAAAGGGAGAGAGAAATGTTAATATTTTGGGTTATTTTTTAACAACCGTCCTTAAAAGCATAGGAAAAAGGTAAACAAAAATTTGATAAGTATTGAAGATAATGATAAGTATTGAAAATATTTTTTTCTTTGATTAAATTAATTTTAATTATAATTTTTGAAAGAATTATATCGCAAAAGTCAATATGTTAAAAATTTATAGACCTCATAATTTATAGATTGCTGTTCATTATTTTATCGTCCTTTCATAAGGGGTAAAAACTGCCTCCTCCTAGATTTAAAGAAAAATTATTTTATAAAATTCTAGTGGATAAGTTGAAGCAGTTGACTCTTGAAAGAATTCATAAATCTTGAAATTCTAGAGTTGATAAACAATTTAATATTTTTTTTAAATTTCTTTCTGGTCATCTAATAAAAAAAATAATATTAATTTAATTTTACGCAGGTAAAATTATTGGATCCGGGCTTATATTAAAAGAAACAATATAATTTAATTCTTTTTTTAATACACAGAAACTCACCAAGTTTTATGTAAGTTAGTGAAGTTCAAGTTCAGCACATTTTGTAGCTGGGCAGAAGTCAAGACGATTACCTACCTCTTGCCAGGTGTTTAAGAACATCTGTAGCATTATTAGACCAACAGCTTCAAAATTCTCCGTTATAAATAGTCCAAATCTCGAATTTTTATTTTATACACACAGCTTTTAATGAACACCCAAGCAAAAAAGTCAAGGAATAATAACTGAGATCTAAGTGGCCATGCAGGTGGACCTCCTCGTCCGATACATCAGAGGAAAGTGTTGTTCAACAATATGGTAACATCTCGATGAAAATGTGATGGAGCATCATCTTGTTAGCAACTGAACCCCGCAGGCACCAGAGAAAACGAAAAGTTCTCAAGCATATTGAGGTATGTGTATTCCTGTTACAGTGAGCTCCATGGAAAAAAAAGAACCGATGACGCCATTTTTGTACAGTCCAAACCAAACTTTGATTTTCAGTGTGTCCCTTTAATTCTCGATTTACTGTATTGGGATATTCAGTATCCCAAATTCGTCAATTGTGTCTGTTAACTTTCTCACACGTATTAAACATTAGCCTATTACTAAATAACAACGTACCAAGATAATTAGGATTGTTTTCGACACGTTGCATTACATCTGCAGAACATATAGTAGGCGGCGATTATTTGGTTTAATATGATAAAACAGTAGTAACTTATACACTCGCAAACGGAGTCGTTTATGAACAATATCGTCAACAGTTGTACGAGAAATTTGTAGTTCGTAACCAGTCCGACAAATTTATTTGTCAGGACTGGCAGTGTATTCATTGCGTAGATGATCCACAGTCTCGGCACTAACTAAAACTACTGGATGATTTCCAGTCTGTGAAACCAAGTTTCCAGTCTCTCTTAAAGCCATATCCTACTGACGTTATTCCATTTACTTCGTACACGCCGTTTAACACGCGTAATTGAATGAAACACTGCTAACCAAAGCACGTACTTATCTGTTTTAGGGTCCACATCTCGATCGATAGATTACTACTGACTACAATTAATTCCATTTCGAATCAGCTTATTTGCGCATGCTTATTCCTCTGACCTTGAGAGTTTACAGTACAAATCTAGGAAATATTACCTGTCGATTGAGCCTATGGATGAGAGATTACAATGACTGGATTTCTAAATATAGGCCATTACTTTTGGATACCTTTAGCCCGGTCACCCTGTATTGGAGTAACATTAAACAGGGAATTTCTTTTGTGGTAAAATTTTACGTACTCCTTTCATATATTGTATGCGAGAAGGGGCAGAGAGATAAATTTCATAACAGATTACCGAAAAGAAAAAAGTCATCTTGTATTAAGTATAAAGGTTTTAGTTATAAAAAAATCCCTTTCGGTACGCCGGAAGGCGGTGATAGATTTAACCGGTACTAAGTAGGTGATAAAAAAGATTTCCACCTTAAAGTTAAGAAAAACTTTAAATTTACTCAATACGACAATGGTTGCATGTGAAAAAAGTTTTACATGTTTAGCATACGACAAGTCTTCTTACAATTCCAGCAACATTTTGGTCGTCCCTAGCCGTAAGGGTTGGTCATATCAAAACTTGTTTCAGACAAACGTTTTACGTAATAGAGGACTAACGACCACTTTAAACCGATTCGATACTGTGTCTATTAAGAGGTATGATTTTTTTGTCTTTGAACCCCCATTTTTTCCACCCTCTGAGCCAATTGTTGGTGATATCAAAAACCTTTACTTACTTAGGATCTTATCCAAAGAATAGCAGGAACTTTAAACGAATTCGATATTTTACGTAATAGCAAAGTAATAGCGATATTTTTTTTTCAAAAAAGCCCTCCCATTTCCACCCCATGGTCCGATTTTGCCCATTAATGAACTCGACCAAGATTTTGGGTCGTTATATTTTATGTATAAATTTTAAAGTGATTGGCGGAAAATTACGGCGTTGTCGTGTCCACAAGAAAGTGAAATACAAACTTTTGAGCTGACGGTGATTTTGAGATATGGGGAAAGTGAAACGCGAAGATATGTCGAAATTTTCCAGAAGTCGAATCATGGTACCCATTACAATAGGTAGCTTTCTTATGAAATCTATCTAAAAGTATTTGGTTTTCTTATCAATCCTGATCGGTTTATAAGGTTGTTTTTTTTATATTCCTGTAGAAGTAGGGTAGTGTGTTTGACAATGCTGTATCTACGTCTGTTAATGACACTTAATTTCGGATTAGCTGCTCCAATTTCCGTAAAATACTATGAAAATTTCTAAACTAATTGAGTGAATGGTACTAAATATAGGAAATTGAAAAATGAAAATTTTAATAGTACAAATCATTTTTTTTTTCAAAATAAAATAGTTTTAAAAATATCTATATTTTGATAGTATGAACTCAATAAAACTGGTTAATCCGTTATATAGTGTCTGAAAACAGTTAAATATAAATTCTTTATATATAATTTAGTTCACATAATTATGAACAGAAATAAACAAAGTAATTCTTTAAAAAAAATACGTTTAACTGATATAAAGAAAAAATAGACAGAGCTATTTTACCTATAAACTAAAAAAAAATGGCAGAAAAAATTTAAGTATGATACCAGCGTAACGGAAAGTATTAAAACATTTTCATAAAATATCTCTATGGTGGCATATTTGTCGGGGGAAAACCGTGTCATAATTATTAAGTTATATTACATGTCATCACGATTAATATACTTTAAGATTTGATTTTAGAAGTAACGTAAAAATTTTTACTAAAATGTTATTTACAGTTATAATTAATCAGAATAATTATGATTTAACCGTTTATTATAATCTTTTATGAAAATATGTTACCACAAATAAGACTAATCTTCACTTGACTGCAACCGCAACTGGGATGACATTTCTGTATAGGATCTCGAACATGTAAAGGTTATTAACCTTAGAAATGATTCCCTAGAAAAACAAGTCTGAATCCGGGAATTATCTACAGAAGATTGAAAAGTTGTGATTTCTTGGGTTTATTGGAGAAGATTTAATTATTAAACTCTCTTTTCTACAATGACAATTGATGTGAAGCACATTTAGCCGGCTAATTGTACTTATATATTTATTAATGTTTACTTCTATTTTCTATTACAACTAATTTTATTATTTTTAAAAATTCGTTTGATTATCTTTAAATATTTGATATTTCTTCATTAAATTAAAATTGTACAAAAATTATTTCTATTGTTTCAAAGCTTATTTACAATCGCTTACATTTGGATAAACGTTTAATAAATTGAAACACCCCCCTCCCCCCCAGAATCAAATGATATGGAGACCTCACAGTAAAACTTCTCCAAAATTACATACTAGTATTATAAAAACTTTTATGGCAAGCTCATACAATTATCAATTATGAATGACACACAACATCACTAAAGCAATAGAAAGTAAAATAAGATATCATAATTAGTAACAAAAAAACCGATGAAACAATATAAAGAAAAATAGAAATATATGTAAAGAATTTGAAATTAAGTGTCGAACAAGACAATGACAGTGCTCACAGCCGAATTTACTGTATACACATTAAGAATTATATAGACACTTAGTCTAGAATGTGCAGTCGGTTCAACCTTTTAACATCATCCTGTTGTCTAGTACGTTCACTGCCAAGTTTTTTGTGTGGAAGTTAAGCCGAAGTTCGTACTTTGAACTGAAACGGTGTGTTTCCTCCCGCACGGACCATAATCCTAAATAATTCTGTATCTCATTGTTTCTTTCAAATCAATGTGCTTCTGTTATACATCTGGCTAAGTTATTGTGAAACCGCTGTAAGATGACGACATTGTTTCTGCTTACGGTGATTTATAATCGATCCCATTGGTCCAAATAGGGTTTAGAATTGTTGACTGTACCAGTAGCTTCTTAGATAAAGACAAACGAGAACTTCTGCCCAACAACTAGAACATTTACTTAAACTTTATTTCAAGTTGACTCTTCTTGTCTGTTATATGAACTTTCCACGTTAGTCAAAGATCGAGTTGTAAGCCTAGGTATCTCATATTCGTAGTTTGTGGAATTAAAACCACATCAAGGTGGATCAGTGGGCAGTCTCCTCTCTTTATCGTGAATGCCTCATGGTTTGATTTTTCTTGGTTAACGTTTATTCTCCATTTACTCAGCAATCTGTTGATCAAATCCAACTCAGATTGTATAGTTGGGCTGGCGGTAACTGCTTGAACAGCCGGGTCATCCGCAAAGTAAGGTCACGACGTGTCGACAGTGACCGCGTAGATTAAGATAGAATTGTTGAGGATTCATCTTCAACTTGTCAAAGGCCTGTTAGATGTCTAAGAAGGCTACTGAACAATATTCTTTCTCTACAAGGCTTCTCATCTCTTTTTCTGTTTAGCCTCCGAAACCGCCGTAAGGTATTACCTAAGAGGATGAATGAGGATGATATGTATGAATGTAAATTAAGTATAATCTTGTAGAGTCTCAGGTAGACCATTCCTGAGATGTGTGGTTAATTAAAACCCAACCACCAAAGAACACCGGTATCAACGATCTAGTATTTAAATCTGTATACAAATCGAACTGCCTTTACTAGGATTTGGCAAGGCTTCTTCAGCTGATTACGTTTACAAGCCTTTGCATTTGCTCAATTATGGAATGACCGCAACGGAAACCGAGCTGAAGATCAGTAATTTATACGGCCATGCTCCAATCAGGCTACATTTACCAAAGGAATAACATTACGAATGCCTTCGATAGAGTAAGCTTATTGGCTTGTATGAGTTCACGTCGTGTACCGGTTTGTCTGGTTTTGAGACCATGACTATTTCCAATCCGTTGGGAAGTATGCATGATGGCTTTGAAAGGTAGCTAAAGAGCATTTTGTTTGGGATTAAATCCAAGCCAGAGCTCTTCTGTGAGCTTTCGTCCTTCTTGATCACTTGAATAACTTTTGCTGTAGATAAAGTCTTAATAGGAAAACCCATATAATCCGTGTTATCAATATCATTGGAGAATCTCAACCAAACAGGCACTACCAGCTCATTCTCAGCCCAGCTACGATACGAATTCCAGTTTTTCCTGTTGTTGTGGAGTACCGGAGACACCACCATCTTAATTACTAACGTAATGACAGTGAGCAGAATAGCCGAATGATCATAGTTGTCATCAATTTCGGTGTAAAGCTGCGAAATCCCTGATGATGCGAACAAATCTAACAAGACCTTATTTGGATCCGTCGGGCAAAAGGTAGGCTGCACCCCAGAGATTACATTCAGATGCATGATAATCACTTCACTTTATTTCTAAATGACTTTAACAAAAAGGTTATGGAATACCACGGATAAATATTATCAAAAAAAAAAAAAAATGAGTGGAATCCATCTACAGAATGAGAGATACCCGGTAGATAAAATAACATAGATTGCCGATTGGTTGGAATCAATGTTATATCCGATTTCTGTTACGTATATGTAACGTTAAAATAACTTGATCTCAAAATTTTGACTGTGCTTACCAGTATTGTGGAATAATAATATTTGATGTTAATCATAAATAATGAAGACTATAAAAATTTACCTCCAATATTTTAAGAAAAATACCTCTTATTTATTTTAGAAAAAGAAGAATATATACGAAGGAAAAATCCCGTTGAAATTTGACAAACATGAATCTATAATTTACATTATTGTAATATGATTGGCAAGATTTCCTTTTTAATCGAATCAATCTCTTAATTTTTATACAATGTTATTAGACGCTAAATAGTTTAATAATTGAACTGAAATACAAAAATTCAGGTGTAAGTCATTCACTATGACTTTACGTTCTTGTAGATTTATTTTTTAAATTAACTTTTAATGCAATATATAATTTTTTTTATTATTAAATTTTATTATTATTTATAAAAAAAAAAAATCACTTCATTTCGTTTATAATTCCAATTTATGGGATAGGGTAGGAGTATGTAGAAGTGAAGAGACAGTATAATTGACCTCGAATGTTGATTGGTTGAAATTTTTTATTTTAAACATTTTGTTTTTACATGAGGGAGAACCAAATATAATTTAAATTTTTAAATTAATATTAAAATCAATTTTTTTTATTAATAAAAATGATATATCTGAGCTAACAAAATTAGTACGAAAGTAATCAGGATATTAGTTACCAGAGAAATATGTCAGTAACGATGTTGGTGGCGAGACAGTTTCATGGTAAGACACGTAAATATAAGGCAGCTTATCTTTTTTTTGTAAAACAAGAGTAGAAACCAAGTGCAGAAAGAAGTAGAAGCAAGAAGCTAAAAAAGATGACGGTAAAGAAAAGGAAAAAAGTAGCATTAGTAGTTTAGACTTGTCTGATAGCTGAATGGGATGAGGTAAACTTATAAGCACGGTGAAGAGTTGTGCAAGGGGGGGAGAGAGGGAATATAACTGCAATTTTAAAGAAAATGATGCACCAAGTCAACGAGATTTCGGCGGGAAAAAACGACAGATATTGTTTGTGCTGTGGGGAAGAACGACATTCCACTCGTCGAGACTTGAAGTTATTAATTGTTTTCATGATTCGGCCACGTCTTAATGTAGGTAATTTGCACCGCAAGAATGTCTTCATCACAAAGCAGACCAAATAAAGGCCACACACACAGTCTGCACTCATACTGACTACTTTATGTTGTATTAACTTTATTGAAAACGTTATTTTTATTATATCATATGATAACTTATAACTACATAAAAAAAACTTTATTTTTAGATAAATTAATAATTTATACGTTTAAATAATACTTTTTTATGTATGCTGACAATCAGTTTATTTAACAATCAATCATTGAAGCCTAACATGAATGCAAGTCGAAATAAATTAATTTTTCTGTTATACTTTTCTAGCGAAAAATAAAATCTCGTTTTATAAAATAAATAGTTATCAGTACATTAGGCAAACATTTGTAATTTAAATTCCGGATACTTTTCTTCAGCTTACAATAAGATTTTGTATTTTAAAAAGATTCCTTAGAAGTGGGAATTTTTGTGACCACTGTTCTGAACGCATTTCTCCTTATTTTGAATATTACAAATTTCGTTAACTATATATAACAATAACTATAACTTCTAAATAAAATTGCTAATAGAAGAATTTTGCGACAAACAGTAAATTTTGACTTATAAAAATAAATATTATTTTATGTTATCTATATACACGGTTGCACATTTCTTTCAAATACCATTTTTTTATGGTTTTAATAATTAATTATTTTTATTGTTAATTAGCTATTCATTAATGAACATCTATGGATATATATATATCTTTATGTATTGGTAAATAATAAAATACTAAATTTAAAAAAAAAATAAAATCAGTCGCTTAAATTTATGTAGATCCACTAATTTCTGATATGTTAAGGCATTTGTGCAAAAATTAACGGTAATTTTTAGCTTATCTCTCCTTTTACGTTGTTTAATGATTTTTTTAAACATACTTAATCTTTTGCAAAGAGAAAAAGTTTTCCTTTGTAAGAATATTATGATATAAAATGTATATATATATATATATATATGAGTATAAAATTGAGTGCAATTTATAAGTTTATTTTCCTCTTGATTGGATAGAATTAAATATAATAAGATATATTTTACTGAAAAATATTATCTTTATTAATCTCTTGGGTTAACCAATCAACTATACAAACTTATAAATTAAATTCACAACGTTTTACTTACAATTCTCTAAGCTTCCTCAGGTGACAACACACATCATTCAGAATTCTCTTGCATACTAAGTAATTAACTGATCTATCCATCCTAGATAACAGTATGTATCTATTTATATAACCTGATTGCTATTTCCTGTATATTGAAACCTTTACAATATTCAGCAAAGGTTGTATTTTTAATGAAATTATTTATCGAAGAATAAATAATTAAAAAACTGCAAAATATTAATTGCAATTATTAATATTAATTTTAATTAAAAAGAGAATTTACTCGTCGATGGGGTATGAACCCGTCAGCTTGGAGTTTAGCTTATTTTTTTACTTCCTTGTACGAAGTAAAGAAGTATTGTCACCGCGAAAAATTTCGGTTTTCAGATTTCAACGGAAATATCCATTTTGATAATTTCTGCATCCATTTTGACTAGTTTCGGCGTGACGTACGTATGTACGTACTATGTATTCGTATAACTCAAAAACGATTAACCGTAGGATGTTGAAATTTTGGATTTATAACTGTTGTAACATCTAGTTGTGCACCTCCCATTTTGATTGCAATCTACTGAACCAAAAGTGTCCAAAAAAGCTTTTCTTAACTGCAATAATATACCACCATTGAGAGCTTTTCAACGAGAGCTATATCATAAGTGGTACTTATTTTCATTGGTTCCAGAGTTATAGCCTAATAAAATTTTAATTAATGAAATATTTTGATCCCTCAAAAGAAAAAGAAAAAAATAATACTTTTACATGAATATCTCGAATACTGTAGCTAAAACTTTAATCTTAATAAAGCTAATTATTTTCATTCGGATTTGATAACTAGATTTTGAATCCCGGTATTCTTTGGTGAAAAAGCGGAAGGCACATCGGTTCGAATCAGACTTTTTTTTTTTTTTTTTTTTTTTTAATTTAAATATACTGGTTTACAAATAATTATTAACCTCTAATTGTAAAAGAATTTTCGATAAATAACAATTCAATAACAATAAAAAAAATATATGAAAAATATCAGAAGTTATTAATGAGATAAAATTTTATGTGCTTTTCATTTAAAAAAAAAAATGTGTACATATAATTTAATAGGAGTACAAAGATGTCATGTGATGTCCATATCAGATTAAAAAAAAATATATATATATTTATATGATACTTAAGAATTTTGATTTCCCATAGCACGTTCCCATAGTAGGTTTAGTTCGAATCTGTATTTTGCAATATTTAAATTATTTTCTCTTTGAATAACATGAGTGAAAATTCACTGTTTTATTACATCTAAGTAACCTTTAATCAGGCTTAAGAATGATTATTTTTCCTTCTTTAATTTTTTTCTTTTGGTACTTTATTTTTATTTAAAAAAATTATTTTGATTTTTATAATTTTTTATTAATCTGGGATAATGAAACTATTTTCAATAAAATTATTAAAAATATTCATTTTTATTTATTTATTTTTAATAAGCACATCCAGTGTCGTGACACGCCTTTGCTCCGTAAATCGGATAAGATGAAAAAGAATCATTTTTGATATGTTTACCACGTTTACTTTAATATCAAATATAAAAATTAAAACATTTACAATTTTTTTTTTTAGTTTCATTAGTATTAAATTTTTTAACTAAATATTCAATGCCATGAAAAATTATTTAAAAAAAATTAAAATAACATCTACATATATAAACCAAAATCGATAGAAATATTATTAAATTAATCATGAAAGGATTACCTTACAATTACAGAAAAGGGATTTGATACCTAGTTAAAAATCTGCCACATTTTGATATATTTTATTTTTTATTAAACTTCGAAAATAGTTTGTATGGACTTTATTCGTATAATTTTATGCAGAATCAGATTCTCTACATTATTTGTTAAAAATTTATGTCTTTATTACACATTAAATAAAGTTATTTTACGGAAAACATAAAATACTGTGTTTTCGACCCTAATCTTTTGTCTTGCATCCCAGTTTTCTTGAAAACTCCTTAATATATAGTTCCGGAACCTATTTTTTTCAAATTTCAAATTAGTTTTCACATAAAACCACTAAATTTATCCTTTAACATGGGCAGTCTGGCTTAATTTTACCGAAACCGTAGAAATAAGTGCGAATTCTTTCGTCAACCGACACTCAATAACAAATGTTTCCGAACCGATGTTCATATCAACTTTATTTTTTATTTTCACCAGTAGAACAAATCCTGAAAATTTATTACATTCTTCTTGAATCACTCTATAAAAACCTTTTAATTTTTGATATTCATAAATTTTATTTCAATTGACTGAGTGAACAACACATCCCTCAAAATCTAGATTGTCTCCTTGTTCGGAATAAAGTAAGTTATTAAGCAGGCTATTTGTAAATGCAATAATTTATTGAATTCTGGGGTAAAGTGAAGGACAGTACTTTCTGATTCAATCATGTCAAAATTATACTGCCTCGTTATGATACTTAAACCAGGAAATCAAATGCAACAAGCTATTAACTTTAACGAAGTAGTTTCTAGATAAGAAAATAGTGTCACCATTTTTCTTTTTTTTCTAAAGTAATCATAATTGTTGTTTTAAAGACTTAATTCTTCTGTAATGTTTACAACGGCTATACACCTGAAAATCCTTTAATATCGTATTATACACAATTTATTTTTTTATTATTTTATCGATGATCTGAAAATAAGTTTAAAAAAATTAATATTTTCTGATACTTATGTCTTAATAGGTTGGTGAATATTTATGACTATTTAAAATACCGGTTCCCTGTTGACAAATAATATTCATTTTTAAATGGGAAATGGTTTATCTTTACACACGACGGATATTTGCGTTTGGGGTAACGGGTTGTGTGTGTGTGTGTGGCGCGCGCGCGCGCGCGAATCTGTTAACATTTTCCTCAAAAACTACTGGACCCATTTCGATGCGGGTTTTTTACATTACATAGGTATCACCTCATTGCATTAGATAGGAATCACCCCAGAGAAAGTTCTTAGATTCATTTTACGGTTATAAGTCGCTGCAGTTATGTTCCTTCAAAATGGTATCGTGAGTTTTTAAAATGTTCAATTTTATCACTTGTTAAGATAAATTAGGTAGCCCGATTTCAAACAAATTCTATTTTGCGTTACCTGTCAGTTATTTTTTATAGTATTGATATAAAGAAAAAAAATCGAAATTCTCATTTTCTCTCTCTTTCTTTCGACCAATTTTTGAAAGTTTATAATTCATATATAGAGCTATCAACAAATATCTATAATTTTTCAAAATAATAGACTCCGAACCTAAAATGAAGAAACGTTTTTGAGAATTTTCAATTTTTTTTTTAGCCTAAGGGATGTAGATTTAGATAACTTTACTTAGACTGATTTGTTTATATGTAAATATTTTTAGAAACATTTTCTAAAAAATTATTCCCCGCCTCAAAAAATATATATTCTGTTTATTTTTGTTTTTGTTTTTTTGCTCTTACTCTTTTAATTTTTATTATTAATACCCTGGAAAATCATGCAGTACTTTGCCAAATTTTTGCAATTAAATATCAATATCTATCACTGTAGAATGTAATGATATATGTATAAATATGGCTTAATTACTAGAAATGGTGTTATTTTAAAGCAATTAGTTAATTCAGTATAATTGTGCCTTATTTAGCGTTAATTTACGCTATCCTATTATTATTTAATATAACAGACTGTAACTAGACAGTTTATGCAGAATTAGCCAGAATATTACATAATTAATATTACCTAATAAGGCAGGAAAACAAACAATAACAATACACTGTGAATGAAAGCGTATGTGCGCGCATGTGAGTGAGTGCAGCCTGTATAAATGTTTCAACACAAGTAGAATAATAATTTTATCAGTTTTATAATATTGTTATTACCTATTATGTTTGTAAAATAAAATCATTTTTATTTAATTATATATATATATATATATAAGTTAACAATTACGATTTATTAAAGGAAATTGTATCATTAACGAATTTATCTCATACTCTCATTCTTTCGGTTCAGTTTTCTATTCCAGATGTATTTTCTAAAGCGGGACACAAGATTTCTTTTCATTCGTTAAGTTATTATCAATCAAGAAAGGTCTTTTCAAGATCCTTCATATAAACTGTTGAAGCATATGGTACTGAAAATATAAAAAAGGTTCTACTAATTGTCATTAATATTAAATCCTTCTTCTCATTCCTAAAAATGACTTTCGGTACATGTAGAAATGAAAAAAAGAATTTCTAAACATTAAAAAAATAATAATTTCTGAAAGTTTTATAACAGTTTTTATAAGAAAATTTCAAATAGGAAATAAATCTAGTCTCCTTGATTATCAGATATTGTATGGTTTTCTTTCTCGTTTTTTATTTTATAATAATACATAAATAATTTATTTATTCTTATTGGTGGCGCAAGACCGTGATTATGTTCTTTCTGACATCGCTTTTTTTCATTTTTTAAGCAGCCTACTTTATTATTCATTTCATAAGTTATTAAGATTAATTATATTATGGAATAATTTAATAAAAACGCTCATTAATGTAAAATTTTACTTAATTTTTACGTAAATCAAATACCTTTTTGGCTAATCTAGAGTTTCTATTGAAGTTTTAGTTAATTTCAATATTTTGTTTAATTGATTTCAATGTAGATCCTCAAGAAAAAAGTATATACATAAATTAAAACGAATTCTGATCTATTTCCATTAAAAAAATAAATATGTATGCAGTTTCAGAAAAGGAAAATTTATTCTAAATAAAAAAATTATTTTTTACAATTAATAACGATCTAAAGTTAAGAATTAGTGAAAATTTTAATAGGTTATTTAGGCAAATTTAAAATTTTTATTTTTATTCGCAATATAACAAAGATAATTACAGAGTAAATTAAAATGTACTAGATAAAATAAAATTTTTCATGTCCTAGTCGAGAATGAACCCTGGGCTAGGGCCTACATCCGAACTCTATTTGGTATTGGATATAAGCACATTACCGTCTGTGTAATCAAGATAATATTTAAAATTCTTAAAGAAAATTATATTATTTTTTAAATTATATGTCAATTAAATATAATTTTTTTAATTTTTAATTTGGCAATTTGAATTTTAATCAGTAAAAAATTTCAATATCAGTAAAACTTAGTGGGAGTTTGTACTCTATCCAAGTTAAATGCGTAATAAGTTAATTGAAAAAAAAAACAAAACATAATTTATTCAAATTTAATATTATTTTTTTAATGTAAGCACATTAAATTAATAGGAGATAACATTTTATTACATGTTTGTCAAGGAGAGTTGTATAACCTAAGGCAAATAAACTGATTGTCATGATAAGTTTAATTTTATCTTACCGTAATTGATATTTTAATTTAAAAAAATTGTAATTGATTTTTACAACTTGTAAATTGACTTGAATTGTTTTATTGTAATATTTAATTTTATTTTTTAAATGTTTATCTACTAAATAAATTCTTTTGGATATGTTTGACACCATAAATACAAGAATAGATCAATTACTTTTCTTCTAACCAGAAAAGAACTTTGTAATAAATATTAATGTATTGAACCTTATCTCTCACGTATATCTGGTGTAACATTAATTTTAAAAATCCAGTGATTCAAAATAGAAAAAGGGAAAATACATAAAAAATTGCATTAGGTGTAATTCGATTATATAGTTACGATAATTAGAATTAAAATGCATTTTTAATTAATTAATTGCCTTACAGTAACAAATAATATCGTTTTCTTAAACTAAAAGTAACATAAAAACTTCATTAATAAAACATTAGCTTAAAATTAATTTGTGTGTAAACATAATCAAATCGACAAATTTATGAATTTTATTTTTTAACTAATTACTTACATGATTTGTAAGCATTATACGCAATGCATTTAAGAATTTAGCTTAGTTAAGCATTTAGCTTAACTACCTATTTACCTTATTTTAAATTATATCAGCATTAAATAATTACCACTCGCTGGCCTCCGTGGCGCGAGTGGTAGCATCTGGGCCTTTCATTCGGAAGTCCTGGGTTCGAATCCCGGTCACTCATGACATTTTTCATACGCAACATTTCCATATCCCACGCACAAGCTTCAAGCGTATGTGGCAATATCATCAAGCAAAGAAAAAAAAGATAATCATTTTCAATTATTATACGTGGTTATTAAAAAAGGACTTTACAATTTTAAAAGCAAGTAAAAGTTGAATTAGGTAACTTACAGATTAGGTTTTTGTCTCATTTCATAGAAAATCACATCGTTTTGACTCACGTAGTTCATTGGTACCGAATTCGATTACCAGCGCTGTCACCAGTGTTGTTATAGATGCATATACTGATACGGAACGTGCTCACTGTCTGTTTTGGTTTCACGATTTGCAGTCAGCAACTGCAGTTCAACGTAATTTTAGTAGAGAGTACGATAGAGAGCCTACTATTAGATATGCAATTTACTCTTGGCAACAAATCTTCGTTGAGAGAGGTTATTCTTTTAAACATATAAAATCATCAGGTCACCACGCACTGAATAGCAGCTGTGAAATAGCAGCTCTGAAGATGCTGTGGAATAACTCGAAAGCCTTGCACAGTCTGCAGAAATCAATTCGACGTTTGTCACATGAGACTGGCATTCCACAAACGCCTGTTTGGCGAGTATCACGTAAACGATTGCACTTGAAGCCATACAGACTAAAAATTGTCCATGGTTCAATATATTTCAGGTGATGAGAAAATAGCTCGGCTGCAATTTTGTGAGGAAATTGCAGACAACGATACATGTATAGATAATGTAATTTTTAATGTTGGGTCAACGTTTCACATCAGTGACAAGATGACCACCCACAATTGCCGAATATGAGGTAGCGAAAACCCTCATGAAACATTGTAACACATTCGTGGGAGCCCTAAAGCATTTTTTCCTAACAAACAAAGTCTGTACGGCCCGTTCTTCTTCCAGGAGGCAACCTTAAATGGTATCGTTTATGTTGAGCTTCAAAATTTTCTACTTCATCAGTTAGACGATGATGACTAAGATAGACGTCATTACTATCAGCAAGATGGGCCACCATCTCCCTACTGTCTAGAAGTCAGAGCTTTTCTTGATACTCGATTCCCAGGTCGGTGGATCGCTCTCCAGATTTGAACCCGCTAAATCTTTTTTTGTGGGGTTTCATTAAAGATCGGGTTTATGTACCGCCTTTGCCTGCCAATCTTGTTGAGCTAAGACTTCGAATTAACGTCGCAGCTGCAGAGGTAACGCCCGACTTGCTAGCTTCTGGAATGAAATTGACTTCAGGGAGGATGTATGTCGCATTACAAATGGAAGCTAAATCGAACCTAAGTGAATGTTGGATAAAAAACTTGATGTTTTTCTATGAAATGAGATCTCAACCGAATCAGTAAGTTATCTCAATAAATTTGTATATGCTTTTTTTTTTAATTGTGAAGTCGTATTTGAAGCACCAGCTATTTAGAATAAACATACACGTCTTTATCAAAAAAAGTTTTTTATCCATAAATCTCCTTAACAACCTTTAAAATAAATTAAGTTATTGTCTTAATCCAAAACTGTAAAATATGGAAAAATACATGAGTGAAAAATGTACATCCAAGTAAAACCATATTCAACAGTATAGAAAGAGGTGAACAGATTTATTTTCGAAAGTTTATTTGAGATCATTATCCACTATGTGTAGTATTTTAAATCAGTCTTGAGATATATTTGAACCAATAAACCTTTATTTAGAAAATCAGTTCTATGCATGAAACAAATCCTTACTACCTTTGTACATTGCTAATATTTTATATTAATAAAAAAACAAGTTCAGATAATTTGGTAATTCAGACAAAGTTTATAATTTAATCTATTCTATTTTTGCTTTTTGCATTATAGTAGCAATAAAACTTAAAGATTATAATTGTAACTTATTTTATTTTTAAATCTAAATTTTCATGAATTCGTAAAATAAATTATATTAATTGAAGATCAAATGAAATTGACTGTATTTAGACGTACAATTTTGATATTTACTTGTGAATATTACGAGTAAGTACTATTCTGATCAGTTAGTTACGAGTTTTTTACGAATCAGTTTTTTAAATTAAAAAAAGGAAAAGAGAATAAAATATAAAACACAAGGCGGTTTGTACAGGCAACTTAGAAAAGAGATTATATCATTGTAATGAATGAAAAAATGATTGCTAATAAAATTACAGGAAGTAAAAATTTTTATCGTCATATAATTTGTGAAATAAAGCCGCACATTTTTAAACGCTTATCAATACCACATTTCTACCAGTGTCACTTAAAACTTAGTTCAACATGTATAAATAAAATCTAAAAAAGTATTACTATTTGCTTAGTAAGTTTATTTTTAATTGATGATTAAAATGAAAACAGAATCACTACTTCCACGAGATGTAGCCATTTTTTTTTTTTTTTTTTTTTTTTTTTTGTTAGTGTTGTGTTATGGTCATCTGTCATAAATTATTGAAAATTAAAATCACCTAAATTATATAATTAAATTTAATTTCCTTTTGACAAATACCTACGAATAATCATTTATTTCATTAATTTAAATATATTATTTAAAAAATAATACCAACTACTTAATTAAAATACTTGATATTAAAAATTTAAGTGTTTAACATAGATATTTCTGTTGAAATTTAAATAAATGTGTGTGTGTGTGTGTGTGTGTGTGTGTGCGCGCGCCTGCGCGCGTGTGTGAATACATATCATTTTAAAACATAATTTTCACAAATTGTTACTTTTGTTCCATTAATGCTTTTAAGCACACAGGAAATGTTTTTTATGAAAAGTGAAAGTTAGATACATATTTCTAATACGTATTTGTACATATTGTTGGTCTCTCTGGCTAGATCATTCATACAGTTCCAAAATATTCCCCCTTCATATTATGATCAGTTTCATAATTTTTCACAGGCAGCCTATTAACTACTATCCTTTTAAATATATCAGGTTAAGAATAACTTAAGAAGATAGGGTGGAAAAACTACATTTTTTATTTTTAGCTAATACTAATGAATACTGGTTGTCAATGTTTTTAGTTTGCGTACAACCGTACTCGATGTATGTGAAACGATAGGTGCCAGTCGAACCGCCGGAAATTATATATTTAAATATAATTTATTATGTTTTTGCATTATTCTTTGTGTAAAATAACAACATACCTATTGTTTCATCTCCTAGCCTAAGCTTGAAGTGTTATATATATGAGTGTTTATATATGAGTATATATGAGTGTTAATATATGAGTGTTTCACTCATATATTCTGTTGAATCGGACCCAAAATTTTCTACCTTACATTCAGTAGGATTTGTTTTTTTTTTAGTTAGAAAAAAATTCTCAATTTAGTTTAACAGTGATCATAATGAACCTCATAAAGTTCCTCTTAGATAGAAAAATTAATGTTTTTAAAGGATTTAAAGAATGTATAACATTAGAAAAACAGCTGTACTTATGATAAAATGATGTAACTTTTGTACTAAATGATTTTATATTCCGGAATTAGTAAATTTAACATATTTATTTAGCTAAAAAAGTAAAAATCTAATTAAGACACACTCAACAGAAGGAAGTATATTAATATATCAAATTTTATGATAAAATAAGAGGTGGAAAATACATATATATTTAGCCGGTATATAAGGTAAAGGCTCTGTTTTAGAAATAACCTTTGTAGGGTATATCGGTAAAGGGAAGATTAGATGGAACGACCATTATTATTGCCCTGAAAAGTAATATAAATTGTTAAATATGTACTTAAGTAATTACAGACTGATAAACAATTTCGATTATTGTATTTTTTTTATTATAAGGGCTAGAAATAACTTTTTTAGCATTTAAAATATACATTAAAACTGACCGGGATGTTGCAACCCAAACCTTAATGTTAAAATTCTATGATATCGATTCGGTAGCGAAAATCTTTATAAATTCATGCTAACGAAAACGACCTTTTCGTTTAAATATATGTCGTATCTATATATGTCGTATCTTGGGTTAAATGTTCAATATTTATTAAATTTGATCGATCATTTTATTCTTATAACTGCATTGGTTCAGCAAATAAAAGTAAACATTTTAAGACCATTTTATAAAGAATAATGATGGTACAAAGCAAGAGGAAAAGTTTTTATTCGCTCTTAATATAAGCTAAATACTGTTTTATCAAAAGAATATTAGCAAACGACATAAAAAAAAATTGAACAAGGATATGAAAACTCCTTGCTTCTTTTTCCTATTCCAATCGGATCGGCGTCTAGTATCATAATAGTAATTAAAAAAAAAAAAACTGTCAAAGTTCACGTAAAAGTAAAGTAAGGAAATGGTTAAACGCGGCATGAACACTACGTCATACGAAAGCTGTGAACCACTCCATTGTTTATCCCACACTTTTTTCATTGATAAGGTAAAAGTAAAATAAAAATTTATTACTACCACCCTCAACAGTATTAGTAATTAAAGATTTTTAATAAATTTTAATTAATTAAAACACAGATTGCCTTAAAAGTCAATAATTCTAGATGTTATATCGGTGTTTATTACGATGTCGGAATATGGTTATGATCGCGTAATTTTTTTTATCTACAACTTAATATTGTAGGAGGTTTTTCATCGTGGAAACAATACTGTTTTATGTATACACGTTTATTTAATGTAACTCAATATTCTATGATTCATACATTATTTTGTTAACATACAGTAGTGTTTCATCCATAGGTAATAATTGTATTACCAATAGGTAATTGTATTATTGTATTTATTAGAACAGGCATTATTTTGTATGAGTGTGAAAAAAAGAGAAGGTAAATAATATACACATTCAAGTCTATTAATTACGTTTGGTCTTGGTCTGTTGAACGCCACATCATATCTACTGTGTATAGTCATCCGCCCTCGCTTAGAAAAAAAAAAAATATCACACTTCACTTCTGTTCACAATAGCATAAGGCTGAGTCACTGCAAAAACTGTTCCAGTAATTCACGTATTCACACTGTATTCATTATAAAAGTAAAATGTTATTAAACCGCTCAACTTTTTAAAATATATTTAAATGTATTATATAACGTTAAAAGTTTTTCCCATAATATTTATTTATGAGCGAGTGTGTGTGTATGTGTCGCTTTCCGGTTTTCCTTAAATTACTTGAATGGATTATATAAAGTTTTGTTTTTACACGTTATAAATTTAATTAAAAGATTCCATTCATGGGATTTTCTTTTTTTCATTGCCTTTGTTGAATAATCATTTCTTTAGTAAAGTTATTATTTATTTTTACTATGTAAAATAGCTGTTTTTTTTAGTCTATATTTATATTGTGAAATTTATTTAAAATTATTTAATTAATAATAGCCATTGAATTACACAAAATCATTAAATTTCAATAATTATCGATTAACATATAAACTTAACTAAATTCTGCTCTTAAATCAAAACTTTTTTTTAGTCACTTTTCCACTAATCCTTTGTAATACTAGCATGGCTACTGTCAAAATTAATCTCTTTTCTTCATTTAAGAGACTCACAGAAGTAGGATTGCAATATACAGATGGAATAGATATGGTTTTATTTATTTATTTTTCAGTTTCAGGCTAAATGATTCCGTATGATTTCATAATGTTCATCTTCTTATAATGAAAAGATAATTCTTTACATTATAAGATATGACCTTTAAGACCATTTATGACCATTTTAAGATATGATCCTTTTTCTCATTACCTGTATCTAGAATACCTGAACAACTGTTAATCATTTAATTTATGTAATTAATAATTATTTATTAGTATTTATTTGTAGACCAATGTTGATTATATTAAAGTTAAGTGTATTTAAACTTCGTACTGTTTGTCCTATGTAAAACTAAAAGCAAATAAATATCAGGTTAATATCTGTTTTTTGTTGTTGTTGTTGTTCTTCTTCTTCTTTATAATTTCTTGTTTTGTAGTCTCTTCTACAATTTGCTTCAGATCTTCCCTTCTATCTTTATACTCTTTTAGAAATTATTTTTAATTGAATTTTAACAAGATGAGAAAGCTATCTAATTCGTTGCGAATTGCTTGAATGTAATATCATCCTAACAACTCTTTCTGAAAGAGAATTTAGATTTTTCTTTCTGTGTGCCTTTTTTTTAATTTTCCTTACTTTGATAAAAATATTAGAATTTTACATTAAAAATATGATCATCTTTCATTAATTATAATCCATGTGTCAGATGTATGTGCAACTAAATATTTTTATATATTTTAATTTTTGTGACCTGAATCACAAAAATTTACTTGTGAATATTTACGCATTAGGTTGGTTAGCACCTCTTTTTACACAATTTCTCTAATTTCAATCTTGCAATTAATCTTCGTTTCGCAGCTAGATAAAATATCTAAATCCCTCAAGTTTATTCCTCTTATTTTTGTTAATTTTTTAAAATAATCTTCTAGTATTAGCTGTAGGGATATTAATATAATTATTTTTTGATTACGTACCTTAATATACGCTTGTTTTATTAACATGCATAATGGGAAATAAAAAAAAAATAATAACAGATAATGTATACGAGTTCATCGTAGTGTGAGCATAAATTTTAACAGTCTTTAAAATTAAAGAATTTCGTTAAATTGATGAATAAGTCAATAGATATACATTTATTGGATCCTAAGAAATGATGAACTTCGGTAAATCATTTATCCACTCAAGAAGAGGAGAAAACAGATCACCTGATTTAAAATATATGAGGTTTGTAAATAAAGTAATGAGAATGGTTTAGAAAACCATTTTATTTACAATCCAATTATACATGGACTCTATCACCTTCGAAACAGTTCCATTGGGGAGCCACGCAACGCTTCAAACGGTTTTCCCACTTTTCATAGCCGTGTTGGAACTAGGAAACCGGAATATCCGGCAGATGGTCGGTTATATTTTTTTAATGTTTTTTACTGTTCCAAAATGGTGTTCTTTGAAGTGTTATTTTTTATAGTCGGATACAGGAAAACGTCGCAGAAACTCAAGTAAGGTGAATAAGGTGGTTCATGAGACCAGACATCAAAAACAACTGGATGCTGCATCACGACAATGCACCTTGTCACACTGCACTCTCAATTAACGAGTTTTTGGCAAAGAAAAATATTCCTGTAGTTCCTCAACCACTTTATTCACCTGACTTGAGTCCCTCCAACATTTTCTTGTTCCCGACTTTAAAAAAACACCTCAAAGGACTCCATTTTGGAACAGTAGAAAACATTTTTAAAAATGTAACAAACCATCTGTAGGATATTCAGGTTTCTGAGTTTCAATACTGCTATGAAGAGTGGGAAAACCGTTTGAAGTGTTGCGAGGCTTCCCAAGGGAACTATTTCGAAGATGATAGAGTCCATGTATAATTGGATTGTAAATAAAGTGTTTTTCTGAACCAGTCTCATTACTTTATTTACAGACCTCGTAATTTTAGATTTAGTGATTCTGATTAAATTTTTTCGTTCAATTTCTGGGTTACCAAGAGTAAATTAGTTTAATCTGTTTTATTATTGTAATATACTAGTAACTAGCGGCAGTGGCACGGAAGCATTGTTGTGTCAATGTCAGACAATATTCAAATGAGTTTTGGATACAATTAAACTCATTAAAAATTCATCTTCAGTAGTCTAAGTTCCTTACATACGCTATTAAAATATTTACTTAAGCTCTACAAAGTCATTGTGTACGTTTTTGTACACGAGTAATTTTTATATCTATCCTTCACAAATTTCCTAACACAAATAAATTAATAATTAGTAACCTAAGTAATAAATTTCTTCACATAAAATACTTACATGCCATACAATAAACTGTGATTTTTTTTATCTTATTCGCTTTGATATCTAATAATCATTCTTAGAAAGTTAATTGAAATTCTTTTATTTGTCATGCATAATTTTATTAACTTTTTATGATTCTAAAGAGATCTAGCATGTAAAGTGGTCTCATTCTTAGAAAGTTAATTGAAATTCTTTTATTTGTCATGCATAATTTTATTAACTTTTTATGATTCTAAAGAGATCTAGCATGTAAAGTGGTCTTTAAACGCTTGAAATAGGGAAACGGAGGTAGAATGGTGGCTTCTTCTGCCACCATTATTTATTTTCAGCCGAAATTTGAAATGGAATTTAAGGGAACGTTTTTAGTAACTTTGATAAAAATTATTAAACTAAGAATAAAGTTTTTGGCGCTTTGTTAGATTATAAACTTTTTTTACGCGCTTTCCAAACAAGCCCGATGACTTGTCTAACGTCTGAAGCCGGCATAATGCCGTTTTAAAAGAGAGATTCTACTCTTAAGATATGCAACAAATATATGGCCCTATCCTACTCACATAAATTATAAATCTTTAAACAATAATCATGTGGTTTTTTTATGTACAATCTATTCCAGACTAGTCGCAATATGGTACTGTGAATTAGTAATTAAATACGAAATTGCTTTGTCTGATACATTAGCAATGTTAACAAGAGAAATAGTTCCATGACTTTTTCTCAGCCTGACAAGGTTAGATTTCCCTAAGGAAAAAAAACAATCCAGCAATTCCAGCAAGAATTTTCTTCAATCTTCAGTAGCTATGAAAAATATCCGAAAATTTAGCTCACCGCTGTGTAGCGGTGAGCTAAATTTTCATATGAACTCCAGAGCATGCAGGTAACACACGGGGTTGGTCTAGTGGTGAACTCGTCATCGCAAATCAACTGATTTCGTAGTCGAGAGTTCTAAAGTTCAAATTCTAGTAAAATCAGTTACTTTTATACGGATTTGAATACTAGATCGTGGATACCGATGTTCTTTGGTGGTTTCATTTACATTCATACATATCATCTTCATTTATCCTCTGAAGTAATACACTTCGGTGTAACGGTGGTTTCAGAGGCTAAACACAAAAAGAGAGAAAGAGAGATGGCATACTGGTTATCTTAGGAAATGAAAGTGTATATGAAGCCGCCAGAATGGCAAAAAACTCTAAGAATACGAACATAATTCCAATTCGAATGGCAGACGGCAAAAATCGTCTAACCAATATTATCAGAAAGATTAATGAATGGAGAAGTTTATGCATTAAACCGAATTCGGTAAAAATTACTATGAATTGAGAGTGATGCAAAACTGATTCACTCTGAGCAAGTAGTGTTGACAAGACTAAAGATCGGTCACACACGAATAACAAATTCATACATGAATTAAATAATAATTTAAACCGCTCACTGTTAAGAATTTACTTGAAGAGTGTACAATGTACGAAAACCTCAGAAAAAAGTACGGATTAAGAAATGATGTTGTTGACTTGGAAAACGGTAAAGAAGTAGTTGCTTACCTTCATGCCACCGGATTATTAAACCAGTTTTTAATTAGCCTTCGGTGAAATAAAGATTTGTGTTATATTTGACTGCGGATCTCCTGTTTGACACTCCTTTTCACTTGAGCATAGGGTTTCTTTTATAATCTTTTCGTATTGTCTAGCAATTTATTTAAATGTTTTTAATGTTATGTTTTTTAAAATTTAAATAAGGGTATGGCGTATTTAAATACACCGTTACAATCTTATGGATGATTTTATTTTATTTTTAAATAATCTGATTAGGATTAATAACCTAGAATAAGAAGTAGACGCCCAAATATTTCAAAAAAAAATATAAAAAATAAACTTTAACTTACCTTAATTAAAAACAGAGCAAGTTCTTTATAGTGGACTCAAAATCCTTTTCTTCAAAATCTAAAACATAAAATATAATAATTATATAATAATACACATAAAAATAATATAATAACGATATTATTTTTTTTAAATAATTCATTAAAATATAATATACAAAAAAAAAAAATATAAAGATTTAATAACTAATATTTATTTATAATTACTTTATATATAAAAAAATACATTTTATTCTTTTCATGGTTTAATCTTAAAGTTTTCAAGGTTCAGTCATAAAAAATGGGTTGGGTATTTTACTTTTATTCATAATTTATTTAATTCAATAATTTGTATTCCTAAACACGAATCATCTGTTATAATATTAATGTGAAACATGTGTATTTTTTTATTGTAATTAAAATATGGGCATTAGTAACTTAAGTGAGGATTCCTGGCACATTGTATTCAAACACTTTCATTTTTACTACAAATAAAATATGTATTTTAAATAATGAGTTAAAAGAAATTAGATTAATTTTGTTTTTGTTTCTATACACACCAAAGCATTCGTGCGTGTGTATAAAAGTAATACCGTACACTTTTCTTCGAAAAGTCTGTAAGAAAAACTAGATGTGCATTTCATAGTTAAACTATCATCTTCAAACAAAGCTGAAGAAATTATTTAAAATCGATGATAAAAAATGAAACATAAAAAATGGTTAAACTAAAACTATCAAGAAAAAAGCATTGAATGACAAACAATTTTTTAAGTATATTTATAAAATTAAGAATTATCTACTCAAAAACTTCAAGGAATTTCCAGTCTCAAATTCTCCAACTCCAGTACGGGTGAAAGTATTGTGTTGTTAATTAACCTTTTTCTTCCGTTTTGGACGAATGACAATCCTTTTAGGATTAAAAAAAAACACCATGAAAGATTACGCTATTGAACATATCGAGAGTAATTATATATTAAAAAAATTTGTACCTAAAAATGGCTTAGTTGGCAAATCGGATGCGAAATTTAAACATATCTTTAAGTATGTATGCATAAGGAATAATATATATGGCTGTGAAATGTTAACTGAAATTGTCAAATAGAAATGAATACAAAATAATAAAATGTCGATAGTGGGTGTATCGATACTGTTATGGAATAAGGAAATGTTGATGAATTAGCAAAATAAAATACGATGAAAACTATTAATATAAACATCATAAATTAGGTTATGTCGTCCTCTATTTGTTAAGGCCTAGATTTATTTAGTTGATAACTACTTGTTTATAGGATGCAAACAGTTATATTTTCTTCGAACCACATAATGGAAAAATGTTTTATACATCAGTAAAACTTGTTTTGTTTGTTTTATTTTGAATTACAGTTTACCGGTATATGAAGAAAACTAGTAATAAATATGGAAAATTATTCACACAAAGAACAACATTGTAGTTGTTTACTCGACTTTGCCATTATATTTGTTTAGGGAATGAATAAAAAACGAGTGTTAAGTATGTCTAAGATCAGACAGAACTTAAGATATTTAATAATGTCCAATTTTTTTTTTTTTTTTTTGCTTTCACTTATGTTAATTATCCATTTATGAGTACATATATAAAATATAATGTTACAACTGGACGGGAAGGTCAACGTTTAAATAAAAGCTAAAGGATAGCTCTTTTGATAAACAGGTGGAATATTTTTTGCCTAATTCATAAAAAAGATTTTAATCAACTAATTCAATCATTACTAAACAAAACTTACAATAAAGTTTAGTTTAATACCGTGTAATAGTTTCCTGACATTGGTGATTATGATAGAATTTTTATTGTAATATTATTATTAAAAGTTTAAATAAACTAAAGAGCTTTTAGAACTGGCGATGTGGCGGCCAGGTCAATGTTATTGCAGGTGTAACGGAGACCTTTCCGTTGTCCACATGCCCCCTGTGATGGCAAGCATGGAGCAATGGTGCCCATGTATGTCGGTGCATGGGAGCTCTGAAAGCTTCGGTGAGTAGGAGCCTGGAGTCAGTGCAGAAATTGCGCATCCGCTCTCTGCCAGGACATATGCCGGTTCCACCAGAGTACCGGATCGGACCTCCAAGGTTAGTAGCCCTGGAGTGGGGGTGTACCCCGGCGGCTATCCTTGCTACAGAAGGGATAAATGTTCATGAATATTGAACAAACTAACGTGGCAGAGGGTGCACGTAAACACCCTCGTTTAGAAACCTCCGATTCGCCACAAGGGAAGAGGAAAAAGAGCAAGGAGTCAGATAAAATCAAGAGAGATGCTGACAAAATCAGTAAAGAATTGAGAAAGTCGTTGTTTGGAAACATTGCTCCCAAACCAAGATTTTTAATTATTACAAAGGAGAATGGAAACTTTCAAAAAGTTAGTCCATTCTTAATCGCTAGAGAGATTACTAATTGTGCTGGTGGTCCTGTCAAGGAAATTCGAAAAACTTTTAATGGATTGCATGTCGAAACCATCAACGACATGCAAAGCCAGAAAGTTCAGGCGTTGAAGAAGATCGGTGAATTTGCGGTTTATGTCCAACCGCATAGCACACTTAACTCACCCGGAGGAGTTGTTTGTCGCGATCTTCTTAATTGTACAGAAGAAGAAATTGTACAAGAAATGTCGAGTCAGGGAGTGACTCAGTGTCGCAGACTTACCTTGCGGAGAAATGGTGAAGTTGTTCCTTCGGCCTCGCATGCTTTAACACTTAATAGGCCGAACCTTCCTGAAAAAGTACGAGCTGGCATCCATCGGCTTAAATGTACGGGCATTCATTCCGCAGCCGACTAGATGTTTTAAGTGTCAACGATTCGGACACACAGCAGCTAGATGTGAAGCGCAGGAAATATGTATATGTGGAGAGAAAACACATGAGGGTGACCCATGTAAAGACCCTCCAATCTGCGTTAACTGTAAAGGGCACCACAACTGTCGATCTAGGAACTGCTCAGTATACAAATTAAAAAGAGCCATTCAGGAAGTTAAAACGCTTCAGAAGGTCAGTTATCCTGAAGCGAAGAAAATTGTTAAACAGCGTACACCTCGACCATCGACTTCTTGTGCAGAAGCAGCGGTTGCCCCTACCACATATAAAATTAATGTGGAGCAGTTGCTTAACACGATGGCACCAAGTCTTGCGACAATGATTAAAAGAATCATTTATTCAAAGATTGAGTCGACTCATCAGAGAAAACAAAGTAAAGATGAGAAGGCTCATTCCCGGACTGACGCCGTTGACATGAGAGACGCACCAGCGCAGTTTAAAAACCAGCCAAACCTGCGATTGTAAAGCTACCAACTGACGTAAATATTAAAAATCTTGACTTATCTGATAAAGAGAAACAGATCACTCCGTCGTGTAGTCACAAACCTAAAGAAATTGTGACAAGAAAATCCGAGTCTACCGAAATGGAGGTGCAAGTTATTATTGAAAAAAACACCAGACGCAGATGATATAAAAACTGGAAAAATGGAGCCTACAAAAGCTCAAAGAACAGCTTCAGCGAGAGCATCTATTTCAGCTGGACCCAGCACTGCAGTAGAGATAGAATCCAGCTCATCAGCCGCCGAAAGTGCATCGCTTGGTAGTTTAGATTCCATAGCAACGATGCTAACAGCACCAATGAAGCTTTCATCATCTGATGTAAGCCGGCGAACGTCATTGGCATCAGAAAGAGAAGACGATGCCATGTCCGAGGCCTCAGACACACTGTCATCGGAAGTTGAGGGCGTTTGCAGAATGGAAAAACGCAAGAAAGGATGGCCGAAAGGAAAGCCTAGGCGGCAATTTTTGAATTTGAAATTGTAGAAGAATGTTAAATTTTGAACATTTTTTGATTCGTGAGAATGTGAATTATTGAACCTTTTTTTTTTCTTCTTTTGTTTTGAAGTGGGATGAGGCTAATGACCAATGTAGTCGATGCACCTAAAAACCTCAAAAAAAAAAGAAAATAAACTAAAAAAATCTGATGTGGACACCACATGACTTCCGTGTACGCCTATTAAATTACATATACATATTTTTATAGTAGATAACATTTTAATTCACTAATAACTCTAATAACTTCTGATTTTTTTTAAATATATTTTTTTATTGTTATTATTGAATTATTTATTAAAAAAAAAATTTTACGATCACAGGTTAATAATTATTATTAAATCAATATATTTAAATTAAAAAAATGTCTAAAAAAAAAGAAATGAAGAACTGCCTTTCCCTTGTAAGATCAAAATATTTCATTAATTAAACGTTTATTTGGCTATAACTCTGGAGCCAATGAAAATAAGTACCGCTTATGATACATCATTGAAAAGCTCTCACTGAGGGCTTATTACTGCAGTTAAGAAAAAGTCCAAAATCCAATTTTTTGGATCACGTACGTACATACGTCACGCCGAAGCTAGTCAAAATGGATTTAGGGGTGGTCAAAATGGATACTTCCGTTGAAATCTGTAAATCAACATTTTTCGCGATCACAATACTTCCTTTACTTCGTACAAGGAAGTAAAAAGGTTTTGAAAATTGCAAAATATCTATATTTTTAAACTCTGATTGGTCCCCCATCACCATTATTGCCCCAAATTATATTTTTTGGCAAGTTGAGCTACTACTATGCTTAGGAAATCATTAAAAAAATTAGTTAAAATGATATAAATAAAAATATAGCTTTTTTTTATTTTTAGGGAAGACAAAGTTTTTGAGGGTAATTATTTTTAAATGGTAAGATAAGCACGTACGGATGTACTGAACTATGTTTAAAGTGGTCTTATGTTTAAAACTTTTAATAAAATTGACCCCAAATAAACTATCTACTCTTCTCCCTGGAGATATTGACACCACACTTTAACCAGCAATTCCTCACATACATTTGTCTCTGTGTCAAATTTAATAAAAAAACATAATAAAATATTATTCCAACCAAAAAAAAAAAAAATACAATCGTAACAAATTATATTTTAAAAAGGAGGTTATTTACGAGGAATAAAGGAACCATGAAGAATGACTATGGGTGGAAAAAGTACTATGAAGGAAAGAAAATTTCATTAAAACCGCTGGTAATTTCGACCACCTATTAGTACAAGTAGCCGTCAAGTAACGGCGAACTTGGATGATCAGCCCGCATGTCACTGCTATACTAATTTCTCTGAAACATTGGCACACCATGATTAGTTATCTCTTAATATCTTAGACATGATGCATCTGTTGTTTATGAAGCAGCGTTTACTACGTCGGGTAGTAATCGTCGCTTCTTCAAGCTCGCCATTACTTGGCGGTGACTGTATGTACCGTCGCTTCAAGTAAGCATAGTACAATGTACAGACTTTGTATTTTTAATTTTATCTGTATCCATGCTTAATGACTGTAATCTTTTTTAGATGATAGTCTAGATTCGCAACAGTTTTAATAGAAAAAAAATTGTTTCCTGCAGAGCCCTTTTTCATTTTCCCACCATCTTGTTAATTGATATTAAAAATGTATTTAAGTGTGACTGATAACGTAGATAATACGTGGTCCAACATTTACTGCTTTCCCGTTTTTCCTCATCGAACATTTTTATTTTAATGAATGAGATTAAATTTTCTCTGCTTTTAATTATTGATAACGGGGTAGTTTATTTATTATATTAAAAAGGTCGTATCGAAGATGCACAGATTTCTGTGAAAATATTTTAAAAATGCAAAAAGCAATCATTAATAAGTATCTGATTAATTTAAAGAAATTGTTTAATTAAAAATAAAATCTCTATATCGAAAACTATCAACGAAAAAAATGTTACGTTCTTAATGACTGATAAAATTCTGTTTTTAAATAGTTTTGAACTCAATTTTTATTTCATTGCATTTTTTTTAGCAAAATTAAAGATAGTTAAAAATGTCACTAATGGATAGTATGCCAAAATGATAGTTTTATTTTTAATTATTTCTTAAAATAATTTGAAACTACCAAAATTAAATTGAAAAAATTAAAAATTTGTTTAACCACCTTACCAGCAAAAAATAAGATCTTTTTTCGAGTTTTTCAAACCATCATCAGCAGATTAAAAATATTAGAAGTCAAAAATTAAAATGAGTACATAGTCATGAGTAAAAGTCAACAGTATACTCTTGACTTTTGATTGAGTATACTGTTGACATTCAAATAGTCATGATGCGTACTACATCTTGACTTATAATATTTTTAATCTCCTGATGATGGTTTGAAAAAAACGAAAGATCTTGACAGCATATATCTTTTTTGCTGGTAACATAGTTAAACAAATGTTTAATTATTTTGTATTATTAAAATTTATCAGCGGAAATCATGTTTAAGAAATTTATGAAAAAATAATGTTCAATGCGGCTTAATACTCAAATTTTTTCCACACCAAATTATTGGAAAAATAACTTTAAAATTTATTTTTTTACTTAATTTGATTATAGTACTATAATAATTGGTGCAGTAGCTTGGATTGATGTAAAAATAGACAAATGGTTAAATAGCTTTCTAAGAGAAATGTACATGATTAGCAAGCGGGTTATGATTGATATAGATGATAACATTTTTACAAATAAGTAATTAAGACATTCCCTTCGGTAGAAGCATTCTATGTACAAAGCATTGTTTTTATATAAAAGATGTAAATTAAGCAGTTGCTTTACATTAACTGTCCCTGTCTTTGTTGTGTCTGTAATGAACGTAAAGTACTTGAGGCACAAGAGGAATCAAGTACAGTTACTTTCTCTGAAAATAATGGTCTTCCTGTACAATCAGTCGTTGTGGTGAACATAAATTAATGTACTAACTTGTAGTTTCGATGTACTTGGCATGCTGAAATGCGGCCGTATATTTTTAGCGGAAGGGTAGAGGATACACTTCACTCTTCATTTGCCCTAGTAAGCCTGGCATAGAAGTCTTGTTTATCTTAAAGGTGGCTGTGTAATCTTTTTTGGGAGTGGCTTGTGATTTGTCAGGTTGCCTTACGGTTGTATCACTTAAGAGTTGAGAATTCAAAGTGTAAATCACAACAACTTATGATAATAATAATAATAATAATAATAATACACATTCTAATCCATGTAGTGTAGTGTATGTAGTGCAATTAACTTTATAAATTGTTTACAAAAATTTAATATAACTTCTTAGAAATTTTTATGTCTAAATATGGTTAACAATATTTTCAAAATTTAATATACAAATTTATGTTGCTGATGTAATAATTCAAATTAACTCGTCATAGTATTTCTTACACCTGTGTCATATTTACTTAGAAAATATACCTACGATAATTTAGACGGAAGTTCATTCAGAAGCACTAGGTGTTTTATGTATTATTATATAATTCAATTCAATTAATATATACTCAATTCAAATCAAGGTCTATGTATAACTATTAATACTAATTGTTATTTATTAGGTAATTAACCGTTTTAATTTATTATTTTTTTTATTATGATTTTCTTCCAATACAATGACTAGCTTACAAGATTAAAAGAGTAAAAAAATAAATAAAAAATGAAAAATTAATTAAAAATTTTTTTACTCATATAGATTGATTAAAACAACTATATCGAAATTGATCTATTTAGCCGGAAGTGCTGAATTTTATAAGTTTAATTTTCACATTAATTTGCTCATTTACTTATTTTTCATTACCAGTGGAATTAAGTAAAATTTGAGATAGTGAATTTTAATATCGTCGGACAAAGATTTAACGAATTTCTGTATAAAAAATAAACGTATAATCAGTTTAATGATCTGGAAGCATCTTAACATTTTTGTGGAAACCACCTTACCTTTTTATTTTATATTCCAAAGGAGATGTATGTGCCACATACAAAAGAGTAAATTTTTTATTAAAAACTAGCAAATCCACCAATGCTTCGCTATTGCTAGATTTGAATATATATATATATATATATATATATATATATATATAGAGAGAGAGAGAGAGAGAGAGGGAGAGAGAGAGAGAGAGTTTAAATGAACAAAATTGAAAAGTTGATTAAAAAATTAAAAAACTGAACATTACGGAACTTCACAAATTTTACCTTTCACTTATTCTCCTTCCCCTTTTCTCTTTCCCCTGGTTTTCCATTTTCCCTTTTGCCCGCGAGTAAATCGGTCCATTAGTTTTTTGGTCTTTAGCGGACACACATACGAACATAAATATATATATATAAAACACACATACGAATATATATATATAATATATTTATTCTATAAATATATATATATATATATATATAGAATAAAAAAGACTGTTTGTATATTTGTTTGTTTGTTTCGTAAATATCTAGACACCGACCCCACCTAGCGGTTATAATTTTTGCAAAATAATTTCTTTTCACGTAACTAATATTCATATACTGAATATGAACCAAATCGGTCCATAAATATAATTTTTCTAAATATCTCAACCCCAGCTCCATCTAGCGGGCCCATTTTTTTGCAGAAGTAGTTCTTTCCATGTATGTAATATTCTGAATGAGGCAAATCGGACCATAAATAAAATTTTTCGAAATATCTCGACGCCAGCGCCACCTACGAGTCCAAACAAATTCAGAAACCTTCCCTGGCATGCGTCTAACCATTCCCCAAAGTTTCATTGCTATCGGATGAAAGGTTTAGGAAGGCATAAGAGACATACAGACAGACAAACATTCATTTTTATATATATATATATATATATATATATATATATATATATATATATAGATTAAAGGCAAATAATATATATTAAATCTGGGCAAAATCTTTCACCAACCAACACTGGCTAACTAACCCGTCATAAACCCGTCATAAACAAACCTTTGTTTATATGAACTTTCATTTTTATTTTCACCAGTAGAACATGTCCTGAAAGGCTGTTACATACTTTGTGAATCTCACAAAGAACATATAGAATATATAAAAGTACATTTCAAATTTTTGAATGAAATCCACATAAAGAAGTTATGCAAAAATTTAAAAAAAAATGGAGAATTTAAGCAATACACGTTACATTAATTTTTTTGTGTAAAGCAAATTATATATATTTTTTATCATTTATTTGAAGTTATATGCTTTTAATTCTGTTAAATATGGATCATACATTTTCAGATTTCAAAGATTTTTGAAAGAAACATAAAATAAACCAAAAAACAATGTGTTTCTTGACTCCAATATTTTATCTTTTAATACAGACTCCTCATAAACTTAAAAAAAAATACAAAAATATATTTGATTACATATAAAAAATTATTTTTTTAAAAAAGCTTCTATTTAACTAATATTAATATTAACATTAATAAAAAAAGGAAACAAAGTAGAAAAACCCTCTAAAAATTAAAAAAATAAGAATTAAGTTAAATAAAAGCGTGGCGCAGTTTTTAGAATTTATTTATAACAACACATTTATTTTTACAACAATAATACTTATCCGTAAACATTGTTATAAAAACTGTGCCACGCTTTTATTTAACTAAATATTTTTATTACTTTTAATTTTAAAATTTAATAATAATTACATTTATTTATTTTTTATTTATTGGTTATTTATTAGATATTTATATAATTCATTTTTTACTTTTCAGTGCATTTTTATATTTGTTAATATATTATATTTTTTGGTTTAAAATTCTCAATTTGATTTAATTCTTATTTTTTACTTTTTGGAGGGTTTTTCCAATTTGTTTCCTTTTTTTATTAATGATAATATTAATATTAGTTAAATAAAAGCTTTTTTAAAAAATAACTTTTTTATGTAAATATTTTTTTGTATTTTTTTTAAGACTAAAAAAAAGTAAAAATATTTACTTTTACACATCGAAGTTACATACGTGTATCAAATTTCAATCATTTTCATACGATACTTAATGAGAAATGAAAATTTTCAACTAACTGCATGAATTTAGTGTAGGGGAAGCGCGTGGTGGCGTGGGGGTGGGTCATATCAAATTCCGACACCGTAGTGCTGTATTGTCATCAAAGTTACTTACGTGTTCCAAATTTCATTGATTTTCATACGATAGATCAAAAGATATAGCAGTTACAAAATTTGATTATTCCTAAAGCGAGTTAAATAAATTTTTTAAAAATCCAGTTCTGGAACCTATTTTTTCAGTCTAGATTTCATATAATAGTAAATTTACCACTTAATTTGGGCTCCAAGAACAGTCTGCCATAATTTTATCAAAGGCGCAGAAATCAGGACGAAATCTTTCACCAACCAACACTCGTTAACGAAGCGTTTCCGAACCAGTCTTTATACGAACTTTCTTCTTTATTTTACTTGTAGAACGTGTCCTGAAATTTGTTACATTCTTCGAAAATCACTCTGTACATCAATGAAAAACTTAATATAACCTGTATAATGGTAATGCGGTTGTAGCTGATGCGTTTCTGTCTTTAGATGCTGATTCTCTTTCAGTTTAGATATTAACGCTTTTATGAATGATGAAAAAATATGTTTTCATCGTGAAGTAGGAGATGTATTAATGATATTATATAGACAATACTTTTGAAGCAGTTCTTTACATATTGATGACGACCGCTTTGTCTGCTAAGGATGATTTACACTAAAGTTGAAATGCCTAGTAATATTTGGTGTTGTAAAAAAATAAATAACAATTGACGTTAAGTACTGTAAATAGCCTGTTAAAATACCAAGTGCAGACAGTGGTTTCGCAGAGTACCATTTCCGGTACTCTTTAGTTGTATTGATAATTTAGTGGGTAGTAGAAGTCAGTAAAGGAGGACAATCAGTGTCCTCTTTAGTGAAAGAAAGAAGAGAATTGAACGTTTTCTGTAAATCCCCTCTAATTATAATTCTAAGAGTAACCATACTCAAAAACTTATTATGAAGCAACCAATTCCCAACAGCCATTCCCTCTCTACCTGTGTGCGGCAATCCCACTAGGATGACTTTGACGAAGAATACAAATAGTAGTAATGTAAGAGAAACATTCCATCCGTATTCGTTGACAATACCAATACCACTAATATTGTCTGACTTCTGGTTTTGTATTTAGTATATTTATAAAGTATTTTAAGATGATTTTTAATGTTGTAACTAAAAACATTAGCTTTCTCAAAGAATTAAATACGATTAATAATGTTTTACCGTAATATTAAAAATTCCAATTATATATATGAACTTTTTTCTTTATTTTCACCAGTCGAATATGTTATGTTTGTTCTTTGTTATGTTTTGTTTCTTCTTGAATCACCTGTATATATACTAATTTAGCAGATGTACTTGAAGTCTGTGCATGGAAATATAGAATTAAGATTTCGAAGCGTATGAGTGTCTGATCGAGACTCAAACCTAAATAATTGGTTCAGTGGTTATTATTATATAATTATTATTATAATAATTATTTCAGTGTCTTTCGGATAAAAGGCTGTGACAAAATTACACCATCACAGAGATCGTTGATTCTATATTAATTTTTCATTCGACTAATTAATTTCAGTAAAACTTTGCCGATAATTTCTTTAAATAAGTGGATGGAGTTAAGTTTATTTGTAGTGGCAATCCTATAAATGGTAATCAACGTGTTAGAGTATATATATGTAAATTCTTTTGTGAGTTTATATTTATTAAGAAATTTCTGCCTATTCAATTTACAATAAAAATATTTCTCATAAATTTGAAATACAATATAATTCACTTAGTGTTATCAGTGTTTTCTGAGCTAATTCTACTAGCAAAAATAATTTTAAAAAAATCATATAAACATGCGTTCAGAAACGCTCCGTTTCTGGACCGAGTTACGGCTAGCGAAAGATTTCGACGTGATTCTTGGGTAAAGAGTGAAATAAAGCCATAATGAAATTCTAGAAACTCAAATTAAAGAGTACACTTGATGGTTTCCTATGAATTTTTGAATTTTAATCTGACAAATTGAATAAAATAGATTGCAGAACTATATTTCCAGATGTTTTCATAACTTCCGACGTAAAACAGGAAAACTTTTTGTTTAAAAATACGTTTTTTTATGTCTGGAATACAAAACCTTTATTAAATGACTAATTATAGGTAGTCTAAAAAGTAGTGAACCTTTTGCGTACGAGATAGCGTTAGCGTCTCAAATCTCAGGGTGCATGAATCGTAGTGAATCAGACTGAATATCATTTTACAACTGGAAAATGAAATTAGTAGATGTGCAAAAGTGTTGGAATTCTTACACTCAGACGTAAGGTATTGCGGCATGAAGATAAGTGATCTTTCCACAAAACTGCGCTACGTTTTACAATTTTATTTCATAAAGGCGGAAATGCTGTGCAGGCTAGCGAAGGAATTTCTGCTGTTTATGGGCAAAATACGTTATCAAAAGCAACACCCAAAAAGATGGTTCAGTCGCTTCCGTTATGGAAATTTTGATGTCCAAGATGTTCCTCGCAGTGGGCCAGCAATCACAGAAAAAGTGAATGATATTCTGGCAAATCTTGAAGAGACCGGCATGTAAGCAGTCATAACAAAGTCAGTGATCTAAACAGCCATCGTCAAACAGTGTTAAAGCATTTGCAGAGAGCTGGCTAAAAAAAGAATCTCTATGTTTGGGTACCACATGATCTGACTCAGAAAAATTGACTTGATTGAATTTGTATCTGTGAATTTTTATTGAAACGTAACGAAATCGAGCCATTTCTGAAGAGGATGATCTCGGGTGATGAAAAGTTGATAATCTACAATAACTGGACGAAAAACATTGTTGGTTGAAACGAAGAAAAGCTTCACAGTCTGTGGCAAAGCTCACACTTACGCCCAGGAAGCTTATGTTGTGCGTTTGGTGAAACTGGAAGGGCACCGTGCATCACGAGCTGCTGCCGCAAGGCAGAAGGGTAAAATCAGACCTATACTATCGACAATTAGAGAGACTGCACATAGCAATTCAAAAGAAACGAACTGAACTAGTCAATAGAAAGGATGTTGTATACTTCTCTGACAACACCAGACCGCATAAATCTTTAACGACAGAAATCGAGAGAACTTGACTAGGAGATTTTAATCCACCGTATAGCTTGGAACTGGCATCATCAGACTATCATTTGTTTCGGTCTCCCTGAACTCCCTGAATTTTAAATTAGTTTCAAAAGAAGCCTGTGAGAACCGCGTGTCACAATTTTTTGACCAGAACCAAGGAAGTTCTACAGCAACGAGATTATGGTGCTGCCAGAAAAATGGCAGAAGATCATCGAAAAAATGGTGCATATGTGGTCTCATGTTATTTTCCAATAACAATAAATATATTCTCAATTTTGGTCTCCAAAAGGCTTTTAAACAAACTTAATGAATGCGTAAAATTTGTTATCAAAACTTGTAGAGAATTTAATTCTGTAAAAATAAAATGTAAAATATCTCATTAAGTAACAAATAGAAGTCCAAGATACTTAAATTATTTAATTTTCATTTATACAAATGAAGAAAAAAATCGTACAATTCATACATTCTACTTACGTGAAATTAAACCAATTTTATATCTCGGAAGTCTATTGTTTATTAAAGCCGCATTTTTTTAGTATCATTTTAATACAAAGTTTTACAAGGCGTTTTATGCTTTTCTAACCGAAATAGCTTTAGACTCAGACTTTATTCTTTTTCATTTTAATCAGATGTATGTAAAATAAACCACCTTTATATATATATATATATATATATATATATATATATATATATATATATATATATATATATATATATATATATATATATATATATTTAATTTTATCAAAGTAATTAGTTCATTACACTTAATAAAATGTAATAAAAAATAAAATTAACGAAAAAATTTAGATAAACGACCATTTTTTCCAATGCATAGAACGTGAAAATTCGAATAGCAAAATTACAAGAAAATAAAATTGAAATAACTTTCTGTTTTCTTTAAGATATTAGATTTGAAAGATTAAAAAAAAACACGTTCATTAGCCTTATAAATATCCAGACTTTTTTAATTACGGTAAATTATACTGTCATATGTCTATAGAAACGCTTGTATATGTGTACATGGTTCTCTATGTTGTAATAAATATTTATCTAGACATAGCACTTATGTATGTAAAATAACTAACGATTATTTATAAAATAAATATAAATATAAAATAACTAAGGAACAAGTTGTTGATAAATGAGATTGGCGATGAAAACTTAATTATGTTAACTAGCTAATTGATATATACATTATGTCAGCAAGCTATTTAAAGTAAGAAAAAAGGTAAAATATAGGACTATTTTACAGATAAATAATTTAAATGTTTTAAAAAATAATTGTTTTTTAATAAAAAACAGTATTAAATATCAGTTTTCTTTCTTTTTTTATCGGATTAAACTATTCGTTCAGAAATTTAAACGACGTAAATTTATATGACTTTTCCTCACAGTTTCGGGCCTTGTTGAATAAAAGAATCAGCAGTGTTTAATACAGTATTTAATTATTTACGCTTTCCGAGTTAATTAAAATCTAACATTTTTGCATTGCAGGAGTATATACTTATTTCATCAATATTTTATGATTTCTTTTTTAGATGTTATAGACTTCGACCATTTTTTTAATTTATTTATAAAGTATAACTATTAAAAATCGAATTATTTGTTTACTATTATCTTAGCTTTTTAATTAAACTTAGAAAATTCTTTATTAATATTTAAAATTTAGTTTAATTGTAAAGAAATAATTCACAAATCGTGAAACAAATGATAGCAGTAGATCAACGGTAGAAATAATAAACTATTTCTTTCTGAAATATACGAATATCAGCATCACCTGTCGCAGCTTCGCCCGCACTATTTTTTGCGTATAGAACTATATAAATATAGTATAAATTTGAAATATTGTTTTAATAATTATGTATGGGGATGTTGCTCTCAGAGTTTTCAATATTCACAACTTTAAAAAAAATTGGAATGAATATTAACTTTTCAGTTGTTAAATATGTAAAATGGTCGTCGTCCCTTTAATTTTATTATCAGATTAATTTGTTTTTCGTATACTACGATAATAATACAAATTGAGCTTTTATAGACAATGACATTATATTTACTAAAAAATTTGTAAGTTATTTATTTATTTATACTTTTTTTTATTTATGATTTATGTAGTAGTAAGACTTATCTCATTTCAGAGCTCACCTGAAATGTGATAAAAATTCCGGGAGTCCTAAGAAAGATACAGTTATAATTTCGAAATGATTGGTTCAGTAGTTTTCGCGGTAACGAAAAGACGCAGTTTCCTTATATATAATATCTTATTTATAATAGTATTTAATAATTTATTATATAATAGTGAAAATATATTCATAACTGTCACTTAGTCTGTTACCGGTTTGTAACAATATAACAAAAAAAAAATTAATCCAATTTAGTGAAAATATTTATTTTAGATTACGGAAGGACATAGATTTAATTTTAAAATATTTTTTCCCACAAAACCCTACTTTCATTTAATCATAAATTTACTTGAAGTTTTTTTCTGAAAGTGTTTTAGGACTAAATTTATCCTTTTGAACTGACAGAATCTCAACAATATTTTGTTATTTACAACTTCTTTCAGGAGTAGGAGGTAGAATCATGAAAACCAGTCGCGAAAGCCTAATTCGATTGGGCAGCATATGAATCAAATTGAAGAAGTAAATATTTTAAATAATAAATACTCTATGTATTTTTTTTTTTAAATATATGGGTAATGGCGATATTTTGCTATTTTTAAGCTTTCTTCCTCTTGGTCAAGCACGCACATTAAAAACTGTGAAAGACAGAAACTGTTTAGATCTGCATTAAACACTATGTAGTTTTTCACACGCATAGAGTTAATTTACCAATCTAATGGGTCCAGAATTATTTTGATTGTAACTCCCCAAAAACAATTTAATATTACGTACTTACAAGGAATTTGTTTAAAAATATAATATACTTTTTTTTTAAATTCTACAAATACAAAGAAATTTTTCTATATATAAAGTAAGGGAAAATACATTTATGTTTGAATAAGAAGGACCTGGGAACATAGGAGACAGCAGTCCTTAAAATCTGATGGTATTTTATATAATACTTCATAGAGTAGCATTCAGGAAATTTATTGAAGTCATGCATGGTTAAAAGCCCCCTTTACATAAACCATTTCTCCTCTATATCACTTAAGTTATCCAATATGAGTGTAATTTTACTGACATCATTTTATAATGACTCATATATATTTACTTTAATTAACATCAGCTGTTGTGGTCATTAATAAAAATCTACAGTTTGTGAAGTTAAAAATAAAATAATCAAAAGTAGGTAAAAAATGGATAAGTAAGGAGAGCTTAACAATTTAAAGATGGAGAATAAGACTTGATAATATGAAAGGTGCCAAAATCAAACGCTTATAGATCATTTGATATAAGACACAAGCCACTATTGAAAATGGAACAGCCGTTTTCAAGAATAACAGGATCCCATGCCAGGATAACTATGAAAAATGAAAAAGTGGTTTCCGTGTACTTCTAAACAACCCAAATATTCTGTTGTATATGAGGTGATGTTCAGATCTAATTATGAACCATCACACTGTTGTACTCCATAGGGTCTGGCTACTAGTAATGTAATTATTATTACAGAAAATCCTTGCATCTTAGATGCTTTACATATATATCTGTTATAAGACAGATATTTTTAAATAAATAACTAATGCTTTATGTATAATGCCCCTATTTAGGGTGAAACTTATAAGTAAATTATAACACACAGATACGTAGAATTATTTTAGAATTTTATTTTATTTACAGCCTAAGGATAACCACTACAATGAATTGTATTTATTTTTACATGACGCCATAACTTTAACGTCACAGTTAAACAGCAAATAGACTTAAAGTTATTTAAGTAGTGCGATAAGTTGCAGAAGGATATTCAATGAAGAAAATATTATTACTATTTATTTTTATCCAGAATTTTACTGCGGGAAAACCGAAATATTTTATGATTTAATAGGTTAATAAAAATACAGTAGTACCCATATAATTTCTTTTGTCATGAGTACGAAGAACATACAAAGGTGTGTCTAGCGTATTTTACACCTACGCGTTTAGAATAATAAAACAAATGCCGGTTCACTGTTTACTTTACCGCGACCGAAAATAGTGTGTAATAAATATTAGATTACTTGACCCGGAACTAAGTTATTGTAATTTATATATATATATATATATATATATATATATATAAATATTTTTTATTTTGTTATTTCCAATAACTGAATAAAGTACTATGATTAAATATACGAGTCATTTCACTATTTAAAAATTACTAGTGAAGTAATTATTATTTGTACAGGTGTATTTGACTAATCTGTAATGGTAAATGATTAATGGCTATTCCATAATTACGTAAACTCTTTTTCGGTTAATAGATAATAGAAAAGCTCTTATTCTAGAAAAAAAAAGATTTATGGAAACTACTGCTGTCTCTAAAAATATAAATATTTTTTCCTATTAAGTTTTGCTAAGACTTTGTGTTCAATTCGATTAATTTTTATATACATAATTTTAAAGCATTTAGGGTTGGTTGTTTTCTTTTTTCCTGAGCTGTGTAGTAAACGTTTTTAAATATCTCATATAATTTATGGGTGGGATTAATTTTGAAGGCACATATTTACTAAACATTACAATGAATATCTAAAAAATATTTTCTTTCTTTCTAATCTAAGACGTATAATAATGGATGAAAAACAAAACATACCGTAACAGGTTTGAATCAATCTCAATTCATGACCAAACTATTTTTTCTGTTCATATTCCATTTTTTTACTCATTAAACTACCATCAAACTCAAACTATACCTTCATTCCGGAACATTTTGGTTATTTGAATGTTATGAGATTAGTAAAAAATCAACATTTTTTATTTTAATTTATTGACTGGTTACATCTTTACTTTGCAGTATCTTAGTTTAATTATTAACCTATTTATAAATAAGTTATAAAATCTTGAGATTTAGTTTGAATTCTTTCGATAACATTAATAGAAAAGGAATTTCAAAAGTGTTGGTAGGTTGCATAAATAATATTATCTTATCTGAGACATTTTAGAAGCTGAGATTCTACAATGGTTTAACATTTTTTACTGTGGTCAGAACTAAGTTTAAAAAAACACAGTAAAATTTTAACAATGCCCGGAAAAGACGACAATTACCAAACTAAGTTCCGTCTACGTTTTTAGTTCCGGTTGAATAGAGAATACTTAAAGAGGATTCTATTTTTCATTACTATACATAGACCGGAAGGATTATTTTGTCACGGTTTTACTCCGAGGAGATAATCTCCGAATTAGTCATCATTTTCTCATGATTCTAGAGATATCATTCAATAGTATAAAATCAGAAACGTTTTTTTTCATCTTTTGAAGTGTATGTGTAGAGGTGTTATCGTTTCTAATTTAGCTGGGAAACTTCTGATATTGATTAGAAATACGGAACTGAATTATTCGTAATTAGATTTCATAGAATTTTTACTTTGACCAGAACCAGAGTTTTGTATCTTCTGACATTGGCAAGAATGTCACCTGTCTTTACAGCTTAAACAAACTGGAAATATCAGAGTCTATGAAAGGATGTGCAGTAATGTAGCCTCAATTAGCTGTATTGTACTGAAAATATTTGTACTTACTGATGGCAAACGTTTCTGTTTTCTATGCTTTTGGTAATTTTTTGAAAAGATTAGGTCACCATTCCTTAAAGTTCAGAATATCCTGGTTTGAATACTAGATCGTGGATACCGGTGTTCTTTGGTGGTTGGGTTTCAATTAACCACACATATCAGGAATGGTCGAACTGAGAATGTACAAGACTACACTACATTTACACTCATACATATCATCTTCATTCATCCTCTGAAGAATTATCTAAACGGTAGTTACCGGAGGCTAAACAAGAAAAAGAGAATTATTCGTAATTAGGCAAACTTTACGGAAGTGAGGTTGGGTGTGGCTTTTTATTATTCCTTTTTAATATTAATATTATTAATTTTATCCGCACCTGATTTATACGATGCAATTAACGAAGAATGTAATAAACTTTCAGGACTTGTTCTTCTTTTGAAAATATGGAAGAAGTTAATTTAAACATAGTTTCGGAAACGCTATTTAAATGAATAGCGGAAACGCAAAAATTTAATGGTTTTATACAAAATCTTACCTGAAAATTGAAAAAATAGGTCCCAGAACTGTATTTTTTATAATTTTTTTGTGAAATTTGAGATAAAAGACAAAAGATTGCTGTCAAAAACGCACTATTTTATGTTTGTCATTAAACAACTTTGTTAAATGAATAATGAACACATAGAGAACTTGATTCTGAGTAAAATTGCATGAATAAAGACTTCAGGAACTAAATGCAAACAAGAATTTCGAAATTATTAAAACTAAACATCAAAATGTGGGAGATTTTAAGATTGTGGATACCAATGTTCTTTGGTGGTTGGGTTTCAATTAACCACACATCTCAGGAATGGTCGAACTGGGACTGTACAAGACTACACTTCATTCAAGGATGAATGAGGATGATATCATCCTCATTCATCCTTTGAAGTAATACCTGAACGGTAATTCCCGGAGACTAAACAGGAAAAAGAAAGAAGTTTGATTCACGTACTTTTACAAATATTAACTGATTTAATGTAGAACTGAGTTGTGTTTCGTGCGTTCAAAACCAAATTGTTTTTGGACGAGATGAATGATCATCTGTATTATTCTGCTTTATCTATTGTTTTCTTGCGTTTTTTATTTCAACAAAACTGTCATTAATACACAGCTGTATGAGAAATATTGTACACTGTATTGAAATACTACAACTATTGTTCTTTTCTCTTCAATGGTTTTAAAGCGTGATTTTTATCAAATTAAATTAATTAAATAGTCTTATATGGAAACATAATCTGTTTATTGAAAAATCTATTGTATTATCGAAAAATGAAATCTGGTGTAATGCGATCATTAAAGTGGCCCAAAACTATTTTAACATTTCTCTTTACCTATAATTTTGAAATAAAACGTATTGGTTTAAAAAAAAATTTTTTATTAAATGGTTTCATCTACACATATAACAAAATGGTAACTAGGGTCGTTCCTGTGCGCGCCGTAGCAAAAACTACTGGACAGATTTTAATGAAACTTTGAAGATTTATACCTTAGAGGCTTGGTTTTTATCTATTGGTATTATCATGGTATTTCTAATAGGGGTAAATATATTAAAGATATTCATAAAAAAAAAATTAATCCTTTTACTTCATTACATTTCTGTTAGCATAATAGCAAGAAATAAAAAGATCTCAGAGTTCAGATTTATATACTTTTAAATATTTTAATCTTTTATTATACGTTTTATTCGTTGTTATTATTGTAGTTAGCAACACATTAACGAACACACAACACATTATTACATTTAGCGAATTTTTATGGGTTTTTATTTTTTATTTTGGCTGTTGATATTGGATTGTCAAAAGTTAAAAAATATCCCTTAAAGAAAGAGAATCAACCTTACTTATTATACAAAAGTCTGCTAAAAGAAAGAGTGTGTGGTCCTTCTTTTTTCTGTTTAGCCAGCGCAAGCACCGTAAGGTATTACTTCTGAGGATGAATGAGGATTTGTATTAATGTAAATGAAGAGTAGTCTTGTACAGTCTCAGGTAGATCATTCCTGAGATGTATGGTTAATTAAAGCCCATCCATCCAAGAAAAGAAAATCCGTAAACTTTTGTAACTGCCTTTACTAGGATTTGAGAATTTGAACCTTAGAGCTCTCGACTTCGAACCGGTCCGGTCCGGTGAAAGAGCAAAAATGCGTGATTCTCGGTCAGCTGGTGACCGAGAGCGCTACTCTCAGACTCGAGCTGTAACAAATTAGCAACGCGAGTTGCAGTTAATTCCTCACGTAATTCATGCTGACGTCATTGTAGAGCTACCATGGTCGCATAAGGATAGATCTGCCTTTAACTATAATGTGCAGAATAAGTTCGCCGATCATGGACATACTGGGCCAGGAAAGAAGTGTGTTCGTATTGTCATGCTCAGAAATGGAAAGAGGAACTTTTCCCCATTTCTGATGGGGAAAAGGGATATATTACGCGTCAGGAAAGGTTCATTTACCTCCAATTCAAAAACTACCGAAGATACTTACTTACTTGAGGCACTGTTGAGACGGTCCTAATCAATAAATATACGAGGTCTGTTCAAAAAATAACCGAACGTTTTTAATTACGCGCCAACGGAGATATTTAGTGACGTATGGTTGACAGCATTGTGTTCCGCAGAATCTCTCCTGTAATCACGTGTTCATGGATTGTTGATATCTCGTTTAGTTTTCGCGTCACTGTTATTTGAATAGCAACGTGTTTAAGTGTTAGTAGCGATTTTTGTAATATGAGATTTTTTGATGATTGAACTTTTGTCGCAATGTCGTAGCAGTTAACCCAGCTTTCGTCTCCCATTATGATCCTTTGCATGAATGTTTTATCGACATAGGCTTGTTCAAGGAGTTGTCGGCAATTGTCCACTCGATGTTCTTTCTGCTATTCGATCATCAAACGAGGAAAACAAACTTGACTGCAACTCGATGCATGTTCAATTTTTCAGTTAAAATGTCATGGGATGATCCAGTCGAGATGCTAACCCTTTCTACAAGTTCTCTGACAGTCAATCGGCGATTTGCACGCACCAGATTGTTGAGTTTCTAAACGTGTGCGTCAACAGTTTGAAGTTGAAGGCCTTCTTGGTCAAAGCTCATCTTCAATTGACTGACGACCACTTTAAATCGTGAAAACCATCGCAGCATTCCATACGACTCAGCGCATCTTCCTCGTAAGCTATTTTTGAAAACAGAGAGGTTTTTCGGAACACAATGCTGCCAGCCTCACGTTAATAAATATCTCCGTTGGCGCGTAATTAAAAAAGTTGGGTTATTTTTTGAACAGACCTCGTAAGAGCCTATAACAGCACCTTTCAAGTGACTTAGTTTGGAGATTTTATCAGAATTATTCTCACAGCCATAACGTACGTAGCGAGAAGTTCAGGGGGCGAAGCCACTCCGGATAGATGGGAAGGGCTCGCTTTGCTCGCCCTGACCGGCTAGTGTAAAATAAAGCAGACGTGATTACAATTTGTATGGTTGATGTTTTGCTTCTATAATTTTTTTCATTCTTTTTCTTTGGTGAGATTTTGCTAAAAAAACACGGAATTGTTATTAGAAAGTTATAGAAACTTACTCAATACCTTTATTTAAATCCAACTGAAATGGGATTTAAATAAATTCTAACATCAAGAAAGCGAAAACTTCCGCTTTTTTTATTAAAATGTTTTTTTATATTTTCTCACACAGGTTACAAATTACAAAAAAATTTCCAAAAATTATGAAACCGTTTTTGAAATATTGAATGAGCTCCACTCATCTTTTTTGGTCTTCCTTTTTTTAACCATTATAAAGAAAAACGAAGAGTCCAAGTTTGTAAAAACGTTTAAAATAAAGTGGTTAATATTTTAATACGGCAAAACACAATCTCCGTTTCTGTTTCCTAACCTTCCACCAATCTATGATGTAAGCTATGTATATATATTGTTTTATTAAAAAATCTAGTAGGTATAATTTCTTTTAAGGTATCATTTCAGAAAAAAATTATGAGAACAAACTTACAATTTGTAAAATTTTACACGCAATTAGAATATAAAAAAGAAAATTAAGCCTACTCCGTATAAGTTATTTTCTCTTTCTAAAAAAAAATTAGTACAACTTGATTTTCGGTTTCGTGAATATAAGTTATAAAATCTAGCCTTATAACTAATTATTCGACTTTTTCAGATTCAATTTTAAAAATTATTTACGAGGCATACAAGTGGAAATGTATTGCACACGGTGCCAAGCCGAAACACAAGTACAACATCTCAGTAGAATTTTACTGTAATAAAAACGAGAAATTATTTTTAATTATACAGTTATAAAAACTTAAATATCTTTAAAATGTATTTTTTGATTGATTGTACATCAAATTTTTGTAAATTATACTTATACTTAACAATAGGTACAGATTTATAGTATAAGTCAATTAGTTATATTATTTTAGTAATTTTTACACTTTAATGCTGAATTTTGATTTGAGTTACACAATCTTTAAATAGAAACATGTTTTTTTCATTGAAGAATGACTGAAAAGGTTACATAATACTGTTTTTACAGGGAAAATTTCTTCAGTAGCTTATTTGCAATCATTGTTGACTACTCCTTTGCTCATCAAGGATGTGGGTTCTATTCTTAATTTTGATAGACTTTATACTTACTTACAAATATATACAATTAATCTAAATGAATAATCAATTCGTACAACATGCTTTATATAATGGCTAACAAATTCTTCTTACGTAATGAAATACGCACATATTAGAAATCAAAATCTTAATAAATAGCAATTAGATTTTACAAACTGTTTGTCAAAATGAGTTTAGGAGATTAAAGGAAAATCCTAAAACTACAATGAGCGTGCTTAACTGCTAAAATTGTGAACTGAGCACGTTTTATTCTGATAGTGTAATTCTATAACTGGGTTATTACTATGGTAGCATGCATACTAAATGAGAAGTACCGCTCATCCTAAATTCATATGCGTTGAGAGATATTTTGGATATTCAGAAGCGTGACCTCGAATGGAAAAACTAATATAAATTAGGTTGCTAGCATAGTATGTAAGCGTAAGATTTCCCCGGTAAGTAAATCAGTTCTCTAATAGTCCAATTACCGTCACTCAGTTTTTTACTTCCTCGTACGAAGTAAAGGAATTATTGTGATTGCGAAAAATTTCGGTTTTCAGATTTCAACGGAAATATCCATTTTGACTAGTTCCGGCGTGACGTCTGTACGTATCTATCTCGCATAACTCAAAAACGATTAGCCATAGATGTTAAAATTTTGGATCCAAAAAATCTAAAATTTTTGGATTTTGGACTTTTTCTTAATTGCAGTAATAAGCCCTCATTGAAATTTTTTCAACGATATATCATAAATGGTACTTATTTTCATTGGTTTCAGAGTTTATAGCCAAATAAAATTTTAATTAATGAAATATTCGGATCTTATGCTCAAGGGGAAGCACATCGGTTCGAATTCTATTTCATTTTCTTTTTTTTAACTTTTTTTTAGTTTAAATATATTGATTTATTAATAATTACTTTCCTCTGACTGTAAAAAAATTATTATATATAATAATCAATAATAACAATAAAAAAAAACAAAAATATCAGAAGTTATTAATGAAATAAAATGTTATGTACCTTTCATTTAAAAAAAATGTCTATATGTAATTTAATAGGCGTACAGGAAAGTCGTGTGGATTTTTTAAAAATAGTACTAAACCTGCTTCATGTAACATCCTAAAAACATTTATGGCTGAGCTTAATGCATAGTCACCCTCTTATCAAAACTATAAAATTACCATTTAGCTGAAATAACGAAATGCTTAGTTAAAAATAAAATTTAATCTGAATACAAAAGTATTCTGTTATTTATAGAAGTTAAATCGTGAAATAATTTTACATTTTCTTAACTGATATAGTTTTATCTACAAATGCATTAACTATTTTTTTATCGTTAAAATAAAATAAATAAACAATGTTTTTCCGTAAAAATATTTGAAAATTATGTACTCCTTTAAATAAATTTAAAGTTCAGATACATCGGGTACTTAGCTCGAAACAATATCAGTTGACCTTAAATGATGAGTAAATATTCCTAGACTTCGAGAAACGGTAAAAATAATAATAACACTAGTAGTAAGTAAAATATAAAACAAATAACGAATCTGCTTTGTAAAATAACCTAACCAAAATATTAAAAAAAATTCGTTAAGTATAATTTGTATTCTTATTAGCAATTCAGTAACATGTCTTTTTTAGATGTACGTGACTCCTTGTAGGGCAATTCATGAGACAAATAAGATAAGATCAGCAGCGAAACCCAAACCACGGGTGATCCGAAGGAAGAAGCGGTATAGAAGTAATGGATCGTAGTCTCTAACACGCGGTTGGTCTAATGCCATCAGGTGACCAGCGGAAGGCTCAGTCTGTTGTGCAGGAACGCTATACATTTCCGTTCTAGTACAACTTTCACACACGATGCCTCTGGCAGCAACGTTACTGTGGCCCAACCTACGTGAGAATCAGCATGCCGGTGCAGATATATGTATATTATAACGTTTACTTTAGGGAACTCGTAAATAGTGACCTATAGTATTAACTGATGCAAGTGTCCCGACACCGCTGCATCCAACAAAGTTATGCGTGCATCGCATAACTCTGAATTTCCTGTTATTATACGAGACCAATCTCTGTTTGATGACATATTATTAGGATCACGCCACGCAAAGCTTTCATTATTTTATTCATCCAAACTGTTTGATATCAATTGTTTTTTTATTCTATTAAATGTTTGTGAAAGTACAATGTATCTTCAATATCTTAATGGTTACTGTTCAATCTGACCTAAATATTTCTGTTGGATTGATTTCCGATTATTATATTTACCGATTTAAAAAAATGTTTTCATCCAACGACTGACTAAATACATCTACTGCATATTATTTTATTAACCTTTGTTAAGAATTTTATCAAAAGCAATCGTTAAATATTTTTTCTCAAAAATGTACCCAACATTAAAGATTTTCAAAGTTTTTTAATATATTTTTTCGTAATGATCAAATAAAGTTAAGTTCTTTGGGATTCGGATTATTAAACATTTTTGAAGGGAAAACAATAGATCAATGTTAATAAAAATTTCTGTATACAAATAGATCTTTAAAAATTGTAGTTTATGTACGATAAATTCTGTCACCATTAAATTAGAGGGTGGCCATTAAAAGTTACCCAACATGTTTGCCAGGGTCGTATTAATTGAACAATCAGAGTATTAATAATAATTATTAATTGATCTGGGCATGATCTTAATATTGTATAACATTCATTATTAATGTTAATATTAATAATATGTTAAGCATGTTAAATAACAATGAAATATGAATAAATCACGATTTTTGGAAATACTGTTACTTTCTCGGCCTTAAAACTTCTATTAAAAAAATGCGTAGAATCATTTTTGTAGGAAATTTTGTTGAATTCAATTTTTTATGTACAATATTTTGCTACGAGTGATATTTTCTGAGATATAAGCGAAAAACTAAAAACGTCACCTTTAAAGGACGCTCCTCTTCGAGCTCATCCCCCACCCCCATAACTTTTTATTTTCTTCAAATTTAGGTACCAAGGAACAACTGTGCTAATCTTCTAATTTCCTGAATATATTTTACTCCATTTGTTTAGCGTGACTGGGCTATTACGTAATGAGCATACATGGGCTGAAGAAATACTTCTTCAGCCTCACGAAACGGTGGAAGGCAATTTTTAACACCGATTTCCCGTCGGTGTATATTGCGATCTTTTTCATAATCAGCTGTTTGGATCCTGCATATTACCTGGCCGCGTAATGCTGAGGTCTTCTTGTATTTTCTTGAGAGGAATTGCCGCAGCTGCTTGAAAATACTCCTCTAGCGCTGACATGCAAAGTATGCTTCCAGCACGATGGCGAGCCACTTCACTTCTTTTGTGCTCTTTCCACTCACTTAAATCATCTTTTTCCTGAAAAATGGATTGGTCGTGGAGGTCCTTATTCCTGACCATTATGATCGCCTGATCTAATACCTTTAGATTTCTGCATCTAGGGACTGATGAAATATATTGTATAAAAAACAAAATACATTCTCTTGAGGAATAATTGTCCGCATTATGGATGTGGCTGAACAACTTTAGGGCAGCACTGAAAAACTAAAAGAGCAAAAAAATCAGTATAAAAGCGTATCAAGAAATGTGTTAAAAGTGGTTTGCTCATGTTTGAAAGTTTATTATAAACTAGTATGAAGTATAATTCACTTTGATCTAGTGCACTGTTTCTAAATAAAATTCGAATTTTTCTAACTTTTCTTTATTTTATTCAACTTATCTAACAAATTTTGTTCAGAATTAAATTCTCTATAGGTTGTTATTAAATTTTCCACATTTATTAATAATTTAATAAAGCTATTGTACTACAAACCTAAATAAAACTTGCTTTTTGTCATTATACTTTGTGTTTTGCAACGAATATCTTAAAAAATACTGGAGTTATAGTTCTGGGACCTATTTTATACTATTTTCCAGCTCAAATTTCATAAGAAACCACCAACGTTGCTCTTTAATTTGGATCCTAAACATTACAGTATATTACGAAAATATTATGAAAAAAAATTCTAGAAAATCCTAACCCGAAACATCAAAGGTGGAAATCAATTATTAAAATCTATTGATAAAAAAAACAAGGAAATATTTTACGAAGTATTAATTACTTAATTATTAAAAAGTATTTCAGACAAATTTCTGAACGAATAATAATAGATCAGTTAAAAGTGTATCTAATTTTTACAGCAGAAGAAAGGTTAAACCAAACCGGTTCATGGAAACAGGAAAAGACCTGAAAGAATTAAATATGTATTTCCGCTGATGATATTTTAGAAAGAGACTAATTGAGGAAAAAGGTTTATAATTTATAATTGTGAAAAATTGAAAGAAATAAAAGTTACATCTCAAAAAGCTTGATATATATTTTTTTTATAGTGTATATTTACACACACGCACACACACAAATATGCAGGTATATCACAAAATTACAGTAGGAATACGTTTTATAAGAAGAGCTAAAATCCAGGCGAAATCTTTCGCTAGCTGTAACTCGAAAACAGCGTTTCAGACCAATGTTTATATGAAAGTTTTTCATCATTTTCACCAGTAGTTCATGTCCTGAAAGTTTCTCCATTTCTTCGTGGGACACCTGTGTATAATTGACCAACTAAGGACCGCATTTCAAATGTATTGTAAATGTAACAATACATTTGAATGTCTTCTTTGCATTTTTGACGTCCTAATTCTCAAATATGTTGTGTTAGCTTGTATATATTTTCCATATAATGTAATATATATTTATACGTATTTATTACAGCGACATTAAACAAATATTACATTTTTTAGTAGTTATAATTTATACTGTTTTAATTTTTTTTAAATACTAGCTTTTGAAATAACAAATTATCCTTTTATATTCAGTTATTAAATATTTAATAAAATTTTCCTAACAGAAATACTAAACCCAAAAAAATAAAAACGTTCATCACTTCTGTCAGATGGGCGTATGCATACCATAACCCGTATATCATTCGCTAATTCCTTAGACAATTGATTGAGTTTTCCATTAATTTATTTACGTTACTGATTAATAGTTTCCTACTTGTTTTTATTTCAAATTTTTTATAGTTTAGATACGTATTAAGCAGAAATCCTCGATTAATGAAGATTAACACGGCCCTATCTAAACGCCTAACAAACATGTTAATATCATTGGTTACGTATTTAATAAATACCCAAATATACAAAAAAAAAATCCCTTTAGGCACGACGGAAGGCGGAGGTAAATTTCACCGGTGCTAAGTATGAAATAAAAAAGATTCCCACCTAAAAATTAAGAAAAACTTCAAATTTACTCAATACGACAATGGTTGCATGTGAAAAAAGTTTCACGTATTTAGCATACGACAAGCCCCAACTTCTTACAATTCCAGCAATATGTTGGTCATTCCTTGCCGTAAGGGTAGGTCATATCAAAAATTGTTTCAGACAAAAGTTTTAGATAATGTTTACAGGACTAACAACCACTTTAAACCGATTCGATATTGTGCCTATTAAGGAAAGTATGATTTTTTTTCTTCAAAACCCCATTTTTCCACCCCCCTGGGCCTATGGTTGATGATATCAAAAGACTTTACTCATATAAATGTTAGGGTCTAATCCAAAGAACAGTAGTAACTTTAAACGAATTCGATATTTTACTTAATAGGAATGTAATAGCGATTTTCTTTTCAAAAAGCCCTCCCATTTGCACCCCATAGTCCGATTTTGCCCATTAACGAACTCGACCAAGATTTTGGGTCGTTATATTTTATGTATCAATTTTAAAGTGATTGGCGGAAAATTACGGCATTGTCGTGTCCACAAGAAAGTGAAATACAAACTTTTGAGCTGACGGTGATTTTGAGGTATGGGGAAAGTGAAATGCGAAGAAATGTCGAAATTTTTCGGAAGTCAAATCATGGTACCCATTACAATAGGTAGCTTTCTTATGAAATCTACCTAAAAGAAATTTATACCAGGAGTATGTTAAAATAATTGAAAATAAGAGAATTTCTAAATTTAAACTTTTCCTGTCTATTGCGCCGTATAAGTAATTATTTTTCATTACTTTGCATAATGTTCTTGAAGATTTCCTTTGTTTTTTAACAGTTTTATAAACCTCTCACTTAAGGAATTTAATTTATGATGGAAACAATTTTTTCAGTTAGAATCACTTGAGGTTTATATTATTTTAAAAATACAATAATCTTTTTCTCCGGAAATTTTAACTTAAAGATAAGTTTAAAATATTGTTGTTTATTTTTTACCTTTGTTTATACTATTTTAGTTCACTACTATTATAATTTTTATATTCAACTCTATTTAATTTTGTCTGTTTCCTTTTAGACTTATTTTTGTATTTTAACTACGCAGTAAAATTAAGCTTTCCTGGTTCCTGATAAGTTGTTGTAATAATTAAAACTGATTTTTATTAGTAATAGCAATACGAATTGCTATTACCCAGTACTGAAGTAACCATATATTTTACCAAACGCACTTTATTATTAACAAACAATAATGGCACTAAACTGTGTACTTACTATAAACAGTATAATATTTAATAATACAGTGTTCTGAATATTTGTTTTTTAATAATTTTTTCTTAGATTAATTCTGGTATGAATTACTTCATTTTAACTTCTTTTATCTCCATTAATTCACCTCATTTTCCGTTTCAACATATTATTTAGATAAAATATTTAATCATTAAAAAAAACAGACCTGATGAATAAAGGAAGTTAACCAAATTAATTATTAGATTCATGAGATAAAAATCAACGGATAAGCATTTCTTAAATGATTAAAGTATAACCACAAACGTGAATATGATTCATACAGCTTGCTAAACAAAACCTAGATTAATTTCTATACCAATCTAATCTGTTAAGATAAACAGGAAACTATTCGTCAAATTAGAAGTTTAACATTAAATTTTATTTTTAGAATCTGAATCAAATTTTATAAAATAATAGAAAAACATTTTTTTTCTTAAAATGTTAAATATTTCCAAATAATTAGAATAAAATATTGTAATAATTCTTTTCCGCTGAATACTTTACTTTTTGGTGCTTTTCACACCTTTTTTTAAATTTTTAAGTTATTTATATTACTGGCTGCAGTTTTAGTAATATTAATGGAATCTTATTTTTAGTCGAGTAATCCACACGAGTGGATTCATACTTTTATATATATGTATATATAAAATTCCTAAAAATGTAATTTAAAAAATTTTCCTTAATTACAATTAAAATTTTTCATCTACAAAAAATCTATCATTTCATAGAAAACTTTTTGTATCCAATTATACTTACAAAGATAATAATCCAATTTTCTTAATAAGCTTTAATCAGTTTATTAGTAATATTTATTTTCTTCCACTTTCTTCATTGAATTCTATTTTCCTCTCTTTTTCGTAATTTTAATATAATCTACTTTTTACTTCCTAATCAGTCATCTTAGAAAAACATGTCTCCTAAAAACGATTCTTTAAAATATGTTGAACCAAAGTTTATTCTTTAGCAAGCCTCTTTTTACTCAAGTATCAGTTATAAATATTCATATAAATACCGTATAAATATTTATGGTTCATATTAATCCGGACGGATATCGTTTGCCGATCTTCGTGGCAAAGTGTTAGCGTCTCTGTCTTTCATCTGAGGTCCCGGGTTCAAATCCCGGTCAAGCGGGTGTTCATTCTTCACACGCTAAAAATTGCCATTTGTCATATTCCCAAACATAAGTTTCTTTGTAAGCTTAATCTATTTTACAACTTAAATAATTATAATTTTTTTCAAATAAAAGGAAAACTAATAATAATTTGTAAATTAATTATTCGTCACATCTGAAAATGGTGATTCTCTTTATTATTTCTTTCTAACCTATTGTGTTCTAAAAAAAAAAAAAAATATTTCATTGAATATTTTTTTAGTTTCGGTAATTATTAATTACTTTTGATTAAAAAAAAAAAAAAAAATTATAATTAATTTTATTTATTATATTTACTATATTTCGATTCAAATATGCTTCAACCTGTCCTAGTGAGAAAATTAAGGTAAAACAGGTGAAAAATAATTTTTTTTTAATCCTGTCTTCAAAACGACCATCTCGAAACTAAAAAATAATTCTCTTTAAATTCATCTTAAAATTTTAACTTTTAAAAAGTTGTTCAAAATTAAATAACAACTAAGAAAAAAGTTACTTATCTTTTTTTTACGTTAATTTCTAAAACTTAAAATAAAAAAAATATTTTAAGTACCAACATTTTTAGGTTTTAGAACAGATTTTGTGATATTTTATACATTTAATTTTATTTTTATTAAAAATTGAATAAATCTACAATAATACTGCCTCTATGAAACTTGCCACTCGAAAGAAATGCAAAGGAGAGAAATCTGCCTCTTGAAAGAATTAAAAAAGGAATATACTTAATTAATGTGAATGGACTGTTAACTACTACAATCTAAGGATCCCTGAAATGTGGAAATAAGTTTTCAAACAGTTTTTTTTTAATTTTGCATGAAAATACTGCGAATATCAGATTGCCATCAAAATATATGTTGTTATTTATTAATCTGTCATAATAATTATGATACAAAAACAATGAGAACATTTTTAAATCATTTACGTATATTATAAACATTTTCTTTTAAACATCATCGAAGTGACTGATAGTAAACTTACAGTTAGGTTATCAGAAGGATTCCATCAGCATAAAATCTAATCGAAAAGAATCAAGGCAAGGTTTTTTTAATTTTTTTCATACATAAAACAAATATACGCTTCAAATTTAGAACCACATTCTTTTACTGATCAGCAAGTAAACATTTGACCGCCGTCGGAAATCGAACATTGAGATCAGGTGACCAAAAAAACGATTAAGTTTCAGAAGAAACTCATCCATTTCGTGTTTGTTGTATCTGACTTATTATTATATTAAGTTAAATAAATATTTAAATTTAGTTATATTAAGTTAAATAAATATTTAGTTAAATTTATAAATTTTTTGCACCGATATGGAATCTAGTAATAAAACTTTTGTTATTTAGAATCTGAAAACGTTAATAAAATTTCTGTTATCCTAAGAAACCAAACCTTTTTCTTTCAGAGATAATGTCTGAATTGGTTTCAGAACAGACTTCATTTTTTCGACTTAAAATTTCCGTACGACTCAGAATAAGTAATCATTGTATTAAAATCCATTGCCCTTTCATATCTTTTGAAAATAAATGTTTCACCCCGCGTTTTATTTGGTAAAAAGATGACATTCTTAACAAAAAAGAACTCCAAAAATTACCCTTAATTTTTTTTCACATTGATAATAATTATTAAACTAAGAAGGATACAAAACAAACAAAAAAAATTAAAAATAATTTTTTTTTGCAGAAATAATTGTAGATGGATGCCATTTTACTTTTCTCTAGTTTTAATATACGATTTTTTTTATGTGTTTTAGAAGACTTTTCTTTAATAAGTTCGTATTAAATAAGTTTTACCTTTTTTACATTGATTTCATATCATTCTTAATAACAACTAGTACATAAATTTTGATTTAGTTGAATAAAACATTTTTACTTCCTTATACGAAGTAAAGGAAATACTGTAATCGCGAAAAATTTCGGTTTACAGATTTCAACGGAAATATCCATTTTGGCCATCCCTGAGATTCTATTTTGACTAGTTTTGGCGTGACGTCTGTACGTACGTATATATCTCGTATAACACAAAAACGATTAGACGTAGGATGTTGAAATTTTGGATTTAGGACTGTTGTAATATCTAGTTGTGCACCTTCCCGTTTGATTGCAATCGACTGAACTAAAAGTGTCTGAAAAAGCCAAAAATCCCAAAAAAATGGATTTTTGACTTTTTCTTAACTGCAGTAATAAGCCCTCATCGAGAGCTTTTCAACGATATATCATAAGTCGGTTCAAATCCGACTCATCTCCTTTTTTTATTTGATTGATTTATTAATAATTATTAACTTTTGATTGTAAAAAAAGATTTTACAATAAATAATAATTCAATAACAATAAAAAAAAGAAAAAATATCAGAAGTTATTAATAAGATAAAATTTTATGCACTTTTCATTTTAAAAAAAAAATTTGTATATGCAATTTAATAGGCGTACAAGGAAGTCGTGTGGTGTCCACATCAGATTTTTAATATTCATAAGTTTATAAACGCATTCCTTTTTTTACGATTTAATTAATTATAAGTTACAATATGTTGAAACTATTATTATTTTATTACAGCAATGTATTAGTTCGAATATTTTAACTTTTATTTAATACTTTGTTATTGTTGCGTCAGGTAAAAATCTTGACAAGTAATAAATATGTGTTTTCTATGCGTATATTCATACTTTTTTCTTTATAAAAACAGGTTAATCGAAGTCTAGAAAGTCATTAAGCGTACTCATATACTAAAAATGCATATTAAAGTAAATAAATATCGAACTAATAAAACGATAATGATTTTTTTCTAGACGAGATAAATCAAGCGAAATTTAACACGTTAGATTCTGGGAAGGTTGTGTGTGTTAAGCGCAGATCTTAATGGTAGGCGGAGAAAGTGGAATGGAATTTAGAACGACAATTCCTCGGTCAAGGTGCGTGCATATCATACATAGGTTTTTACACAAACATATATAAACAAACGCAACCGGCTGTTGATCTTTCTTTACATATAAGGAAAATAAGTCAAACCGCAACGGCTGTCGACTTGTAAACCAGCTTACAGGAAGTTATAGTTACGTAATAAAATATTTTATAATATTGTTATCTACACAATTATATATTTTTTACTTTATTTTAGTCTTTTATTATTTTTTTCAATAAATCAATGCGTATAAATGACGTAAAATTTGTATCAATTACAGGGTATGTACACGTTAAAAAATATATAGGTTACGTTCTCATTTAACCATCTGGAAACAACGTAGTTTACTTATTTATTTACTTATTTTTATTGTAAGTTAATATGTATTATTTAATAACAATGTTAAAAAAGATATGATATAAATACAACAATAAAATCAAATAACATCAATATTTTTAAGCTTTTTCCTAATACCATACGTGTGGTAACGAGGTAAATTGATATCCTATAATTACGAATGTTTATTAATATTTTAATCATGATTAAAGTATAACTAAATTTAATTACTTTAAAATATCGATTTTCTTTTGTAATTTAGGTTGAATTAACCTAGTAAAAGTTAATTACTTATATATGGATTTGAATACCAGACAGTGGATACCGGGCTACTTTGGTGGTTGGGGTTCAATTAACCATTCATCTCAGGAGTGATTAGTCTGAGCCTGTACAAAAATACACCTCATTTAATTTCTCTCTTAATCACCTGAAAAATGGTGAAAAAAAATAATTATGGCTTTTTTAATTAAAATGGATCTTTCTAATAGGATGAATAAAAACGAAAAATCCGATTCAGATGTGTTGAAATTTGCTGTAATTTTTAATAATTACCTGTTTTAATATAATTAAATATAACTATTAGCTCTCCGGAGTGGTCTAGTGGTAAACTCATCGTCACAAATTACCTTTTTAACGGCTTTTCAAAGTCGAACATTCTAAGATTCAAATCCTAGTAAAAGTTGGTTACTTTTATACGTGTTTGAATGCTAGACAATGGATACCGGTGTACTTTGGTGGCTGGGGATCAATTAATCATACATTTTAGGAATGGTCGGCCTGAGTTTGTACAAAAATACACCTTATTTACATTTCATACATATAATTTTCATCTCATTGGATCATGGAGGGGAGAACCCTTATTGTTCATTAGTTGAACAGATTGCAACGTACACATTAAGAAAAATGGTATATATAACTATTAAATTAACTATTGTGATGGGGAAATTATTGTAACTATTGATTAGTAAATAGATTACTTAACTGGGATTAACAATATTCATAAGAAAAACACCACCTTATTTTTTTTTTTTTGCAAAATTTCTGTAAATCTGTAACTTTGCTTAAGATTCAGTGCACCACATGGCAAATCATCTGAAAATTTAGAGATTTTAATAGTAGTACCTTGAAATTAATTTACGTTAAAATTTAATTTTTGTGTAGGCTACGGTGAATTTGATCATACGTAGATGATCTCCATGATATCTGATTATACATCAGAATCTGTAGAAATTAATCTTTGGTTATTTAAAAGTTAATTTACTTAGAACAGAATATAACTATTTCCATCTAATAATTGATCCTTCATGATTTTATTTATACTTATAGATAAAATAATATATAAATTAGAACTAATTCACCTATGTATACAATGGCTCGAATTATAGTTTTTCAAGTAATCCACGTTTTCAGTCGGTATCATAAACTGTCTAAAAGTCGATAAAAAGAACAACTGTATTCTTTTATATATTACAACTTTGTTTGATGTATTGGAAAAAAGTTTAGTAACTTGTTCTAGATAACAAGTTAGCCTTGAACAGATTCATTTGCTCCATACGTTTTACGATTGAACGTATGATGGTAGGTAAATCATTTTTTTCTTAAATTTATAGTCTTGTTTCCTCCTTTTATGAGTATATATTACAGCTAATAATACGTTATGGTTGGTAGGACAGTTCAACAGGCAGGTAAAAATTTAAGAAATAAAAACAACAGTATTACGTGTTCTTCTTTAGATACAGAATACATTTGGAGGTAGGTATAGTGTTATGTGTCAAAACGTTTATCTAAATCTATTTATAGAATTTTTTTACACATTACTCTTTAAACACAAGTTATATTTAGAAAACAACATCATTCATTTTATTTCTTATTCATAGTGTGAAACATATCACACATATTTGTTGAAACATACCGGAACAGATATTTAGTTAAACAATCAAAGGTATATATATATATATATAGAGAGAGAGAGAGAGAGAGAGAGAGAGAGAGAGAGTGATAGAGAGAAAGGATAAGATTAAATATTGAAGGCGGATGTAAACTACTACTTTTAATTGATAAATACTAGTGACGCAAGTATCAGTTTCCGATGACTTTGAATTTTCTGATTTTTCGCTTAATTATTAATAATGCTATTATCATATTGTAAATTTACTAAATGTAATTATAATAATCAAAGAAATCATATATTTATGCGATTTCGTTATCTTGACAATTTTGGTATGTTGGTTAATTACAAGTCATAATCAAAGGAAATGCACAATCAGTGACATAATAATCATAATTTTCGTTTGTAAGTTAGTTGAATTAATTTTAAAAAAATCTTTAAAAAGTAATTTTTTTTTATTACTCTTTCGATTTATTCTTTCTAACAAATTTCTCTTAATTTGTATTATTATTTTACTAATGAATTTTATGAAAGAATTTTCTTTGTGTTTTTATGTTATTGGTAATTTTTTAAATTTACCATTAACTGATTAATTAAGATATAAATTATATAAATTAAAATTAAAAATTACCTATTATTACATTTTTTTCTTCAGAAACATAATATCAGATTAAATTTTTATTATAATTAACTAAGTTACACTACCTTTTAAAGCTTATATCAGATTAATTGGGTGTGCTTTCATTAAAAAAATGTATTACTACTCCTTTATATTACTACAAAAACTCTAAAACCTCAGTGATTGGTCCTTTAGTCCGATAACTCATAAAAAAACTTGAGAAAGTTAATGAATTTACTTAAGAGAAAACCCCTATAATTTTAATGTCAAACATAAGTTTACTCGTATTAAATTTTTAATAATTTGACCGTCTACTGGCATAAGTTACTGTTATATTTTAAACATATTGGCAATATATTTAGCTATGTGAAAAAAAAACGTATTAAGGTAATTTTAAAATAACAGAGTTAAAAATAAATTGGTCTGTTTAAATGGCATTTGGAAAAAAACAATCTTAAATAACTGACAATACAATAGTAGTTAGTAGTAGGAGGATTTTACCGTCAACGCGGTTTTTTCTAATACACAGCTTTCACACACATCTTAATTTAAAATATATGTATATATATATATATATATATATATATATATATATATATATATTGTCTTTTTAACCTCCGGGTCCACCGTTAGGTATTGCGTCAGAAGATGATATGAATGATTTGTAGCATGTGTGAAAATGCCATGCCTGTCCGGGATTCGATCCCGGGACCTCCGGATGAAAGGCCGAGACGCTACCACTCGCGCCACGGAGGCCACAATTAAAAATATTTATTATTTTTTTTAAATAAAAAATTGTTTGTTTAATTCAATGATTCTAACTGAAGCGCGCGCGCTTGCCGTATTTCATTCGCGCGGATGTGAAGGTATTAGTGGCCACTTTAAATATTATTCATTTATTAAATTCTACCGCTCCCCTGTGACGTCACAACTTAACAGACGACTACAACAGCAGTCCAGCCGATAGGTGAAATGTGGGAAGTGTAAGAGGGTTATGACCCTACTTTGATGGGGACAGATTTGTGGATCCAACAAGATGCTAATAGAAAAAACTATGACGATAAAGCACCACTGTACTGTTTTCTACAACATTTCAAAATTATACTATTTTTAGGGATGGGGTGAAATTTATCAAAAACGATTTTTTACAAAAGTTGTTTACTTTATTAATGTTCACAAAATTATAAAAAAAAAATAAACTTAATTATGCAAAATCTGGAGAGGATTTCTTTTCCCCCCCTGTAATCCCCCACCCCTTGTGACCGATTGTAACCAAAACCATTCTTCCTGTTTGAAGATGTCAACCAATGCGATAACTGACGAAAAAAGAAAATTACTTTTTGTCTTTTTCTAAGTATTATTATTTTGAGTCCAGAAATGACAAAAAAAAAGGTTTTTTGCCCATTGTCACTTTACGAAATTTTGAAAATCAAACACAATCAGGAAGTATCTTAGCTATCTAAGTAGCATTAAATTATGTAAAAAAAATTTCCCTATCGCTGGGTAAAACTTAAAATAGGAAACCCGTAAGATCTGTATCTCATTGTTCCTTTGACCAAAATTAAATTTAATGGGGGCATCAATACCCGGTATTCAGAAATCAACGAGTCAAATTTCATCTGAATCGGTTCATCCTGTCTGGTGATACCGAACAAAAACAGTGGCCAACGTATACTTACTTAAATCTTTCCTGAATTTTTCAACGCTAAAATTGTATTTTCGATTAGAAAGAGGTAATGAAACATAGAGCTTTGTAAAAACCCCTTCATGCAAGTTTTTCCGAATAGGATATTTACTGTTACATAGTATTAAATAGCGGTATAATACAACAATTATATAGCTGGGTAAATTAAATTAAAGAAGAAAAGTTGATAAAGCTCTCATAATTCTTAGAATGAGGTGTATTTTTCAGCTGTTATTAATATTTTTTTTTTTTTTTGTTTCTTTTGGTATTACAGTCTGATCAGTCAGTTTGTTGAATATATTAAAGATGTTATGTTACTTTTAGAGCTGATTAGCGTCTACATTTCTGTAGTTTGTTATGCTGATATATTATTCTTGTAAATAATTAGGTTGTTATCGAGTCACTTTTGACCTATATCAAGTTACTTAATGCCATTATTGTTTTGTTAGTTAACATCGTATATATGAGGTAAATAAAATAAAGTTTAAAATTAACATTTCTACTGCATCAATCCCCTTTGAGTATAATAACCCGTGGACAAATATCCCAGTTAAAAAAAAATAATTTAACCATCCGTAACTTATAATTCTAACCAAAAATCCAAATTTTAGAATTTTAAATAAAGCCCTATTGTGATATTATACCAGAGTATCGCCAGTACCTATGTACAAAAGTACTTTATTTAATTATTCGTGTACCTTTCGTGACGTGGAAACTATAAATTTAGAAATAACAGTTATTCAAAGATGATTATAAATCATCCTTCCTCATATTTCTTTGTAGAATTTCCTAGCTATATATTAACATCATTACTTTCCGGAAACCTACATGTGTGACTAGTGTCTCATTCTATAGTTACTTTACATGTATCACTGATATTTGAAAGAATGGGCAGAGCTTCAGCAAAAAATTAACGTATCACCTTTAGCAAAAAAAAAAAAAACAGTTATACAATGTTAGTCTGTAAGGAAATAATTCCCATTTTCTAAAACAAAGTAAAATACTACCCCAAAAATAAATTTTTAATTAAGATATCTGTTTTTTGAGATTAGGGGTGACGCCATGAGAAAAGATGACACGGCGTCACCCATGAAGGGATGTAAGTTTGAACATGGACGGTGTCTTGATCGTACAAATAGACAGTATGAGGTACCTAGGACCGCACGTAGATCGGCGTTTGATCTGGAAGTACCACATGAAGGTGAAAAGAAAACTACTGAACACGAAGTACAGGGAACTGCAACGACTGCTGCAGAGAAACTCTCACCTCACATTGTCCAACAAAGTTTTACAAAGTTATCTTACAATCCAACCTGGAGACATATGGTGCAGAGTTGTAGAGGACAACAAGTAATACAACACTCCCAAAATAAGATAATGAAGGACAATGTTTCACAATCAACGACGAGATACACGAATATCTGGAGCTTCGGAAGTTTCGTGAGGTTGTGAGATAGTACAGTGTTAAATACCAGCAACGTCTAGAAAATCACGTCAACCGCCTAGCGATCTATCTGCTTGGTAACAGCTGGGTTATCCGAAGGATGAAATGTCTCAACGTGGTTTAATTAGGTGCTACTGAATGACAGTTTCCAATTACTATCCCCAAATCTAGTGATGTTATTTTTGTATATTTCTTTACTTTTTGTTTATAAGTTTTACGTTTTTGTTTATAAAAAATTTATAAATTCTATTGTTCTTGTTAATCTCTGCATTGATATGTGTCTATGGACTCTCTTGATTATTTGTTTCTTTTTATTGACTGTTTATTTGTTTTGGTTATTATTTGTTTTTATGGACTATCAAGTAATACAACACTCCCAAAATAAGATAATGAAGGACAATGTTTCACAATCAACGACGAGATACACGAATATCTGGAGCTTCGGAAGTTTCGTGAGGTTGTGAGATAGTACAGTGTTAAATACCAGCAACGTCTAGAAAATCACGTCAACCGCCTAGCGATCTATCTGCTTGGTAACAGCTGGGTTATCCGAAGGATGAAATGTCTCAACGTGGTTTAATTAGGTGCTACTGAATGACAGTTTCCAATTACTATCCCCAAATCTAGTGATGTTATTTTTGTATATTTCTTTACTTTTTGTTTATAAGTTTTACGTTTTTGTTTATAAAAAATTTATAAATTCTATTGTTCTTGTTAATCTCTGCATTGATATGTGTCTATGGACTCTCTTGATTATTTGTTTCTTTTTATTGACTGTTTATTTGTTTTGGTTATTATTTGTTTTTATGGACTATAGTGAAGGCAGATATATTCGTTTACTAATGAAATTTAAGAACATTGCTTATTTAAAACTTTGGTTATGGATCGATTTATTACGGGAGTTCCTTAAAAACCCCGTATCATGTGCTTATTATTATCAAACGATTTACTTATGGGTCCACCTTAGTAGCAGATTGTAAATATATTATTGCAGAACACTTTCTTTTTTTTTTAAATATTCGGTTTTACTCTATGAACACAATTACAGTTCGATGTTGAATTAGATCAAGCAGAAAACTACTGAGATAGTGCCAATTTGAATCGTAGTGACAAAAATTAAATTAATACCGGTAATTATCTACTGCACATCAACCATAACCGCAATGATCCCGTAACTTTGAAAATACTTCAAATTTACGGGATCATTACCATAATTTACATATTAAAAATATAAGTATTATTGCTTATAATTATAAATTAAACAAACTTAACCTACCCACGCTCGCTAACCTCGAATAATTAACAGTAGTGTTTTGATTATTTAAAGAGTAAATAATTGCAATAATTACTGAATTTATCGTTTAAATTCTTAAAATATTACTATGTTAATCAGTCAAGGTTAACGAGCGAAGCGACCGTAGGTTAAGTTTGGTTAAATTATATTTATAAAATAAATAAATATAAATAGTTAAAAATTGTAATATAATAATTGTAATAATACTGATTATATCGGGTGATATTAACAACAATCCAAAAATTTGCAATTTATTGGGTTGACGGGCTAATAAGTAAATACCTTAATACCACGTACATTCAAATCAAAATAACTTTATTCAGGTTTGAACCCGAATATTGGATCATTATAGTGATTGTTAACTCGTTACAAAGTTTTTCACTAATTTTTTTCGGAAACTAGTAATGACAACGAGATAAATATCGTTTAGGCTGTAATTTCTTATATTCGTATATTCAAATTTATTACACATTCTCAAAAAAAAATACACCCACACACATATATATATATATATTATTACTCGTGTTGCAAATCCATACATCCTAAATATTAGGTTTTTATTTTTAAGTAATGATTTTTTGTAATTTAATCAGCCTTTCTTTTATAAAATTGGCGATAAATTAGCATAGACTTATTGTTTAAAAAAGGAAGTCTAAAGAGTAATTTATTAGTTCAACATGCAAATTAAGTACATAATGAATTTTGTCAACAGTCAACATCCACTCAGTTATATAGTACAATGCCATATTATCCTACACGTAGCATGATCGTAAATACGGCTACGGCAGGATACAAAAAAAAACCACGACTCAAACATACACACACAGATCAGCTACAATGAAAGCAGACTATTACTACAAAATTGTAGGTAGTTTCACATCTATTTTGTTTCATTCAGTTCTCTCTTGAATTCCTGGAAAAGTAGTTGAAAGTCCCAGCTCAGCTACGTCATAAAATAGAGGAAATGACGTAGCTTACTCCAAATACGGTGACATCAGCAACTTCAATAGTTTCAATATTGCACAAACCAATGACGACGCCATGATCGCGACGACGTCGACGACGCCGCGCCGGCGGAACATAGTTGTGACTAAGATATTATAAGGGTGGGGCTAGTCTTCACACGAGAATTATTTTGCCGGTCCGACTGTATTAATCATCTAATATCTGTTTGTCTACCTCAAGCAAATCTTTTTCTCATAAGGATGTATATTCTATATTCTTACGGATAAAAACGTTCTGTATGCTATACTCTGATGTTAGCAAAATTGGCCGAGAAAAAAATAACAATTAACGTAACTTTTATCAACTAATTAACTTTTATCAACGTTCTGATTTTCCTTTAACCACAGAAAAAACTGATGTGGACACTACATTACTTCCTTGTACGCCTATTAAATTACATATACACATTTAAAAAAAAATGAAAAGTACATAAAATTTTATTTCATTAATAACTTTTGATATTTTTTTTGTTTTTATTGTTATTATTGAATTATTATTTATCATAATTCTTTTTTTTTTTACAATCAGAGGTTAATAATTATTAATAAATCAATATATTTAAATTTAAAAAACTTTTGATTCGAACAGATGTACCTTCTCCTTAATCAATGTAATTCTGGAATCAATGAAAATACGTACCACTTATGATATATCGTTGAAAATCTCTCAATGAGAGCTTATTACTGCAGTTAAGAAAAAGTCCGAAATCCAGTTTTTTGGCATTTTTGGACACTTTTAGTTCAGTCGAATCAAAAGAGAAGATGCACAACAAGATATTACAACAGTTCTAAATCCAAATTTTCAACATCCTACGGCTAATCGTTTTCGAGTTATGCGAGATACATACGTACGTACATTATCTTGGTATAATAAGATATAATGCAACCTTCAGAATACAAACAAAATAATCATCACATGCCGAGAACAACTACCAAACACAATGACAATAACTATTTATAAGTATGCCAATGGAACGCAGCTGCACTTGCAAATATGAGGTAGGAACAAACTTTCAACTCTAATAAAACACAAACCCTATTTTAGATCACCTATAATGAATTAACGCCTACTATTCCCCCTCCCACAAAAAATGAAATAACTAAGGCACATACAACACACTTTTAATCATATAATTTGAATCTTTTGAAAACTAAAGCAAAACAAGGGCGTTATAGTTTTACTGCCATTATACCAGACTAGGTATTATACACATTTCTACAAACAGTTACACCCCTAAAACATAAGTCAATATCATTATACTAATAAGAAAATAAGCAAACTAATTAATCATAAATAATAACCTTAAAATGAGATTAGTAGTTATATAGATATATTTAGAATTTAAAATCGGAAAGACTTGATAATAAAGAAAAGAAAATACAAATATTTAAAAATAAAAAAATTATTAAAGAAATAAATAAATATTTTTCTTTGATGGAAGGGTTTCGATGTATAAATTACGATTTTGCTTCTGTAAGAAGACTAACATAAAATACAATTTCCAATTAAACACGGGCAACATACATGCTAAAGATTATATATACATATCAATTCATTTCAAATATAAAAACTGAAGTACTTGCATATAAACTTATCAGACAAAAATTTCTAAACAATAGTTACGACGTTTGGAATCAACAACCTTTTTATAAAATACTATTATATAGAAATCATTGCATCTATCATATAGGCGTCAGCATCCGTTCCACAATATTTTCCAACATATTGTACTAAGCATCTAATTGCACATGTTTACATATTTTTATCAAAAGGCAACAACTTTATTTGCTTATCACGATTCAAACAATTCACAGACGAAACAGTATCGAACTGACGACACCCAACACGTACCCACAAATATTTCATTGGCATCAAACTGCCACTTATACGTACGTATTTTTGGGACTTTGCTTGGTTTAATTAAATTTTAAAATTTGCTTTGATTTTGAATTATAGTGGCTTTGGTTAATTACGTTTTTTTTTTTTTAATTGATGAAAGGGATGAGATAGATATTTATATAAAGTTTTCAATGATGATTGGACTGGAAAAATTAATTTTGAACTTTTTTTGGTTATTATTATTATTTATTTTGAATATATATTAACGGCTATAACCACAAAGGATTGGTTAATGATAGCCTGGTATGTCATAAGTCACTTAAATAACCACATAAAAATTCATAAGGATAACAAATATTCCATAACAAACTTTTTCTAAGAAAATCGATAAATGAAATGTTTTCCTTCTTTTTATTCTGTTGAACGCACTGTTACATATCAGCATGCAAAATCTAAGAAATGGAGGTAATATTCGGTCCTTAAGTTATCTGTTAACTGTTTTCACCAAACGGACTGATTAAAAAGTTATACCATTAGGATAAATAAAACTAATAATAATAATCTTACGTTAGTAAAAATAATAATAATAAAAATACCCTATCTCAATAACTAAGAGCTTTTCCTATGGTCATGCTCTTGTAATTAACAAACGATGAACCAAAGCAATTGATGAATCTAACTCGGTTAAATTAAATACATAATATTGATTCGTGCACTAAATAATATAATAATAATAATAAAAAGAAAAATTGAGAACCCATAGTCAACGGAAATTGTTACTTGCGTCACATTGAATGATACTACTTGTATTTAATATTACAAGTAGTTTTTTACATCCGCCTCCGATATTCAGTATTATCCTCTTTCTCACTGCCTTTAATTGTTTAGCTCCCTCTAAAATTCACTCACTCACTCTCTCTCTCACTCTCTCTCTCTCTCTTCCCCGTCTTTCTGTTCCGGTATGTTTCAACAAATATGTGTAGTATGTTTCTCACTATGAATAAGAAATAATTGAATGATGATGTTTTCTAAATATAACTATTGTTGAAAGAGGAATGTCTAAGTAGCACTATTAATAGATTTATAAACGGTTGACACGAAACTTGCCTACCTCCAAATGAATTTTATTTTTCTACTAAATCACATAACTTTATCTTTTATTTCTTAGATTTTCTGATCATATAGTATTATGCAATGTAATATATATATAAATCTTCTACAGTATATATATAAAAATGAATGTTTGTCTGTTTGTCCCGTACGCGTTCCAATACGATTCATCCGATTGCGATGAAACTTTGGTGAGTTGTTCACACGCTCGCGAAGGTTTCTGAATCAGTTGGACCTGTTAAGTCGCGCTTGGGTTGAAATATTTCGAAAAATTGTATTTATGATCAGATTTAGTTCATATTCTGAATATATATTAGTTACGTGAAAAGAAATAGTTTTGCGAAAAATGGAACTGCTAGGTGGCGATGGGGTTTAGATATTTAAAAAGTTTAATCACTAATAACTGTCGATATAGACAATGACAATCGATATAGACGATATCTCTCGATACTACATTAAATTTAGTAAAAGAAGGTTAGGTTATTTATATATACGTAATTTTTTTTTATGAGTTATAGTTTTTTTTATGAGTTTAATGAATACAGAGGGGCCCAGGGTGCAGAGTCCCTGGTTAGACGGAAAGGGTAGTGAAGCCAGCCTTGACTGACTAAACATCCCTGATCGCGACGGGAAACGCAATTAACCATTAGCGCGGGCGAAGCAGCGACGAGTCTGCTAGCAAAGCTATAAATTTAAATAAATGATTTACTTTCCAATACTCCTTCGATCCTAAAAGTGATGGAACAAATTATCCGTTCAAGGCTAATTTGTATCTAGAACAAGTTATTTACATTTTGTTATTGCGTTAAAGAAAGTTTTAATCTATATAAAATCAAACTAATTCTCTTTTTTCGATATTCAGATAAATTATTCTAAATGATAATGAGAATTATTGGGATAACTTTAATTCTACTCATTGTCGATGAATTGATTTTAATTTATAAATTATTTTATCTATAATTATAAATAAAACCAAAAAGAAATTAAAATTATTAGTTGAAGAAAATAGTACTCATAAGGAGGCATAAATATTAAGGAGAATATTTTCACTGGTTTCAGAGTACATTCATAGAAATTCTATGTCTCACAAATAAAATAGAGATATTACAACTCACCGTAGCTTCTCTTAAGAAGTGGTTCTAAGTACAACATTTTTTACATAAACATAAATGAATTTTAAGATAGTATGAAAATTTTCAAATTCTCGGATGATGGGTCGTAATCTGGTATTCTAAACCTAGACCAAAGTTCTCTTCCCGCGCTATTCACACGGTGGAAAAAATTAAACTATAACAGTATTCACTAATTCTAACGTAATGACCGTTAATTTACACAAGATGAATTTGAACATTTTTACATATAGATGAATGCGTAAAAATACATTATTATCGTACAATAACAATGAAAAAAATACCTAGCTTTCATATTTCACAATAAATTTTTATGGGAGAATTATTTGGATAAAAAAGCGAAAAATTTATCCAGAAAGTTAGCAACATTATAAGAGCAAATAACATAAAAAATGGATTGTACGTTTTACAATGGGAAAATATTAATTTAACATTTAACATTTTATAGTGTTAAAATGTTAAAAGTGTTAAGTTATTAATATTTTCCCATTGTAAAACGTACAATCTATTAAGTTAGCTTAATATTAATAACTTTAAATTTTAATATTTAACTTTGTTAAATATTAATATTATTAATCTTATGATAATTCAAGATATTTAGATTTATAAAAAATAAGGCAGGTGACAGTAATAAATTTTCGGAAGTCTAAAATCGAGCCTAGTTTTCACATCATATTGACCAACTAAGGTTAGTGACTAACCATATTTAGAATAATTTTTAAAAAATATACAATGCACACACTTGTATTTCATAACAATCCAGTTGTAAAGAATAAGGTACCATATCAAAGGCATTTACCTATTCTGTTAATACCCTTAAAGTCTTCTTTTCATGCTGAAGTTATCAATATATACGAGTTCAGTTATTATACTAACATCATCTTTGATTTTTTTTTACTGGCTTTAAACGCAAAATAGTTACAAACCGAAGGACAATAATTTTAAGAAAATTAATCGATCTAATTTTTACAAGTTTGTGAAAATTTTAGACTTACTTAGTAAAAAAAAATCGGTCGGAAATTATGCAGATATTCAGGGGTTATCAGGTTTATAAATAATCTATGAATTTTCTATACCGTAAACTTTGGGAAAGTTACCGGTTTCCAGTCATTCTTTTTATGATCTCAAGTAATCTCGAAATATCGAAAGTTATTTTTAATACTGAAACTAATAACCTCATCAATATCGGGACAAGAGTTATTTCTTTTAAAAATGAAATTATTTTTTTCAATTTTTTTAATAAATAGATACCAAATAGATGGACTCATTGGTCTGTTTATTCAATATAATAAACTTACAGTTTTAATTAAATGAAAATTAACAAAAGATTTTATTAGAATTTTTTTATTTATATTTAGAAAATAAAAATATGTTCAAATTTTTGAGACAAAAACTAATCTTTTTTTAAAGTGTGTTTGTTTTAATACATTTTTTCACCAAAAGGTTTTAAGTTTATCATTAATATGCTCCTATGTTTTTAAGGTTGCTTTTCATTCACGCAATATGTAATTTTTTATTCAATTTCAATTTCAAAATACAATCACATAATATATTTTTACATTTTTATGTAAAAATGACTAAGAAGTAACATTAATAAGTATGCAAGTAACATTAATATAGTTTATCCTCATTGTTTATACTATCTTATAAAAATACCTTTCAGATGAATTCATCTGTCCAGTTACGAATGCATATGTAGCGTTATGAAATAACAAATCGTTTTAAATAGTTAAAACCTGTATATTTCTTTTCTATTACTTCAATTACTTTAAAAACATGTTATGTGATCAGTGTATGAACTCCTAATTAAAAAAGTTATTATCTACAATATATTTATAAGAAAACGGCTTTTTAAAATTATAACTTTAACAGTTAGTAAAACATTCATTACTTTTGTGAAATAAAATTATTATATTTCTTTCAAAATATACTTTTTATTCGTATTTTTACCAATTAACTACAGAATTATTAATTAGAATTTAATTAGTCTTAAATATTTTGTTTCTATTACATTACTTCTTCGGACTGTTATAAATAATATAAATAAATATATAAAATTATTAATTATTATATTAATAATTTTTATAAAATTATTAATATTAATTGATTATATAAAAATAGTTCAATTTCTAATTTACCTTTCGTTAAATCAATTTTCATTACTCAAAAAAAAAAAAATAGTTTTACATAACAGGTAAAATCAACTTTGGATACCTAATAATCCCATTCCGAGACGCCGCCCGCCACCCGCCAGGGAAACCCGCCCGGAGAGCGTGCCTACGCCACGTCTCTGCAGGGAGTATATACAGAATATTTTCATATATTTTATATATATATATATATATATATATATATAAATTCACTGTAAACTAGTACTAGTAGGTCGGTATCATAGACAGATTTGTTTTTAAAATTTCCTTACAGTCTTCATCCTTAAAAAACGTAATAAATGTAAAATTTGATTACTTTAACTTGGATTATATTCATCTGTATATGACTCATTATTATTAATATTTTTTTTAATAAATTCTGTTCACAGATTTAACTACCTGTACTACCAGAAAAATAATATCATATGCAATGAAAATATCTGCACCATGAAAACAACCAGTGAAAACTGTGTATTAAGCCTGGAGGCGCATGGTAGTGACATTTGTTAACATTACACTCTGCCTTGACTTCAAGAAAATGGATTATTTTAAGAAAGAGGTTCTCAATTCAATCTGTACATGTTTGTCTGTGTGCCAGGTATAACGTTTTATGAAGTTCACCAATTTGGATGAACTTCTTTTTAAACGATACAGAATGATTCCCATACCATTATACCATTACTGAATGATAGAATGATAGTAATCCCACACCATTACCTAGTAGTACTCATCCGCTATAAAAAAAAGTATTTTGAAAAAAAAACTCCGATCTAGGTGGTTATTATAAATAAAAATAAAGTAAAATAAAATAAAATTTTTAAATTAATCTAATATAAAAATTTCATTAAAAATATGAAATAGTTTTTTTTTTAGAAAGATTCAATATTAAATCTAAATATTTTGAATTCAGCGATAAATTTAAGGGTAAAGTATTAGTTTTTAATTTTACACGGTATAAAAGATTTTAAAATTAGAAAATAAATTAGAAAGTATTAGATTTTACTTTGTTGTGCAGTATATATTGAAGTCAATTTTATGAATATTTTAAAATTGATTAATGCTACGTTTATGAAATGTTTCCTAACTTGTAATTAAATAAATTCATTTTTAAATTATTTTTATTAATCGTTTGCTGAAAAACAAATAAGTATTTCTTTTCATCAATAAAATTAGTAATTTTTCTAATCTTTCGAAAAAATAATTTGTAACATAAATTAATTAAAGTACTTTTTTTTCATTTAATTAACTTAATTTTTAACATAGAAAATTTTTAAAACAAGTTTTAAATCTGATAAAAATTAAAAAACACGTCTGCAAAAAAGGAATAAAAAAAAAATAGGATGTCCGTCCAGTGCAGATCATTACACCACAGTGTAATGTAGAAGTGCGGAGCCCCAACATTTTGGACCATTGTTGTTAGATCTTAGGATAGATATTTAACTTGGTTAAAATGTCCACCTTCTATAAACTTCCCATTGCCTATATCTTGGAAATTACATTGTTCATTTCGTTCAACGTATTGATTTCGCTCCGTTATTTGTATGAAGTAGAATTGTTTTTCAAATTCTTTAAATTAATTTATTTAAATATATGTAGAGTCCCATAGTCGCTCTTTCTCTTTATATATATATATAACGTACGAAACTCCCGGTAACGTAAGGATTCCAACGCGGGGTCATTCATCTAAATCTGGTTCAGCCGTTGAACTGGTGCGGTGAAACATACGTATATACATACACCCTAAATACATTACACTCCTTTTTGGGCAGTCGTTTAAAAAAAAATACTTTAATTGAGCGTCAGCTTTTTGTCACTAATATCAGTTAATAAATAAATTTGTACTGTTTTTCATTCTTTATGAGTAATTATAGGGATAATTTTATTCTATTTATCGAAAATTGTATAATAAAATCACAGGCCTCTCTTCTCTTTAGCCTCCGGAACCACCGATCGGTATTACTTCAGAGAATGATATGTATGAATATAAATGAAGTGTAGTCTTGTACAGTCTCAGGTCGACCATTCCTGAGATGCGTGGTTAATTGAAATCCAACCACCAAAGAACACCGGTATCTACGATCTTGTATTCAAATTCGTATAAAAGTCCAAATCCTAATAAAGGCAGTTCCTTTACTAGGATTTGAACCTTAGAACTCTCGACTTCGAAATGAGCTGATTTACGATCACGAGTTAACCATTAGACCTCCCCGGTGGGCTAAAAAATCATAGGCTTGCCATCTTTCGATATTTTTATTAGGTAACCTGCCTTCTTCATCTCCTACTTGAAATATACTATATGTAAAGTTGTACTGAATTAAACGCAAACGCAAACGCAATTTTCAAAGATAAAAAATTATTCTTTTTTTATAGGGGAAGGAAATGATTAGATATTAATTTAAATCATTAAGTTTACTAGATTATGTATTATACATGTGCATCAGATAAACTTATATATCAATCTATTTTATTATCAAAATCTGTTCATGATAAAAATTATGAAATTTCCTTATTGTTTCTTGCTGATTTTATAAAGTATACTGTTTATTTAACGCCATTTATAGACGTAGACAATTCTAATGTAAAATTTGAATGGATTATTGATTTTTAAAAGTACCCGTAATAAATTGTAAAATATACATTGCTAAGATAAATATACACAAAATATTAAACAAATATTTCATCATACTGTATTATAATGATTCGTTGGAAGAACAAAATCAGATAAATTGTTATTTACTGAATGAATGAATAACAAAGATTTAACAGAACATACAGGAGACAGAAGAGGAGCGGCAGAACGCAGAACACTTCGTGATTTGGTTTGTTTTTTGTATTCATTTCTTTTTTTTTACTCTTTCCGGTAACATCAGAATACGTAACACTGTATTATGCTTTATAACCGCATACCATAAAAGTAAATCATCACAAAAATACATCTGGTCCACTCTCAAATGAAGATTATTAGACGTTATAATAGTAGTTTACTGGTGCTAACAAAAAAATAATTACAACATCCTATACAAGGTTTACAATTACAAATGCTGACTCATTTTTTAAATATAATTTTTTTTATCTTTCACTAACGTTATTTAAAATTACCATAAAACTTTCGCAGGTTCATTGAAAAGCAACTAAAGTTATCTTTAATAATTTAAAACGTAATTGAAGATGTATTGATGTTTTTTTAATAATATTAATAAATAATTCTGCCAACTTAAACAAAATAAAACTGTAGTTTTAATTGACTTTTTTAAAATTATTTTGTTATTTCTGTTCTATTTAATAATTAATATTAATAAATACCAACGTAGGAAATATTGAAAAACTCCTGGCTAATTAACATAATTCGTATCTAATAATGTGCAAATATGTATGTTAGTAAACGTTTTTACTTTTCCAAAGTATCTGGATGGTTTATTATTTTTTAGGTAGATTTCATTAGAAAGGTACCTACTGTAATAAGTACCATGATTCGCTTCCTGAAAATTTCAACATATTTTCGCGTTTCATATCCCCTTGACCCCTAAACCACGATAGTTCAAATGTTTATATATACATTTATGTATATATTTTTCATTTTCTTGTGGATACGATAACTGCTGTATTTTTGCGCCAATCACCTAAAAATTGATACATAAAATATAACGACCCAAAATCTCAGTCGAATTCATTAATGAGAAAAATGTATCATTCTTATGGGGGAGGGCTTTTTCGACAAAAAAAATATCGAATTCATTTAAAGTTCTTACTATTCTTTGGATAAGGGCCTAAAACTTATTTAAGTTTTTTTTATATCACCAAACATTGTCCCAGGGGGTGGAAAAAACGGGCTTTCGAAGGCAAAAAAAAAATCATATTTACCTTAATAGGCACAGTATCGAATCGGTTTAAAGTGGTCGTTAGTCCTCTAAATATTACCTAAAACTTTTGTTTGAAACAATTTTTGATCTGACCAACCCTTACGGCAAGGGATGATGTTGCTGGAATTGTAAGATGGAGCTTTTCGTATGCTAAACATGTGAAACTTTTTTCACATGCAACCATTGTTGTATTGAGTAAATTTAAAGTTTTTCTTAACTTAAAGGTGGAAATCTTTTTTTATTCCATACTTAGCATCGGTGAAATCTACCTCTGCCTTCCGGCGTGCCGAAAGGGATTTTTACTACACTTAAAATATATATTTATACGTAGAAGTATAATATTTAAATTAACAATGAACTCTCAACCGAAGAACCCCACATACTGACTTACTAAAATCTTTATTACTAAACTAAAGGAAGACTTAAATCATATAAATTTCTATGGCAGAGCCTTGGAAAAAACTAATGTTTTGATTTTTTATAAAATAGCTTATACTATCTGCCTTTGTCATTGTTTAACTAATTAAACCGTACAAACTATAACTTGTGGTATATCCGCATTCTTTACTGCTATTTTATTTTATAAAAATACTTTCGAAATTATAAATTACTTCTTACATTTGAAAGAATTACAAAAGATAAGTAAGAAGTTCAATTTCTTTAAACCTACTAGTGCGAAAGCATAAAAACCAAGACACATTTTTCCTGGATTCCTTTCAAATTAATTTTGTTTTAGTTCAAAAGTGAAAAAACAAATTAATTGAAATTAACTTTTTTTTTTAAAAAAATCATACAAATACACTAAATTAAATAGAAGTAAAATCTATTATGGTAGTGATGAAATTTTTTTTTCATTTAAACCGAACGAAAAAACAAATGTATAATATTATTATAATTAATAATTAAAAAAAAAAAAAATGATGAAAAAATTATTATAAATGTATAGCAGGTGGGAAATATAAAATATAATAAAAACAAATGCTTAAATTTATTTTCATCATCATAAAAATAATTTTAGATAATAATTAAAAATAATCTTACATAACGAAAATAGGAATATTTTTGTACTGATATTCTAATTAGGAATACATCTGAGAATAAATTCGGGGAAAATGAAGTACATTTTTAAAATGACTGTCATTAAATAAATATACCGTAGGGTAACATTTTTTCATAAATTTTCAAACATTTTAATTTGTGTCACTTAATCAATTTAGTTGTATTTTTGTAATTTTTGTTTGTTTGTTTTACCTTTAGTTCATTCTTTGTAAAGAAAACTTAAGCTAGTTTAGATTCGATTTCAAACTGCTGTTATGGCATATCTACGAGAAACGATTAAACCTACATTATTGTTCAAACACCGCGGCTATTTATAAACTGTTTCTTTTTTAATACTCTATAGAAATTTTTTCCGATTGTTTTCTTTACTTTGCTTGTAGTTACATTTTTGGAATTAGACAAAATATATGTACATCTCTAGCTGACACCGTTGTCAGCTAACAATGGTGTCAAACATCAATGAGAATTAATATTCTCGGTTAAGAATTAATATTCAACGTTAAAAAAAACAATGATACTTCTGCAACAGGGCGTCCATTTCCAACAATAATAAATTTTCTGCCAGGCTTAATAGGAAAAAATCAGGAATGAAGTGGTTTCCTTAATTACTGAATTGAACTATTATCCTAACTATTTATGAAATATTATCCTATCAAACCTTCTGCTGATATTCTGCTACAAGCGATACATTCACTTTGTTCACTACGGAGACTTGGTGATAAATAATAACATCATTACTCTCAGAAAAAGCAAATAGTTTACTTTCGATTGTTTTTCAGACGCGCTACATATTTTAGCTATAAAAAAGAGAGGAACGGAGTGTTTAAAACAACTGATTAATTATCTAAAATAGAAATAAAAATTTATTCAAAAAAATTACGTTACCCTTTGTATAAAAAAAAGGAAATACGTGTTAAATAATACATACATTCATGCGAGAAAGGATTTTATTACACTTTCATAGTATTACTTATTTTTATTTGTTTATGTAAAATATTATTCACAAATTACTTTAAAATTAAATTAAAAAAAAAATTGGTGTTTAACAAAAGCATCATTACTATCAGGAAAAGCAAAAATGACTACTTACGGGTTGTACCTCATATACCCTACAAATTAAAAAAAAAATTAGCTGCTCTGTTTAGTTATTCATTTAATAATACTAGTGATTAAATTTCCTGTATTACGATTTGACGTATACTTATATTAATAAATAGTTTAGAAAATTGTGTCCTGGAAACAGCAAAATATAATAATTTTATTACACATAATTTTTTTCATTTTTAATGCCTCAATAATGGAGACGATAAATAACACACACACACACACACACACACACACACACACACACACACACACACACACACACACACACACACACACACACACACACAAAACCATCATAATTGTATATTAATATTTTTAATTACTAAAAACAAAATCAGGTTTAATGTTTACATGCTGGTCTTCGTGATGGAGTGGTAAGGCTCTGTGCCTTTTATCCGGAGGTTCTGAGTTCGAGTTTTGGTCAAGAAAGAAATTTTTTTCACACGATACAAAAAATAATTAATTTACCAATTTCATTAATAGGCAGCTGTTACAGGGTACCAGCCAGAATAAATATGTAGGAATTTAATGATGTTGTGCTTTCTCTCCATCAAGTCACTAGTAGACATTCAACATAGATATTCATTTTTTCGAGGAACAAATTTATAAAATTTATTGATAAAAAAAATACTAAATAAAAAATAAAATTATATGACAGTACGTAATATTTTTCATATGAAAATTATCAGCAGAAAAAAATATTTATCAAAATTAAATTTTGAGAAAATGCTTCTTATATTCTGAAGTCGCGAAAGATAAAAGACTCAACCTTAATTTTTTAACTTCTTGAGTATTAACCTATAGAATATTAATAAGGAAAAATATAACTGATTAATATTTTTGATACGTAATTATTTCACTTTTATTTCCTTGTACGAAGTACAAGGAAGTATTGTAATCGCGAAAAATTTCGGTTTTCAGATTTCAACGGAAATAACTATTTTCACCATCCCTGAATCCTTTTAGACTAGTTTCGGTGAGACACCTGTACGTATGTATCTCGCATAACTAAAAAAACTATTAGCCGTAGAATACTGAAATTTTGGATTTCGGACTGTTGTAACATCTAGTTGTGCATCTACCCTTTTGATTGCAATCAACTGGACCAAAAGTGTCCAAAAAAGCCCAAAATCCAAAATTGGATTTTGGGCTTTTCTTTAACTGCAGTAATAGCCCTCATTGACAGCTTTTCAACGACGTATCATTAAGTGGTTACTTATTTTCATTGGTTTCAGAGTTACAGCCCAATAAAATTTTAATTAATGAAATATTTGGATCTTATAAGGGGAAGGCACATCGGCGAGAATCCGATTTCATTTTCCTTTCTTTTTTTTTAATTTAAACATACTGATTTATTAATAAAAGATGAAAAATAAAAGAGTAATGAAAAATATATGTAACTTATTAGACTTTCATATTAGATGTGAAAGTCATCTGGTGTTCACATCAGATTTTTAAAGTTAATATAGCACATTTTTCGATATTTAGTACCTTCCCTGAGATCTGTGCATCAAAACGTTTATATTATAACTTAATTTATAATGCAAAAATTATGGTCAGGTATTTTTATCATCTCTATTTTCATTCCGCTCAGTAAGCGAGAACCAGTATATATATATATATATATATATATATATATATTTACAAAAGTATTAAGAATATGGTCTATTAAGAAAAAAAAAAATACATTAGGCTGCAATATTTACATATAAATATGTTAGCGCCTTTTTTTTGGATTGGGAGATAAATTAAATTTTAACCTTCATGGAAATTCCAGGAGAATTTAAAATATCCCAGCCAGAAATATTTCTTCTTACAAATTCTCCCTAAAAATTGACATTTTTCCCTAAAAATTTTCAATTTTCCCTAAAAATTGACATCCCTAAAAACTGACATTTATGTATATATGGTAGGTAATACACAATCATTTTGTATCAGTCTATCTCCGCGGCGGAATAGTAGTGTATTCGTCTTTCATCTGGTGGTTTCCGGGTTTAGACGCAGTCAGGAATTGCATTTTCATACGGTAAAATTTCTTTAATACCCGTTTGTAATTGTTATTAGCCGCTAACCCCTACTGCTATATAAATAATCTTATTTGAATTAAAGATAACCAACTGATAATACACAAGATAAAATCTAAGCGACAAATAAATTTTTAACTTTTACACAACAGAACAAATAAACTGATGATCTGTAAAAACGATATAACTAATTCATATGTAGTCATATCCGTAAATAAATTACATTTCAGCAATAATATTTATTTTTAAAAATTGCAACTCACTAAGATAATAATTTTTAAATACTTAATTAGATAATTTAAAAATGTGTTAATTGTAGTAAATTTTGAAGACTTGATTATAGTTTAGAAACGTGTTAAATATTGAATATTAGTTAATATTAACAAAATATGTAAATTCCACTTAGTATAAGTAAATACCTGATATAGATATGTCGTAACAGTAGTCTAGTTGCTACTAGTGCAATAATAGACTATAATTATCGATGACGAATGTTTACACAATGTTATAAATATGAACTGTAAAATAAATTTATATTTTTGATAAATATAATTTATTCATTTCGCACGTTCTTAATTTTAAATTATTACGGTTGACATTTTATCGCTATGGTATACCGCAAATAATAACGAAAAGTTACTAAAAAAAGGGATTTTTCAATAATTAAATTATTATAATTATTAAAAACAAATCTATAATTAGAATTTCGTCTTATTGACATCCATAATCTATATTATCAACTTGCATATTTCCGTTTCCTTTCACCAGAGCGTAAGTTACACAAGCTAGACTAAGTGGTTTTTAAAATTGTTGAAAAAATAAATTATTTTCTTACAAAAATGTTAAATTTTTTTTTCAAGAGAATCCAAGTTATTTATAAGTAAGTTTTATTGTGAAATTTATTATAAATGTACTATACGCATATTACTCGTGCTTTGCTAGGAATATTTGTTATAAAATATATGCGAATGTGGAATGAATAAATGTCATCATAACTTTGATAAGTAATTCAGCATAAAATTTCTTACAAAAAGTTTAACAAATTGATTTCTTTTGCACTTACGCTTTTGTTTTTGTTCTATGTTTAGTATCTTCTCTGAGATCTATGCATTAGAACGTTTATATGACTTACTTTGTAATGTAAAAATTATTGACAGGTATATTTCTCATGTGTGTTTTTATTCTGTAACATTACGCGAGAATTTTAATAAAATGATGTGTATGTATATATATATATATATATAAAACATTCTGGTAAGCAAATATATTTATAAAAGTATTAAACATTGAAAAAAAAGTTAACTTCATAAACATTCCTTATAAACGTAAATACTCGTATAAAGAACGATTTTTCCATCTGTCTGCTTTTGCATGTTTTTTTTAACGTAACTTTATCTCAAGAAAAACTTGAAGTATTTTATTAACATTCTGTTTACATCTTTAACTTATCACTTTAAAATTGAAGTCGTTTTAGTGGTGGACCTATTTATTTATTTATTTAGTGTATGGCACCAAGACATAACACCAATTACAGTCAAAAATTACAAATAAACATTTAACAAATTGCTACTGATTCTGGAGTCGCCATCAGGAAATCTTTAGGAGTCCCTTCATAAGCTGTCCTAGGGCAAACTTCTACAACTAGCGTAAGTGTACACGAAATAAACTAAAGTTCTCTCAAGTTATTTCAGCTATAGGACCGTTTCCCTGGGTGATGGTGGCTCGGAGGTTCGTAAAACCTTAACTAAAAGATGCCCTCAGGGCAATGTTTTGAGTCCCATTCTTTGGATCAGAATTCGATTCGATGTTGCGTGTAAGGTTACCATGTGGTTGTCGTGTCGTCGCTTAAGCTGACGATGCGCTGCTACTGATTTAAGGGGATTCGCGTAACGAGGTAGAGTTCTGAGCTGCCTGTGCTTGTGAGGCACTTCGACTGTGGAGTCTCCAACATAAGATGATTTTTAGCCCAGAGGAAACCACAATGATGTTGCTTAAGGGCCGTTTGGCTGCCGGATTCGACGAATCCGGGTTCGGATGGCTGGTCTATTCATTCGGTACGTTACGACTCAAAAATACCTGGGTGTTATCCTTGATGAGAATTTTCGGTTCAAGGAACATCTACAGTATGTAGCAAAAAAGGCCGCTGATGCTTTATATGGAATCCGTAGAGTCATTCATCTCGATTGGATGTTGAATTACCGTACTATGCGTATCCTTTACAAAGTTACCAGCGAAGCTATTATTCTGTATGCTGCGCCTCTCTGGCTCACCGCATGGGTTTTAGGTATTACGTGGACAATTTGCTGCGGGCCCAGCGACTCCTCTTGCTGGCTGTTGTAGGCGGTTATAGAACAGTTTTGCGGGATGCAATCTGTGTTATAGCCGGAGTCAAACCAATAGATATCTTGGCTAATGAGCGTAAGAAACGCTACATTTGAAAGGTAAATAACCTATTGACGTCAGAACGAGAGCAGGAGATTGAAGATCGGGGCCTTGCATCTTGGCAGGTCAGGTGGAACGAATCCCCCACAGGTTGCTCGCTACACGCATGGTATATTCCCTATAGTGTCTAATTTAGGTGTGATTATATGGGTCTCCCTGAATCGGTATTTCACACAGTTTCTCTCCGGGCATGGTGCCTTTCGGGCGAGTTTGGCTAGGTTTCGTTTGGTGGATTCGAGTCAATACCCGGATTGCAGGACTGATAATACAGTGGACCACGTTCTCTACATCTGTCCCCGATACGAGGTCGAACGTTCACGAGCTGTTGGGGAACTTGAGAGAATACATTCCTTTCTGGATCTCCATATTAACTGGATGATTCCCGAGGAATGGTCTATAATGACTGGTTTTCTTCGCACCCTTGCGGTTTGTAGGTCTGCAGAGGGAGTTTACTCGAGGTACTCGAACGTGGTAGGATCCCGGGTGGCTAGGATTCCGGCTTAGGCATTGGATTGGTTGGAGATAGGCGCATTGTCATCGTGCCACGGCTATATTGGTATTGTTTGTGATTCGATTTGGGGCTCCCGCCGGTGGGGGTGGCTGCTCTGCCGGGGTATGGTCCCGTGCGACCGGGAGTGTGGCTTCCCTCCTCCGGTGGCGGTCCTGATCGTGACTTGGTAATGCCACGCGAGACACCATGATGGGACCGGTTGGGGGTGCGGAGTTTGTTCCCGGCTTCTCCGCGGACCGGAATGAGGTTGCGTTCTCCTTTTTAGATGACCTAAACTAGAATGAGGTTGCGTTCTCCTTTTTAGATGACCTAAACTAGTCGACTTATTTGGGTGTTGGTCTGAATTTCTATGTTACTAAAACACAATTTTGATTAGTATGAGTGTAGCACTGATTTAACTTTAAACTCGTTCGTTTTCTAAAGCATTCACAGTCACGAACGGTGTTGTCAAATCTGTACTAGGCGCGGGGTTTGCGCTTCCGCGGTTTCGGTTAGTTAGTTTGAGGGAATCATGTTGATGTGAAAATGTCCGTTTGAGGCCTACGTTAAAGCGAAATTTAGTATTATTTACTGATGCAAATGTCTGCCGAGGCATTTACATCGGTGGCATCCCGACCAAGGCCTGGCTGATGACTGTGAGATGTAATCAGAGTGTCTAAAGCCGACCTCCGGTAAGCCCCTCAGGGCTTTGAACGGAGGGAGTGGTGTGGCGACCCGTAACTTCACAAGGTGGTGTCTCCCCCTACCGGGTTGTGATATGCATTGTCAAAATTCTTTATTTCGTTTCACCACTTATTTTTGTTGATTCTTTGATTTGTTTCATTGTTTCTTTGTTTGATTAGTTATTCTTTGTGTAATAGATAACAATTTTTTTTAGTTTTCTTTGCTTTGATGTTCTAAACTTGATCAATGATCTATGGACTCATCTTTGTATGTACTTATTTATATTTATAATTTATTAAAATATAGTGTGTAAGATATGTATGCAAATGCATACATATAGAGTTCTTTGAAGGATTTTTTTTGTTTGTATACAAACTTATTTTTGGTTCCGGTAGATGAAATTGATTTAAATTAAACACTGCGGTAAAAAAGAAAATTGGATTGAATTACATTTTTAGTATTAAGTAATTTATTTAATTAGAAAAAATGAAGATTTAAAAATAGTAATGTAAGATTAAAAATATTAACAAAATATTAATGTAACATTTATAAATATTAAAACTTAAACTAAAAACATGTATACCGTTAGAAAATTTAAAACTGGAACTTATTCCTTTGAATTATTATAGGATCTGTTTAAATAAGAATAAACCTTATGTAAAAGATGCTGAGTTCATTAAACTATAAAAGGATTTTACCTTATGCGTCTAAATTTTAGCCAGTATAAATTAATTATATTATTTGCAAACTTTAATCACGTTGTTTGGTTTGTTGTATAACAGTCGCGCAAAAAAACAAACCAACCTTATTTGTCTGGACTAGTCGACGACGTCCTTCGCACGTATACAAAACGCAGTCGGGATTAATAACCTCTTCAACCAATTTGTTTCATTATATGTTTTTACTAATTATAATAATTAAATAAGCCTGATATATAAAAGAAGTACTACACTGATTTTTTTTTACATTTTAATGATGACTACGTATTTTATCTATGAATATATATATTGTTGGATTATTTATTTTCATATTTTTTCTTTGAGGGTTTTAAAGCAGATATTCCAGTTGGTTAACCAAAAACATGTTTATGAAATAACACAGGTTAATTCAACATATTACGTATAAAATTAAAACTTTGCTCGCGCATAATTTTTTTTTCTTATTAGGAAGATAACTAGTTCTCCATTTAAAGTTTTCTGATAATCTTTCTCAGTTGTATAAATCAAATCTCTCTCTCTCTCTTTTTCCTGTTTAGCCTCCGGTAACACTACCGTTTAGATAATTCTTCAGAGGATGAATGAGGATGATATGTATGAGTGTAAATGAAGTGTAGTATTGTACATTCTCAGTTCGACCATTCCTGAGATGTGTGGTTAATTGAAACCCAACCACCAAAGAACACCGGTATCCACGATCCAGTATTTAAATCCATGTAAAAATATCTGGATTTATTAGGACTTAAACGCTGTAACTCTCGACTTCCAAATCAGCTGATTTGGGAAGACGCGTTCACCACCAGACCAACCCGGTGGGTTTGTATAAATCAAATCAATTCAGATATACCCCACGGAAGGGGTTTTGGGCCATTTTGTATGCCTATTTTGCTACAAATTTATCTATCATTCAATAAAATATATTGGAAATCTTTCCTTATAATACCACTATGTTATATATTCACAAGAATGATTGAGTAGATGTAGGATTAAGTCCTAAATGAGAAAAAATCTGTACATGATACATTCACTCTTCATAAAAGATTGTATTTTATGGTGAATAATGTACGGTTGCCGCAACCATTGGACCTGAAGTATTTGTGGATGAAATTAAATTCTCGCCTCATTTATAAAAGCACATAAAAATGAAAATGACGAACTCGACTTATGAATGTACGACAAGAATTTACGTATGAAAAGAAGTACGTACAGGTTGATAGGAATCTACGTACACACTTAACGTAAATCTGATATAATATTAATGTATACAAGTCAATTTCCAAACATCTCTGGTGGTTTATCGAGTAATTTTAATTTTGAAATTCTAGAATATTTCCAAACAAAATATATAAGGCCAATTCTAAGAATGTAATGTTAAATTAAGATTTATTTATTTACTTATAAAAATATTACGCTTAAAGGAAAAAAAATTGAATCATTTACTAAAACATACGAACGACCTTGCAAATCATTTTCCGTTAAAACTTTCGCAATAGTGGGGAAATAAGTTATTGATAAGGCTATATATAATGTTTTGAAGTTCCCTAACAAATTTTCTTAAACCGTTATGACTACTAAAATTAAAATTAATGGTTTAATTACATTCCTGATCTCTAGATCAGTTTCATGGTGAAACGCGTTTGTTAAACCAGTAATTTATTGTATAATAAGAATAAATTTAATCTTGCTTTTATTAGGATTAAATATATATATATATATATATATATATATATATATATATATTTGTAGTTCTAAAAAAAAAAATAAGGAAAAAACGCATATATGATAAAAAGCATTTCATAAGACACTTAAAACGTGGGAAACCAATATTTTGATAAAAAAAAGAACAACAGAGAAGTAATGTTAAATAATTAAGGCTATCTTAAACAAGGAAATATGTATAAATTTTTCCGACTAATTTTCCGATGAATTTTCTTGAAATTTCATTTTAAAAATTCTTTGAACGCTAAAATGACTTTTAGTCTATATTTTAGTCATTTGTAAAACTTCAATATTAGATAATTCTGTATTGTCTTGCCGATGAGTTTGAAAAATTAATAACTCTCTTCATAATAATGGTAAAATGTAGAGAGAAGGCTCTTTGATTTCTAACTATAATAGCCTAGTTCTATTTTCCTAGTACATCACAACTCCTTAAAAATAAGAACCTTTACCTGGAAGAGTGGATAATCCAAATACTACATTCTTTTAATTTTGGAACATTACGTTATGCTTGCTTAGTAATACTTATTCTTGGTAAATACTGCTATTCTCAGTGAATTGTTAGCATATAGTTTACTATAAAAATTATTATTTTAAGATGCCTGAAAATAAGTTTTTCTGATTGGGAAACTAATCAATTAACATTCCTAAACTTTTCTTAGCCTAAGTAATTTAAGAGAAGTTTAGCAAAATATTTACCGATTTTTTCAGTGAGATACCTTTGAGGTTTTGTATATCTATGAAGGAGGAAAAACGTGCTAATTATGATTAGGTGTGGTTTACGTTTTATAATGTGTAATGACTCTATAAAATGTGGGTGCGGCTAAGCCTGTTTATAATTTGAAGGAAGACGATAAACAGCTCGGGTACCATTGGGTCGCTATCTCCCCTACTGACGAAAGTTAGGACCTTGAGGGTCGGTAACTTATTAATAAATATTAGTCAGGCAGGATCATGATTAAAGGATGTTAAAATTCCCTCAGTATTATTCTTATTAAAAATCCTTGATATACGTATAAAATAAAGTGTATGATAATATCATACAAAAATTATCGTAACATATTATATTACAATAATTTACAGGAATTGAGTTAGTTGATGCTATGGACATTCATGGTGACATCAATGATATTTTTAAAATCGGTTGCTTAAAACAGAATATAAGCTGTACCACTAGTCAGTAGCCAGTCTTCAATGAATCTTGATTAACTGGTATTCATCTTTATTGCGTAATTAATATTGTTATTACCAGCTGCTAAAAAAATAAGATTATTTAACTATCCGAAAAAAAACTGTAACCAGTGAAACACAAATAATTCCTAGAAAAGTTATTGTACCAAGTAATCAAAAATACGCTGTTCTCATGCCCTAATTTGGTAGTAAAAGTTATATCCTTGTTATTCAAGTAACAAGTCTTATATTCTTGATATGCTCTGTCTTGAGTTAATCAAAGCTTTATTAGATAAGGTCATAAAAAATTAGGGTGTGCGTAATAAATGTTTCCTCTCATTAACACCGAAACAAAATAGTCATCATTTGCTACAAGACTTCTTCTACTTTTCTCATAAAACAGTATAAATTCAAAATTAATTACACAAAAAAATAAGTTATTCAGTTATGAGTAATGGGTACTAACAAAATTAACGATGAAACAGGTTATATTAGATACTAGAAAAATGGCGCCGCGAAAGTTTACACAGTTTATGTTTCATTATATATGATTTTATTAAATGATTTTGCCAATTGTAACTAAATAACGTTCATGAATTTAGCGTACTAACAACAACAAAAACTTTTACAACCAAAAGCTTCAAAATCCTGAACATTTTTAGTTGTTTTTTGAGTTGTGGTTTTTTAACGCAGTTCTAACCCCCAGTTTTTTCCTTTTTTATCCCTAAAACAAAATATAATTTTAGATAAATCGTTCGTATAATGAAATATAAATTGTTCGTGCGCTGGGCGCAGCTGCCCGGCGCACCACGTGTCCGCTCTGCGCCAACAGCAGCTAAAATAAAAATGTGCACATACATCGAACAAACAAACCCACGCACCATTCTTTTTTATGGGAAGATAATATAATATAAAGATTACATTTTTTAAATTTATTTATAATAATAACAATTTTTTTTCTTTTAGATGTGATAATCTAATAATAATATTTTTCTTGTAACATCATAATATAAATATGCCATTATTTGGAGGGTATTATTTAAAATTAGTCCGTTTAAATATGCTATGTCATTTTTATTTTTTTAACTCTATTGTCCGGTTTTACATAAAATTATTAATATATACAAGTATATAATTTTTTTCGAGACCGGTCATTGTAAGACAAACAGAGTATTTAACTTCTGGCTCGTTTTTCCCCTCTCCAATATGCCTTCATTCTTTTACTGTACCGCTTCTTCTTTCCTTCGACTACTTTAGGTTAGTGCATTCTTTCTTCTCCTTCTGGTCCCTTTCCTAAGCTAAGAGTTTTCTCCTAAGCATCCTTCTGTCTTTTAAATCGGTCACGTTTATGTTTGTTACCCTTATGTCCTTTTTAACTTGCTTGCGTTTAACGTTCGTCTAGTCATTACTACACATGTCAAAAAGTTTATTCGTAAACCTGTTTGAGTCCATTCTTGTAAGAAGTCTGTAGAATGCCAGTTTTCACTTAAGTATTGCTTCCGTGATTCTATCTAACTGCCAGTTTAGTCCTCATTCTTCCTTAATTTCCAACCACCGTTGGTTTTTCTGGGAATTTCTTTAGTATCCGACTTTCAGCAAATTTCAATTTATTTATTTCTTCTTGGTTCAGAGTTACGCATTCTGTCGCGTATAAAACTCTTGGTCGGATTACCTTTGTATAATGCCACTGATCCTGTCCATCTTTGAGATCTGTTTCATACTGTACACGTCCTTTGTTAGGCCATAGGATTTTAGAATCTTTTGATCCTGACGATGTTTTCTTCCTTGTCCGTTCCATTTGGAATGGGAAAGGTAGCAACTAATTGACACATCAACACTTTATCGGGTTTATTTAAAAAAAGTTAATTTTTTATTCATATACTGCAAAGATTTATTCATTATAAATACATCTGCACTATGAAGAAATACTTTTAAAAAACATGTATCGTACAAAGTTACAAATTAATGTAATTATATCGCACACAATTACGTTGCAACCTCTTTGCACAGTACGTTAGTTGTACTTCCATTTGGTGCTAAAATCACTAAACATAATAAAGAACTTACTCTGGGGCGGGCCACAAAGAATTGGCTGTGGGAAAAACATTTTTGTCTTAAATCGATATCTACCAGTAAAGTCGAATTTCGCAAAACTCACAAATTGGATTTTAAATATTCATCTGAGTAATATTTATGAATTAGAACAGACTGAATAAATCATTTAAAGGATATGGTCTATTTTTTTTAATTTCCGCTCGATCGCATTTTACCCTTTTTCAACCCCACAAATGCAAAATATCACAAACTGAAGAACCTGATTTTTAGATATTTGTGTAGGAAATGTCTTAAATCAAAGATCAACTCGATGTCACTTTTACAAGCTCAGAAAATAAAAAAAAAAGGTTAAGTATCATTTCACGACCTTAGAAGTCGAGCTTCACAAAATATTCTTAGTACACCCCTAACATATAAAACGAACATACACTCAAAATTTTGCGTCTCTAACTTTAATAGTTTAGCCGAGCGTTGATGAGTGAATTAATCAGTCACTCAGGACATCTTCGTTTTATATATACATATACACATAAATAAAAAAATTGTGGTTTATGTTAACGTGTCCTTCTGTAATAAGGAATGATTTTAATTAAAATCATATTAGTTTAAGAGATAGCATGTATATGTACTTTTATTCTTATTCTTTTTAATAGGAGTAATAGTCAATATGTTAAAAAACTTCTTCCTTTTAATGTATAACCATTTACAGATATTTCTAGTGTAAAAATTTACTAGAGGTTTTGTTTAAATTTTTTTACATAAAGTTTACACAAATATTATAATATTATAACTTTAATATTACTACTACTACATTTTTTCTGCCAAAAGGGAATAGTAATTTTTTGTAGAAGAATAAAAAATTTAAAAAAATATGAATTTGACTTTATGATAAAATAATCCTGTAAAAAGACTCCAAGCGACAAACGGGGAATAAAAGTAAAATTAATATAATAAGGTAAAGAAACATTTAAATTAATTAATTAAAGAAATGTAAAATGGTTGTAGTATCTAACAACTTTAGTTATTAAAAGATTAACAACGTATTTCATATGGATATTTAAATAATTATTATATATTTAAACTACTTTTAGAAAATGTAACTATTTAATAAATTATGTAAACATAGTATTAAAGAAGTTTAAATTCAGAATCTCTGCCTCTATGCTTTACATTTTTTAAGTTTTAGTTTTTTTTTAGTATATAATCTCTTTATTTTAATACGAAGAAATAAAACAAAAATCGAAATATGAACATAACAAAAAAAAGTGTATTTGATTAAATATTATTATATCATCAATAGATCTATTTTTATTCAGTTGATTGTTTAATGCGATTTTTCATACGTTTTATGCTGAAACAAGTGTTCTAATTTCGATATATTTACTAAATCCTACAGCCTTGATTATGTATTCTAATATTTTTATCCTCCTTTTATTTTCTATACGTATTTTTATCAACAAATTAACTAAACTAGAGTGTTTTAATACAAGACTCACCAGAACCAATTTGTACAAGAATCTGCCACAAGTGCTTCTTCCCTATTCATTTTAAGATATTTTTATTTAAAATTTTACGTATTCCCTTTCATCCACATTAAATTTCCTGGGCCTTTTCTTTCTGTTTTTGTTTTATAATCATGTTCATTACTGTAAAATGTAACATTCCATTCAAATATTTTTAAGAATTTTTGACAATTCTTAAAATATATTTGAGACTAAAAGACCCTTTTTTGCTAGAATATTCTCGTTAATTGTCCCTGTGTTTTTAATATCCAAATTAGTAATAAAATACAAATGATAGATGATGATCTATCCTTTGTAATTTTATTATGTAAATAATGACATTTTTCCCACTTCAGGTACATATGATTCCTTATGTTAACACTAATTACGTTTCGTTTGCTCTTTTTTATTATCAAAATTAATTTACTTTGTAACAGTTAATCAATGCCACTTAGTACTTCCTTTAACTCATCTTTGATTTTTGCCAAAAAAATCTACGTTTCCAAGGGAATCTCTATCACGTACTTTTGAATAACTATTTTATTTTAAATCAGTCATAGATAAACTGACTGATTGGTTGGCATCTTATCGAAATATGAAATATTAGATAATATATTGATAAAAAACAAAAATTAATTTTGTTACTTATTTTTCTAGGTTCCCAAAAATATATTAGTAATTTCTTATTAAAGTAGTTATTTTAAAAATTAATACATTAACAAGTAAATCATATTTAATATTTTCATTCCATTCATACATAAAAAAATTTGATGGGGACACCACATGACTTCCTTGTACGCCTATTAAATTACATGTACACATTTTTAAAAGTACATAAAACGGAGGTTGGTAACTTGTATTTTATACTGTAATAGGACCGATTGTCTTTAAAAAGATTTTTTAGATGGTCGTTAGAAACTAAATGTAATCTCACTGCAAAGATTTATTTCTCATAACTTATGGATTTAAATTTTTTGTCTAGGTGAATTAGATGGATCATAAAGATTTGCAAAAAGTCTTAATACTCCATTTTTTACATGATCATCATATTTTCTGGTTTAATATAACTATTCTAGTTATATATTTGCCAGGAAAGTAAGACGTACAGAAAATTAAAACTGATTAAGTCTTAAGCGCGTAAAAAAATAGTTGATTTTTTATTTAAAAAAAAATTTTTTCAATACATCTCAAAGTTTTTTTATGAAAAATATTGAACAATGAATGCTCTTAAAAAATATGTATTTTAAAACAGGAAACTTAATCATTGTAATTATTTATTGTACTACAGGATGTTATCATAAAATACGTGCTTCTTAACGTTTCGCCGTTCTCTTAAAATAAAAATTATAGTATAACTTAACGCTAGGAATAGGTTATATTAATATATACGTAAACGTTGATTCATCTTCGGTATTATATTTATTAATTTCTTTTTTTAATCTATTGTATATTAATTATAAATTTAATGAACGTCAAAAAACGGAAGCGGTTATAACAAGGTAAGAATTTCTGACTAGGTAGACATAAAGAGGTAACAGATAGAGATATCTTAAATATAATACGTGGATCGTATATGTGCACAAGCGCACGCGTGGAGGCAGTGGAGCGCGGTTAGACTCACGATTCACGAGTTATGAATGAATTGTACTGTGTACCGTAGTAGTATTGTGAGAAGGTTGAATGTCGGTTAAATGTGTGTGTGTATGTATGTGTGTTTTTGTATAGTATATCAGGTCCTCCTCTTAACTTATGAATGACGCGTGAGTCAGCCTCGGGGAATCCCTCACAAACCAGCTTATATATCTCTTAGTTACTTTATAACTTCAGCGCCGATCTTAACATGTTAGTTCTACTTTCTCTTATACTTGGTTCGTACCGCTCTTGGTACGCCATATTACATTACGTCATTCGTTATTATGCCAAAGAAGAAAGCTGTTAATCTAGTTTACACCGTTGTCTGTTAATCGAAAAGGTGTAAATATATTATTTATTTATAAAAATAAAAATTCGATATATAATTTGTATTTTTTTATCATTAAATAAATGCATACTACATTCAAATGTATTATGATTAGTATTTTAATGAGATGTTCATTAAAAATGATTAAATCTAGTTTTACAAGTTACAGTATCTATACGTGCATTTATATACGTCTTACAAAAATAATAATATAATTTTATTACACGTAGCTCTTTTTGGTGTTTCAAAAATTTAATAAATTACTGAACTAAGGTGTAATAAAAAGAAATAATAACCGTGGGTTTTCTGGAATAGTTTTTTTAAATAATATTTTAATAACAAGTAGTAATCAATGTTATAGGTAGATTTAATTTATAAAGTTCTATCTACACTGCATCGTTTAATTTAATACGGAATAATATTAATTTTTAATCAACTGGAAAATAATTTTTATTTAAAAAATTATTTTATTTTAGCTATTATGATCTTAATGCATGCATTTACACAAGTATTTGAAAAGAAATTTTAGATAAATTAAACGGTTGATAGAAAAAGGCATCAGACACCATGTTTGGATTTGTGTAATAACCCATTTTTTACCATATAAATACAGTACAGTTTCATTTGTACATGTTCAGTTTCAGATCATATAATTTAATTAAATACTTTGAATCTCTTAACCGGAAAATTCTGAATCAAATACTTCCACAAATCCATCAGTTTGGTAAGTTTTTTGCGGCATCGTTAAGTAGATACATAAAAAAAACGATTAAAGCATCATAATGCCGTGGTTAAAATATCGTTAACTTGGGAATCAGCTTAACTGGAAACCAGAATCTTTCTAGTAGAAACCGGAATTGGTGTTTTCTTAGTATCTTTGGTTTTAGGGCTCGATTAATGGAACTGTATTGAAATCTGTTCTTGCGACTGGTGAATTAACTATCAATTAAATTAAATCCGTATTTAATTATTTATAAATTAAGCTTGGTAGATAGTACATGATAATTCGACATAATTTTAAAATAAAATATAATTATTAAAAAAATGTTAAAGTTTTTTAATAATGATTCTTAACAGTTTTTACGAAATGTAAAAGTTTCGTTCGTGTATAATAAAAAGAATAACATTTCCTTATTTTTAGATAATTCTTTAAAAAAGTGATAAGGTATTAAATTTCCTTTTCATAAAATTGCAGGATCCTTTTTGGAAATTTTAAAGTTTTTATCTTCCCTGCTTATTGTGTTTGTTCATTTGTTTTTATGAGGAAATTAATTGCAATGAAGTGTCGCAATTTACGTCATCATTATATCGAAAATCGCTAACTAAATAAAATGGTTTTTATTAAAATTTATCCCTTGCTTCATCGATGATAGAATTGTTTTTCAGTAGGGAGGGGGAAATTTGTATTGTAAAATAATTAATATAACTTGAACTACAAAATTATTTATGAAAATTATAAAAAACATTCAATTAAATTTATTTTTATGATTGTACAAAACTATACATCACACAGCTGTAAATAACAGAAAGTTTTTTATCGTTCTGCAAACAAAAATTTCGAATAAAAATAGAAGTAGTTATGATTTATTAGAGATTTTAAAATTTTATAAAGTAATGTAATTAGATATCACAATTTCAATTTGTGCATGTTCTTCTTTATTGACACCCATAGATTTTTGATGAGCAAAATGTTTGTTGTAATGTTAAGGTCATTGGAAACCACATTTTTGATTAAAGTAAATAAGCCGATTTTCCAGGTGTAATCAACAATGTAAAAAAAAGTTAAATAACTACAATCTTCAAATCTCTAATATTATCAGTTATGGTTTGGTTTATGGTTTCTTCTGTGGTAAACTCTTATGTAATATTTTATCTTCAAAAAATATGATTTATAATGAAATATTTAAATTTTTCTTAAACGTTCTGCACCATTTGTAGTTTTTCCTTTATCAAAATTAATTCACAATTTTTGTAATAAAATACTATCCAAAATAACAATTTAAAAATAAATAAATTTAGATGTATCTTTTATTTAAGATTTTGCCACAAAATTTTCTTTATTCATACTTATCGTAAAACCTTCAGCTTTAAAGTTCATCCATTAAAATTAATTTTGCTTACATACAATTTGCCAGAAATTAAATTACTGGATGTTCGAATAGCTCGTTAATTATTTTATTTTGTACCTGAAATTAAAAAGGTTAATAATTACTGACGCTACATTTTCCTAACAAACATACAAATGTGTGTAAGTTTTAACAAAATAAAAAATCAGGAGTAGTCAAATTTAAATATTACACTATTTATTTATTTTCTTAATCTTAGAGTCATTTTAAGAAAACTATTATAACATTTTGATCCTATAAAAAAAGTGAAAATTATGCAACTAAATTTTTATTAACTCAGCCCCAGGAGCAATTAAATCACTGAACCCGCCCATCTTCCAATTACTATGAGTTCTCGATTTTAAATAATACTATCAGTGCCCTGCTCATACATAATAATCGCCCGGCTAAATTTAAAGAATTGCGTTCAGCCATTCCCTTGCTAATCCAAATCCACAATACCTACACACTTATACGAACGAGTAAAACTTACATGCTTTTTTTTACATTTCTTTTACGTATTATGATCCCCTTAGGAAAAAAAGGAAAAGTTTTATTTTATACAAAATTTCATAGTTTCATCATTTTCCTCTGTTATAGTATATATCAAACCAATAAATTTTATTAATTTAAGAATTTACTAATTGAATTTTTATGATAATTTACAAATATTTCAAAATAAATGAAAGTATCACGACTCAATTTCCATTATTGTTGAATTCTATCTGCCAGAATTCTTATTGTAGATTTTATTCAGTTCGTTGGTATCATAAGAGTATTCACAGTTTTTTATAGTTAAATTTAGTGTATATGATCAAACACTGATAACAGTGTTTGTGTTTGCTCTACTGATAAGTTTTAATACATTCTAGTATGTTAAATTCATAGGATTTGTTCTTCCTCATACAAAGTAAAGGAAGTATTGTGATGGCGAAAAGTTTCGGTTTTCAGATTTCAACGGAATTATCCAGTTTGACTAGTTATGGCGTGACGTCTGTACGTACGTAAGTACGTACGAACGCATGTATCTTGCACAACTCAAAAATTATAAGCCGTAGAATGTTTAAATTTTGGATTTAGGACTATTGTAACATCTAGTTGTGCACCTTCTTTTTTGATTTCACCACTGGACCAAAAATGTCAAAAAAAAGCCTAAAATTCAAACAAATTTGGATTTTGGACTTTTTCTTAACTGCAATAATAAGCCCTCATTGAGACCTTTTCAACGATTTCTCTTAAGTGGTAGTTATTTTCATTGGTTCCAGTTATAACTAACTAAAATTGTAATTAATTAACTATTTGTATCTTACCAGGGGAAGGCACATTGGTTCGAATGCGACTTCATCTCCTTTTTTTTAACTTTTTCTTTTTTAATTTAAATATATTGCTTTATTAATAATTATTAACCTCTGATTGTAAAAAGAAAATTATAATAAATAATAATTCTATAACAATAAAAGAAAAAAAATATCAAAAGTTATTAATGAAATAAAATTTTATATTTTCATTTAAAAAAAAAAATTAGTATATGCAATTCAATAGGCGTACATGACTTCCTTCATGTGATGCACACATCAGATTTTTTTTTTCTTTACAAAATTTCATGCTTTCATCGTTTATCTCTGGTGTAGTATATATCATAGTAATAACATTTATTAGTTTAAAAATTTACTAAAAGAGTTTTTATGATAATTTAGAAATATTTTTAAATAAACGAAAAAAGGACGACTCATTTCCATTACTGTTGAATTTTTAATGTAGATTTTATTCAGTACACTGGTATCATACGAATATACAGTTTTTTGAAATTAAATTAGTATATATGATCGAACACTGATAGCAGTGTTTGTGTTTGCTCTATTGATGCGTTTTTATAAATTTTAGTATGTTAAATTCATAGGATATTTTATTAAATTTTTACAGGTTTTTTTTAGATGAAAGTTTATTTAAAAGTATCTTACAAAAATATGTTAAGAAAGAATGATTTTTTTTATTTTTGACGGACTTTTTTCCGACAAAATATCCGTCATATTATTTATATTACATTTTTATCTGTTATAATGTATTATTTCAGGTATTTTAATTATTGCTTTCAGTTAATTATAACTTTGAAAATAACTAAAAAGTTGTAAACAGCTGCTAAAACTGATTTTACAAAATCATTTTATAGGTGCAACAGTACGTTCGTAGGCGGAAGTAAAAAAAAAAACAATTATTTAGTTAAATTATAACAAAGGAGAATAAACGAAAAATTAAAGGAAATAATTAGAATAATAGTATTTTTATTTTGTCAAAAAGTAAATAATAAATTTGAGCTGATCTGTTCACTTTTGTTTAAGGCAGGCTTGTTAATTATTTATTACATTACTAAATTTATCCATATATATGGAAATCTAATTACAATAATAGAGTGTTTACAATATGAAAAGTATTACTATATGATACACACATACAGAATTTTGTGCGTGTTGTCAACTGACGGACGTCCAGACACGGGAAACGGTAAAGATTATATTATTTGTTTAACTTGTTTTTCACTGACCCAGCATATTTATGTAACACATTTCATATAACACCTACACTACAAAACAGGGCATAACAAAAGCTCAAGTAACTTTTCCTAGTACGGAATATTATCTTTTTACTCGTATGTTTTTCTTTTTATTTTAGCGTATTTAATTCCGGATTCAGTCATATATTTATGTTGTGGTGAGAAAAATACGTCCCGCATAACAAGAGCTTGTTCGATACGCAACATGTTCAACACGTTTCTATTTAATAGATAGCACTCTTATCACGCAGTTAAAAATTTTAATTCCAAATAAATAATATTTTATTTAATTGATAAAATAATATTAAAAATATTTTTAAAGGCCAATC